>NC_068572.1:51432109-52057109 GCF_025698545.1 Gossypium raimondii
TTTTTTTGTTTTGAACAATTTAATTTTTTTTCTTTTATGTTCTTTTAACTTTTCCTTTTTCTTTGTAATTCTCTTATGCTTCTCCATTTGTTTTCCTACCTTCTCCATTTCTTTTAACATATCAGGAAGTCGAATTGGCAATGAAGAAAGAAGCATGGTATGGGTTTATGGGTTTTGGTTATAGGCAATGATGACTTTTGACTTTTTGCTTCATTTTTCACTGCCCAATTCGACTTCCTGATATGTGAAGAGAAATGGAGAATTTAGGAAAATAGAGGAAGAAACAGAAGAGAATGGAAAATAAATAAAAAAAGAGAGAGGAAAGTTTAAAGAACATAAAAAAAATTAAATTGCTCAAAACAAAAAAATATGGGGATCGATTGTATAATTTAACTTAAATTTTTTGTTTGAAATGATTATTTAACGTGCCACGTCAGCTTATTGTTACATCGTTTAAAGGCAATTAACGACTCAGTGACTAAAATGTTACAACACGATAACGTTAGTGACTAAAACGTAACATTTCAAACATGAATGACTAAAATGTAACTTAAGGTAAACAAAAGTGACCATGGGTGTAGTTTACCCATTTATAACTATTATCAAGTTAATCTTTTTGCTGTAAATTATCTCTTTTTTAGGAAAAGAAAAAAACATAATTATAGTGAGCATGTAAGACGATTTTTATTCCAGAATTAGATAAGAATAAATCACACAAATATATATATATATATATATATGTAACCATATATGGGTATAAAATTTTGAAGGAATAATATTGTGATTATATTTAATTTCTTGTATTATTGTTATTAAATTTGTATCACTTCATTAATAATATTAAATTCATTTAGACACTTCATAAAGAAATAATATTAATTTTATCGGATTTAATTTTCTATTATTTTTTCAAAGAAAAAACAAATCAGTATACGCACATTGATAAATCTGGTCCATCCCCAAATACAAGGTAAATTAGTGTAAAATATTGTAAGATGAGAAAAATTAATTTAATTTTACTAAATAATTTTAGTTGAAAACAACATGAAATTTTCAATTAAATCCAAAAAAAATCATATATATTATAGCAATTTGAACTTACAAAAAAGTATTCTTATGTGACCTAGTTTATAAATTACCATTTGTCACGATAATAATCATCACGTGTAACTGTTAATTATATTTAAAAAATAATTCAAGATGAAGTTGTTGTAAAAATATAGCAACATATTTAGAATAAAAAGTTGTATATATTTTGTTAATATCTAAATGAAAAGAATATTACAATTACAATTTGGTTTTAATATTTATATGTAAAATCTAAATGAAAATCATATAATTTTAATAATTATAATAGTATGAGATAACATGATATCACCCATACATGTTGCTTAATTAATTTTATTTACAATATATTATTATTCGTTATATTTTTGTTGAATACAATCAATAATTTTCATATGTATAGTATTTTATTTTTACATCAATATTTTCTTGTGATATTTAGCTTAAATAATATGCATGGATGTATTAAATATACATTAAAAATATAAAATTAAAATAGATTATACTTCTATCGATAATTAGGTTAAATAAATTATAGGAAATACTATAAAGAAAATTGACACAAATATATCTAGTAAAATTTTAAACTTGAAATATATTTTTAAAAATTAACTTTTAATTTTGACAATATTAAAATTATTTTACAATAAATTGTTTTTTATATAATTTTGTAATAGGAGATGGGGGTAACACGGTTTGAACCAATGCCAAATGGGTGTCTGACAAGAACTTTAACCATCACTTTATAAAGTAAAAATACAATATATTTTAATAACATTGATTAAAGTGTATGTGTATATATATTTATATATTAAACTAGCATTACATTTTTTTCAATTTCACAATCAGAGTTATAAATTTATCACATCTCGATTACTTTTATATATTTATTTTAATTTTTCATTATAATCTGTATACACTTGCCATCACCTTTACCTTGCTTGTGAAATTTTAAAATTTCAACAGTGTACGAATATTTTTTTAAATATTATAACAAACCAACTCTTATCATTATTGTAAATAGGATTATAATAATAATAGTACAAAATTAGAGACAATTCCCATGTTCCATTACCCAAAAATCTAGACTATTTTTTGTTTTCTTTTTACATTTATTGCATTTAGATCTTTTATGAAAAGAAATTAGGAAGGTGAGGTATATGAGGCCAAAACTATATACCATATGGCTAGATACATCTAACCACCTAATGTATAGACTTTCTTTCTCAAATAATTTAGTTTAAAAGACATTCAACATTCAACAATTACCCTTTACTAATGTCTTATAGGATGAGGTAGGTTTGAATGTCTTGAAGGACATTATCCTTATATTTAAATATTGGGAAGGGATTATGATTAGTTTTAGACATTGTGTCAAAAAACAGATATAATCAGAATTTATAATAAAATTATTAAAAATTAATTCAAATAAATTCTATTTTAGAAAATAGAAATTCAATTCGATACTGCAATTTTTAATGGGGACATTGACCTTTGCTGTACCAATAAATATTAGTATTCGTTTACACCAAATAGTTCTTTAGCACTTTTAAAGGGTCAAAATAAATAAGTAATTTTTTATGAAATAAATTATTTTTATTTGAAAAATAAAATCCACACCCAATGCTAATCCCAGTATTGAGAGTATTGTAAGTGGAGAGCATTAGGCCAAGCCAGCCATATGGCTATGTCACCCCACACCTCATCTTGAACAGGCCAAAACCTTCCGTTGCAATATTCTCTTTTGCTTCATTAAATTTGTCATATTTTAATTTATAATGATATTTTTCAACTTTTACTTTTTTATTATTTAAAATTTATTATAGATAATTTAATAAATATGTTATTAAAATTTATAATTAAATATTTTTAATCTAATTATCGTAAAATAATTAAAAATCAATTCAACTCCTAATAAAAAACACATTTAATTTAGATTTTAATTAAAAGTTAAGCTCCTGAAATTAATTTTCTTTTAAGTCATTGACAGTTAAAGTGATGATATGACTGTTGACGTGAAAAATAATAATGTAGCAGATGATATAATTTTCATTTAGGAGTTTAATTTACTTTTTAATTATTTCAGAATGTTTTTTTAATTTTAAATAAAAATTGAAATTAAAATATAAGAAATTAAAAAATCTTTAAAAAGCTAAAAGGTTCTAAACTTGTTGACAGATTCTGAAAATTATAAATATATATATATATATATAACATAAAAATTTCAGGCTGCACAAGAAAATTAAAAATATATATAAATATGAAAAATCTTTAAAAGAAACCCTTTTTTAGTAAAAAACTAATTTTTAAAGAAATTCAAAATTATAAAAAATATAAAAATTAAAAAAATCAATCACTACATTTTTAACTCACATTTTCTTAAATCTCTTTATACAACAATTTGCTCTTTCAACTATTCTTTATACAACAAATTACTGTTTCAACTATTGCATTAAAAAAGAACATAATTTTTGAGTAGTAACGTAACGTAACCATGAACCAAAGCTAAAACATGTTTAAATTCTTTTCAAGTTTTATGTAAGAAAACAAATTAAAACATGTTTAAAAGAATTAGAGTCTTCATTAATTCTTATCTTATTTAGAGTTTTTATAATTTTAATTAAAATGTTAAAAAGCCATTGTAAAATAAAAATTTTATTATATTACTAATCGAAAATTACATTCATCTCTCACAACAATTACCACACCATTTGTTACATTTTTACTTAATAGACTTTCAGTGGCTTTTGTAGAAAATTTTCATTTTTATTATTTAATTAATTGCTAACTTTTCATTAAGATTTAATTTGAGTTTAATTTTTAATCATAGACTTAATTATTATTTTTAATTATTTTACAATGGATATGTATTATGAATGTATTTCTTGATTGAAGTTTCTTACCTTGTCAAAGAAAGACGTGAAGTAATTTATATATCTATATATATTGAAAATTTAAGGCTTTTTAAAAATTTTAAGTAGTTTGAATTTTTGATATTTTAATACTTTTGAGTTTTGATGATTTTTTTATATGGGATAAATTTTAAAATTATACATAAATTTTGATTTAGTGCGTAACTATATACATGAATTTTAATTTGGTGTAATTATACACGTGAAACTCTAATATGGGATAAATCTTAAAATTATACTTGAACTTTGATTTAATGCGAAACTTTAATTTTGATTTAACCATGCGCATTTAAAGAAATAAATATACCAATTTGTTTTTATAATGGATAAATATAATTATTTAAGTATGCAATATACAAACATGAAATGATGTTATATCAATAATTGTGTTAATAATTTACAAGATTTGGATCAAATCAAAATTTCATGTATACAATTGCACATTAAACCATAATTCATATGTATAGTTTCGGATTTATCTATTTTTATAATTTAATGAATTTTTAATATTTTTCTAATTTTTTAATTTTAAATAAATTTTTATTTATAATGTATAACTTTTAATTATTTACAATTTTAATAAATTTGAAGTGTTTTTTAATGTTTTTACTATTTCAATAAATTTTATATCTTTATAAGTTTTAATACTTTTTGGATTTTTGTAATAATATTTTAATAATTTTACATTTTTATACTTTTTAATGCTTTAAATATATATATTTATTTATTTTTGCTAACTCAATAGTATGTCATGTTAACAAAATAACAGCCAAGTCAATCTCATTAATAACCTCGTCAGCATAATAACCTTCAAAATGATTTTCATAACTCAAAGGCTTAAATTTAATGATTCAATTAGGTTTTTTAAGAAAAGAGTTTTAGCCAAAATAAAAATAATAAATATTATAAAAAAACATTACGTGGTAAGTTTTGAAATTATTTGTAAAGTTAAAAGTGAATTAAAATACAATGTAGATGTATTTGGATGAATAGGAACAAGCAATTGAAAGTTCAAGGAAAGAAGAGGTTGGTTTGGGATGCAATCCAAACTGACATGTCCTTATTATTAGTTAGGGAGCTCGGACAGCGTAGATAGGGTTTTATTTCTGGAAAGCTATTTTTGCATTTGGATGTCCGTTAGGCAACAAAACCTTTTCTTTCTTTCTACTAACTTGTCCCTTTAATTAACTCTTGTGTCCCAATATTAGATTTTAGGTTAAAATTTTGTGTTACTCCCTATACTTTATAAAATTTATGGATTTACTTTAATTTGATCAATACTAGCCCTGTACCTTTTGAACTGATCAATTTTAATTCTTATACTTTTCAAAATTTAAAATTTTAGTCTTGACTTAAACGATATTAGTTAAGTTTGTTTGGTTAAATTCAATTACTAATCATATATGTTATGGAAGCTAGCAAAGGCCTTGACCCCTCCTAAAATATAAAATCTCACTTTTGGCCCTTTAAGTTTTACAAGATATTAACTTAGTAAAAGGTAAAGTTACCCTTTGCCCTCTTAAAAATGGTAATATTTTGATTGCCTTTAAAAATTATAAAGATATAAGTTGTTTCGGCATTTCAATTCTCAAAAAAATATACAACTTAATTCCGACCTCTCAAAAATATTTTCTAGATTTTTCCTGCCTGTACTATGCATACGGTTGTAGATTTAATCCATATTCTCCAATTAGATCATTCTGAGTTCATATACTTTTCGAATTTTGAAATTTCAATCTTGATGCAAACGACAATCTTAATCTATCAACTGAATTTTTAGTGAGTAATATGTGGAAGTAACAAGTTGACATGACATTACACATATGATAATATATTTGTCACATTGGATTTTGAAAGAAAAAAACTTAATGAATTTAACAATTATCTTTTGGTGAGGGCTGGAATTTTAAAATTGAAAATCATAAGAACTAAAATGACCAAATTAAAGTACAATGACTAAAATCATAACTTTTGTAAACTACAATGACTAATAGCGAATTTAACCTAGATTTTATTTGTTGTATGAATTATAAATTACTCAATATAATGATTAGCGGTGTTGATTATTCAATTTTAATCAAATTAATTAATTCACATTTAATTCGATTCAATTAAGCGTTATTCATAAAAATCGATTCAATTAATGAAAGAGATTTTAAGAAATTTTGATTATCGATTAATTTAGTTCGGTTAATGAAATTAATAGATTTATGTGAATTAATAAAATTTGATATTTAATAACACATTTTGTTTATTAATTAAGCTTAATCTTATTAAGTTTTTATGCTTTCTATTATTTGCGTTATACTTATATATATATATATATATATATAAGTTTGATATTTGATACTTCTTAATTTCTTTTTGCTTTTTGCTTATTTTGATATTTTGGTTGAATATATAAATTTATTTATTAAAAATTAAAATGTTATTGTTCTTATATAACTAAAACCAAGTAAAATTATAATTATATATGTATTATTTATTGTTATAACAATTAAGTTACACAATGTGTTGGGGTTCACTATGGTGGTGGTTTATACCATGTGTGGTGCAAATAGTCACTAAGGATAGAAGTTTAGGATAACATTTTAGTAGAGTGATGGTTAATGGTTGATTTATTGTATTATGTGTCATTTGTTCTCTGTCTTCATATCCCTTTTAATCTTGAAGAGGGGATATTTATAGGAAAAGAAGAGTTTGGAATGGAACCCTCATTTCATGATTGCCTCTTTACTAGAGTTTAATTTAGACCTAGGTAGCCATATGGCCTAGATGTATCCTTAGGTTAGGCTGGTGAGCTTGGAAATTCGGGAGTACTAATGAGTTTGGATATGATGTGATGGTTGTTCTTGATGGCATCGTGGAGATGTTTTCTTCATGACATGAGGATGCCGAGGCATGAGGTATAAAAATTGCCTCCAGTCGAAAAGAAGTTTATAAATCAAGCTTCTTTGAGATTGCAATTTTGGGGGATGGCATGCCCTGTTTTAAGTAGAATGTGAAGTTTTTGTCATTTGGAATACGCCAATTGTTATAAAAATTAAGTTCTACAAAGTATTGAGGTCTATTATGGTGGTGATTCATATCGTGTGTGGTGAGGAAAACTACTAAATATAGAGGTTTAGGGTGATGTTTTAGTAAAGTGATGGTTAATGGTTGATTTCTTGTATTTTGTGTCGTCTTTCTTTCTATTTTCATGTCCTTTTGATCTTTGAAAAGGGAGTATTTATAGGAGAATGAAGATTTAGAGTGTGTCTCTCATATCATGATTGTTTTGTTACTAGAGTTCAATTTATACATAGGTTAGGATGGGAGTGGTAATACTCTTTCCATAGCACGAGGATGTTCAAGTGTGAGTATAACAATTATAATTATAATTATATATTTATTAAAAATTCTACCTCAAAGGCTTAGTAATATTCAATTCCATTACCTACTTTATTAAAAAAAAAAGGAAAAAGAAAACGAAAAAGGCTAAAACAGTGATCGGGCAAATCAACATAAATCTTTTGAACTAAGTAGAAAATGACTAAGGCAAGAATTTGGTATGCATATAATAAAACATTAATTGCCACTGAATGAAAGGATCTAACGTTTTGGCACCATTTAATTACTGTTCGAGCTTACAAATTGATTGTTTCCTATCTGATTATATGTAAAATCTCAAGCGATCAAAATAATAGGCGTCTTTGTAACGAGGTAATTCCGGAACCAAGAAAAGCCAAAGGGTGACAACACAAAAGCACTTCGATTTGGACTTTATTTCCTCACAACTTTTTACTTTATGATAATAAAAAGAAGAAGGTTTATGATTGAATGTTGAATACATATATTTCTTTTACCAAAAAAACCCTTTGAAATGTGAACAAGAATGAGCAATTGAACCTTCATTGAATTTTGGTGTACGCAAGGGTATCTAAATTGAAGCAAAATAAGTAAAATAGTTGAATAAGTTAAAAAGTGGTAAAAGACAACACTAATCCAACCACCCAATTAAGCCTAAATGAGTGTGATTACAAGTCAAGAAAGAGAAGGTTTGGTTTATGATTCCAAAGCAAAAGGTGAGTAAAAAGAGCAACCAAACATAGGAGAGGTGGGCTCTGATCAGGATTGCAATTGATAACATTGAATTACAATGGGACCAAAGAATAAATTAGGACTCAATACCTTTTTTCTTTCCTCCTAAAGATATCCCTATATTTGGCTTTTAAGATCGTTTGTCTTTATTTATTTATTTGTTTATTTATGAAATTGGAGAACTCGTGGATTTCATAATCTATAGACATAGAAGAAATTAGAGTGTTGAAAAATGAAAGGTAAATTATAAGGTTAGTAAACTATTAGTTTTGTGGTTTAATTTTAAAAATTCATAATTGAATTATTTGAAAAATTTTCATTTCAATTATTGAGCTATTCGGAAGTTTTATTGAAGTCATTGGGTTATTAAGTTCTTTTTTATTTTAAAGTCTGGTTAGTGAACTCTAAGCGACAAATTTTAGTAATCATTTTATAAAATTTTAAAATTAAACAATCAAACGTAAATTTATTAATAATTTAATCAATTTTCTTTGACTTTTTCTTTATTTGATGTGAATTGAGTGAGTGCATGCTTTGTTAGTACTACATGTGTCTCACAAGTTAAAAAGTTCCAAAAAAATGTATGGAATAACAAAGATGATGCACTAATAAAGTAATTAGGCATGTTTCGGGGGATTACCCCAATTGTGGTGGAAGGCAACTCCTTTAGTTTTTTATCATTTAAACTGTGAAAATGAAAGCAATTTTTAATTATTTTTTGTGGGGTTCATAGTGCTACAAAACAAAGACATTAGAAATCAGATTACAAAAGTAAAATTGCCAAACCAGAAATCCTTCCTTCCTTCCAAAGGAAGATAAGTGGATGGATTCCCTCTGGATAATGGCATTATCTTGCTGCTGTTACTCCTTTTTGACTTACAGAGGGTTGGTTATCCAAGTAAAATCTATGGGCGATCATCAAATGCTATTTTAACAACGCTGGGCCGCTAACCTTTACTCAATAAGTTAAAAATTCTTAAATTCTAATATTAGTTTCTATAATTTAATTTCATCAATTTTACTCATTGTGTTTGTTTGAATTTTAAATTTGTAGTCCTAACTCAAACATTACAATTAAATTCGTTCGGTTAAATTCAATTATTAGTCCTACACTATATTTATAGTTGTAGATTTAGTTCATATTCTCCAATTGGATCATTCTAAGTTTTTATACTTTTCGAATTTTGAAATTTCGAACTTGATGGAAACAAGAATAATGAATCTATTAATTGAATATTTAGCAAGTAATATGTGAAAATAACAACCTAACATGACATTATTCTTGTTATACCTTAATTGTTCAGACTGAGCAGTAGGCCCACAAACGATGTGGACAAACTCCTCAAAAGAACTCCTTGAAAAAGACTATTTGAGCCAACAATTGAGCAAGCCCCACTCAATGATTGCATACTAGACTCCTATCACAACATCCCATCCAAGGTGACATATGGCAAATCATAGTGCCACTCTACCTATGCCTATACCATTAGACTATTGGGTCACTTGATTTTGACCCGCCAATAACTTGCCATATGGCACTTAAAGATACAAGAATGAGGGTATATAAAGCTTAGAGTGGCTAGATAGTTGGGACTATAACATCCCGCTCGACGCACCCCTCGTGTTCGAACATGCTTAGGACACAGAGTGACCCCTGTGTGAGAATGGTATTGGAAAGCAATTAAGTATGGAAATCCTAAAAAAACTCTGGCGAGTCTCTAAGTATTGCAATGGGCGGAGTGGTATTCGCCCAAGCATCCCTATGGCGAAAAGTCGTGTGCTCAAAATGAAGAGAGTTATGCGTCATACTAACCCAACTTGTTGAAAGGAGTATACGAATGGGTCAATTGGTATCGTACAAGTTAAGTTACAAGGTAAGTCGATTAGGAACCAACCAAACGAGAATCATGATAGTCAAAGGGAAGGGAAGTACTCGATTAGTTTTCTTGGAATTTGTAGATATTTGATAAGATAAGTCGGTGGTGATGTGACTTTCACTGTGATAACCCGAAATAGGGCCTAATCGGAATAGTGGTTTTGTAACCACAAATCCGAAGTGAAATAGTTTTATTTTATAAATTTTTATTAGTTACTGATTGATTGAAATATTGTGTGAAAATATGGATAGAAAATTTTAATGATTTAGTGCCTAATTGAATTTTTAGGACTAAATTGAGAAAAATGCAAAGTGTGTCTAATTAGTGATTAAATGGATTAATTGAATTATTGCATGAAATTGGAAGTGTTTATGTGGCAATTAGACCATAAATTAGTGTTATGTACAAAAAAGGGTAATTCTAGAAAAATATCTAAGTAATGGGTCAAGGGCATTTTTGTCCAAATTGAGAAAAAGACAAAATAAAGAGAAAATAAGTGTCCATCTTCTTAAAAATCAGAAGCTTGCTGCCGAAAGTTTCATGTTACCATAGCTAGAGTTCTTGATTTTTCTAAGCTCAATTGTAAGTGATTTATTGCCCCGTTTTTAATTATTTTCGTATTTTTATGCTTATTGATGCTTGAATTTCATGTTTCTACTATTTAATTTAAATGAAATTAAAGTTTAAAAATTGACCCATTCATGATATAATTGTAAATTGATTAGTGATGTTAGATAATGAATGTTTGAAGTGTTAATTACAAGTTTTACTAGATGAATTTTGATGAAAATGTTGAAAAAGGGCTAAATTGTGAAAGATGGTAAAATGTGCATAAAGTTGTGATTTTGTGAAATTGAGAGCTGTTATGAGCATGAAATATGATTCAGTGAAGTTTGAAATTTAAAAATTTAGTGAATTTTGTTTTTACGAGCTTTGGGACAAAAGTGGAAGTTTTGAAAAGTTATGGGGAAAAAAATAAATTTGCCAAAATGTTGTGTACGAATTGTATTTGAATGAAATATTGATAAAATGTATTAAATTGTGTTAATATAGATCAAGAAAGAAGAAATAGTAGAAGTGATCGGGGAAAAGAGAAAGTTATCTACTAAATTACAAAAATAGTCGTTTTACATCCGAGGTAAGTTACGTGTAAATAATAGTTATATTTTATAAATTGTGAATTATATTTGATATGTGAATTAATATTCAATGTGGAAGGAAAATTATTCATGAATTATTCAAGTGTTAAAGTGTTGAAAATAAAGTGTTAAGTGTAAATTCCGGTTGAACTTAGGAATAGAAGTGGATACAAGTGACATGTCACTAGAGATCGATGTTACAGATGTTACAATGAGTCCGGGTCTTGGGTGATCTAGCATGTGTTGCGACACTGACGGCTTGTGTGAGTAGGCCCGTGGACATTTCAGTGTTATTGATCGGTGGTAGCTTGACTTGCTTTGATGGTAGCCGGCTACATAACATGGTAACCGGCTACATTTCGGTGGTAACCGGCTACATAACGATGGTAACCGGCTACATATCGATGTTGCACTTATGTGCTAAATCTCTACGTATCTGTGTATATTCAGTGTTCAACAGGATTAATAATGAGTTAAAGTGAATATGAAATGAAGTGTGTATGCAGGTACATTTGAAAAGAATGAGCATAAGTGATAAAGGTTAAGTGTGAAAATGTATATGCAAGTGAATTGGTAAGATTGGCATGTGTAAGTGATTGAAATTGCTAGGAAATGTTTTGATTAGTTATATGTTAAAAGTGTTAATTATTAAATGAGTAATTATTGTTTACATGTAACTTACTAAGCTATTAGTAGCTTACACCTTTCTTCTTTTTCTTTGTTTTATAGTGATTTGAACTTGGTCGAATTGGGGATCGTCAGAGCTCGTGTCACACTATCATAATCATCTCGGTATTATGTGCTTTTCAAAATGTTTAAAATATGGCATGTATAGAGTCTTAATCATTTTGTTCATATGATATGGCTAAGATTAGCTATTGAAATGGTTAGTAAAGATTATGTTTTGATATTATGTATGTGTAAATGGTAGCTAATACAAAGAAGCAGTTTCTTTGACAACAGCAGTGATGTGAATGTGAAAACTCACCATAAATAGTAGAAATGGAATTAGAGAGTGAATTATATATAGAATTAAAGCTTATCAAGTCTATTTTTATATGAAAGAAACGGTGTAGGCAAAGGAATTCTGTATTTGGAGATATTTGAATTTTAGTGAGACAGGGTCAGAATGGTTTTTGAAGTCCCCTGTTCTGACTTTGGAAAATAATTATAAATTGTACAGAAATAATTATGGGTTATAATTTATATGTATAGATTTCTTAGTAAGTCTATTTTCAAAAGAAATAAACTATAACCTTATATGAATTCTGTGAAATGAGATAATTTATTTTTAGTGCCAAGAGGTCAGACCTGTCAAGCTGTGAAATAGGGGATACTTTAATGAATAAACTGTACTAATTGGCTAAGTCAAAAATTATGAAAATTTTATGGTAAGTATTAATTTGAGTCTAGTTTTAGGGGAAATTTACGGATTTAAATTTAGAGTCTCGTAACTCGAGTTATAATTAAATTAGTGACAGTCACGCAGGTGGACAGTTTTGTTGTGAACAGTGAATTTAATTTTAAAAGCAAATTTTTATGCTCCGAATTGGTAAGTTAAATTGGATGACATCTCGTACTCGATTCTGGCGACGGTCTCGGGTAAGGGGTGTTACATTTAGTGGTATCAGAGCTACAGTTTAGTCGATTCTCGGACTAACGTAGCGAGTGTAATAGACTATCTATACATGCCATAATTGAATAATGATAGTGTGACGACTCCTGACATCTTAAAATGTTTGTTTTATAGTAATGGATTCTAATCGAGATATAGCTGATGATGCTCAAAGTAATGTGTCTGTTGAAAGTCGACCCGAGACTTAGGGTCAAGGAGATGAGGCTCGGGAAGCTTTTCTCCATATGATGAGTAATTGGTACACTGAGTTTGTTAGAATTAATCCTAATGCTCAACCTCCTCCGCCCCCTCCTATTCCTCAAGCTGTTCCCATAGCTCCTCTACAAACTGAAGTGTTAAGATTGTCAAAGCCTCCAGTGGATAAAATTTGAAAGTATGGAGCCGAAGAGTTTCGAGCTAATGTAAATGATGATCCTGAAAGAGCAGAGTTCTGGCTTGATAATACCATCAGAGTGTTGGATGAATTATCTTGTACTCCAAAAGAAAGTCTCCAATGTGCTATCTCATTGTTGAGGGATTCAGCTTATAATTGGTGGAAAACTTTAGTGTCAGTGGTGCCTAAAGAGAAACTTACATGAGATTTCTTTCAAGAAGAATTCCGAAAGAAGTATGTAAGTCAGCGTTTCATTGATCAAAAGAGAAAAGAGTTTCTTGAATTGAAACAAGGGCGCATGACGGTAGCCGAATATGAACGAGAATTTGTCAAATTAAGCAAGTATGCCCAAGAGTGTGTATCTAATGAAGCTACATTGTGAAAAAGGTTTGAAGATGGATTAAACAAGGATATCTGATTGCTAGTGGGAATTCTTGAAATTAAAGAGTTAGTGGTACTAGTTGAAAGAGCTATCAAGGCTGAAGAATTGAGCAAAGAGAAAAGAAAGGTGGAAAGTGAAGCAAGAGATGCAAGAAAAAGATCAATGGGTAAGTCTTTTCAATTTCAAGCGAAGAAGTCTAGAGAAATGAATACTCGATCGAATATTTCTAGTGTGAATTTTCAAAGAGACCGAGGAAGACAATATTCAGGTTCTAAAGCTCAGGCGACTTCTATGGCAAGTGTAGGTAGTGTTAAACCTACTAGACTGGAATGTCAACATTGTGGAAAACGACATTTGGGGGAATGTTATTTAATCAGTCGAGCATGTTTTAAATGTGGATATCAAGATCATTTTGTGAAAGATTGTCCAGAAAGAGAAGAGATAGAAAAGTTTTAGAATGTGAGATCGAGCAGTGTGACTATTAGAGGAAGACCACCGAGAAATGTGGGGGCTAGAGCTAGTGGTAGAGGTGTAACAAAAGACACTACTGTAAGATCTGAAGCGAGAGCTCCAGCGAGAGCTTATGCCATCCGAGCTAGAGAGGAAGCATCTTCTCCTGATGTGATCACTGGTATATTTTCTCTTTACGGCACTAATGTTCGTGCATTGATTGATCCTGGTTCTACTCACTCGTATGTATGCATGAATTTAGTGTCTGATAAGAATTTGTGTGTTGAATTGATTGAGTATGTGGTTAAAGTGTCGAATCATTTAGGCAAGCATGTGATAGTTGATAAAATATGCAAAAATTGTCCTTTGATGATACAAGGTCAGTGTTTCCCTGCCAACTTGATGTTGTTGCCATTTGATGAATTTGATGTTATTTTGGGAATGGATTGGTTGACATTGCATAAGGCCAAGATAGATTGTAGTCAGAAAATTCTTGAGTTGAAGTGTAGTAGTGGTACAGTTCTTCGGGTTGAAACAGATAAGTCAAATGTGATGCCAATTGTGATTTCTGCCATGTCTGCTCAGAAATGTTTGAAAAATGGTTGTGAAGCATATCTTGCTTATGTGTTGAATACAAAAGTGTCTGAAATAAAGATCGAATCAGTGCCAGTGGTATGTGAATATTTAGATATGTTCCTAGAAGAGTTGCCAGGTTTGCCTCCAATTAGAGAAGTAGAGTTTGGTATTGAAGTAATGCCAGGTACTGCTCAAATATTGATTGCTCCTTACAGAATGGCACCAACTGAATTAAAAGAATTAAAAATGCAATTACAAGAGTTGACGGATAAAGGATTCGTAAGACCAAGTTACTCTCCGTGGGGCGCTCCTGTACTATTTGTGAAGAAAAAGGATGGGACATTGAGATTGTGTATTGATTATCGTCAACTTAATAAAGTGACAGTAAAGAATAAGTATCCATTGCCCCGAATAGATGACTTGTTTGATCAGTTAAAGGATGCCATAGTGTTTTCCAAAATTGATTTGAGATCCGGATATTACCAATTGAGGGTTAAAGAGTCAGATGTGCCAAAGACTGCATTCAGAACCCGGTATGGTCACTATGAGTTTCTTGTAATGCCTTTTGGTCTGACTAATGCTCCAACTATTTTTATGGATTTGATGAATCGGATTTTTCGGCCCTATTTGGATAAATTTGTGGTGGTGTTTATAGATGATATTCTTATTTATTCCCGAAGTGAAGTGAGCACGCTTGAACATTTAAGAATTGTGCTCTGACTCGCAAGAAAAGAAATTGTTTGCTAAATTTAGCAAAAGTGAATTTTGGCTCAGTGAAGTTGGATTTTTGGGACATGTTGTCTCGGGAGATGGCATTCGAGTGGATCCGAATAAGATATCGGTAATAGTTGAATGGAAGCCTCCAAGAAATGTATCTGAAGTTAGGAGTTTTCTAGGCTTAGCCAGATATTACCGTCGATTTGTAGAAGGTTTTTCGATGATAGCTTCACCGATGACAAAATTGTTGCAAAAAGATATTAAGTTCGAATGGACTGAGGAGAGTGTCAACAAAGTTTTGAGAAATTAAAGAAGTGTTTAACTGAGGCACCAGTGTTAGTGCAACTTGAGTCAGGAAAGGAATTTGTTGTTTATAGTGATGCGTCGTTAAATGGGCTCGGATGTGTATTGATGCAAGAAGGAAAAGTAATAGCGTATGCTTCTCGACAATTGATACCGCATGAACAAAATTATCCTACCCATGATTTAGAGTTGGTTGCTATTGTCTTTGCTTTGAAGATTTGGCGTCATTATTTATATGGTGAGAAATGTCGTGTTTTCACAGATCATAAAAGTTTGAAATATGTTATGACACAAAAAGATCTGAATTTGCGGCAACGAAGATGGTTGGAATTGATGAAAGATTATGAACTTATGATAGATTATCATCCGGGAAAAGCCAATATAGTTGATGATGCTTTGAGCAGAAAGTCTCTCTTTGCTTTGAGAGCTTTGAATACGAGATTAACATTGACTGAAGATGGATCATTGCTTGCAGAGTTAAAAGCTAGACCATTATTTCTTCAAGAAATTTGTGAGGCTCAGAAAGTGGAAAATGAATTGCAAAGAAAAAAGACTTAGTGTGCAATGGATGATAATTCTGATTTTCAGATTGATTCAGATGGATGTTTAATGTTTCATGACAGAATATATGTTCCAAAAAATGTTGATTTAATTCAGAAAATTTTGTAAGAAGCACATGATAGTCGTTTGGCAATTCACCCTGGTAGTGTAAAAATGTACAATGATTTGAAGAAATTATATTGGTGGCTGGGTATGAAACGGGATATCTCCGAGTATGTGACAAAGTGTTTTGTGTGCCAACAAGTAAAAACTGAACACCAAGTACCTTCAGGGTTACTTTAGCCTATTATGGTGCCCGAGTGGAAGTGGGATAGAATTACTATGGATTTTGTTTCCGGATTGCCATTGTCACCGAAAAAGAAAGACTCAATTTGGGTAATAGTTGATCGATTGACTAAGTCAGCTCATTTCATTCCTGTACGAATGATTTTTTCACTTGACAAGTTAGCCGAGTTGTATATTGCTGAGATAGTCCGATTACATGGTGTGCCCATGTCTATTATATCTGATAGAGATCCACGGTTTACTTCAAGGTTTTGAAAGAAATTACAAGAGGCATTGGGTACTAAATTGAATTTTAGTACAGCATTCCACCCCCAAACCGATGGACAGTCTGAAAGAGTAATTCAAATACTCGAAGACATGTTGAGATGTTGTGTATTTGAATTTGAAGGTAATTGGGAAAGATATTTACCTTTGGTAGAATTTGCTTATAATAATAGTTATCAATTGAGCATAAAAATGGCACCTTATAAATCGTTGTATGGACGAAAGTGTCAGACTCCATTATATTGGACTGAACTTAATGAAAATCAGTTACATGGAGTTGATTTGGTTAAAGAAATCGAAGAAAAAGTGAAGGTAATCCGTGATTGTTTGAAAGCTGCATCAGATCGACAGAAGTCGTATGCGGATTTGAAAAGAAAAGAGATTGAGTTTCAAGTGGGTGATAAAGTATTTTTGAAAGTGTCTCCATGGAAGAAAATTCTGAGATTTGGCCGTAAAGGTAAATTAAGTCCAAGATTTATTGGTCCGTATGAAGTGATAGAAAGAATTGGTCCAGTGGCTTATCGATTGTCTTTACCACCGGAATTGGAAAGAATTCATAATGTGTTTCATGTTTCTATGTTGAGGCGATATCGATCGGACCCATCGCATGTGATTTCACCGACTGAAGTGGAAATTCGATCGGATATGACATACGAAGAAGAACCGATTCGAATCTTGGCACGAGAAGTGAAACAATTTAGAAACAAAGAAATTGCTTTAGTGAAAGTGTTATGGCAACGACATGGCATGGAAGAGGCAACATGGGAAACCGAGGAGGCTATGAGGAAACAGTATCCCAACTTATTCACTAGTAAGATTTTCGGGGACGAAAATCCCTAAGGGGGGAGAATTGTGATAGCCCGAAATAGGGCCTAATTGGAATAGTGGTTTCGTAACCACAAATTCGAAGTGAAATAGTTTTATTTTATCATTTTTTATTAGTTACTGATTGATTGAAATATTGTGTGAAAATATAGATAGAAAATTTTAATGATTTAGTGCCTAATTGAATTTTTAGGACTAAATCGAGAAAAATGCAAAGTGTGTCTAATTAGTGATTAAATGACTTAATTGAATTATTGCATAAAATTAGAAGTGTTTATGTGGCAATTAGACAATAAATTAGTGTTATGGACACAAAAGGGTAATTCTAGAAAAATATCTAAGTAATAGGTCAAGGGCATTTTTGTCCAAATTGAGAAAAAGACAAAATAAAGAGAAAATAAGTGTCCATCTTCTTAAAAATCAGAAGCTTGCTGCCGAAAGTTTCATGTTACCATAGCTAGGGTTCTTGATTTTTCTAAGCTCAATTGTAAGTGATTTATTGCCCCGTTTTTAATTATTTTCGTATTTTTATGCTTATTGATGCTTGAATTTCATGTTTCTACTATTTAATTTAAATGAAATTAAAGTTTAAAAATTGACCCATTCATGATATAATTGTAAATTGATTAGTGATGTTAGATAATGAATGTTTGAAGTGTTAATTACAAGTTTTACTAGATGAATTTTGATGAAAATGTTGAAAAGGGCTAAATTATGAAAGATGGTAAAGTGTGCATAAAGTTGTGATTTTGTGAAATTGAGGGCTGTTATGAGCATGAAATATGATTCAGTGAAGTTTGAAATTTAAAAATTTAGTGAATTTTATTTTTACGAGCTTTGGGACAAAAGTGGAATTTTTGAAAAGTTATGGGGAAAATGTAAATTTACCAAAATGTTGTGTACGAATTGTATTTGAATGGAATATTGATAAAATGTATTAAATTGTGCTAATATAGATCAAGAAAGAAGAAATAGTGGAAGTGATCGGGGAAAAGAGAAAGTTATCTACTAAATTACAAAAATAGTCGTTTTGCATCCGAGGTAAGTTACGTGTAAATAATAGTTATATTTTTATAAATTGTGAATTATATTTGATATGTGAATTAATATTCAATGTGGAAGGAAAATTATTCATGAATTATTCAAGTGTTAAAGTGTTGAAAATAAAGTGTTAAGTGTAAATTCCCGGTTGAACTTAGGAATAGAAGTGGATACAAGTGACATGTCACTAGAGATCAGTGTTATAGTGTTACAATGAGTCCCGGGTGCTGGGTGATCTAGCATGTGTTGCAGACACCTGACAGCTTGTGTGAGCAGGCCGTGGACATTTCGATGTTATTGATCGGTGGTAGCTTCGGCTACGTTTGATGGTAACCGGCTACATAACAGTGGTAGCTTCGGCTACATTTCAGTGGTAGCTTCGGCTACATAACAGTGGTAGCTTCGGCTACATATCAATGTTGCACTTATGTGCTAAATCTCTACGTATCTGTGTATATTCCGAGTGTTCAACAGGATTAATAATGAGTTAAAGTGAATATGAAATGAAGTGTGTATGAAGGTACATTTGAAAAGAATGAGCATAAGTGATAAATGTTAAGTGTGAAAATGTATATGCAAGTGAATTGGTAAGATTATGCATGTGTAAATGATTGAAATTGCTAGGAAATGTTTTGATTAGTTATATGTTAAAAGTGTTAATTATTAAATGAGTAATTATTGTTTACATGTAACTTACTAAGCTATTAGTAGCTTACACCTTTCTTCTTTTCCTTTGTTTTATAGTGATTTGAACTTGGTCGAATTGGGGATCGTCGGAGCTCGTATCACACTATCATAATCATCTCGGTATTATGTGCTTTTCAAAATGTTTAAACTATGGTATGTATAGAGTCTTAATCATTTTGAGTATGTTCATATGATATGGCTAAGATTAGCTATTGAAATGGTTAGTAAAGATTATGTTTTGGTATTATGTATGTGTAAATGGTAGCTAATACAAAGAAGCAGTTTCTTTGACAGCAGCAGTGATGTGAATGTGAAAAATCATCATAAATAGTAGAAATGGAATTAGAGAGTGAATTATATATGGAATTAAAGATTATCAAGTCTATTTTTATATGAAAGAAACAGTGTAGGTATAGGAATTCTATATTTGGAGATATTTGAATTTTAGTGAGACAGGGTCAGAATGGTTTTTGAAGTCCCTTGTTCTGACTTTGGAAAATCATTATAAATTGTACAGGTATAATTATGGGTCATAATTTATATGTATAGATTTATTAGTGAGTATATTTTCAAAAGAACAAACAATAATCTTATATGAATTCTGTGAAATGAGATAATTTATTTTTAGTGCCAAGAGGTCAAACCTGTCGAGTTGTGAAACAGGGGATACTTTAATGAATAAACTGTACTAATTGGCTAAGTCAAAAATTATGAAAATTTTATGGTAAGTAGGAATATGAGTTTAGTTTCAGGGAAAATTTACGTATTTAAATTTAGAGTCTCGTAACTCGAGTTATAATTAAATTAGTGACAGTCACGCAGGTGGACAGTTTTGTTGTAAACAGTGAATTTAATTTTAAAAGCAAATTTTTATGCTCCGAATTGGTAAGTTAAATTGGATGACGTCTCGTACTCGATTCCGGCGACGGTCTCGGGTAAAGGGTGTTACATTCACCAAGTCCCGATGAAGGCATGAGTTATTTTTATGGGCCTTCAAATCTGAATAGGGGAGCTCTCTTCTTTTCTTTTCTTCTTTTAAATTTCTAAATCTGAAACTGAGCGAGAACGAAGGTATCCTCCTAATTCGGGTTTGAATCCCTGAATCTCACCGAAAATTTCTCCATGTCAAGGTAAGTTCTACGGTTGGAAGTACATCTGTATGAGCGAGCAATAATGTAAGGCCCTGTTTTTGGGAGGGGTTGTCTGGGTTTGAAATAAAGGTAAAAGGATCTTTAAATCCAAGCCATAAGCCGCAGTTCAAGGATGATCAGGTGAGTACTTCGCGAACTCCTTGTGAACACTTTGAGTGTTTCTATTTATCTATTGCATGTATGTTTATATGTTTATTTCATCTATGATAAATGGCCTTTTGTGCAATAGAAATGTGAATGATGCATGTGTAATATGCTAATCTCTGTGAAAGATCAATGCTTGAATGGACTCAAGTGTGATGCCTAAGTAGCAATACGCCTCTGAAATGGAAAGAGAGTATGAAAACAACAAATGAGTCTGAAAGTATGTTTGTGTACGCCATAAGTAAATCTCTGCATGAAAAAGGTCTACATGATAAGTGCATATGTGTGGTTGAAGTCTGTTACAGTAAGTCTGTTAAGTATGAGTTTGTATAATGAGTTTGCTTGTGTGTGAGTTCGTCGGGATAGTAAACATGAATTCTGATATGGAAGTCCATGGCTATGGCAAGAAGACCATATAGTGTAAGACCTAATCTGGGACTATGGCGTTATATGGGGATACGAAGACCACATAGTGTAAGACTTATTCTAGGATTATGACATCATGTGGGGAAAAAGATAAAGGACGGTTGGGTGAGTACCAGGCAATGAGAGGCAAACCTCAAGACATTGAGTTTAGGCAAATCCCTATCATCGAAAACATCATTTATCGAAATGTGGAAGCCTTTGTGGTTATTCTCTGACAAGTGGAAGCCTTTTTGGCTTTCTCTGTTATATGAAGCCTTAGTGGTCGACTTTATAAATGCGCCTTTGTGGCGAAGTATGTTAAAGTGGATGCATGTGGCTGAATATGTTATTTAGGAGCCTTTGTGGTTGAATTTGGATGCCTTTGTGGCTATCTTGCTCATGGACAGCTTCATGGCTATCTAGTGTTTACAAATATCTCTATGGCTATCTATGTCAAAGGGAAGATTCTCAGGAGTTGTTGTCAATGAAGTACACCTTCATGGCACAGTATGTAGAATGGCCCTCGAGATAACATTTTGAAGAAAATTCTGATTGGGCAAACTCTGAGGAAGAAAAGTTGGGATGTGAATAACAGTAAAAAAGGGGATAGTCTTACTAAGTTCTATTGAACTTATCCCTCTGTGTTTTATGTTTTAGGTATGAAAGATGCCATGACGGATGACGTCAGGGCTGCGTTGGAAAAAGGGAGAAGTAGGGCACTTATGCATACAGAGCGAAATCGTGCGGGCATGATCGAGGTTTAGGAGTCACTAAATTAATCTAACGAAACTATTGTGCGAATCCCCATTGTACTCATAGGATGGTTTAACCACATAAAAGTAGTTATTGTCTTAGCCTCGAGCAATATAAAAAGTCATGTCAAATGGTTTTATTTGTATATAAGTAATTCTCTTGTAAGACTCCGCCAATTGTAAGGCGTGATATGCGTTCTTAAGTTATGTTATACTTAGACTTAAGTCAATTTGTATTAAATAAAAGAAAAATATATTATTTAGTATAAAATGTGTTAGTAAATGTCAAATGGTACGAGTTTGAAATTTTAGTAGTAACACCCAAGATTTGGATCCAGCCCATCGGGTCGAGCTGAGGGCGTTACAGGGACTCTCTCTTTCTCTGATCATCGACTACTACTTTATTGCTCTTTTCTCCTCTTCCTTCTTCACCATCTCCTACCACCTCAGTCGACTGCTTTTTGCCTTGTATCAACGAGGTGAACCACATACCTTCACCATTAGACTTGATCATGAGTCGGGCCGAGTTTGGGCTGGGCTAATGTTGACTTTTAGGCCTACTTTCTAGGTTTGGGCTCAGTCCGATCTGAAAAATAGGCTTAAAATTTTGTCTAAACCCGACCCATATTAAAAATGTTAAATCCGAGCCTGACCCAGCTTAACCGTAATAACCTTTTTTATGTTTTTTATATAAAAAAATTTAAAAATATAATACATAAAATATAGTAAAAATATTAAAATATTTTTCCCAACAAATTGAAAATACAAAAAAGCATAGGCATACGGTTCTGGCCAAGCCTGGGCCAAAAACATTCTACCCGAAGCTTAGCCCATTTTTTTATATTATTTTTCAAACTTATTCTTTGAGCCTATATTTTTACCCAAACCCTCCCGCTGTTCGGGTGGGCCTTTGAGCCTAGGCGGGTGACTTGACTCATGATCAGGTATACTCACCACCTTCTTCGCCCTACCCAGCCTACGCTTCAACCTTCCCAACTATTTGTTGGACTTCTCCAACTCCTTACCCTTCAACAAAAACTTTTCATTGTGAGTTCCTACTTCATTCTCCCGAGCAGCTAATTACTCATTTAATTTTTTTCTTGCTCCTTTTATAATGACCTAGTTTCTAGTGGTGTCGAAAAAAGAGGTTTTGAGACCCCATTTTTGCAAATCGAGTATGTAAATATATAATAGAGATATTTATGGGTTATCGTACTAATGAATTGAAATTTGGTTAAGTGATTTAACCAAAATTATGAGAAATTATAGCTAAGAGACTAAATTGTAAAAGTTTAATCACTATAGATTTGTACTTAGGAAATGACTTGGGGACTTAAATAGCAATTAACCAAAGGATTAAAATTGTAAAAAACCAAATTAAAATGGATGTTATTGAATGACTATGTAATATGTCATTAGTTTAGTTAATTAGAGGATTATGTTTAATTAATCATAATTAAATTAATTAATCAAGTTTAATTAACAACTAAAGTAAGTATATATATGTTGTGTTAGTGGAAAAAGATGATAACTATCATCTTCTTCAACCCTTTTTGCATCGTCCACCACTGAAGAACCCATGAAAACCTAGCTTTAACTTTCGACCAACATTACCAGTAAGTCCCTAGCCATTTTTACAATTTAATCCATTTTTAATATTTAGTCCTTTTATATACAAAGTTTTTGAAATTTCCTATTGTTGATAATTTCATGAAATTGGTGTGAAATTATTAGAAATTAAGCTTAGTATATAAAAAGACTAAATTGTAAAGATTAATTGTTAGTTTCGTACATTAGGGACCAAATTGATAAAATAAAAAAATTGTCATAAATTATTGGTAGAATATAAAATCGAGGGTCCCTAATGAATTTTTATGAAAAATAATATTAATTCGAAGCCCTTAACTGAAAGTTATGCTTGTCTCAGTTTTAAGGACTAAATTAAATAAATTAAAAAATATGTGAAATTTGGTATTTGATTCTGATTTGGCTTGAATTTGATAATGTCATGCGTTTTATGATTATTTTTAGCTAACAACAACATCGAATCGTTGAGAGGGAAAGGAAAAATCAAAAATCGTTAACGAGTGGCGCAAAATCTCGGTTTGTACATTTATGATTTAAGGCCATTTTAATTATTTGCATTTTCATGTTATCTACATATAGGAATGTCAAGTTGAGTACGTTGTGATAAATTGAACTATTGAATTGAGTTAAGTATGAATTGCCAAAATAGAGGACTAAAGTGAATAAAATGTGAAATAGTATGAATTGTTTGAAATATGTTATGATTTATATGTGTCAGAGATTGTGAGATTACATGGAATTATATGTGTCAGAGATTGTGAGGTTACATGGAATTATATGTGTTAGAGATTGTGAGGTTACATGGAGTTCTGACATCTATTATTTCTAATCGTGATCCAAGGTTAACATCGAGATTTTGGAGTAAACTTCACGAGGCTTTAGGCACTAAACTCAATTTCAGTACGGCATTTTATCCTCAGATAGACGGGCAATCAGAATAAGTAAAATAGATTCTAGAAGATATGCTGCGGTGTTGTATACTTGAGTTTGAAGGTAGCTGGGAAAAGTATTTGCCGTTAACTGAATTTGCTTAGAATAATAGTTATCAGTCCAGTATAAAAATGGAACCATTTGAAGTTTTATACGGAAGAAAATGTAAAACACCGTTGTATTGGTCTAAATTGAGTGAACCAAAAATGGTGGAAGTTGATTTGATTCGAGAAGTTGAAGATAATGTTTGAATTATTCGAGATTGTTTGAAAGCGGCATCTGATCATCAGAAATTATACGCTGACTTGAAAAGAAAAGATATAGAATTTGCTATTGGCGATCAAGTATTTTTAAAAGTTTCTCCGTGGAAGAAAGTGTTACGTTTTGGCAGGAAAAGAAAGCTGAGTCCGAGATTTATTAGACTATACAAGATTGTTGAAAGATTCGACCCTGTGGCCTATAGATTAGCTTTGGCCTCTGAACTTAAGAAAATTCATAATGTATTCCACGTTTCAATGTTGAGATGGTACGGATCTGATCCTTTGTATGTGATTCCTCATAGTGAGATTGAATTGCAGCCAGATTTGACGTATTCTGAGGAACTAGTGAAAATTTTGGCTCGGGAAGTTAAAGAACTGCGCAATAAACGGGTACCGTTAGTAAAAGTCTTATGGCATCGTCATGGTATAGAAGAAGCTACTTGGGAAACTGATGAATCAAAAAAAAACTACAGTATTTGAATCTATTCTCAGGTAACAATTTCGAGGAAGAAATTTTCTAAAGGGGGAGAGTTGTAATAACTCGATTTTTTATGGTGACGGAACAGTGGTTCTGAGACCACAAATTTCTATCATGTCAACTCATAAATATTATTTTTAGAACATTTATGGAGTCAATAGGGTCGTATTAAACTTTGCTTAAGAAATTTTAACGTTTAGAAAGTTAATTAAAGAAAAGGGACTAATTTGTAATAAGTGCAAAAATTGTTAATTATTACAGCTTGGTAATTTACTGGTTTAACTAATAAATGTGGGAGGACCAATAAGGTAATTAAGCCTTATTAATAAATAGTGGATGGTCTAGTGTAGTTTTAATGAAATTTTAATTGATTTTAAAGGGTAAAAGGTAATTAATCAACAATTAAACATAAACAAAACATGAAATGGTCACCATCTTCTTTAATTTTCTTGTTGAAAACTGAATGGCCATTTTATTTCAAGCTTGAAGAATCGGCTAGGTTCAAGCATTGCATGTGAGTGATTTCTATACCCGTTTCTTGTAATTTTTATGTTTTTGAGATTGTTGCAACTAGGTCCAACTATCTCGTACCTTCATTTTTGAATCTGTTAAAAATTTTAGAAGTTGACATTGATGAATCTTGAATTTTTTTATGATACTTATGTATTTGAAGCTTTGATTGTGTTATTTGGTGATTTTGTGAAATGATTTTTGTTAGATTTTAATTTAGGGATTAAATTGTAAAAATGTCAAAATTTTAGGGTTTGATAGTGAATTTATTGTTTAATAGGGAGTTTTAAGGGCCTAGTATATTCGGTAGAAATGTTGACTTGAGAAAAATTGTTAATTTGATGATTTTTGGGTTAAGGGTCTAAATTGAAAAAAATGTAAAAGTTAAGGGTAATTGTGTAAATTTAAAAAATAAAATGGTACATAATGTAAAGTAAATTGGAAGGAGAAATGTAAGCTAATAATTGAGTAATTTTACATTTTATATCAAGACGCTGTTAATATTCGTGGAAAAGGAAAAATCGAGGATTAGTCCCTAAACTTCTACAGCTACTACAATTCAGACTAGGTAAGTTCATACTGTTTAAAATTTAGCTTCTAAATGAAATGTTGGATGATATAAAATGATATAGTAGATATACTTGCTTATAGATGATGTAAGGTTATTTGAGAAATATTATTGAATTTCAATATTTGGATCAGATTGAACACGAGATAGAGTACGATCGAGATATGGTGTGTATTAGGGGATTGAAGTGGAGACTATTGTAGAGTAACAATAGTTACGAACTCTCGTGTTATACTTCTTATTTTGGTGTGATTCGGTTGGATTAGCTCTTCAGAGCCATTTGTGTGTTATCGAGTGGACTGGCTCGTATGAGCATCTAGTGTGTACCGATTAGACTAGCTCTCATGAGCATCTCGTGTGTTTCGGTTGGAATATCAATGTACCCATATCCGTAAGTCGCTCATCAGATTGTAAATCTCGGAAAGGTAATTTGTTTAGTGATTTTGATGGTTTTGTCATGTATTTGAGTTCTGAATTGAATTTTACAATTCACCGGTTGAGATTGTGGATGACAGGGAATACATGGTTGTATTATTATTTGACTTGTTGTACTTATTTCGGTAAGATTTATCGTTTTAGCACGTCAAACTTACTAAGCTTCAATAAGCTTACTTGTGCTATTTTTCTATTATTGTAGATACTTTAAAGGTTGGACGGTCAGATTGGCACTCGAGCCACACTATCTACTTTTTTTCGGTAGTTTTTGAAATGTTCACTTTGGATTATATGGCATGTAATAGGCTTGTATGTCATTACTATTGTTTTGGCATGTAAAATGTTAAAATATGATCTTAAGTGCAAATAGTCAACTTATTTGATATACATGAATGAGGTATGATGTTTAAATGCAAGCTTAAAGTAAGTATGCTTGGCATATTGGTTGAATGTTGGATGTTGTGATTTAAAGTGCTTTGAATGATAGTTCATTTTGTATATAATTGTGTATACTTATGGTACCAATGAAGGTACATTGGTTAGGCACTCAGGATGGTTGATTTAGCATGTTTTTAGCTTGTTTAATGTAACTTTGAATAGGTATGTTGGCTGCTAAATGGATTACTTAAAGTCCAAGTAAGCTTGAATTGGTAAACTTGTTGTTTAAGGTTCATTTTGAATCCACACGGCCTAGGACACGGGCGTGTGACTCAGCTTTGTGAGACACATGACCTGGTGACACGGCCGTGTGTCATTTGATGAATTATTTAAGGTGCAAGTCAGTAAGTTACACGAGCTAACACACAGCCTGGCACACGAGTGTGTGACACGACCGTGTGACCCTATTCATAGAGTTACACAAGTGGGAACACGGGATGGGACACGACTGTGTGTCCCTAGTTCGATTGTTACACAGCTTAAGACAAGAATGTATGGGACTCGATTTGTAGATTTTGTATCTTTTTCCTAAACTAATTCAAATTGGTCTCAAATTGTTTCTAGGCTATTTTTAGGGTCTCAAGGGCTCAATTCGAGGGTCGTATGCATGTGTATAAATAGTTTATGATGTGATTATAATATTGAATGTTATAGGGTTCAAATGTTTTAAACGTTAGTAATACTCCGTAACTCTAATTTGGCGACGGATTTAGGTTAGGGGTGTTACAGGATGGGACTATGGGCTTATGCGCTAGGATGCACTTCGTGTGCCAGTATGCACTTACGTGCCAGTTAACTCTATTTCAGTTTATCTGGTGATGCACTTTGATGCTGGTTTGGTGTGTTGGTTGCAAGATCCAAGCATGCGTCCGAGTCTGAGTCATGTTAATAGGGGTTACAAATCACAAATTAGTAAATAATCTAGATAAGGAAATATTTAATATCATTAAGAGAAACTTGTAGCTATGTGAATTTAAATAATGAAGATTTATTGTTATATTGAGATTTAGCTGAAAATGAGCCCTAGGGGCTGAAATGAATACGAATGAGTCGTCAGACTCCAGATTCGATCCAAATGTTATAAAGACTAACGCCAAATATATGAATGTCTTGGTATATGAATGATATGATTCTATTGGCATATTGTATAATGCACAAATGAGTGCTTGATCATGGAATGGTATAAAATTAGTATGAATTGAATCAGTGCTAATGGGTAAATAAGTTGAAGCTAGTTATGTATGATGAAATATTGGTAAGGTTGTGTTGGACTTGATATAAATTTGTTACATATGTTAGTTGATGGTTAAAAATTGCTTGTCACCTTGTCATGAGTTGCTTGATTATTATGTGCATATAAACATGTTTTCTCTTGAAATGTATTGTTAATGTTTGTTATCTATACCTTGAATCATAAATGTACCATTAAACCCTATTGCTCATTGTACAATTTTTTTCTCTATGCGTAGGTTTAGGTACTTCTTGAAGCCCTGGGAATTAAAGCTACCATCCAGATCTCTGTTTTTGACTCAAAAAAATTTGTATAGCTCATCTCATTTTGGTCAAATGGCATGTGCCTAGGTTTTATTTATCTCAAATGTTTCAATGGTCATTTTGGAGAATCGTATTGTAAATGGTTGAAATGGTTGGTAATTATGTATGAAAGTGTAACATCCCCACTTTAAAAGAAGAAGAAGAAGAAGAAGAATATTTATGGTAAAAGTCCTTGAATATGTGATCTATAAATAAATAGTAGTATAAGAAATTATGGTCGTTTTTAGAGGAAATTGTCAAACATAAAAACATAGAAAATTATTAGTAGGAGCATGTGGTTAAGTTAAAAATTCGATATCGAGTTCAGGGACTAAATTGAATAAGTTGGGAAAGTATAGGAACTAAAGTGCAAGTATTCCATTTTTATTTTGATGGAAAGGACTTGATGACAATTTTACCATTACTTAAAAAATCAATGGTTTCATGATGGCTTTTAAATGATATTTTATTAAATAATAATATTTTATTAATTCATCTTTCTCATCTTTCTTTGTTCTTACGAAAACTAAGGGCGGAAGACAGAAAAATTTATTTCATTATTTTCCATCAAATTCAAGCATAAGGTATGATTTTTCTTCAATTTTTTCATAGATTTTGAATCTTTGAAGCTTGTTTTACATATATGTACCAATAGTTTTTATTTTATTTTATCAAGTATATTGAAAGTCTCTATTAAAGGACATTGCTGGAAGCTTAGAAAACTAAAGTGAAGTATGTATATTTTTGGATAGGAAATGATTAGAAGATGAATTATAGCTTGTTAGAAGTGTAAAAAAGAAATAAAAATGGATGGAAAGTCTACTTGGTACGCTTGGCCATGGTGAAGGGGAAGTAGAGAACCTTGGCTACTTTATGTAATATTGGTGCTAAATGATAGCTTGTGAAGCAATGAGTATTCTGGTGAAGACGGAATTGAAAACGGATAATCGAGTCGAAAGATATGCGAATTTCGGACTAGGAAACTTAAGTTGTCAACTTGATTAACCATGCATATTTAAGTTTTTTATTATTAGTTTTAGTATTATAATGAATAAATGACATTGTTTTCGTATTGAATTACTCCTATTATAGCTAAAAATGAAAGAGTATCTTGAAGGAGAAAGGCAGAGAAAATGAGTAAAACAATTGAAACTCTGGTTTGTGATAATATCTTATTTTCATTACATAATGCTTTAGAATATTTAGTTTACTATGACTAGTTATATTTATTTTATTTTATTTTATTTTATGAGTTTTGGATGAGTTTGAATAATTTAGTTAATATTTATAAAATTAAATAATTTAGTTAATATTTATAAAATTATGTTTCGAGATGAAGATTATGCTTTTCAAATGATTAAATTAGCAAATTCATGGTTATGATTTGGATATGAGTATTATGATTTTAGATGATTGGGTATTATGATTTGGATTTGAGTATTATGATTTTAGATTCGGTAAGTCGTCCCAGCAGCATTCGAAGGATCGAAGATCAGCTCAAACAATGTTGGTGAAAAGTTTACTTTATAGTTGATATAAATGGCATGTACCTAGCCTTGTATATATATAATACTATGTTGCAAACTGAGTTTAAATATTTTTGTTATTTTTTATTTGCTAGTATTTTATAACTAATGTTTTGATGAAATAATAAAGCCTAGAAATCTAGTTTATTGGTATGTTTTGAGAAATCGAAGTGCTGAGAATTGATTTGGGAGAAGATTTGAATGTGGATATATTGTGAAATCTAAATTTTGCAAGGGGTTTTACGTAAAATAGGCAAAAATGCTATCGAAATTTTTATAAAATAATTTTACCAATATGTTTCCATTTCGAAAAAAAGTAAGATAGAAAAGTAAGTTACTTCAGCAACGGAATGTGGCATTTTATATTCGGATCCAACAATTGGATCGAGTATAATGTGCCATAGAAAGTGGTATTTATGTTTTGGTATATGTTTGTTAACAGGTTGAAATTAAGGTAAGTGACCAATTGAAGCCTTAAGGGTATACATATATGCATTATAGGCTAGTTGAACAATGTATGAAATCATACTTTGTATAGAACAAGGGTCATGTCGCGACGTAGGTTCCTCAACATCGTGACGAGGGTTGGAAAACAAGGGTCATGTCGCGACGTAGGTTCCTCAACATCGTGACGAGGGTTGGAAAGAGAGTCACATCACAATTACAAACTCTCAACGTCGTGGCGAGCCAAGACAGTATGTTGCGCCACGACGAGGAACCCCCTAAGTCGTGACGTCAACTCAAAACTTTAAAAACTTTATGATTTGGTCCTAGCCCGACCTCGGATTGGTAAAAGAGCTTTCATAAACTCAATTGAGACCCAAAAATGATTCAATATCGATTTATACACATTAATACTTGTGTTTAATTGTTTTAATATTCTTAGAATAAAATTTAAATGATTGTAGTTAATCTGGCAATGAGTGTGACACCTTGTAACTCGGATCTAACAATCGAGTCGATTATCGTGGTGTTACATCCTTCCTTCCCCTTTAGATGAATCTGAGAAGCATCTTCAAAATATCTTCTCTTGAATTTCTTCTTCTGTTTCAGCCACTCAACTTTCATAGCCTTGAGAAATCTCTTAGCCTCCTCTAGTAACTCTTACCAACATGGAGGCAAACAAAGCTTCACTCATTATTTTGGAGGCCACGCCTTTGACCTTTTAAAGAGTAGTTTGCAACTTTTTTTTGTCAAACTACAGGTTTTGCAATTCTTAGCCCATCAAGCACCAGACATCGTACACCTGTGATAGGTTTGTCCCTAACACCATAAAGCTGGGATGGTGAATCTCACAAGCATTGCAAATAGTGGTGCTCACTCGACAAGAAGGCTCGGAAGAAGATGCACCTATAAACAAAATAATGGAGTATAAGAAAGCTTACAACAAAGAATGACCACAAACCTAGACTGGCAATAGAGGCAAACATACTGCACAAAATGGGTTGAGGTGGTGTAGAGGAAAAGTCTCAATCACTACAACAATTCTGGAAGCTGTGCCAAACACTACCTTAGCTGAATCACTCCTAATATAAGCATTGAAAGGAGTGGCAGGTGGAACTAAAACAACTAGAGTAGAGACAACAACAGTCTCCCCTGCATTAGAAATAGAATGAGGAGGAAGACCCTTATGTTGATGCTACTTCGAGAATGAACACTTATAACCTTTCATCGAATTCGTTTCTTTTTCAAGCCTTCTTCTTGAGCAATCTAGGACATTTTTTGGCACGTCCTAGCATTCATGCTTTTGAGTAGTTCCTGCTCAACTTCAGCTTCATCATTCTTAGATGTGACAACCATTGTACCTATACAACAAAAGCAAAGTAGTAAGTTTTTATAAAAACAAAACAAAATAAATAAATAAAAACTGATAAAAGGCCAAACAATATTACGAGGCACAAGATTCACAGGGTGATCCCTCGTGAACTTATAAAACCACTCATATGTCTTGTTGACATGCCTTTAAAAGGCCAACACTTTTACAACTACGTCTAGAGGTATGTCCAAAGAACCTTCCTCCTTATCCGGAGACAACTTTATAACGAAGGCCTCATTGCATTTCATAACCTCACATTCAACAACTTCTTGTCTGAATTTAAAAGCATCCTCTAAATCTTATGCATCAATGGGAATGCAGGTGTTAGTATCCTCAAAGTCACTAGCAAAAAATGCTTCAACTGCTCCTGACTCCCTTTTGAATTCCCATCAAGGTTTACCACCTTTTAAGAATGATTTTTTAACTCTTCTAAACCCTCACCTTAAGGTGCCTTTAGTATCACCAACTCCCTCAACTTTTTCACCCATTACAGCATCATCCTGCGTCTTCCACTCCAACTTTAGAGTACAAGCATTCACTCTGTTTCTTGGTGCTCCACCTATGATCAAGGCAAGGCCCATATGTCATCATGTACTGCCAAGGCTCAAGAGTAACTTAGAAAGATCCAAGCCACTTCATTTTTTCCACCATGTGGCCAAGCCTCTATATGTAGCAAAATCCCCTAAGTACAATTTTGTAACTCGCTAGGAAGGTCACTTTCCTTAAAATCGTTCAAGCTACTACCCCTCAAGAAGTGTTTCCATACATTTTGAATAGTGATCACCCTCGGTATATTTAATAAGCTTTCCTTTTGAAGATTGTCAAACTATTTTGTACTGAAGAGATCCCTCAACTTGGGTTTGAACAGTCTTAGACTGTTTAGAGGCAATGTTTAGGTGGTAGGAAAAGTAAAATCCTCTACGAAATTATGCTCTACCAGGGTGTACTTTGTCCAATCTAGACCGAGATTGCTACCTTTGCCTAACAGACAACTTGTCTAGACCGTTTAGAGGCAAGTTCTCAATCTCCCTTCTTTGATGCTTGGTGAAACACAACATCTCGAGGTGTAAATTTTGGTTCAGGGATGTCAAGCTGAATAGATTCTAAAAAACACCTAAGTGGGGGTTCTCATCCCTTTAATAACACAAAATCAAGAACCCCTATCAAGATATACCACGAAGCTTCGACAAGTTGTCTAGAGCCACCCTGTACTAATTCAACACTTCGTAGATGAAATCATATGGGGGTATGTGGAAGACAACCTCTAAATGTATAATGGTAGATAGAACCCTAGTTTCCTGCCACCTTGCTTCGACCCACTAATGGTTCTCAACTCATGGTCACCACGAGGAATATTGAACTTGACCTCATAGTTGTTTAATTGCAACCCTTGGTACTACAATAAATGTTGTATCTGGTTCATTTTGGTGGTGTACTCAAAGGACCCACTCATGCATACTACCCTTTTTGCCCTCTTCGTTGTCAGTCTTTCAGTGCTCATCAACACCAAACTACTCCTTCTTCGTCCCCTTACCATTTTCGACTCAAGAAAGCCAAAATGAAAATATAAAAACCAAAGTAAAGTGATCTAACTTCCAAAAACTGAAACAAACATCGTCGCAAACTACGAAAAATGAGAAAATAGTAGAAGAAAGTAAAGAAGCTCTTAATTTTTTTCTCACTCTAGTGAAAAACAACAAAACCCCAAAGCTTGGAGATATATATACACCCTTTGGGCAATAGGAAGCTTCTAAAAGCCTGTATTCACGTTCTCCAATCACCAATGGCAGTACACCTAACATTTTTGAAATCTAAACGATAGGAAATTATTAGCGTAGTTTCCCAACAATGCACTATAACACACAACCATTAATGCGTGTATGTGAATGTGTGAGACTTGGTGAAATGCTAGCCAAACATGTGTTTTATACACAAAGGTTTGTCGTTCCAAATTCTAAGCGTTTTGTACAAATCGCAGAGCCCTTATCCTCGAACACCACACTCCCCACCCACAACAAAGAACTTGATCACGTCTCAAAGAAGGCCACTATATAACCTCCCTCTCGATTAGGAGAAAATTGTTATACTATAACTATTTGGACCAAGCAATAAGCTCGCAAACGGTATAGACAATTCCTCAGAAGAATCCTCTGGACAAACATTTCAAAAAAGACTCCTCGGGTCAACAACTAAACCAGCTCCACTCAATAACCATCATACTAGGCTCTTGCTAGAATGTCTCATTTAAGGTGACACAAAGTAAATCATAGCGATACTCTACCAGGGCCTATACCATCAAACCACTTTGCCACTTGACTCAAACTTGACAATAATAGCTCACCACGTGGCACTTATGAATATAGGACTAGGGGTATATAAAGCCCAATGTAGCTAGATAGCGGGCACTCTCTCTCTCTCTCTCTAATCACCAACTCCTACTTTTCACCCCTTTCTCTTTTTCCTTCTTCACCATCTTCGAGCACCTCACCTAACTACTCTCCACCTTGTATCAACAGGGTGAATCACATATCCTCACCATCTTCTCCGCCCTATCAAACAAACCCATCAACAACACATATGATAATATGTTTGCTACATCAAATTTTCGAAATAACAAAACTTAACGTAATGAATTTAATATTTATCATTTTATGAAGATTAAAAATTTAAAATTTGAAAAGTGCAATGACTAAAATTAATCAAATTAAAGTACATATTAAATCTGCAACTTTCATAAAATACAGAGAATAATAATAAATTTTAATATAAGTTAAACTATAGCATTAACCAAATATAATGTTATTCTATTTATTGTGTTAGAATTTGCATCCACTAAGAAAAAGTCTTTCCTATTCCTTGTATTTATATTGTAAAATGAAATTTTGTCTATTTTAATATTTGATATAGTGCAAGTGAAAATTTTTATTTTTATAAATAGTGTTCAAATGTTGACATATTCCTTCTTCTTTTTAACCTTAAATTTCTCACCCTACAACTCTACCAATTAAATTAAAAGTTTTCACTAATAATGTAATAAATAATTTTTCTAAACATAAGCCTTTCCCCTTTGTCAGCCTATTGATGTTGCAGTCACCTGTTAGTTCAAGGCAGTCATAGGGTTTGGTTTCTCAAGACTTAAAGCAGCCTCGGTTCCTGTGAATCCAAATGCCTCATAAGATGGTGGTCACTTTCTATAGCCAGGAAAAAGAATGTAGTGATTTGTTATTCTTTGTCACTATGCTAGCCGTTCGAGAAGATTTGTGTTGTGAAGATAATCCATGCCTAGTCCCACATCAATTCCAAACCATTATTGGCATTCCCAGAACTGATGCCTCCTATATGTTTCGTTTGCACTATAGCAAAAGGTGCAGTTGGGGGTCGGAATGTCTTGCAACATTTGCTTTTGTTGAAAGGCAGAGTGTATTGATTTTGGCTAGCAAGAATTTAAGGCTGAAAGGAATAATAAGGGTCCATAGGTTCCTCCGCGACTGATTGCTCATTCTATGGTGAGAAGAATAATTAGAATCCTGTTGAGCAGAGCTGTTAAACTTCCACACCATAGTGTCATTTATGTGCTTGGAGAAGAGGGGCTATGTATCATGTCCTTCTAAGTGGAATATAGAGACTGTTAAATGGTGCTGACAAGAATGTTTTCCTCGTTGATGTTAATAAACAGGTTTTATTGTCTAATTCCTAATTCAATTGGTATTATTGCAGTTATAGTTATTTAAAAAAGTTGAGTTTGAGTATACTTAAATTGTAATATCTTTTAATTTAATTAATCGAGGATTTAGGAGAGTTTAAAGTTAATTTAAGAAATATATAAAAATAATAATAATAGCCTTAGACCTTAATCCCTTAAAATTTTTAAAATTTTTCATTAAACATTTTCTTTAAAAAAATTTTAATTAGATCTCCCAAAAATTATGAAAAATTCTCAATAAATCTTTTACATCTCCTAAAATTTGTTAAAAACTTTAAATAAATCCCCAAAATTTAAAGCCATGAACTCTAATGGCCATCAACGATTTAGGCGATTCGAAATATGCCATTCTTAACCTTTATAGCATAGGTCTTTCCATGGAGAATGCTTTGCCGAATCTATGAATCTCCTGATTTATTCTTTGTTGGCTAGGAGTCCACTTTATGACACCATTTCTTTCCTTGAGTATCCCAGATGAGCCAACTCCCCTGTTTAATCAATCTCCATGCTTGTATTGCAAGTAAGACCTGATTAAAACATTCAAATTTCCTTAGATCGAGAACACCTTCATCCTTTGGTGCACAGGCTTATTCCTCCCTTTAAAGTGAGTTTTTCTTTCAGAATATGATTCCCAAAAAAATTGTAAATCTTATGAATACGTTCACAAATCTCCTTGGGGGCCTTTAGGCAAAAGAAGTGGTAGATTGGAAAATTAAACACTGGTTTCATGAGGGTAAGCCTTCCCCCTGTTGAGTGTTTCATTTTCCATTGAAGGACACAAATCCACTCTGAGGTAGGCACTTGGTTTTTGTGAGATTTTAACTTGAAAAATTCTCTGAAACATGGGCTTCAATTTAGGGTGACAACTTCTCCCGATGAACTAGGAACTTTTTCCTTAATTGATTTGGAGCTCCCTCCGAATGAATTTTGACCATGTATACGGCACACTAATCTATTTATCTTTAAAAAGACAACAGTCATCTGGAGCATCAGATGATCAATGGCTATACTTATTTGTCACTTTGATGCCTTTTCACTCGTTCTGCAAGAACGTTGAGAGAATGTTTTGACATAAACAATAAGATGGGAGACAACAGGTAACCTTGCCTGTGTCCACTTTCGGGCTGAAATGAGCAATAAGCTTTCCATTAACAAGGACTTTAAAGCTTGTAGCAAATACAGCATATCATAACCCAATGTCTAATGTTAACTCTAACATGAGCTTTGCTCATGTATATCAATTTTGAGGGACCTTGGGACACCACAGAAAACCCACAAATGTCACCATACCAAAAAAGCAAAGAAAATTTCTGTAATGATTTCATTAGCAAATGGTTTTTGCCAAAATGATTAGATAGTGGGTTATTTAGCCATCAACAAACCTTCATATCCTTCTTATGTGAGGGGCTACTTGCTCTAACATTCAAAGGCACACTACCATCATGTACAGCAAAACCTGGAGAAGAAATACAGGTATTTCTAACACACTCGAGTTTTAAACATGAATCACTGTCACCAAAGTAATACAATATGATAACAATTAAATCAGATAGCTCTTTCAGCAAAGTTGTGACACAGGATCTCCAAGACATAGCATCATCGCAAGGATTCAGATTCAGAAACTACAGCAGTGCAAATAAAATTACAGAAATTAATGAGCAGTGTGGCAGCAACTACAGTTTAAACTTCTCTCATTGACTTAGAAAACTAGGGAAAAAGAACAAGGTGAATCTAATCTCCGCTTGCACAGCCCTTGCATCCACAATGGACACATTCAATAACCTTTTCCTCCCTTAAGTGCTTGGGCACTCGGCAGACACAAGTTGTAGCAAAGTTGTGATCCCGTGGCTGCATACATCTCAAGCAGCACAAACGCTCGTAACCCGGCTGCCATAAATAAAACAAGAAACCATAAACATTTACTACTACAAGATTGAATTGAAACTTCAGAAAGATGGAGTGCAAGAGAGAGAAGGACAGAGAATATTGAAGTGTGAGGTGTGGTGTCTGCGATATGAATGTATGTCAACCTATGTAAACAGACAAAAAATTGACACATTCTCAAATTTTGAATTGAAAAAACAGCCCTTAATACAAAAGGAGTAAATAATCAAACACCATGAGATACAATTAAATGGTTTGCCTAATGTCCATAACCACATCACCATCCAAAAAGACAACAATATACTATACCATCCAACATTAATCTATATAACTAACAAATGTTTCAAACATGCAAGTCTCATATAAGTAAAAATCAGATTGGAGGAATACTCAAATGCAAGTGAAATAAGATGTGCAAGGAGCAGGCTAACCTTCTTCCATTTAGCAATAAGGTTGCGGTCAGCATAGCCTTGGTCCAAGCAGAACTCATACAATTCCTTTGATATTTCCTTCCTCCGATGGTATAGGTCAAAAATGTAGCGGCTCTTCTGATGTGCAATTTTGAAAATAGGCCACAACGTCTCACATTTTCGCTTACCATCGTGAGGATCATTCTCAGCTGTCCAAGGAGTTGATAATTAGTTAATTACTTCACCATATTATGACGATGGCAAAGATGATACTAAATAAATAAAGTAAAGTATTGAATGTTTAAGTTTGATGCAGAAGAACCCACCTTCTCTCATCTTTGCTTGTAGTTCACGGAGGGTAGGCTCAATCAATTCCCATCCTTCCGGATATTTTACACGGTTTGTTTTCACCTTCGGCATTGTTCTACCTGTCATTGATGCCCATCACAAAATTACTACCATATACATTTTTCTACTAATTTCATCATGCCACGAAATCAAACCTCTTACTAATAACTTACCAATCACGACTTATTTATTAGTTCTTTAGCTTCTATACAAGGAGCTAAAAGGAGGTTTAGGTAAAAGCAGAGATTCCCCAAATTAAAAAAAAACCTATATTCCTTTTGGAATTAGGGCAGAACCTTTGTTCGCATAACCCTATCTTTTCTATATAACTTTTTTTAAAATTATCGGGTTACTAATACGATTGAAAGAAGGGGGTGAAAGGGTTTCAAACAGCGGCGTGAACAAATTTCACCTCAATAGCGGCGCCAGCGATAACGGTCTGCTATTTCCGCTAAACCAAGGCATAAACCAAAATCTGATGACTCAAGTAGAAACCTTGAAGGTTAAATTTAGGGTTTTGAAAAATTACCTTATACAATTTCCCGATATCGTCTGTACGAAACTTGAAGGCAAGAGAAGGCTCGGGTCAGGGACTGGTGGTGGTGGAGGAGAGGGATCAAAAGAAAGAAGAAAGATGAGAGTCGCTCGGGAAATTTTAAGATGATATATATTTTATAGGTTAAACTACAAAAATAATCACTTTTGTTTGCCTCAGGTTATATTTGAGTTATTTATGTTTGAAATATTACGTTTTAGTCACTTATGTTATTATTTTGTTACGAAGTGATACTCTTCCGTTAAGTTCCGTTATCTCTTTAATGGTAATCCTACGTGGCAGTCTAACTAGATTTTAAGTGCCAACTTAGATTTCCTAATGAGATGAGAATATATTTTTAATTAAATAAATTTAATTAATTAAAAATTTTAAATCCTAAATCTTAGTTAAAAAACCGTTCGTCTCCCCCTTTTTTTAGTTTCCTTTAAGGGTTTCTCTAAGACAAATTATGTACCATAAAGGACATCAAAGGAAACAATGACGACGAGCATGGCCAAAGTGATCAAATCATAAGGCGGTGACACCGCAGACATACATGTGAACTTTTCCGGGGTTTTGGACTTGAAAACCTCTTTTTCGAGTCATGGTATTGTAAACAACAAATTGGAATTCTTGGGTTTCCTTTCTAGCCATCGGTTTAGAAGCTTTTTTTTGTTTGTTTCTTGCTTTGAGGATCCATTCGACCCTAAAAATTACCCATTTTCTAAAACTTAAATCACATGTAAATTAGTATGAATCTCCAACACCCTACATCAATGGCAAAAAAAAAGTTCATAGCTTTTGAGACGCTTTAACAGTGAATTCATGTTTTAATAACTGGGAACCTTTAAATAGTGAATTCCAACACCCTACATCAATGGCAAAAAAAAAAGTTCAAGCTTTAAAAAAATTTGTTAACCCCAGTAAAGTTAAAAAAAATAACTGGGAATTCAAGCTTTTGAGACACTATAACAGTGAATTCAAAACTTAAAATCCATGTATCTCTCATTCAAAGAATAGACCAAAGAAACAATCTTTAACAACGAATTCAATATAACATTAAACATTAAAGAAACAAAACGATGCATTAAGTGATTGAAGAATGAAAAGAACTCACCAATTAATCAAGAAATTAAAGATGCAAAAATCCAAGTGGGGGAGATGAACGGTTTTTAAGTAAGATTTAGGGTTTAATTTTTTTAATCAATTAAATTTATTTAATTAAAAATATATTCTCATCCCATCCAAGTTGGCACTTAAAATCTAGTTAGACTGCCACGTAGGATTACAGTTAGGGAGATAACGGAACTTAACGGAAGAGTGATCACTTCGTAACAAAATAATAACATAAGTGACTAAAACATAACATTTCAAACATAAGTGACTAAAATGTAACCTGAGGCAAACAAAAGTGACTATTTTTGTAGTTTTTCCTATTTTATATGGAAAGATATTAAGAATTTAAATAGAACTTGTATATAAAAGGGTTATTGTAATTTTTGGCCTTCAATTTATTTACTAGTACTTAATTTTTTTAACCTAATTCGTCACTCAGATATAGAGTTGTCCATGGGCCAAATTGGGTTCGGGTCGGGCAAGTAAAAAATTTAGACCCATTTTCTAGGCTTGGGTTTGACTCAACCAAAATAATGGATTTAAAATTTTATCTAAGCTCGACTCGAATAAAAATGTTAAAACTCAAGCTCGGCTCGTCCATATTAAAAATTTTTAAATTAATTTTTATATAAAAATCAATTTAAAAAATATAATACACTAAAAATATTAAAATAAATGTTTCCCAACAAATGAAAAGAAAAGAAAATATATATACTTAACTAACACTAAAATAAATGCAACTTAGCAAGCAAATAACTCTAATATAGTAGCAAAATGAATAATAAAATAGGAGTTATACAATATTCAAATAATAACAACAAAATAGTAGCAATATAATAGCGAAATGATAGCAAAACAATGAAAAATTGTAAAAAAAAAAAGCAAAAAAACAACATTTTTTTTTTTTGCAAATTAGGGTCGGGCCGAACCCGAGCAAAAAAATTACCCAAGGCCTGGCCCGTTTATTTTTTTTTGTCCAAGCTTATTTTCGAGCCTATATTTTTGCCCAAATCCCCACACTTTTGTACCTCTACACTAACTCGGTTAGTTTTTGTTGACATGACACTGATGGTTAATTCGATGGTGACATGTGAAATTTCTTAATATGACACATGGCAAACATAAGTTAAAATTTTTAAAAAAAACTTTAAAAATATATTAATTAATTTTAAAAAGTAGTTTTTTTCAAATCAAGAACGAACGTGGACAAATGATTGTCGAACTAGATTGATATTTTAGTAAGTTTATATAATTTTAATTTATACAAAATATAAGTTTTAGGTTATTATTATTTTAAAAATATAAATTTATAAAATATATATAAATATATGAAAGAATTAAAATCACATCTATATTGAATATGGACAACTGATTTCTAGATGCATTTGAATTTGGACAATCATATGTCTAGGTCCATTATTGATGTAAAAATTATACTTTTTATTAATTTATATATTTAAAAATTTATATAGTTTTAATTTCAAAATAATAATAACCTAATATTTTATAATAAAAATTAAGAACATATAAACTTACTAAAAATACAACTAGAATGAATATAAATAAATAAGTGTCCAGATTTAGATGTATCTGGACAACAATTAGTCCAGTTCATTCTTGACGTGAAAAAATATATTTTTATTTATTTATATTTTAAATTTTTTTAATTTATATTTGTCACGTCATCATTGGATTGGCCATCAATGTCATGTCAGCACAAACTAACGATGTTAGTGTGAAGGTACCAACCTAGATAACAGAATACAAGTTCTGTAACAACACATTTTCAGTGAAATCGGAATAGTAGTTTCGGGATCACAAATCCGAGTTAGAAAGAAAATTTATTTTAATAATATTGTATGGTCTACATTATGATAAGAAAGATGTATGCAAATTTCGATAAGAAAATTTTATCGATTTCATGTTTAATTATAGAAATGACCAAATTGCATAAAATGTAAAAGTTGAGTTCTAGTAGCTAGAACGATTAAATAGCTATGGAATTCAAAATTTGAGGTCCTTATAAGGCAAATAAACCATTAAGAGAAGTTATTAGATATTTATGATGATTCATCCATGGAAATTTAAGAAAAGAAAATGACTAAATTGGAAAGTGGAAAAATAGAATATGATAATTAAATTAAATAACAAAATATCATCTTTTTCATCATCTTTCCCTAAATTATTTTCATGGAAAGCCTAGCTAAGAGAAAAGAATTCAAGCAAGCTAAATTGGCTTAATTGGGTAAGCATTATTGTCCCGTTTTTAGTAATTTTATATTTTCGAGATCGTAGGTTCTATTTTGGGGATTAATTTGTAAAGTTATCAAAGTATTAAAAGTTTTCCATGGATGAGTATGCTGAAATTTTGAAATTTATGGTAGAAAATGAAAGGTTGTTGATAGATAAACAACTTTTGTAAAGTGAATTTTGATGAAATTTTGATTTATGGACTAAATTGTAAAGATGTAAAATTCATGGAAATTTTTGAATTTAATGAATTACATGGGCTGTAAATTTTATATGAAAAATCTAGTTAGACTTGGAATAAGAATTAAATTGCATGAATTTCATTTTCCGAGCCTAGGGACGAAATCGTCATTTATTAAAAGTATAAGGGCAAAATGGTAATTTTTCCTAGTATGTGAATTGGATGAAATTGAATGTTAATTTTATTAAAATGAGTTAAATTTACTCATATAGATCCAGATAGACCTAGTTCGGAATTGGATCGAGGAAAATAAAAAGTATCGGATTAGTAGCCTACAAACATGAACAATTATCGAGGTAAGGTCGTGTAACTAAATTATGTATATTAATATGTTTGAATTGAATGTTGTATATGTGTGAATTGTATAAATGTCTTATGTATGAAAATCAGTCACATATCTGATAATATCCGATAAACGTTAAGTCTCGTTTGAATAAATGAAATTCGATAGATACTGTAATGACCCAAAATTCGCGGGCATCGGAAAAGTATAATATCGGGCCTCCGTCTTAGTAATTTGAGTTCAGAAATAATTATTAGAAATATTTACGAGGCTAGTTGTGTGTTTAAGTAGGTTTTGGATAGGTGAATTTAGTTTAATTATGAGTAATTAGTAAAAAGGATTAAATTGAATAAAGAGTGAAAGTCTAATTATAGATTAAAAGAAAGTGAAAAGGGCTAAAATGGCAATTAAGCCATTTATATGAAATAAGGCGGCACAAACGCTTAAAATCCAAGATTTTAATTAAGATATATATAAATATTATATGTATATAATTATTATAATTATTATAATTATTTATTTAAATGGTAATTTATATTAATTATATTAATTTATTATGGAATAAGTTAAAATTAAGACAAATGTGTGGTGATAGGATGGTACAAGTGTAATAACATATATATATACACTTGTATTATAATTATTATTTACTTAAAATTTAAGTAAAAGATATTAATTAATTAATTAATTAATTATATCATGAGATTTTATTTGGTAAACAAATTAAATAATGACAATTGTAATAAAACTATTGGCACAAATGTAAAAATATAAGTGTGACCAAATATAAAATGAATATTGATATTAAATAGATATTAATATAATATAAAGTAAATGAAATAAAAGGAAATAAAAACAAAGCAAAAGAAAAGAAAGAAACAGAATAGAAGTGACGAAACAGAGAAGAAACAGGGAGAAAGAAAGAAAGAAGAAAATAGGGAAAATAGGGTTTTGAGGCTTGAAATTTAATTTGGTAAGTCAATTTAGCCCTTTTCTCTTAATTCTAATGTTTTAGAAGTTTTAAAACAAAGTTTTGATGGAATTAAATTGATATTTAGAAAGTTAATAGATTTTTGAATAGGGTTTATGTTGAATAAATGATGAAATTGAGGGTTTATTTGATAGAAATTTTGATTGGAATTGATAAGGGATTAAATTGTAAAAGAAACTATAAATTTTATGTTTTAGGGACTAAATTGAGGGAAATTCGAAATTAGGAAAATATGCTGAAATTTTGATAGTTAAATTTGAGTTTGGATGGAATTTGAATAGAAATAGAGTGTGAATTGAATTAGGAAAGTAAGTGAATTTAGTTAGGATTAAATTGAGAATAATGAAGAAATTGAATAGAAATTTAATTATTTATCATAATTAGTGTTGAAATTAATAGTATAAATTATTATTATTTTCGTAGCTAACAGAGAACCCGAGGCATCGGCATCAAAAGGAAAAGGGAAAGCTATCGAGGACTAAAGCGGGAGATTTACGGTTTGTATTACTATAATTCAAGTTATTTATTATTAAATGCTAAATTTCAATTTATGTGTCTAGTAAATGAAATGTGAGGTAAGTATTAATATTATTATTAGTATTATTATTATTATGAGTGGGAATTAAATTGAATAGTTGATATGAATTAATATTTGAATTGTTTGTTGTTTGAAAGCGGGAAATGAATTTGAATCGAATTGTGAATGGTATTAAATTGTATGGAAATGTATTGAGTTGTGAAAATGTGTGAATTTGTGAAATAATTATTGATTGAAAGGTGGAAAAATGATTGAATTGAAAATGTAAGAAATTGTGATTGAATTGAGAATATATGTGATCTAAATACCCTATTAACTAGTCGGGCTGAGTCGGATATAGTTGGCATGCCATAAGATTGGAAGAGTTCAGGGATACTTTGACCTCGAGTCGATGAGACACTGAGTGTCACTGTATTTCTTCGGATAGTTTCGACGAGGTACTGGGTACCAACTTACTTCGGCTTGGCCGATGAGACACTGGGTGTCAACTATTGCTTCGAACTATCCGATGAGGCACTGGGTGCCATTCTGGTGTATTTGGTTGGATCCGTGTATCCGCCAAAGTCTGAGTTTTGTTAATAGGGTAAGTGATGAAATGATAAACCGAACGAGTTGGTCAAACGAGCTATTGAAATGAAATGAAAAAGTTGAATTGCGAATTGAAATGTGAAATGAGATTGAGAAATGAACCTAAGGTTCATGATTTGTTTAAACTCAAATTGTGGATATATGATATTGGTTGATGAATTGCTATTGTTGAGATATTGAATTTAAATTGTATATACGAATTATGCATTACATGTTTATTATTGTTATAATTTGAATTATGGTAATACCACTGAGTATGAAATACTCAGCGTACGGTTGTTTCCGTGCGCAGGTCGATAGAAGTCAAAGGTCCCGGTTCAGCATCCAGATCAATCCCGACTTTAGCGTAACTTTGGTGATGTATATTTTCTTTGGTAAATGTGGCATGTACATAGGATGTGTATAAAGAGTATTATGTTTAATATAAATGGTTAAAAATGTTAGTATTATAAGTTTAAGATTTATAATGAATGAAGTTTACCTAATTTGATTTATTTATTGTTTTGTTAAATTTAAATTAATATCATGTAGATTGAGTTTTATTAGAAGTATTTAGAATAGAAAATGAGAACGTGAAATGAATTGGTTAATTTGGTTATATTTGGAAATGTTATGAATTTTAATTGCAGGGGGTTGTATGTAAAAATAAGTCAAAGTCTTTAAAATTTTTAAAAAATATATATATTTAAAAGAAGAAAAAAATAAAAAAAATTGAATGAAGTCAATTAGTAAAATTTATATGAATTTATGACTCTTTTGTATATGTTTGTTAATTGTTTATGAATTATTTGTAGATTATCTGATATGTCCGGTAATGCCTCGTAACCCTGTTCCGACGACGGTTGGGGTTAGGGGGTGTTACAGATACAGGATTTCCCATACTGGTTGTGGTTCTGCATATGTTGCGGACACACCATAGCTCTTACGAGCATCCTGTTATAAGCCCTCTCGAGCTTCCCGTTACATGGTTCCTGTGAGCATCCCGGTCAGTATTGATCCTACATGTGTTGCGGTCATACCACAGCTATTTGTGAGCTTCCTGTTACATGATCGGTATGGATCCTGCATATAATGTGGACATACCGTAGCTCTTTATGAGCATCCCGTTATAGGCTCTTTATGAGCTTCTTGATATGGCTCGCTTGAACTTCCTGATATATGGTTATCCGAAGCTTCCTGATTATGTGCTTCCTGATTATGTGCCCTAATGGGTACCCCTGAATATGAGTTGACGGATTACAGTTTTGTACACTTCGAGTGTACTATATGTGTATCCATCGATATTTCAAACAAATTCAACGGGCAAAGTTCTAACATGGTTAAACTGAGCTTAAGATGATTTTTCATGGAAATGCACATGTTAAATGGAAATATGATATGAAAAGCATATGTATATGAAAGTTATTACATGATGAGCTCATCCTTGATTCTTGATGTTTACATGTAATACATGACTAACAAGTTTCTTGAGATTATATGTGTTTAGGCAAATTGCCACTTTCTTTGGATGAATTTTGTATGCTTATCTTAAATGTAAATGAGTGGTAAGTTAATTTCTTGTTATACGAACTTACTAAGGATAATATGCTTACTCTCTTTTACTTCCTCTATTTTATAGTACTCAGAAGCTCGTGAATGTTGGAACTTGGTCGGAGACACATCACACCATCCCTTGGACTTCTCGGCATATAAAGCAAACTAACTTTTGGTATAATGGCATGTATAAGCTAAGTTAAGCATAAAGAAGAAATATTTTGGTTGGAACTAGCCATTGGAATGGCTTGTAATAGTTATATTTTGAAGTAAAAGTATATATATTTGTGTGTAGCTTTATCATGCTTGGTATGTGTTTGAAATGGTTAAGTGATGCAAAGCATATCGTTATATTGATGGTTAAATTAAGTTAGCACATTAAGTCCAATATGCATATAAGTGATATTATGTCATACTTAATACATGAATTTGGCTTGATCTGAATGGTTTGAATTGGTTGGTGAACATGTTTAAGTGTATTTGTAGGTGGAAGGCAATTTGGGTGAGAAATAAGGCTTGGAAATGGTCTAATTTTGTCCACATGGGCAGAGACACGGGCATGTGTCTCAGCCGTGTGTGACACACGGCCATGCGCACGGGCGTGTGGTTTGGTCGTGTGTCCCCTGCATCTTAAAATTTGAGAAATAGAATGATTCGAATTGCTCACACGAGCAGAAACATGGGCGTGTGTCTTAGCTGTGTGTGTCACACAGCCTAGCACATGGGCGTGTGACTTGGTCGTGTGACCCCTGCACCTAATTTTAAAAAATTAAATTGTCCACACGACCTGGCATACGGGCGTGTGGCTGGCCGTGTGACCCAAGTCAGAGAATTACACGGGCATGGACACGGGCTGAGACACGGCCGTGTGCCTCACATCGAATGCCCACATAGCCTGGGACACGGGTGTGTCACTTGGCCGTGTGAGCCACACGAGCATGTGTCCCCTGCACCTAAGAAAAATTTTAAGATTTTGCAAAAAATTCTCTGAGTTCCCGATTTAATCCCGACTTGTTTCTAAAGCATAAATTGGGTCTGGATGGCCCATTCAAGGGACACTATGATTGAATATATCTGATTTCGGTTATGAATAGTAAATGATATGTGTAAATTATTTTTAAATTTGTAAACTTCGATAATGCCCCGTAACCCTGTTTCGGTGACGGATATAGGTTAGGGGTGTTACAAGTTCAAATATCAAATGGGTAAAAAAAATAGTTTAGGTATCAACCAAATTGGGATACAGTGTGGAAGCTCAACACTCACCAAAAACAAAATCAAATCTTTCATATGGAGAGCATGTTATAATTCGCTAGCCTCTAACAAAAATTTGGTACAGACACATCACAAAAGGGAAAGGTTGCTCGTGATGTGAGGCGGTATACGAATCTAAATCCTTAGAACACATCATTTTCTTTTGTCCAATTGCTTAAGCGACTTGGAAAGCTTCAACTTTTAGTATAACCCATCTCTAATTGGGTTTGATTTCGTGTTTTAGATGGTGGATGAGAATTAATATCGAGGTTCCAAAGTTCAGTGAGATTTTGCGAATGGCCCTCATTGCTTGGTTATTGTAACACCCCATACTTGACCCGATCGTCGGATCCTAGATACGAGATATCTTATTCGTTGCCGGAGCAACTAAAACTTCATTTGAATATCAAATAAACAATTTACACAAGCCAATATGTTCAATTCTTAATTATATTATGATATTTAATCAAATTCAGACTATATACGAGCTTAAGAAAGCTCTTGAGAAAAGTCAATGTTAATTGAGGGACTAAAATATAAAATTTCGAAAGTACCGAGGTGTCGTCGCAACTATGAAACAGGAGACATCGTGACATTATATACTGACGAGCTCACATTGCGAGATTGGAGGACTGTAGTCGCAACATTACTTATTGGAGATACAACACCTTTGAGCATTAATTCAAATCCAAGTAAATTCAACACCTATAATCAATCTAGTACATAAAATGAAATACTTGTATGATTACATTCAAGATTAGACATCTCTTTCGTTAACTTGGTAAACAAATAACATTTCAACTTTTATTCTTTACACATATTTACTTTCAATTAATGTATTCATGTTCAAGTTAACATTTTTTATCCGAGGTACCAAAATGATAACTCACAATATAAAAATGACTCAACCTTAAGTACGTGCCACTTATTGATAACATAAAAGAACTATACAAACTTGATGAGTCGAGAGTTGCAGTCTGAATGTTGTTTCACTCCTCAAAACCTCAAGATCTACTGGTACCTGCGCACGGAATAAACAAACTGTGCGCTGAGCGATAAAGCTCAATGATACTTTCATCATTCAAGTCAATAATACAATAACATTAACATGTTAACAATACAATCAATACATGATCTAGTTTTCAACAATTTCAATTCACCATTCATGTCATATGTACCAAATTCATGTCGTATTTTATTTGACAAATTCATATGAATATATCATACCATGTTTTCTATCAACACGTCAATTCACTTTCATTTCATAACATACCACTTATTCATTTCATTATCTCATTTCTTTCTCGAATCTATTGATTTGTTCATATCCATATTGGCCCTTAGGCTTGTTTAAATTGGTTCGCATGATCTTTCACATGCTATCGTTTGTCACATTACATATATATACATGATATACCATTTTTCATCCACATTTCATACCAACTATCATATAGCAACTTAATTTTTATGCTCCCAATTAATCTACAAAGGGAAACATTAAGGGGTGAGCTATAGAGCTCCACGTGAATTTAAAACATATTTAACAAAGGAATTACAAATCAAAAACCAAACAGTAGTTCGATAACGAAAAGTACTTAGAGAGATAAGCAGAAACAGAAAGCAAACTCGGAACCAACGTCCCAAAAATACGCAATAGTCAAAGCACACCAAATCACATACATAATACTCAACAGATAAACCCGTCAACGGGTTGATACAAGAATACTTATCATCACAATGCAAAATGTCACTACGCTAACACCTCAATGCGCACATAATCAGTCATAAATGTTATGTTGAACAGACAGATTACAAACAAGTACCTCACATTCAGATGCATATGAATGCAGTCAAGTATTAAAAACCCAACCTTCCAGCCAAAACACCTCTCCGTCCCATGATCACACCCCAAAAGGGCTGTTTAAGCTCACCCAACCAAACACACCACATAAGACCTCGAAAGGCCCAACCCACCCTACACACCATGTATGTAGGCTAAGTCACTCAGATAATAATACGCAGCAAGGCTGAGGTATATGTAGTATAGTGCATTGCGGTAAACCGTTGTACAAACATGTTACAGTTTAAACTACCAGATCAGATAATAGTACACAGTAAAATTGACGTACGTGCGGTACAGTGCTGTAAACTGATGTACCGATAAGTTGTAGTTAAACTGCCAGATCATATCAGAATCAGTCTTCCTTCTCTTCACAACCAACCCAAAAAATACTTTATGCAAGTGCACGTATGCCTACAACCTCATAGAAACAAGGAACACATCGACAGACTGTCAGACAGAAAAAGGCATGCACACACCCAGCTAACCGGGCTCAGAATTAGATATCTTGCACAACAGTCACATATAACACATAAGATGAAGCCCAGATCAGAGTCTTAACTACCCTCACTAAAGCCTAGTCAAGGGTCGTAACACAAATACACATTTTTAGATAAAAAAACATACACCGAACTAAAATTGGTGGCTTAGGGCAACCCGGCCGTGTGCTCTAGCCGTGTGAAAAATCTGAGGCTATGTGGGAGGAGGCACACGGTCGTGTGAGCCAAGGACATGGCCGTGAAAACAGGCCGTGTAACTCTCTGTCCATTTGTGCTAAAATTGAGTACAGGGCAGACACGGCCGTGTAAGGGTCTCATACGCCCGTGTGCCCACCAGACATGGCCGTATGTCCAAAACACACGCTCGTGTGAGATCTCTAAATCCCAAAATTGGCCACACGGTCGTGTGGCATCAAATCACATAACCCTAATTCTTAAACACATACGTCCGTGTGAGGAAGGGACCCGATTGTGTAGAAGTCGACTAAAATCCCCAAATCAGCCTCACGGCCATGTGGCATCCAAATGAGCCCCAAAACCATAAATCTCAATTACACACAGATGTGTGAACCGCCCGTATGGTCACCCATGTGGTTACAAAACCATAACGAAATTGACTTCAAGTCTCGTTTCCCAATCACTAAAACGACCCCTAATCAAAGTATTTCATAACATAACAAAATAAACCAAATTTTATGCAACTTAACACCGATTCGAGCCTCAATTGCTCAACTACCAAATCACCCTAAAGGTTGTCGAATTCCACAACAATTCAATGTCGAGTTACACAGTTCAGAACACACATGTTATGTTGAATTTTAGAGAATCAACTCGGTATTTCAATAACGAAAAGAAGAGTTCATAACCCAACCTTAATTCGTGATCAAAATGCCCAAAATGACCGACGCCTCAAACCCGCCAATTCTGATTCACACCTGATGACTTAGCGAATAATTTCTCTAACGAAAACACTTGGAGACTCAAAATAAAAGACTAAGGCACCAGAAAATAAACAACAGAACAAAATTGGGAAAAGAGAGAAAATGAAAACAAAAAAAACTAAAGAAAAAACAAAAAAAATGTGGGAATGTGTAAAACAATTTGGGGTCCCCTCCTTTTTTCTCTTTCTCTCCCACCACTAAAATAAAAATAAACTAGAAATAAAATGATAAACAAAATCTTCTATACTTAAAAACAATACTAAAGCAAAAAATTTTCCCCAAAATGCACACAAGAGGACTCAAACCAAGGACCCAGAAACAAACTAATACACAACCAACCACTAGACCAGCAGGCCCATTCTGAAACTAAAACGCGAAAACACACATAATTGGTCGAGCTACACACAGACCCTAATCACAAACCTCAAAACTTCTAACCCCAAAATCTGAGGCGTTACATACTTTGAATAGGTTATTTTTATATTTGGATTAGTATTGGCCACCCAAATTAACATTTAGAAAATAAATAAGTTAAATGCTTAATTTGTATTAAATATTGAAGTTTTATAAGTTTAAATACTACTTTATTTTTAAATATTGTAATTATTAACAATATTTTATACCAGAAGCATATTTAGATACTACATTGTATTAGTTTATCAAATTAAACTACGACAAGTCGAGCTCAATTTCAATTTCTTCCGTTGAAATAACGTGAGACGAATCCGATCGATACCTTCTAAGCATTGACACATGGAACACGTCGTGCATTTTCTGTAATTCATAGACAAAGTTAATCAATACGCAATTGGTCCCACCCTTTCAGTGATCTCCTACGGTCCAATAAAACGAGGACTTAGCTTCCCTTTTCTGCCAAATCGCAGAACTTTCTTCCGGGGTGACACTTTTAGAAACACCTTTTCACCAACAGCAAACTCAATATCTCTACATTTTAAGTCTGCGTACAATTTCTATTTATCAAAAGCTATTTTCAATATATCTTGGATTATCTTAACAATGTCTTCTGTTTCTTGAATCAATTCTGGCCCAACAACTTTTCTTTAATACAATTCCATCCAACAAATAGGTGTTGGACACCTACAACCGTATAAAGCTCCGTACGGAGCCATTTGAATACTCAATTGGAAACTGTTGTTGTATACGAATTTGGCCAAAGGTAAATAACGTTCCCAACCTGATTCAAAATCGATTACACAAGTGCGAAGCATATCTTACAAAATCTAAATAACACATTCAGATTGTCCGTCTGTCTGAGGGTGAAAGGTTGTGCTGAAATTGATTCTCGTACCAAGAGATTCATGCAACTGATTCCAAAATCTCGATGTAAATCGCAGATCTTAATCAGAGATAATTGACATAGGAACACCATGCAATCTCACAATTTCTTGAATGTACACTTCAGCATGTTTTTAAAGTGACCAATCAGTCCTGACTGTAATAAAATAAGCCAATTTCATAAATCGATCAACAATCACCCAAACAGTATTTTTCTTGCTCTGAGATAACGGTAATCCCGTTACAAAATCCATCGTGATGCGTTCCCATTTCCACTCAGGAATACAAATGGGTTGAAGTAATCCTGTGGGAACCAGATATTCTGCCTTAACTCGTTGGCAAGTTAAGCATTTAGCTACGAACTCAACTACATCTCTTTTCATTCCTGGCCACCAATAAACTTTTCGCAAGTCCCTATAGATTTTCGTCCCTCCAAGATGCAAAGTAAAAGGACTATCATAAGCTTCGCAAAGTATCAACTCTTTTAATTCTACAACATTCGGAACACAAATTCGATTTTGAAATCTCAAACAATCACAATCATCAATACTAAAACTTTCTAGTGTGCCATTTTGAACCATGTCTCTTTTCTTTGCTAACTTGACATCATCTAACTGTGCTACTTTAATCTGATCAAACAACACCCGTTTGACCTTTAACTCGACCAACAAGCTCCCATCATCATTGATACTAAGTCGAGCAAACATCACTCACAAATCAACTATTGTCTTCATGCTCAATACGTTAACTACGGCGTTAACTTTATCGTGATAGTAATCAATAACACAATCTTAATATTTTAGAAGCTGGACCCAACGTCGCTGTCTTAAATTCAACTTCTATTGTGTTAAGAGGTATTTAAGACTCTTGTGATTAGTATAGATGTGACATTTTTCAATGTACAGATAATGTCTCCAGATCTTTAAAGCAAATACCACCGTAGCTAACTCTAAGTCGTGCGTCGGATAGTTACGTTCATGCATTTTTAGTTGATGAGACGCATATGCGATCACTTTTCCATCTTGCATCAGGCCACAACCGAGGCCACTCAATGAGGCATCACTGTTGATCACAAAATCTTTTCCCGATCCAGGTAAAGTTAAAACCGGCACCTCAGTCAACATCTGTTTTAATTTCTTAAAACTCCCTTGACATTCATTGCTCTAAATGAATTGAATATTTTTATGCAACAGTTTTGTCATCGGCAAAGCTATCTTGGAAAATCCATTTACGAATATTCTGTAATAACCGGCAAAACCAAGAAAACTGCGAACCTCTAACATATTTCTCGGTGCTTTCCATTGAACAGTGACTTCAATCTTTTTCGAGTCAACTCTATCTCCATCTATCGAGATAACATGTCCTAAGAACACAACTTCTGGTAACCAGAATTCACACTTGCTAAGCTTTCCATATAATTGTTTCTCTCGTAACACTTGCAAAACAATTCTGAGGTGTTGCTCATGCTCGGATTCAGATTTTGAATAGATCAAGATGTCATCAATGAAAACTACCATAAATTGATCCAAATATGATTGGAAAATACGATTCATAAGATCCATGAATGCCACCGAAGTATTAGTCAGCCTAAAAGACATCACCAAAAATTCATAGTGGCCATGATGCGTACCAAATGTTGTCTTAGATACGTCACTATCTTTTACTTTCAACTGATAGTAACCAGATCTTAAATCGCTCTTAGAGAAGACAGAAGCTCCCTTTAATTGATCAGACAATTCATCGATATGAGGTAGGGGTATCAATTTTTAATCGTCAACTTATTCAATTATCGATAGTCTATACAGAGTCGCATCGAGCCATCTTTCTTTTCAACAAATAATATTGGAGCTCTCCAAGGCGGTATACTAGGGCGTATAAAGTCGCGATCCAGCAAATCTTGCAATTGCACATTCAATTCTTTCATCTCTATTTCTGCCATACAATAAGGGGACATTGACACCAGAGTCATACCAGAAAACACTTCAATTACAAATTCAACATCTCAATCGAGTGATAATCCCGGTAATTCCTTGAAAAACACATCGAATAATTTTCAAACAGTACGAATCTTACTGCTCTGGCTATCATCAGAATTTGAGTTGATAACATAGGCTAAAAAATCTTCACAGCCCTGATTGAGAAGTTTATTAGCTCAAATTGTCGAAATGATATGAGTTGACCTACTTGTTCGACACCATTCACTTCAATTATGTTGCCATCTTCACTCTAAACCATAAATTTCTTTTTACGAAATTCTAGAATCACCCCGTGCTCAATAAGCCAATCCACTCTCAAAATTAAATCAAAGTCGCCAAATGGCATTATCAACAAATCAACAGGGAATGTTATATTTTATATTTCCAACGGGCATCGCCTACACACCTGATCCACTATTACGGACTGTCCTAAAGGACTTGACACAAGTATAGATACTTTAGACGTCTCAGCTATTAAACTTTCTGATTTAACTAATTCAGTATTAACATATGAGTGTGAAGATCCTGGGCCTATCGAAGCATAAATAGGTTCTAAATGCAATAAAAAGATACATGCCACAACGTCGGTAGCATAATCATCCTCACGTGTCCATACAACATAAGCTCATGTTGGCGCTCTGGCCTCTGCCTGGTGAGTAACAATATTGCTTCCTTTTCTACACCACCTCTAGCTAAAGAACCACCGCGACTTGTTCCATGGCCCCTATATGCAGGCACAGATCATTGAGAAGAAACATGAGTAGCATTCTTATTCTTCGAACACTTTCGAGCAAAATGCTCTATAGATCCACAATGAAAACAAGCCAGAGTTAGCTTCCAACGTTCACCATGGTGATTTTTCCCACAATGTTCACAATTCAGAAGAACAGTATCCCTGGACAGACCTCACACACTACCCGTAGACACAGTCAATTGTCGATCACAGATTCTATCAAATCTATCGGACTTAAAAGTTAATTTCCAGCCATCACGAAATTCATTGGTTCATTTTGGTTGTGGATTCGAGTTAGCAGCTCAAATCCACTTTCTAGAAGTGCGAGTAACCTCAGCCTTTTTATCAAGTCCCAAGGCTTGTTCTACCATTTTTTCCTGGTCAACTAGATCGGTAAACTCTGTAATCTGATACGATACCAATTGTACCCGAAGTTCATCACGTAGCCCACGTAGAAATCACCTACAACTTTCAATGTTAGATGGTACAAATTCAGTAGCGTACTTACTAAGTCATACGAACTCTCATTTATAATCGGCCGCTGACATCTTGCTCTTCTTTAACAGCAAAAACTATTGCCTTCTATCTTCTATGTATAATTCTCTGACATATTTCTTTTGAAATTCCTTTTGAAAGAATTCCCAATTGGCCTGTTCAATAAATACATGGTGTGTTACTGACTGCAACCAGGTGTACACTTCTCTTTGCAGTAGAGAAACAACACAAATTACACTTTCGCACAAGTTGTATTCAAGTTGTTGCAAAACGTGTTTAGTGGATCCAATCCAAACTTCTGCTGCTGAGGGATCGACCCCTTTCAACCCCAAAAACTCAGTCGCACCATATCTCCGCAGTTCTTTTATGGGAGCCAGTCGAATGGTAGGTGCAAGCGCTGTAGTAGACGTAGTTCTCGCAACCCGCTAAAGTGCACTGGCGATAGCTCTAAATAAATGTGAATCACCTGCTCTATCATTATCATCACACTCAACATTAGGTCATCGAGCACCGATTGGGTTAACATTCGGAGTTACTGACTCCGTTGCCTCACAATCATCATTATGCTCATCAGTAAAGTAGAACTCTTGTTCCACTTCATTATCTGATTCATTTGTCATCTTTTAACTATAAAACAAAAAAATTATCATCAGTATCCAAATCCCGACTCAACTCGACTCAACTATGGCATGTACCTCTAGACCTAATTCTGAGCTCGATTTAGTCTGAGAATTGGCTAAACCTATAGCTTTGATACCACTAAATGTAACACCATTAACCCCTCTCCATCTTCAAATTAGGGTCACGAGTATTACTAACGAATCAAACAATTAATTCAACCATAATCAACATATAAACTAACTAATAACATTATAATTATGCTATGCATTTCTAAACTTGGTCTTCCATTGTCTACACTCTTATCACTATTTATACATTGCTAAATTTAGTCTCCCACTGTCTACACTCTTATCACTATTTATCCCTTCTAGAATGTCAAAATTCAGATATATACAAGACTATTCCAATTATTAGCATCAGAGTATTAGTCCATACTCTATCTACGATTATCTTATTAATTTATCTTCGGTGATGTTAATGGAACGCACTTATTTTAAGTTTGCTAATCCACCCCAATTCAGAGTAAAAGTTACTCTTACATCCCTTATTACGAGTCTACGGGACCCTAAAAGTAGTTTTAAAATAGGCAGGGACTAATTTGAAATAATTTGGAAGTTTAGGAAATAATTACAAAAATTTTGATTTCAGGGGTCACACACCCGTGTGACCAGGCAATGTACCTAACACACCTGTGTGGCTAGGTCGTGTGCCTCACACGACTGAGACACACACCCATGTCTCAGGACGTGTAACTCTCTGACTTGGGTCACATGCCCATGTATGTTGCCCGTGTGTGATACACGCCCGTGTGACTAGGCCGTGTGCACCCAAAAGTACCTTAAAACTCAAGTTTACCATTTCCTATTTACTTAGGCACTAAGCAACTCAATTACCAATCATTTAACCTATTTAAAACATGATTAAACATGCCCAAAATACAACAAATTCATCACCTAATATGCCTAACCAATGTACCCTCATTGGTACCATATTTTATATGTTCAAATACATCAACAACACATCAAACATTCAAGACTTTCATTCATATCACATTTACCATATTTGAACTAACTTTCAACTTTTAAAGTTACCAAATATGAAGCTAAGCACACACCAAGCATTATGGTAAGCTACCGAACTTTAAGCTATCACATTCCAAAATATAAACTAGGCTAACATACTAACATAGCCTCAACCACAACCATATACACATTTAACCATCATTTCACTAGCAACTAAGTTAACATCTTATAAACAATATAAACAAAAGACTCCCTAGGTACATGCCATTACAAAATGAAATATCACCACACCTGAGCTCGAGATTTGTGATTTGATACTGAGTTGGCAATAATTCGAACAGTACCTAGCCTGCACACGGAAAACAAACCTGCACGCTGAGTAAAACTCAGTGGTATTTCTATAATCTGAATATCATAAACTTGATATAAGTATTTAAAATGCAAACTGCAACAAGTAAGCTATGTTCATGTGTTTCAATTCAATAGTATAATTTTTGCTCATTCCTTATTCATATCTATTAAGATTTTCACATGTTCAAATATATAAGTATATATCAATGGCATTTCATTTAACATTTCAATACATCATCTCATGCAATGGCATGATTCATATCTTTGATCAATACTTGAATTCATTCAAGTTTCACATCTCAATTCATCATTTCATATCTCATTTCTCATCTCATAACCATTTCTCATCTTTTCCATTTTAGTATCAATCACATAAATTATTATTTTACTTTCCCCTATTAACAAGACACGGACTCGGACTCAAACGAATACACGGATCCAACGAACACACCAGTTTGGCACCCAGTGCCTCAACGAATAAATCCGAAGTAATAACTACGCCTAGCGTTATATAAAATGACACCCAGTGTCTCATCAGTTAAACTGAAGCAAATTGGCACCCAGTGCCTCATCAACTCAAGGTCGAATTAATCCTTGAACTCTTCCTATCCTATGGCATGCCACCTATATCCGACTCAGCCTGATGCAGTTATTAGGGATTCATTTCACTTTTCAATATAACCAATGTCTCAATTTCATGAATATATATCATCACATATAAGCATATATTCAATTTGATAATAATCAAAATTTTCTCAATAAACATATATTCATAATCAATATATTTCATAATATACAAAATCAATCCATTTCATTTCAATTATGAATTTAATTCAATTTCCAAGTATCAAAGCACTCACCTCAAATGCTTACCATATGCAAAAAATTATATATGCAATAATCTACTATTTAATTCGGATTATAGAAACAGAAACCATGATTTCTGAGCTATTCGATGTCGATTTTATCATTCCCCTTTTTACTCGAGGATTCCGGTACGACGTTAGCTATGGAATAAAACAATTAAATCACATTAATATTACACATTTCAACTTCACATTAAATTTCAACTTTCACACTATATTTTGCTTATTTTTCAATTTAGTCCCTACATCGAGACTAGTTTTAACCTTCACTTTTCAATTCATATTTTTATACTAATTTCACTCTAGACCACATTTAGATTTCTAATACTAAATTAAATCCCTTAATTTTAAATTTTTCATAATTTAGTCCCTATTATTCAAAATCAACAATTAATTCCACAATTTAGTCTTTTTCTATTTCTAACTTAAAATCTATCTATTTAATCCCTAATACTTAAATTATTCAACAATGTCAACATCTAAAATCTTGAAAAATACTAAAAATTACAATATGGGTCGGGTAGCCTTAAGTACCAGGATTCTAAAAATGTAAAAATTACAAGTATAGGGACTAAATTGCACTAACTAATTTGAGCTTGAACCTCAAACCCCCTTATGTCGTACGTTCATGCTATTTCTTTCTTTCTTTCCTTTCTTTTTGTTTTCTTAATGTTTTCATATAATAGTAATGAAAGAAGAAAATTTTTTGTTTTAATGCACTATTATTATTACTACCTATATTCATTAAGTTAACATATTATAATATATATTATATATACATATCATAAATATTATTTCATTATGACCGTCCACTTCAATTGAAGCAAAGGTATAATTCCTTCCTTAGTCCCTTTAATTTATTTAATCTATAATTCAACTTTTAACTCTTACGTGATTTAGTCCATATACCTTAATAACTCCTAATTTCACAAAATTCACTAATCAAAAAATTAATTAGCTACCCAACTAACTTCCTAAATATTTAATTAAATATTTATGAGTCCGATTTACGAAAATAGAGTCCTAAAAATATATTTTTTGACACCTCCGACTATCGGGTCGTTACATACTCTCTTTCGTGCACTTGGTCCGAACGAATATAGTAAAGTTTCTTTATGTTCCAATGCCAATGAAATTTAGGATAAATTGGAGGTCACTCATAAGGCTATCGATCAAGTCAAGAAATCAAAAGTGAGAATTCTCACACTCAACTATGAAACATTTAAGATGAAACCCGAGGAAGACATCAAGGCTTTGTTGGATCGATTTACAATTATCACTAATGGGCTCAAATCATATGGGAAGAATTATCCCAATAAAGAAGTTGTGAGAAAAATGCTTCAAAGCTTGCCTAAGGCATGGGAAGCTAAAGTGATCGCCATAAAAGAAGCAAAGAACTTGGAAACACTCTCTTTAGACGAGCTTATTGGTTTATTACTTACTCATGATATTAGAATTAAAGAAGGGGTTAAAGAAGAAAAGATAGAGAAGAAGAAGGTTGGTATTGCCCTCAAGTCCACAATAGAAAAAGGAAATTTAAATGAAGATGTGGACAATGATGAAGTCATGAAGAGATGGCTATGTTTGCAAGAAGATTCAAGAGGTTTATGAGGTCCAACAAAGGAAAATAATTCCAAAAGAAGGAATGACTCAAAATTGAATCAACCAAGGAGGAAGATTTCATCATTTGTTATGGGTGCAAGAAACCGGGACACATCAAGTTTGATTATCCTTAATGGAAGAAGAAGGGATCTAGCAAACAAAAACACAAGGCCAATATTGCCACTGGAGTGATAAGGATTCATCCAACAAAGAAAATTAATAAGTATCCAACTTATGTCTCATGGCCATAAATGATTCTAGGGTAACTTCTAACTCATCTATTTCAAATTCTTATTCTTTTGATGAGTTGTAAAATGCCTATGATGAACTACGTTTGGAATTTGAAGTCATGAATTCAAAACATAAGAAAAATATTTCAAAATTGAAAATGAAAATAACTTGCTTTCCAAAACCAATCATGAACTTGAAGAGAAAGTAAGTAAAATGTAAGAAATTATTAATGATTTTGAGAAGAAGAATTTAGACTTGCATAATTTACTCTCTAAAGTTCATGATGATCATGAAAAACAACTTTTCTAGAGTGAAAAGGCTCACATTAACAAAGTTTTTGAAAAAGAGAAAATTCTAAAATAATTGTTAAAAATAATTTTAATTTCTATAAATATAGATGTCCCCAAAATTTTTACAAAAGAAAATTATTAAAATTATATGGGTCCCTAAAGGACTCATAACTTCTCAATATAGGAACTTGATTTCAAAATGGATGCCTAAAGGGACTAAAATTATAGGAACTAATGCTTATGGACCCAAAAGAATTTGGGTACCAAAAATCAAAGTTCAATTCTATGTTTGTAGGAGAAGGAGCATTGCTTTGAGGTGACCATTTAATGAAAAACTTATGGTACCTTGATAGCGGATACTCAAGACACATGACCGGAGACAAAAGTTACTTTATCAATTTGAAGCCAAAAAGTGTAAGAGAATTTACATTCGGTGACAACTCCATAAGAAAAATCTAATGAATAGACTCTATTGGTAAAAATTCTTCAATTATGATTAAGAATGTCTTATATGTCGACGGTCTTAAGCATAATCTTCTAAGTATTAGTCAATTATGTAATAAAGGTTTCAATTTCATATTTGAGTTTAAAGGTTGTAAAGTTATTAACATTAGTTCTAATAAGATTGTGCTTGTAGGACATAGGATAGAAAATATATATATGGTGCATTTAGATGATTTGCATGCTTCTAACATATGCCTTGTTGCTAAAAATGAAAATGGTTCTTTATTATGTCATAGAAAACTAGAAAATGCTAGCATGAGCATATTGCATAAACTAGTTAAAAATGACTTAGTAAGAGGATTACGTAAAATTGATTTTGATATAGATAAAGTTTGTGATGCATGTGTTAAGGGTAAACATAAAAGAGTTTCCTTTAAACCTATTAATGATGTATCAACTAGTAGAGTTCTTCAACTAATACACATAGACTTGTTTGGTCCAACTAGGACAACTAACTTGGGTGGAAAATTATATGCTTTTGTGCTTGTTGATGACTATTCTAGATTTACTTGGGTTCTTTTCTTAAATACTAAAGATGAAGCTTTAGAAGAATTCATCACATTTTCAAAAATGAACCAAAAATGAAAAAGGTTATTCTATCACTAGTGTTAGAAGTGATCATGGAACCGAATTTCAAAATCTTGGTTTTGAAAATTTTTGCAACTCAAATGGAATTAGCCATAATTTCTCTACACCTAGAACCCCTCAACAAAATGGAGTTGTTGAGAGGAAAAATAGAACTTTAGAAGGAATGGCTAGATCTATGCTTTGTGAAACAATTTACCAAAATATTTTTGGGCGAAAGCCACAAACACTGCTTGATATGTTGTTAATAAAGTGATGATTAGGCCTGTTTTAAATAAAAAGCCTAACATTAGCTATTTTCATTCATTTGGATGCAAATGTTTTGTTTTAAACAATGACAAAAATAATCTTGGTAAATTTGATGCAAAAAGTTATGAATGAATTTTTCTTGATTATTCTTTAAGTTCTAGAACTTATCGAGCCTTTAACAAAAGAACTTTAGTAATAGAAAAGTCTATACATGTTATTTTTTATGATTCTAATCCTCCTCCTAGAAAGGATTCTTGTGTTGATGTTGATGATGCAGAATTTTTTTAATAACAATTATAAAGAGGTTCAATCATCAAAAGACAAAATTCAAGAACAAACATAAGATGCTCTAGAATAACTTTCAATTGAGGAAAGGGAAATCACTCATCCAAAAAAGTTCAACTATGTGAAGGATGATATGATTTTGGGATATCCATCCCAAGGGGTAATGTAAATATGTTGCATTTATCTCATGCATTGAGCCTAAAAATATCAAAGAAGCATTAAATGATGAACATTGGATATTGGCTATGCAAGAAGAGTTAAATCAATTTGAGAGAAGTAAAGTATGGATCCTAGTTGATAGACCTAGTGATAAATCTACTATAGGTACTAAATGGATTTTTAGGAACAAGCTAGATAAAAGTGGCAACATAGTGAGGAACAAGGTTAGACTTGTTGCTCAAGGTTACACTCAAGAGGAAGGAATAGATTATGATGAAACTTATGCTCCCATAGCCAGGATGGAAGCCATTAGAATTCTTTTAGCTTTTGCATGCTTTAATGATTTCAAATTATATCAAATGAATCTAAAAAGTGTTTTTCTAAATGATTTTATAAATGAAGAATTGTATGTTGAACAACCACCTAGTTTTGAAAATCAAAAAATTCCAAACCATGTTTTCAAACTTTCAAAAGCTTTATATGGTTTGAAACAAGCTCCTAGAGCTTGGTCTGAAAGATTATCAAATTTTCTTATTGAAAAAGACTTTTTTAAAGGGAATATTGACACAACACTTTTTATTAAAAGAAAAGATAAATATTTATTAGTAGTTCATGTAACACCCCTTACCCGAGACCGTTGCCGGAGTTGAGCATGGGGCGTTACTTGACTTAACTTATTAGTTCGGGGCATAAAAATTTGCTTTTAAAATTTATTTCACTGTTCACCATAATGCTGGGCACCTGCGCAGCAGTCACTAATTTAACTATAACTTTAGTTAAGAAACCCGAAATTTAGATCCGTAAATTTTTGCTAAAACTAGACTCATATATTATCTTATCATAAAATTTTCATAATTTTTGGTTTAGCCAATTAGTACAGTTTATTCATTAAATTCTCTCATGTTTCACTGCCTGACGGTTCTGACCTTTATTCACTAAAAATAAATTTTCTCATTGTATGATTTTCATATGGTGTTCTCACTTGTTTCTAAAGAAAATAGACTCATTAAGGAATCTATAAATATAACTTATAACTCATAATTATTATTTTAAATTTTTTAATGATTTTCTAAATTCAGAACAGGAGACTCCAAAAACTATTCTGACCCTGTCTAACCAAAATTCAAATATCTCGGAATATAAAATTCCTTTACCCACACCGTTATTTTTCTATGAAAATAGACTCGATAAGATTTAATTCTATATATCATTCACTCTCTAATTCATTTTATACTATCCTTGGTGATTTTTCAAATTCATGTCACTACTGTTGTCCCAAAACTATTTCATTGCAAATTTTTACTCTTTCATATTTTCTAGGTATAAACTATCACCTAGGCATTCATAACACCACACATATTCTTAATTAGCCATTTCAATAGCTAACCATTAGCCATATCATATAAACACACTCAAAATGACTAAGTCTCTATACATGCCATAGCTTTACAAGTTTCGAAATCACATAATACCGAGATGTCTGTAGATAGTGTGAGACGAACTTCGACGTCCTTGTGATCCTCGAACTGACTTGACGATACTATAAAAATAAGGAAAATAAAGAAAGTAAGCATAAAGCTTAGTAAGTTTACAAGTAAATAAATAACAACATTTATCATAAATAATCATACTCATAAATTTTATCAAACATTAGAATCTTTACTCACTTCTTTACTTACTCACTTACTTGTTTACTTACTTGCTTGCTTAAATAACTCATGATTATAACTTACTCCTCCCTTGCTGAAATTTCTTTCTCAACTGATAACTGAGATATTCTCAATTCTTATAACTCACCTGAATTTATTATTAAGCTTTTATCTAAACTTTCATGTAACATGGTCTACTTACTAGCCTGTTGAATCACTTGGAATACTAAGGATACTCGGGTCTCTTGTCTGATAATACATGCCAAAGCTATGTCCCAGACTTAGTCTTACATGAGATGTTTTCTGTACTGCCAATGCCATATCCCAGATATGGTCTTACATGGGAGTTCTCATATCGGTGCCCATGCCATGTCCCAGACATGGTCTTACGGGGGACCTCTCATCTCGGTGCCAACGCCATGTCCAGACATGGTCTTACATGGGACCTCTCATAATCTCAATGATGCCAATGCCATGTCCCAAACATGGTCTTACATGGGATCTCTTTACCCAAATATCATCACATTTGTATCCGATACATTCCTAATGTTTCAACGGTACTTTTTAATACTAATTCTCTATCATCTCATACTTGAGTCAACATTAAATAATTTAATAAAATAAATACATAATTGCTGGAAAATAGCAGCATTAATAATAATTATTGAAATATTGTATTTACTTACCGTAAACTTACCTTGGTACAAAATATGGTCAAATCTATCAACTTAGTCTTCAACATTTTTCTTTCCTCGGTCTAACTCCAGATTTCGTTCTTCTTGATCTATAAGAGCAAATTTATTTTATTTAATACTCACATTCATCAAAACAATCCTTGACTCGAACTTTGGAAAAATTACAATTTTGCCCCTAAACTTTTACATAATTACACTTTTTCCCCAAAGCTCAGAAATTAAACTTCATCCCTTATTCTTATGTTTTATGACATTCTGAACATTTTTCCCTTCTATGGCAACATCAAATTCACACTCTAACACTTACTTATGAACATTAGGTATTTTTACCGATTATGTCGTTTTACTCGTTTTCACTTAAAATCGCTTAGCAAAAGTTGTTTAACATAATTCCAAGCTTCATATTCTACCACAAAACATCAAAATAAACACATTTCACCTATGGGTATTTTTCCAAATATGAACCCTAGGTTAAATTATTGCTAGAATAAGCTAAATCAAGTTACTAGGGCTTAAAAAACGTAAATAACATTAAAAATGGGGCTTGGAATCACTTATTATGGAGCTTGGAAGCTTTAAAACCCTAACTATGGCTTCCCCCCTTACTAATTTCGGCCAAATGAAGAAGATGACCACAATTTGCCATTTTTTCCCTTTTAATTCATTTTAATTATTAAATTACCAAAATGCCCCTAACTTAAAAATTTCCTATTTCACTCATCTCATGTCCATTTTTTTCCATAACTTAACCAATGGTCTAATTACCATATAAAGACCTCCAATTTAAAATTTCATAACAATTGGACACCTCTAACATGTAGAACTCAACTTTTGCACTTTTTACAATTTAATTCTTTTGACTAAATTGAGTGCCCAAACGTCGAAATTTTCACGAAATCATTCCGTGAAATTTTAGGCCATAAAAATATAGTAAAAACAAATTTTTCCTCATCAGATTTGTGGTCCTGAAACCACTTTCCGACTAGGCACAAAATCGGGATGTTACAGTTCAAATTTATACTGATTATATTATTTTTAGTTCTACTAATGATCTTCTTTGTCAAGAATTTTTTAAGCTAATGCAAGGTGAGTTTGAGATGAGCATGATGGGAGAACTAAATTTCTTTTTGGGGCTCCAAATCAAGCAAAGAAAGGATGGCATCTTCATTAATCAAGCTAAGTACACCAAGGAAATGCTCAAGAAGTTTGGGATGGACACTCTCAAACCACAAGCTACTCCTATGAGCCTTTCTATAAAGCTTGATAGAGATGAGGAAGGTAAATTGACTAATCTTGTATATGTTACATGTTTTCCTATATGTAAATTTACTTATCTTATAAGACTTGTGATGTGTATAGGCAATTAAATGAACTCATGACATTGATTATGATTTTTATTGTGAAAGGTTTAAGTTAAGTTATTTACAGTAAGTTAAAGTTTACGTTCAATATGAACTTACTAAGCTTTACACAAGAGCTTACCTCATTTTGATTTTTCTTCCTTGTAAATCATCGGATACGAGCTGTCGATTGGATTGCTTTTGGAGATCACATTATCCGGCAACTTAAGCGGTAACTAATTGTTCCCTTTGGTCTGGTTATAAGCATTATGGATATGTATTGTGTCAATTGAAGTATGAGATGTATATATTGATGTAAATCTCAATTAGTATTTTGGTTGATTGTGGTGTGTGATAGCAATGGTATGTTTTTGGTTTTAAAATGCATTTTGAATGGTTGATTTGGTACAAATGCTTAGGCAGCTTGGTAAACCTTGGTTGATGATTTTGGTCATAATAAATGAGGTATATTTGATAGTTGAATAAGTGTTTAATATTTTGGCACCAGTAGCTTGCTAAACCTTGGTTGATGATTTTGGTCATAATAAATGAGGTATATTTGATATTTTGGTCAACACACAAACAAGTTCACCTAGCGTGTTTGTGGTTGAAACATTGTCGATTAAGTTAGGTTTTGTCCTCATCAACTGCTATACGTGGCAAAATGTGATCCTTGAATTGGATTGTTCAAAAGCCATTAGCATAATTCATGGGAAGCTCGGTATGACTTAGAATGTTTCCATGATTATTGATGACATCTTGTCATGCACTTTTAATATAGGATCTATATGTTTTAGACATGTCCTTAAAATTAGAAATCATGTTGCAAAACTAGATAACCAAGAGCACAATAAAAGGCTCTTGCCCACCCTTTAGGCAATACTTTAAGGGTTTGGTTTGTTGGGGAATAGCGTGATTCATTCCTCATAGACTTGTAAAAACTATATAAAGTAAAACAACTAATTAACTAAAAAAAACCTCAAAAAAGACTACTATTTATCTAAAAAAAAAAGGGAAAAAACACTAACATTAAAGAGAATTTTTCCTACTAAAATTATTCCTTCCATAAATGTTTAGCCAAACGAATAAGTGATTGTAATTTGTAATTATGAAATATGTGTAACAAATAAAAATTGTTTGATAAAATTTTGAATTTTTCTTACTATTTAAATTTTGAAAATAAAATTTTATTATTTAATATTTTAGATGTGAATGTTAATCATTTTAAATTTTCACTTTAATAAAATTTTGAGGGAAATTTTTTAAGAAGAGAAAGAAAGAAATGGGTAGATAATCACTTAATGCTAATAATGTTAAATTGAGTTTATTTTAAAATATATATTTTAAATTAAGTATCTCTTTTTAATGAAAGTTAAATATTTAAATTATCATATTTAATTTTTATTTAAAACTATCCAAATATATATATAATATTATATTAATAAGATTACATTAAGAAATAAATAATTTTAAACATCAATATTTATTTTTTAAACAACATAATTATAATTAGAAACTCTACCATACATGTATGTGGAAACCACATATTTAGAATACAAATGTATGCTTAAAATAACATGCAATAAATAATGAAATATATTCTTTGAAACTAATTAATAATTACATATATACGATATTAAAATAAAAAAATTAGATTAAATTGTAAGTAAAACGATATGTAAACACACAAATACATCATATTAAAAATACTAAATGAATACAAATATTTATCATAGTGTTGTCATCAATACTAAGTAGTCAAGTTAATTTGTGTCACAATCTCATTTAACAACATCATTAATTTATACAATTGATAGAGGTAATAAAGTGTACATAATAATATTAAAGTGTGATAATAATAATAATAAAAGTAAAGTTTTGGTTGAATGGTAAATTTAAAATTTTTCAATGTATTGACATGAGTTCAAGTCCCTTTAGATGCATATTTTATTATTTTTAAACTAAAAGACTAAATTACCTTTGATAATATTACTTATTTTAAATATGAAATGTCATTTTTATAATTTTTTTAACTCGTGACACCAACTCAATCAAAATTTTTATTAATAGTATAACTTTTAGGCTTAAATGGTAAAAAGCCCACAAAAAATAAATGCATGATCTATTTTCAAATTTAGTTGTCACATTTATTTCTACGTTAACTACCACTTCAGTTTGTCACCGCTTAGGGATTTCAACTGGAAACATAATTTTTGATTAAGGGCTCATTTAGGTGAGCTCAATTAAAAATTCATCTGTTTTATGAAGAATTCTTTTTATCATTGAAGTCAAGATTTAATTTTTTTTAACATTTAATTGTTTTCAATTTATCAAACCACCCAAAGATTTGTAATTTGTATATGTTTTATATATATTGGAGCAAAACCAGTGAAAAATAAAACCTTTATATCGGCTAAAGGCTTCAATTGAAATAAACCTTTTATGAATTGCTTGTATAAACATCCAACTTAGGTGTCATGTGACACATCAACATTCCTCTAACTTTATATTACAAATTAAATGATATATATGAAAAGACTTATTTAAAAACTTTAATTTTAACTTTTATATAAGTAACTCCTAAAAGATTAACTGCAATCTGATCTTTAAAAATCATCAAAGAAGAGTTTTTTCAAAAATCGAGTGATTAACGCAAACGTGTTTTAAATAATATATATATATATAAAAGAAAAAAAAGTTAGAACCAAGTCAATTACTTATCATTAATAAAATTGATGAATTTCTACCAATTCAAAATTATCTCGAACATCCATCCTAATTTAGTACACTTAGGCAATAATAACAGCTCCTTGGTTGTATTTGTATACATGTTTTTGGACGTTTGATTCAGAATGTATAAAAATAATATATGATTTCTTATTGGTCCCTAAATTTTTATTCCATTAATCAAGTTGGTCTCTCTACATTAACACTATTAATTTATATTGACATGACATTTCTAACCAATTTGATAGTGCCACATGGTATACCTCTCAAAACATCATGTGGCATACATAATTTATATACTTACATTTATATTTTTTAACTTATGTTACTAAAGACCAATTAGGTTCAAATGAACAAGTTCATGGATCAAATTATATTTTAACCCAATACATAAATGTGTATATAGTTATTTAATTTGAGAAATTTTATAAGTTTTAAATTTTAATAAATATTTGTAAATTTTAATTCGTTTTTAAATATTGAATGTTTGAGGAGGACCTCTGCTCATATTGAGAAATTTTATAATTTTGACTCGAAAATCTTTTTGAGAAAATAAAGTTTGATATAAGATAATGAATTTTATTTTATAAAATCATAAGTCAATCCTCAAACGAAAAATGCAAACATAGTAACGTGTTATTAATTTGATGTACTCTTCCAAGTACTAATCAATACCATCAAAAGATGCAGAAAGTAAAACCTATCTTCTTTTGACATATTAACATGGTGCTTTAGTACAAAGCGCAAGAAAAACGACTTGTATTCATCACAAACTTCATCTTCCAAGGCAAAAGAGAAAAAGATAAAAAAGAAAAATGATATCAGATTAGCAAACCTCCGCTGCTACTGCTTTCAGCTTTAGCATGATCTAGTCACGCCTCTTCTTCTTCTTCTCGCTCTTCTCAGCTGAATTTTTCAACTGAAACAAGTAGGTTCAATGTTAGTTCATATGCATCAGAATGATGGGTAATATGTATAAATTAAGTTACTAAAGATATTACAAAGAAAGGTTGGTCATTGACTCACCATAATTATCAGAATGCGGACGAATACGGCAACAAAGTCGGTGAAAAGGGTAAGGGCATGCTTAACATAGTCCAGGTCACCCAAGTGTGCCTTTTCAATTATGTCTTGAGTATCCACTACCATGTAGCCCACAAACACCAAAAGCCCGAAGTAGATCTGTAAGAGCAATCAATTGAGCCACAGGAATGTCAGTCAAAACCAATAGCAGCTTTTCACGATCTACAACAACACAACCTTTGGAATTACTATTCACTCACCTCAAACATAAAGAAGGCTGCGCTACCACCAAAGATAGAGGAAGCAAGATGCAACCACAGAAGCATGGACACAGCAGATGAAAGCAAGCCACCAAGGTAAAGGTACTCTCTGCGCTTTGCTAACATTGCAGCTCCTGAAAAACATGCAAAGGCTATTGCAGTTCCCACAAATGCAGCTACCAAAACACTGTCATGATGCAGAGAAAAAAACACAGTAAGCATAATTCATTCTGTTTATTTATTGAAGATGTAGAAAGGAAGAAAACAAATAGTCACCCACCCAAATCAAATGTACAGGTCTAGACAAGGATAAAAGTATAATAAAAATTAAGCTTAATCATCCACCACTATGGAGAGACCCCCTAAACTTTTGAGTCTAGGGTATCAATAGCCGAATTTTAATTTAGGTAAGAATAATACCCTCCAAAAGAAAAGCAAGATGAATATATTTGTTAACACTATTTCAAATCTAAGTACTTCAATCAATTGAATATATAAACTATCCATTCAATAATAAAAGAGAAATACCTTGGATCAATCTGAATGGCCAAGTCAATCAGAGGACCAACTGAAGCCCCTTCGAACACTGCAGATGCCATCAGAAGGGAAACTCTCCTTTGCTGCAAATTTTCGATACCAAATTAGAAGCTGAGTTCTAAACATGCATAAAGAACCATCATTTATTAAAGACAAATCAAGCAAGAAACTTACTTCCTGATAAGGAGGGATAGAGAGGAGCCAAATCATGGTTCCGAAGCATGCGAATGATGTGAGGTAACCCCCAATGTTCCATAAGATATGAAGATAAGCCCCAAAAGCAGAGGCAACCAGGGCACAACATAAGGTCAAATAAACCTGCCAATTGAAAACGATCCATTCAGTCAAAGATCAAATCATAATAGAAATTAGAAACATAGAAAGTTGAGAACCGTTCTTTTTCAGTCTCAGAACCCAAGAAGATTCAATCCAAGTGATCAACCAAATAAATAAATAAATGCGAGAAACCCTAGGTTACAAATTAGGGGCATATTCAAGATAAATGGAACAAACCTACAAACTAAAAACACTATATTCAGATAATCAATAAAACAAAATCCGGAAGCAAAGACTAAATTAAACAGATAAAATCTGTACCAATATCGAAGATAAAATCATTACAGGCATTAGAATCACATGAGAACAGTAGAGGTTTTTACACTAGAACAGAGGAAAGATTCGTTCCAAAAGATCAGCCAAAACATCAACGTAGAAAACCTTAGGTGACAAATTAGGGGCAAATTCAACAATAATTGTCAATTCGAAGAAGGATATGTGACATCAGAATTTCCATTTCTTTTCCTCCTTGAGAAAATTTATTTGTAGGGAGGATTACCCTTTTGAGATGAGATTGAACGACGGGAGAAATCTGACGGAAATTCTTGAGTGTATCGTAACTCCAGTTGCTTCTCGATCGAGATTCAAAGAACGCTTCCATTGTTTGTCGAGAGAGAAAATAACAGAAAATTGCTCAATTGTTAGGAAGACAGATAGAAACCGTCTTGTTTTTTATTTGATTTCGGTAGATCGCGGTATTTAATGGGACTGATTCAGACAATTTCCCGGAAACTTCCAGATAGCTAATGACTAAAAGGCCCCTCTCATATTTATGTATTGAAGTTTCTTCCAACTTGGCTGGAAATTCCTTTATTTTATTTTATTTTATTGACAAGTGTTATAGGAATTTATAATCTGAGTACTTGCTGATTTTGAATTTTATATTCTTAAATAATAATTAAAGTTGTCGTAACTGATTCATTACCAGAAATTTCTTATTTTAAAGAAATAAAAGTTTACTATTTTAAATAACTGTTGCCGTTGGCATTAATGGAAATAAAATAGCAAATGCTCTAGAAAATTCGCGGCTTCATAGGTTGACCAATAGCTTCCAGATGACAGGCAAAGACATTAGAATTCCTTTGTCAGTAAGGAAACAATCTACGCAATATGTACAAATAGGATATTGCCATGTCACTATGACACCTAATTTCATTAACTAAAAGATTTAATAAGAAATACAGTAATTGCACATGAACCTTCTCCTACTGATAGTGTAGTTGTATCTCTCATGGACTATCACGTAATCGTTTCTTTACAAATATCTACACCATCTACCCCTTCCATGCCAAACAAAGAATCCGACCAAAAAGAATCACAAACTTTTTTTACAGCTTAATTCTTCGCGTAGTGAAAGGTTCAAGTTTAACGTAAGGAATAGGTTAAGTATCTATTCCCCCCCCCCCCCACCTTTGGTTACAACATTGACAAATGTAAGCGCATGTGTTACTGCATTTACATTTACAGCAGAATAGATCCCAAAAACTGCAAGTTGATCAGGCTTTTTAAAGAGAAACCTTTAAAGATTTACTGATCCTTTCTCCCAACAAAAGATTGTTGCTGCTGTTGGTCCCGGAGTTAGAGCTGAGCCCCTGCTTGAAAGCTCTTTGCTTTCTCAAGTTTTCGTGTATTGAAGCCAAGAATTCATGCTTCAGAGCATCCTCTGCTGTAATTCTTACTCTTGGGTTCACTGTTAAGCACTTGTCTACAAGATCGTAAAGTGAGCTTGGTATCTCCTTGAGGAAGTCTCGTCGTTTGGTATTCATTTGGCACCACTCCCGTAGGCTCATAGATGTCAAATACTGTTTCCCATAGAGGTCCTACAGCAAGTCATACTCATCAATACAATACACCACTATTTACTTTTTTGATTAAATTATTAAAGTTAGAGATCACGCCTTATATGTTTACCTCAGGGAATGAGCATTCACGATTATGCAACTTAGCAACTTCCCAAAGATCTTCACTCCCTCTCAGCTTTGCAATATCCTTTATGTTCCTGAAAGTTACAGTGATATTGGCAACATGAGGCTTTAAGCAGAAACTGGATCGAGCAATTTGAATTTAAGCAATAAGTTTTACTGTTCAGGATCGCCAAAAAAGGGTGATTTCCCAATCATTAAGTAGAGCAAAGTGACCCCGGCAGACCAGATGTCAATCTTTGAACCTTGATGTTGAGATCTAAATAAGACCTGCACTAATCAGGATAGAGCGTTAATATTTTTCTTCCCTATGAATTCAACCTGTAAAACCACCAGCAGGAAACTCCAAATTACCTAAGTCTTTTAAGTTCTCCCCCCTTATTTATATAAAATAAAAACCTAACGAAAGTAATTACGAATTACCTCTGGAGCTCGGAAGCCTTTTGTTCCAGCACATGGACCTTCTCTCTTATGTTTTCCATCCCCTAAGAGTTAATAAAATTTAACGATTTAGCTACGGAAAATCACTCTTTGAAAGCAAATTTTCAAATTCCAACAGGAATACTACTTACCTTTGTTCTTGGTAAAGCCATCTCCAGAAATAGCAAAGCTAATTGAGTTCAATGGCATTGGAGTAGGATGAAGAACCTGTCTATCCACTTTTCCAGGAGAAGCAGCAACTCGCTTTCTCATGGCAGCTGGAACACGTGACACTCCATGATTTGGATGCTGCATTGCTTCCTGTGCCAAGCTGATGAGCTCTTTCCTACCTTGGCATGGCAAAGGTTCTCTGACCCTTTCTGCTGAAGGAGTCCTTGCACTTACATCCTTTGCTGAGGTGATGCCTGAGCCATCTGCACCCTGACTATTGATTTTATTCCAGCTACATACATCATTATGAGCCTTCCTTTTGTCTGTTGCCTTCTTCATGTTCTTAGGTTCTAATGTTAACCTGGAGCCTTTTGTCATCTCTATATTGATCCCCTCCCTTGACTTGGCATTTAAAAACTTGCTGCTATTTGCAGGATGAATGACTTTGGCAGGAACGCTGTTATGATGTAAACTTAAATCATATCCCATCTTTGATTTGTCTGTAAAATATATAACAATGCCACATCAATTATATATCAATAATCTGGAGGTTCCAAGCTAGTAATATCAGGAAACTTCAAAGGAAAACCATTACCATAAAAACAAAAGCAAGACCATTTAACCGGAATAGAGCATACAAGAAACTAAGCATTTGACAAGAAAAGGACAGCTTAGCAGCCACGTTAAAACTTTTTAAATCTTTATGGATATAGAGGGATACAAGAGAAGAAAAATGTTTAGGTGACCCTTTTTGTTGCTTAAAGTATAATAGCATGAGGATACTTGATTACAAGGTCCGGAAAAAGGAACTTACCCACACTCCTGGACTTTTGATGCAGGTCCTATCAAAATGATATAAAGAACAAAAACACGAATTCTTAAATTATAGCATGGAAATAATGGAAAAGAAAGCATGTAATGTCCATTCATAGAATGATGTAAGGTCAGCACTACTTACCATGGCAAGATTGAAATCGATAAGATAACCTTTATTGGTCTTACAACTGAAAAGAAAGTTTCCAGGTTTCACGTCTCTGTGAACTATTCCCTGCAGATGCATAGAGTTATTACATGTAATTTGTTGAATAGAAACATCACATCTACAAACTTGTGCACCTGTTTATGAAGATTTGCAAGGCCTTTAAACAAGCAATAAGCATACCACTGTAACTGAAAAACATCAATTTCTTTTTTCAACATCTGCACAATGAAACAGACTCACCATCAAGCTAAAGAACAAACAACATATGACTGTTAAATTTTAATAATTACCTCAGGTCTATCATGCTCAACATACTGTAGAACAAAGCAATCAGAATTTGCACTCTTAATGCATCCTTCATATCTTATTACAAAGTTTCTACCCCTGAGATTGACAAAGCAGGAATATTTAAGATTGGAGGATGGATAATAAGAGCTTAATAACAACTTTACTTTCATAAACATAAAAATTTTCTTTAAGCGAAACAAACTTTATCTAAATTACTTACCCAAAACGCTCCAACATTTTCAACTCATTGCTAACATAGTTCTTATGTGCACTGGCATGAGGACCTGCAAAGAGACAAATAAGCAATGTAACATAACATCAAGGGAGTGCCCTCATGCACATATTACAATAACAACCATCATTGCAGCATAAAAAACAACAGCATACTGCATAAAATATGCCTCTTACATTTAATGGCAACTAAAGCCCCATCATCCTTCCTTCTTGCCCTGTATACAGTGCCATAACCACCTGTGAATTAGAGTTTCACCTCAGCTAATCAATAAATGGGCATAGTGATAAGCAGATAAAAAGTGATGAGATATGTAGGCAAGAAATAACCAGATATATTCTACCTGACCCTTCTTCCTCTTCTACAATATAAGATTCAAACTGAGGCAATACCTTTGGTTTTGCCTGATCCTAAAGCATACAAAGATTTAAGTTATAATTAAAATAGTGCAGAACAGCCAATTTAGGTTAATAGAAAATACTAGAACATCCAACAAGAGAAAGAAAAACTACAAATGGAAACCTGAGCTTACCTGAGAAGAAACGCAGGCAGAGTTTTCCCTTCTTTCTTCAACATGCATGTCTTTCTGATTCTGAGTTGATTTCTGTACAACATGGACTAATAAATTATCTCTTTCACCATGCTGCTTTCTTCTGTAAGTATTAACAACCTTGGTACGACCTAAAGAATTACTTGGGTTTTGCCTTACTGGAGTCACCCTATTCCTCTGATTAGTCTTTGCCTTCTCCAAAGGTTCTGACAGCCGATCCTTTAAAACAAAAGGATTGGCAACGGAATGCATAACACTAGGACCTGCTGGAGGGGTGGGGTATTCCACCACTCGTAGTGATGGCATCTTATGGTTGCATTTACCCTCATCAAGCGTTTCCAAATCTCTTCCAGGTGGTAAATTGGAAAGGTTAATGTCAAATGATGGAGAAAGATCTAGTTCTTTTCCTTTACTTGCCAAATCAAGTTTCTCCTCTTTCTTGCTGCCCTTAGCAGCTTCGTTATTGTCTGCAGTTATAAAATATGTTGCAGTATCGTCCATATGTAATTTTGCACCCACCGCTACAGAAATATTGCTATGCCCATCGCATTGTGGATAGTATACTGGGTTTGCTGTAGAATCTTTGATTTCAGTCTCACTAGCTACCAATTCTGCGCTGGCATTTCTCCCCGTATTGTCTTCCATATTCATTTCGATTTCTGCATTTTTAATGCCCTCCACTTCACAACATAATTGCCTAGCAATTGGTTTGGCGAAGAAGTAGGGGTTCGGAACAATATTATTTACCCAGAACGATGGGTTGCTTAATTCTAAAATTTTGCTGATATCATCAGTTAGATTGTAATGTACCTGAATTTTTTTGAATAAATAAGTCTTTGGATACTATAACTCAGAAACGGAGAATTACTGAAAACAGATCTGCTTGATGGCATTTCAACTAGACATATTGTCGCAAACTAAAAATACAATCGAATTGAGCAAACGAACACTAATAAATATAAATCCCATCGAGTTCATCTGCAGATCTATTGTTTATAATAAGCTCAAAAAAATATATACCTTCGTGAAATAATTCCGACTTCTCTTCACCGAATGAACCAACTCCCTCTCCTCGTCCTCCACAAAACATACTGCTGAAAAATCACTTAAAGGTCAACAAGAAAACAAATATATACGAAATTACACCTAAAAGAGTAACAAATATGTTTCTTTTACCGTCTCGCTTCCTCTTGCCAAACCATATCTTCTGAGGAACACCGAATAGAATCGGGTGCGACGCGAAAAAATTGGCAACAGTGAAAATCGGGGCTATGTAAGCGGCCAAAAAGGAAAGGCCTATTGAAGAAATAGCGACGAAATGCTTGTTGCTTAAGAGAGAGATGGGAGAGTGCGGGATGGAACAGAGGGAGGCGATGATAGCCGGGCTTGCCGGAAAGAGAGTACATTGAGAAGCGAGATCCGGGAGAGAGGCGGGCTTGCCGATGAAGACTAGGAGAGAAAAAATGTGCCAGGCCTTGTGAAACTCGGTAGCGGAGAGACTCGGCGAATCAGCGAGTTGCTCCGAGTTACTTTTCATGACGATAATGAATGTAAAGAGAGAAGCAGAAGGAAATGCCGAAAGAGAGAGAAGGAGAAATGTTAGGGTTTGAATATGGAGGTAATTTTACAGACAATTTTGGGCGGCACTGAGAAAGGCGGGAATTAAGTGAGGGAGATTTTGAGATTTTAGCACGTGCGGTTTTTCCCGCCAGAACTTTCAGTTGTTAACTTACAACGTATGAGTGAATTTATTCTTACGTTACTCGCTCGATTATTAATATTTTTTTCATTTAATTATCAACAATTATAAAATAATCACTTCTTTTTTTACTTTGTCTCTCTTTTTTATTTAGTTGACTATGATTAATTAAGTAAACAAATTGAATTAACACTGAACATTTAAATATTATATCAATTTGATCATAATTTTAAATATTTTAATTCTCATCATTTATATATATCATGTTAATTTGATATTTATTCTAATAAAATTATAAAATATATATAAATTTTTCCCACATATTTTTTTTCTTTCTTTTCTCCCCCTCTCTTTTTCCTTTTTTCTCTTTTGTTCTCGTTTCTTCTTACTCACCCACAAATCTAGCCGTAATCACATTTACTTTCATTGTGTCAGCATCTTTTTCTAGCAATAAATGGCACCGACGAACTCCCGTTTATTCCCTTTGCTTCATCATCAGTTTATGTTTTCCCCAAAATTGATCAATAACTTGAAACGGAACTTTGTTCTCTTTAACACCAAAAGCTTTCAATCTTAAACCTTTACACCACGTTTGGTTTGCTGTAATGGAATAGAGGCGTAATAGTATTTTTGTGTTTGGTTGAATGAAATGATATTGTAATAGCATAAGGAAAAAAACTAAAATAACTAGAATACCCTTAGCAGAATTTTTTTAGGTAAATAATTATTGTTATTAAATTTTAATAAGATTATTAATATCAATAATAAATAATTTAATCATATTTTAACATAATTATTATTAAATATAATTTAATAATAATATATAATTTAATAAAATTCTTAATAATAAATATTCTTATATGAATTTACTAAAATCATAATATATAATCCTATAAAATATAATTTAAAATAATTATTATTAAATATATTTTAATAAAATATATAATTTAATAAAATTCTTAATATTAAATATTCTTATATAAATTTACTAAAATCATAATATATAATCCTGTAAAATATAATTTAAAATAATTATTATTAAATATATTTTAATAAAAATATATAATTTAATAAAATTTTAATATTAAATATTCTTATATGAATTTACTAAAATCATAATATTTTATATGAATTAAGAAAATAATATAGAATGCTAGAAAAATTATATAAAATTACATATGATGTTTTAGCGATTGTATTATCAATTACTTTCTTGGACTAACATATTATATATGATGATTTGATTTTAATTTTTGTTACTCCTTTAAAAATTCTTACAATTTGTAATATCAAACATGAGATTACGATGTAATTACACTTTCATCCAATTATTTTGTGCTGTCCAAACATACCTTAATGTTTGAAAAGAGACGAAATTAGCAAGTGCATAAAAATATTCGAACCAATAAAAATATATGAACATGAGACATTAGACCTTGCTGTTTTTAAGGCATTGGTTTAAGAAAGAAGACAGACGAGTATCCTTGAATTTGGTTATGCCCCCAAATTTGTTGCAGTTTCACCTGCAGGAAAGCTTCATTTCATTTCATGCCAACCAAACATGCTTTTGTTTTTTCTCCCTACCTACAAGCTAAAAACTGACTATATAATGCAAAGTTCAAGGGATCATAACTCCCAATTCTAAACAAATAAAGACATGGTACATAATGAATTAAAAAAATTCATAAATCATGTGCTTTATAGAACGAAGAACCACCATGCAGTGCTTCTTGCGAATGCAATTGAAACAAAGGCTCCTTGCAGCAGCACTGATCCACACCATTTCAACTAGAGAAGTTATATTTGAACATTTCCAGTGGTTGCTAATACGTATATTCTCTTTTAGAGTATTGCAAAGTTCAGTTAGGAATAATTCAGACCTTGCTTGCCTTCTCCATTTAGTGCAAGTTGCTAACTCTTTCACTTGAAATTGGAGGAAATGCCCTTATAATTAGACTCTGGACAAACGCTATCATCTGCATCAAAAATTTTCTATTAGTACATGAGTACGAGATATGACCCTCCAACAACAAAAATCACAAAAAAGGAAATTGAAAATATCCCAACACCAGCATCCAAGTTTGACTAACATAGACTGAAGGACTAAATTTATATTACTCCATAACATGTCCACGGTCGACTTTCTGCATAGAGGAAAAGAATACCGACTATGATCAAATGATGTTCTTACCGAAGCAAACGCAACGCACTTGATACTGAAACCAGGGAAATTAAACGGTGCTCTTTCCGACAGGAACAAAGCTGGAAGATTTGAGTAAAGTATGTCAGTCGTAAGTTAGAAGGAGCCTAAGGATGAAATGACTGGAGTTTTAGTTAACCTGTTAAAGGAGAGAAAAGTAAGGGAGAAGCAACATAAGCAGAGGAACCTATGCCTGATATGAACCCTTGAGCCTTCCATTGAGAAAAAGAGTCAAAAAGTACAAAGGCATTAGTCTGATTTAACAAACAAACAAACAAAACCAAAGTAACTAATCAGAATAGGTAGATAATTCTTATCAAGGGAAACTATACATAATTTGCATATTTGCATCAAATTTCATTTCTATCCATTTACTTTGTGTTTCTCAAAAATAAAAAGAGACAGAAAAGGAAGATATGTCCTTAATAGACTAGTATAGATAAATCAACAGAACCAGTTTCAACCAAGCAACCTTGCTTTACTTTGATTCTCCAGTTTCTTCTCTCCTATTTCATAGATTCTACAATAAAGGTTGGTGTCATCTATTTCTCCAGCACACCACCTTGTTTTATTATTCTCTACTTCTATGGAAATTGCTGCTATTGTCACAGTAGCTGGCATAAATCTTACCACCCATTATAACAGATATATATATTCATTAAGAATCACAAACATTCTTATTTCCTGTTCATACTAGTCCAAGTTGACTATAACCTGCACTTCAAACTGACTCATTCAAGGGAAAATAAGCTCTTAAAAAGTGGACAGGTAATGACCCAAATGTGTACTATTAGTTGCTAGCAGGTGAAGGTTTGTTTTGTCCTTCAAGAAGCAAAGGAAAATATGTTGATAAATCACACTTGTAACAAATTGCATTTAGTTTATTCAAACATAAAAGCAAGTCAGATCATATTATATGGCAGAAAACCATGACTAAAGTTGTGTATCAAATACTTAATCTCATAACAGGTTAGTCTAAAGTTTAGGTCCTATCAAATAGACACTAATCTATACACCCAGCTATAGTTTGATTTTATAGATCATCATACAGCAAAAACTTGTCAAACTGAAACAAAACATCAAAGCAATTAGTTTTCTGTTGTTCCAACATAGAGATCGGACAACTACAACATAACATCAAAGTACTAGATTTCATCTAATATTCTCACTCAACAGCAATTATCACCATTTTCTTCTCTACCTTCTTCAAGCAAAAACACAGATGGACATCTCTAAAGCTTCAAGAAAAGTTTTTCATTTTCTGTTGTTCCAACGTAGAGATCGGACAACTACAGCATAACATTAAAGTTTTTCATTTTAATTTAATAAAATATATTAAATTATACTTTTACTTTATCACAGACAAGCAATCCATAAAATGGATTTCATCACATACTATTAGCTTAAGAGATGTAAGCAGAACATAACACGCAACCCATAAAACTATTTAGCTTAAGAGATGTAAGCAAACAAGCAATCCATAAAACGTATTTCATCACAAAGTATTTAGCTTAAGAGATGTAAGCAGGCAACCCACCAAGCAAAATATGGACATTTACTCTATGTGCCAACAAGTAAATGATTCTTCCACTCCATATCTCAAATTGGAAAATTGCTTATATGGTATGCACGCATGAGGAGAGATAGAGACAAAAGGATCTTCACAGGCAAGGATTGAACAATTTTTTCAATCGAACATGCAATACAAACAGTCAAAGAAAAGCCCAAAGTTTAGGAGAACAGAAACAAATATTGCCGATTTGAGCTAAAGGAAAACTAACCTGTAAAATAAATCGGGGAAGAGTGCGAGCTGCTAAAATACCTCTGGAAAGAAAAGGGAAATCGATTTAAAGGAAACAGTGAAAATACCTCTGGAAATCAATTTTTTGTTCTTGATAAAATGAAGAAAATAAAACAAACGAATCTAGAAGGAAACGTGGGAGAATCGGAAGCTTGATGATGATGAGGGCAGAAAATGGAATAGAAAAGATGAAAAGAGGGCGGAATACCTAATCGGCGCTGAGGGGGTGTAATGCCTATTACGGGCAATGGGGGTAATAGGCCAGTAACCGATTCGGGCTGTAATCCTTTTACAGCGAACCAAACACTCGTTTGGTTGTGGGCCCGCTACATAGGGGGAAATGCATACCTATTCCCCCAACCAAACGCCCTCTCATTGTCTAATGAACCCAATATTCAAAAGATCGAGATCAGCTTCTTCTTTTTTTGTGGAAACAAGCTTGCAATGATAAAGATTGGGCGTGGATCTTCTTTAGTACCAATGTTGACTCGTTTCAACTCATCAATAGTGGTTTGATCTCCTTCCTCAAATGACAAATGAGTTTATTGGGCTTCCTCCTCATGGGGCTCTTGGTCGATTTCTTTCACAGATAAATAAAGAGATGAAAGGACTTTCATATGTTCATACTCTTCCTTCGTGGATGTATTAATTAAAACTATTGTATGTTGTTTGGCTTTTAAGACTTCACCAGTAGTTATCTTCAATTCAGAACACCTTTTTACCCGCGACTCTTTTGAAATGTGAGTTTTTATTTCTTGTTGTGGTTAGCCTTGTCAGAACATAAACTCCCAAGACTTGAATGGATAGAGCATGGCTTGGTGACAGATAATTTAGCGCTTACTTTTTCAACACTAACTTTTGAAGAGATTGAAGACCAAGGTGATTGATCGCCTCTCCCTCGCTCTCTCTTCGCAGATCGCGAGTTAAAGGAAGAGATAATTCAACACAGATCAAATCTGAATAATTACATGCGGTGTCTGCAAGTGTGGCAGGTCAGTTGTAATATAATTTGTACAACGATGTATAGAAGTACTACGAGAATCGAACCCACATGAGTCGGCAATTGAGTGTTTGACTAATTATTGGGGCAATGATGATGATGTTGAGGTTGAACAACCTCGTGCTCGTGCAAATAATGCTAGATTTGTCCTTCGTGATAATGAAGAGGTTCTGTTTAATAATGATTGTAGCCTACCTTCTTTGGCTAAACCAACATTCTCTATTCCACAACTTCGTGGAAATGGTGATTTAAAGGCTTATTGTGATAGTAAAGTTGGGTATAAATTAGTATGCCAATTCAATGGGAGATGACCAGGCGTAAGGAGGAGTACGATAGATCTCTCACATATTGTGAAATGATATTGGTGTAGTTCAAAAGATCATGAGGGCTTCCAATTTCCAAATTAATATCCAATTAAAAAAGAAAGTAAGTATGACATTCTGCCTTTTTTTGAATCTTCTTACTCTAGTAGAAAAGAGATATGTGATGAAAAATTTTGTGAACCGGAAAAAAATGATAGTGAGAATTTTTTCTCAAATATATGGATTTAAATGAGATAGAAATGTCATGTTCTCCTACTGAGATGTATTGTATTGAACTAAATATTCATAATACTTTTGAGGGGATATGAGAAGTCTACTTGATAGTCCACTTTTTGTGAGTGAAAATAAATATGAGGTAAAATTGGAGACTTCTCAAATGGGAAAAGAAAATGAAAAGTAAGAAAATACCCATGCAAAAGTGAGGAATGGTTATGTACTTATGTTTTAACTAACCATAACTCAAATTTGTTTAGTGGTGTTGATTTGTTATAAGATTTCAAGAATCCATTGATGAACTTCCAATTACATTGTGTTACCATCGATAGACAATTTTACTTGTAGGTGAGAGGTAAGTTGAACATTAATAATTCTCCAAAAGTGCTACAAGTTAAGAAAGGTAGGAAAATATTAGAAATTGAATTAAGAAGAAATACCTTGAATATTTTTATAAGTATGCTATTGATTTTGCTTTTAAATATTTTTCTTACGGCATACTTTCTTGTTGGTCAAGTTTCATCAAACATTGGTTTGAATGTTCAATAGATTTTATGAGTCTATCTAGGTTTGTAAAGAAATTTATGCATTTGCGATTGCAACAAAATTATCAAACTTAAATCTTAAAAATATTTTTCGCATAATAATATTAACCTTATTAATTTTTATGTGAAATTGTTGACTTATCGTTGGAAATTCTTATGGATGACCATACATATTCAAAGAAAATTAGAGGTTATTTTTACTTGAACACTCATGTACCTAACATTTCTTTATTTAGTGTTGATAACTTGTTTTTAAAGGAAACACACTTGATTGAAGCGAATTTGAAGGATCAAAATCATGTCTTTGATCCTGAAGATAGTTTTTGCGCACAAGAAAGCTTATATAAGTATTTGTTAAATTTTATTGTTATTAATTCTAATCCCTTTTCTTTTTATGCACCTAAAGATTCAAAGATGAATCTTCTCGAGGAAGGGGGAATGATGCGAGTCTCAAGGCATAATTTCAGGTCCATAGACATGATGGACTAAGTTTCCCTCAAGGCCAAATCACAAGCGCCAAATCCAAGCAATTGAACTCAAAACTCAACTTATTCATTCAAGACTTTATCATGAAGAAATTTCAATAAGAAAAGTTAAAGATCCAAGTTGATGGACTTTGGAGTTCGATACGGAGCAAAGATGAATTAGAAGGGACCAATTTTGTTTGTGGACTTGAAATCTCAATTTAGGATAACAAGCCCATGTGGAAGATGTTAAGTTAATTTACATAAATAATATAAAAAATTAAATTCTGAAATAGGTTGTCAGTGGGATTAATTACGAAAATGGTATGTTTTTTGGGTGGAGATTTTCTCATAGGCGCCACCACCTTTTTTTTTATATATTTTTTTGTTTTTATAAAGAAATAATTTTAAAAATATATATATGTATATTTATAAGGGTCAAAATATGGACAACGGGTCAGGATACGGGTTGAAAATATTTTGTTATAAATTGTTAGTTATTTTGTTAGTGTTTTGTTTTTTGTGATTTTTATTAATGTAAAACTATTTTGTTAGTAACTAATGTTAGTATTTTGTGTTTTGTGATTTTTGTTTATAAAAAATATTTTTATAGTTATTTTGTAAGTAATTTATGATTAGTTTATAAATTGTTAGTGTTTTGTGTTTTGTGATTTATTAGTAATGTAAATTCTTTTTTAAAAATGTTATAGTTATTTTGTTAGTAATTTGTGATTAATTTATAAATTGTTAGTGTTTAGTTTAGGGTTTTGTGATTTTTAGTAATGTAATTTAAAAAAATTATAATTTTTTGTTAGTAATTTATGATTAGGTTATATAAATTGTTAGTGTTTAGTTTAGTGTTTTGTGATTTTTTATTAATGTAAACTTTTTTATAATGTGATTTTATTTTTATTTGACAATTTTTATTCATAGGAGTCACCAGTGGCGCCTATCAGATGGGAGTCACCAGTGGCGCCTACCAAATAGGCACCACCTATCCCATACCACATTCGTATATATATACGGATCATGTACTGAACCGGAAAAAAATAATACAAGTGGTGGCTCTTATGAGATATGCGCCACCAATAAAATAATATTTTAAAAAAATATTATAAAAAAAGGTGGTGGCGCCTATGAGAAATGCTCCACCTAAAAAAACATACCATTTTCGTAATTAATCCCACTGACAACCCATTTCAGAAATTAAATTTTTTTATATATTGTTTATGTAAATTAACCAAGATGTTAACAAGCTTAGGTGCACTTCAAGGACCCCAATCAAGCCCACATGTCTAGGCATATTATAATCAGTTGAATTGCGGTACATTTTTTGAAAGGATCTAGGCATTTTTGGGTCAATATGTATCACATAAATTGAAGATATGTCTCTTAGCTTTGTAATGCACTTTGAATTACTCGATTTTGAGTTCAGGAACTCAAGTTATGACCATTTTAGTAAAGATTGCGCAAGCAAAATTTTTGAACGGAATTATTACAAAAAATATGAGTTTCGAGCTTTTATTTCGAGTTTAAATCATATTAGGTTCGATTTGTAGACTTAATTTTTATTATCTGCAAGCTCAATATTGTATTTATTAAGTTATATTTTTTATTATTTTTCATTCTGAATTTTGGATTTTTTAGGAGTTTATGTAAATAAGAACATTTAGTTTAAAATTACTTATTGTTTAGATCAGCTAGAGTTTCAGTATACTTGAGAGTTTTAACAATCTTTTCAGATTGTGGGTATCATCTTCAAGTTTTTTCTTACTATGTTTTCTTTCTTTGAGGAAAAATTAGAGTCATTTGAAAGAGTTGTGGATTTATCTGGTTTTCAAGGCTCCTTAAGACTTTTACACGCCACTTTCCAACTTTTCCATCTATCTTCTTTATTTTCTTATTTATTCTATCTTGTTTTTGATTAATTGTTCGAATATTTGATTATTTAACTTTTTTCTATCTTAAATATTTATTTTAATTTTTATCTTTTAATTCTTATATCTGACTTGGATTTGTTTGCGTTTCAGGTTGTGACAAACTCCAAGTTCTCATTCTTTCGTCTAGAGCTCTAAGCCAAATCCACGACTTAGACAAACTTGCAATTTTGTTTTGCACATTCTTATCATGATCAATCTTGTAGGAGTATGGCTTGGTCATAGGTGTATGAAGGTTGAGTTACACAATTGACTTGATATTTGAAACGTCATTGATAAGCTCAATGATTTGGTCGACAATGACAAATTCATTGATTGTTGATTGAAGATCTTTGACAACTTGGACATCGGATTGTTCATTAGGCTCCTATGATAGATTTTCATGTCGAACTTCTTCATTGATTGACCTATTCCCAAAAAGATCAGCGAGTCTTTTTATCATAAATATCATCTAGTCATCTTTTTCTTCGAAGCTTGTAGTGAGACTCTCCACCGTCTTTGATAGAGATGTCATATATTCTTCCAATGAAGTGGTGTTAGTTGTCATGACATTCATCACTTTGGAACTTGGCTTTGAGGGAGATGTTGGGATTGAGTTGTCGCTTGGTTGATTATTTTTCTCCTAAAATGACAATCATCGAGCTACACTTGATTAATGAGAAGAAACTTCTTCTATGTCATGAGTTGGTGAAGAATCATTAAAAAGTGGATTGTCATTGAGCATCAAAGAAGTTTGATTTAATAACTGAAAAAGAGATTTCGTCTTCTTCCTGGTGCCACAGGGATGACCAAGGACATTGGTGCTTGATGATGAAGTGAAACAGATTGCGAGATTATATACCATTCGAGATTGATAAATTTTAGTAACGGGGTTGCCTATAAATGTAAGATCTCTATTTCAAGGAAAACATGGTTGTATTTCAATATATGCATGATAATAAATAATAAAAAGAATTCGCAGATTCTAAGTTCATTTAGTCTTCCTGTTCAATTCATTTACAGTTAAATCGATGTTTGGTGGATCTGACTTCATTGTTACATTTAATATTACCTTGTAATGCTGAAATTATGACTTTGACTTAAAATTCTGTACTTATGCTGAAATTTTACGATTATATTTGTTGCCAATGCACAGTTTCGATAATTAAAGAGGGTCAAGTTTCCAAAATTCATAGCCTGACTAATTTCTTTGATTTTCTTTTAGGCCTAATGACACGTAAGAGGTAACATTTGATGGAGTGCCCCGTCAAAGAATCCCACGTCCAGGCTGTTACAACAGAACCGGGCTTTATCACCCTATTAGTTCGACACCTGTCACCATCTCTTCTTCTTTCCTTGTTTTTCTATCCATCTCGTGGAAACCGCAGTCTGGCATTCTCAGGGTGCACCAAAGCTCCTAACAAAATTAAAATTTATTCCAACTTCCGAGCTTGGTGGCGGCTAAACCGTTGATTTCCCACTTACCCAAAAAGGCAAAAGAAGAAACCTCGGATTTTAGACCGAGCCAGTTGCAGTTTGCACCACATGTTAGTTCCGGTGATTAATATTAACTTAAATTTCTCTCTCTTGAAAAATAAAACAAAAGTAGAAACACTTTTTTTTGGATCATTGGGTTTTCAATGTTTTTGGGGTTGATTTATTTTTTCCCCTTTGGTTTTGAAAGATTGTTGTGGGTGGTTTTGATTGATTATTTTTCTTCTTTGTTTTCCTTTCTGTAAGAGACTGAAGATCATCCAGGTGTTGGCGGTGGACCCAGTCATGACTGCTGACGGGAGTAATCCATTGATCTCTGTTCAACCCAATGCCCTCAAGTTCGTTTGTAAGTTCCACCTTATCTCTGTTTTCACTCCTATGCATGCATGTAATGCATACATTCATGATTCAATTCCAAGGTTATGTGATCAACTTGTACATGGGATTGGAGATGACTGTTCCTTTGATAAGTTTATGGAATTAGATTATGAAGACTCTAGTGACTGATATGTTTTTTTGGATGCTAGCACATACCCATTCAGCATCCTCCCCCAATCAGGGGAAATGCCAATATAATTTGTGAAGCTTGACATGGTGTTCTTTACAAGATGCCAGTTTTATCTTTGTATCAATTCTTTAATGTGTAGCTAGTTTATATTTTGCTCTTAGATGCTGATTTCTTTGAAATGCTAAATGTCAATGCGATCTTTGTCTTCAGCATATGGTTATTCTGGAAATTTTTTGAGGAACAAATTTTTAAGCTTAGTTAACCTATGTTTTCAGTTGAGCTTGAAAAACCAAGCTTTTGTGATCTTAAAGTGGTGAACAACACAGAACACTATGTGGCCTTTAAGGTATTCACGGTTTCGGTTGATATATGGTTATGTGTATTCTTGGTCCATTTTGAGATTGTTTAGGTTTGTATGATTTAATGTTTCCAACTTGTACTCATTTTAGGTTAAAACGACTTCGCCTAAGAAGTACTTTGTGCGACCAAACACTGGTGTTGTACAGCCTTGGGATTCATCTGTTATCAGAGGTATTACTTAACCATCTTGTAAAATGAGAATTTAATGATCTGCTTCCGTCCATTGCTTTTCTCAATTAGTTTGTTGAGACTCTTATATGTATGATACTGTTTTTCTTATATGCATGAATATCAGTCACTCTGCAAGCTCCACGGGAATATCCTCCAGATATGCAATGCAAAGACAAATTTCTGTTACAGAGTACTATAGTGCCTCCAAATACTGATGTGGATGACCTGCCAGCCGATACTGTAAGAAGTCGGACATTGAGAATAACGGTTTTAGTTTGACTACATTTATTATAATGTTCAAAAGTAAATATGATCTTTGGAATGTCATCCTTCTCTTTGCATTCAGTTTAATAAGGAAAGTACTAAGGAGATACAGGAGTGCAAGCTTAAAGTTTTCTATGTAACTCCTTCCTCTCTTGGAAATTCTGAAGATGAAGGATTCAAGAGCTACTCAGATCAAGCCCCTGATTCAAACTCTGTGAGTCTAGTCATTGTTCTGCTTAAATTCACAAGACCTTTACATATGCGCATTAAGGTTTTGCGTTGAAATCAGTATTGATATAAGTGACTCAAAGCTCTTTCGTTTTTAATGCTTTTGTCATATTAAGTATGTTCAAAGCCTGGTTTTGTTTGTATACTATTATGCTCTCTAGTTTCTTATATAATAATACCACTCATCTGCCTTGTGACGGAAGGGAAAAATATGCATGCACTAAAGCTTTTGAATTTTGATAAGTCAATCTGGAATTTGCTGTTTGACTGAAGTAGGCAGATGGTTTCTGATTTATGCATGCTCATAATTCCAGTTCCTTGGTTGTAGCGATGTCTTCCCTATGACCTGCTTACAATGGGATTAAGGACCCTTGTTCTTTTTCATTTCCTCTAAAGCAAAGCTAGCTATTGCAAATCATCATAGTATCTTGCATTTGCGTAATTCATTGTTATATGCTTGCCATTTTGCATTCTATTTAATCGGTTTTTTCTCCGATGAAGGCAACTTGAAAATGAAAACCCAGAATCTGATATTTATGTATTCATTTTTACATATCCATTCTGCACTTGTGAACCAGGCTGTGCAGCAGCTGAAGGATGAAAGAGATGCAGCAGTTCGGCAAACACTGCAGCTGCAACAGGAACTGGTATGTTTTTACTTCGGGCTTGCCGATGGGAACCAGTAAAACATTGTCATCCATCTAAAAATCATCTCCAAGTTAACCTGTAAACCTTTAACTTCCCAAACCGAGCCCAAGAAAGAATGCTTGATTCTTGTTTATGTTGTGAAGTACAACAGCATTAGTAACTCATGTAAACACTGTGTAATGGTGAAAACAGGATTTTCTGAAGAGACGGAGACATCGAAGGAATGACACAGGATTCTCCTTAAAGTTTGCGTTGATTGTGGGACTGATAGGGATAATGGTTGGGCTGCTGTTGAATTTTTCATTTTCATCATCGTTGTCATCACCGGCAGCAGTACCAACTGTAGAGACAACTACATCACCTGTAGAGCCATCTACTACAGAAGGAATAGAGACGCCCCTTTAAAAGAAATGTGGTAACCAGTCATTTTGTCTACTTGGTTGTATAGTGCTGAATGTTACTGTTGGATGAAGAGGAGTGTGCTAACTTCCTTTCCTTTTTCCTTTTCTGTGTATTTTGATCTTTGCCATCATCATTATTATATTCTGTTTATTTTTTTAATTAATTTATTTTATGTACTTTCATTCAATTTATAAGTTAATATGTTATTTTTCAGTAAAGAATTGTTAGTTTCGTATTTTAAGTGGGTTACCGAGTTCAATTTGTTGAAGGATAGTTGCAATGCTGGTATGCTATAGTAAGCGGTTTAACACAAACTCAAATTTGATTCACCGTAAAGTAAGAGACTGAAATGTAAAAGAAAAGGAAAAGGAGGGCTTTTAATTAATGCAGATAGCACGAATAGAGAAAATCATATAGTAATAAATGAAAATTTTTTAATAGTTTAATGACTAAATTGTATTTTTTTGTAGTTAAGTGACCAAAATAAAAATTTGATGACTAATGATATAATTTACATTTTAACAGGTTGAAATCGAATTTTAGTACAGGAATGTTTGTTTAAGGAACATGTAATTTGTAATCGAATAAGTTAATCATCAAACAACAAATATCGGACAACTACTGCTACTGCTAGTTTCCATCTTTAAATGGGTATATGCACAGCAGGACATTATCGCCTTGACACAGATTTTCTTTTATTCACATTTCAATTTGCAATTAATGTTTTATTCAGTATTTCCTCTTCTTACATTACATGAACCCAACTACTTATGTTCCATGCTAATTCCTGTCTCTTACCATTATGTATTTGTCGGATCTGCCTCTAACTGTATTGAAGGCAATCTTTTCTATTCTTTTCCCTTTCCCCCCTGTTTTCTTGCTTCTCCTCACTCCTTCAAGTTTTAATCATTAAATATGCTCCAAATCCATGTGTTATTTCCACTTTTATTTCAAAAAACTTTAATAGGATTTAAAAATACAATTTCAATTGTAAAAGTACAACATCAATTTTTTTTGTTATATAACTCTTAAATGAGTGTTTATTATTATTTTAAATTGTTAGGTAATTTAATAGATTATTTTAAAATAAGAATTAAATTCTAAAAATACGACATGTAACTTAAAATATTAGTTCGAACGGAAATGATAAAATGAAAATTTTTGACACACAAAAAAATAATGAATAATATATATTTACTAAACCAAAAAATATGTATATTTAGCTTTTTAGACTAAATTACCAAGTAAAGTCGTTTTTTAAATTACGAAAATAGGTTGATTTTTTGAAAAATTACAGGAATGGGCCATTTTTGATAAAAACGCTTCTAGCTGGAGTCATTTTCAGGGAAAAAAAATGCTTTCAGCTAGAAGCACTTTTCCTTTGTGTTTTTATTAGGAGTTTCTAGTTGTTTAGGGTTTTTGGGGTTTATTAATTAGGTTAGGGTTTTAGGGTTTTAAATTGATAAAAAATTTAATAATTGAATTCGATATTTAAAATATTTGTATTTACACCAATCGTATAATATTTTTGATTAAAAATCAAAACTCGGTGTACTGAAAAATATTTTTGACGAGATAGGTTCTGAAAAAATATCTTTGACGAGATGAGTTCTAAAAAAAATATCCCAGGAATCTCGAGATATTTGAAACGTTTTTGAAAAAATGCCCTAGATAGTGGGGATTGAAATTTGTAGAGAAAAAACGCTCCAAGTAGGACGCACTGTCAGCAAAAGTATTGAAAACGCTTCCAGCTGGACACCCTTTTTAGTACTGCTACTGGCAGTGCGTCCTGCTTGGAGCGTTTTTTCTCTACAAATTTCAACCCCCACTATCCGGGGCATTCTCTCAGAAACATTTTTTTGTTATCCCTTAGGCTATAAATGTAACGTATTTCAGCCTCTGGTGGCATAAACTGAGGAAATAATATTTGAAAAAGTTCAAAAGAATAGAAGTTCACAGGAAAGGCATAAGTTGGAGCAATAATACTATTTGTATAAAAAGTAAGCATAAGCATTGATTTTTCGTGTTAATATTTATTTGAAACATTATATTTTTTGCATAATGTTTTTGTTTTGAACTTCTCTCGACATATAATATGGTTAAAAAGGAGTGGACGAATTAATTCTATTATTTTTTACGACGGTGAGGTCCGTGACACCAAGAACGACGTGGTTTTTTTATCGGAGAACATAGTGTGGTTGACTTTTAACCATAACTTCGAAAAAGAATTAGGCAAAAAATCGTCGGATCCAACTAGATGAGAGTATCATCTATTAAGTATCAATTTTGCGCTTTGGTCGATCCCGTGAGATATGACGCTTTCGATATTAAAGATGCTTGGAGCTTGGAGGCGATGGTGCAGACGCATATTGATAGTTAATCACTATTTCTCGAGTTATATGTGGAAATTTTAAGAGATGAGAAGAGAATGGTTGAAAATGCCGATAATCTAACTACTTGTTAGAAAGTTCCCATTATGATATCCCAGAATCATCGATGGGAAGACACTCATCCATCTCAGCCTTAGATTTTAATCGTGAGAGGTAGACAGAACTAAGGTACTATCGGGGGAGTGTACCGTGTACACCTGAGAAATAGAACTTGCGACTGTGGGTGATTTGACATACTACGTTTTCCATGCGCTCATGCAATTGTAGCCTGTAGCAATCAACGCTTGGATCCCATGAGCTTTGTTGACGAAGTGTACAAATTAGAAAACTTGTACAACGTGTGGAGACACGTATTCCCACCAGTCCTAGATGAATGTTTGTGGCCACCTGTATCGAGCGCTCCACTTAAGTTGTTACCTAGTAGAAGATTGCGTCGCAAATCAAAAGGTTGATCGACATCGACTCGAATACGCGACAACATGAATATTTGGGATAAGTCAAACCAACCGAGGTTATGCGGGTGGTGTAGGAACTCAGGCTATACAATGCCGTCATGCCTACATCGAAAGGACTACGCAAACTAGAAAACAAATATCAATTCCATTATAATATGTAAACGCACGGTTTTGTGAAATGATAACAAATATCAACTAGCATTTTGTTAAATGATAAAAATATTCATCTAAAAATAATAATAAAAATCACCGATACATTATAAACGTTCGATACAAGGATAAAATTAATCTGCGCATATGTCAGTTAGAATTTGTGCCACATCGGGGTGGTCAACGGTACACGTTAGATTTTTTGTTGGTTTAGCCTTCAAGCGGGGTTATGGTTGTTGGGGTTGTGGGGATTATGGTCTCGGTTTCTCATCTTTTTCTCATTCGGTCGATTGCAATCCTTGCATTCTCGTTTGATATTGTGTATTCTCCAGTCTAGGAATAGTTGATCAGGAAGATGACCCACCTTGGTAGAACAAAGATCTCGAAGGTGTTTGCGTCACAAATGATGAATGAGCATAACTATGTTGAGATGACCTATACATCGTTGTCGGCGTTTTCGGGAAAGAAAATGGCCCGAGCATGTAAAACATCGGCGATGGGTGTCCAAGAGTCCAACCTGACATAGGACTAGAAGTAGAAAAATGTGGTACAACATATGGTGCTTGTGTGAAAATGATAGGGTTATTGTAACAGCCCGATTTTTTAGTGGTGTCAAAAACAGTGGTTTGAGGCCACCAAATTCAATGAGTAAGCTCATAAATGAGTCAAATATGGTTTTAAAAATATTTTTGAATTAGTAATTTAAGTTTTATAATGATTTATTAGGTTCGAGTGGTAAAACCCTAGGTCAAGTGGTTTTAGAAAGTGAGGTATCAGAACCTCGTTTCTATAAAATGAGCCCTAAATATTTTTATAAATATTTACAGAGTGTCATGAATGTGGTATTAAAGTTTCGTTGAAAAATTTTAACGTTTCAATAGTTAATTAATTAAAAAGGACTAAACTGAAAAAGGTATAAAACTTGTTAATTATAATATTTAAATTATTAAATGGCTTTGTTAATAAATGAGGGAGGACTTAAGAAACAATTATACCAAAATTAAAAAGATGAGGTGGCATATTAAGGAAAAATAATAAAATAAAATGATTCAATGGCAAAATTGTAATTTACTTGAAATAAAAAACAAACAAATTGAATTTAAAGGTTTTCTAGAAATTTTTTCTTCAATTTTTGACCAAAACAGCCATATGAGAGAGAGTTTAAGCTGGTCCTTCAATTTTTGCTTCATGTGAGTTCAATTCTTACCTGTTTCTTGTAATTTTTATGTTTTTGAGATTGTTACAATTAGGTCCAACTAAACCGTACCTTCGTTTTTTATTTTATTAAAAATTTTGGAAGTTTCCATTGATAAATATTACATTTTTTATGAATAACATGGATTTAGAGCTTTGATTGTGTTGTATGATGATTTTATAAAGTGATTTTGTTAAATATTGATTTTAGGATTAAATTGTGAAAAGGTTAAAATATTAGGGTTTGATAGTAAATTTTGGGTTTATTAGAGGCTGTATTAAGGCCTAGAATATTTGGATAGATTATTTATTGAGAAAATTAGTTTATTTGATAGATTAACTAATTAAGGGATTAAATTGTAAAATTGCAAAAGTTTGGGGTAATTGCATAAATTCAAAAAATAAAAGGGTATTAATTGTAAAATGAATTGGAAATGAAATATATGCTAATAAATGAATATTTGGATAGATTAGTGATTGAGGAAATTAGTTAATTTGATAGATTAACTAATTAAAGGATTAAATTGCCAAAATTGCAAAAGTTTGGGGTAATTGTGTAAATTCAAAAATAAAAGGGTATTAATTGTATAATGAATTAGAAATGAAATATATGCTAATAAATGAGTAATTTTTATATTCTAGATCAAGATCCCGTAGATACTCGTGAAAAAGGAAAAATAACGAAATAGTCCCTGAACTTCTGTAATTATTACAATTCAGTCCAGGTAAGTTCGTACGGTTAAAATTTAATATTTTATATAAATTTATGAATGGAATTATGCATTTATTCTATTGTTAGAAATGAATTGTTGTTGGAATTATAATATTAAATTAGATATTCGGTTTGAATTGAACGCAGGATTTGAGTGCATTCGTAATTTGGTGTACGATGGTATTGGAGGGAGATATCGGCATTTTACCCAAGTAAATCGAGGTTCAACATTTGTTGCGAACTTTCGTGTTTTACTTTCTGTTTGGCCTAATTGGGTGGATCAGCTCTTACGAGCTTCTGTTCAGCTTTCGAGCTTCTAATAACGATATACTCTTATCCGTAAGTCATTCCTCAAATGGAGAAATCTCAGTAAGGTGATTTATTTATTAAATTTGAAACATGTGTTATTTATTTTTGTATTTATTTGAATACATATGTATTTATTGATTGAAGTGTAAATGAAAGGGAATTGTTATGGATGATTTTTAATACCTAAATCAATTATAGTTAGTTCGATAAGATTTTTGTTTAACCCGTCAAACTTACTAAGCTTCATTAAGCTTATTTGTATTGTTTAATGTCTTTGTAGATTTTCAAAAAGTTGGACGATCGGATCAGCACTCAAGTCACACTATCTAGCTTATCTCGATCGTTTTTGAAACATTAAATACGGTTTATATGGCATGTATAGGCTTTTGTGCGGTCTTGGTTAAACTTTAATATATGTAAATATTATAAAGAATATTTTTTTTATATAACCAACATACATGTGAACTTTGGTAACTTGGTTAGATAGATTAATTAGGTAAGGTTGGAAACTTGGTTGACATGTTTTTAAGTTGTCATTTGAGGTGCCTAAGGGTATATTAGTTGTATGTGGTGATAATACATGTTTAAGACTTAATTTTAGCTTGTGTTGAATGCCTTGTTATGGCTTGTTCATGTGCATTTTGTTGAGGCTAAGTTGATGTCAATTTGGGTGAGAAATGTGGCCTAGAAAATAACTTAATTTCGTCCACACGGGTAGAGACACGGGCGTATGTCTCAGCCATGTGTGACGTACATCCAAATGACACGGTCGTTTGTCCCCTATATCTTCTTAAGAATGCAAGTCAGTATGCTCACACGGCCTAGCACACGGGCGTGTGACTTGGCTGTGTGACCCAAGTCAGAGAGTTACACAAGCACGGACATGGGTTGAGGCACGATCGTGTGTCCCTATTTTGAATGCCTACACGGCCTGAGATACGGACGTGTCTTCTGACCGTGTGAGTCATATGGCCTGGCTACACGACCGTGTGACCCCTACAGTGTTAAAAAATTTTAAATATTTCTAAAAAATTCTCTGAGTTTCTGATTTAGTCCCAACTTGTTTCTAATATGTATTTCGGGCCTTGAGGGATCGTTTAAGGGACAATATATATGATTTTGATTGGTTTTATTATGAATATTGATATGTAATGAAACGTTTAAAATTTCTACCTGATTGATCCGTAAATCTTGATAATGCTCTGTAACCCTGTTCTGGCGACGGATACGGGTTAAAGGTGTTACAGTTATAATACACATTAGAATAAGACGATACATACTGAATGGGGGGTGAGAATTGGTGCTAAGGTCGTCAGTGCCAGTTTTTGCGTGGGTGCTGATGATGGACCCACATTGCCAGCCTTTGAATTTAAAGGGGGTTGTCGTGGCCTACTCGTATGGGGTTGCCGACGCCTTGCCTCTTCCTCGTACAAATATGGTTTGCCATGGATATTAAACTATGGCATGTACTCCGGATTGCATGTTAAATTCGGAACGATAATAGGTTCCCAAGTAGGTAAAAAATCATATTGATTATTCTACATGTTGATATGTTGGGAGTGGAATGTTAGCCAATTCTCATTTAGTCACCGCAAGTTGATAGGATGCAGATTATCAAGGTCTTGAGGTGCCACGATAATCGACTGTCAGAATCCGAACTGTCGCAACACTTTATCTGTCTTGTGCATTTTGACGGTAGCGTACACTACCAATGAGACCTTCGCATGCCAGGCGTTGGGATTTACAAAGAATTCCTCGGGGATTATTGTCGGATTCTTGTATGGTGTCTATTCAAACTATATTAACGTGATAAAAACATTAGTTGTATATTAACACTACTAAATACAAAATCGACTACTTTATTTATATAGTTCAAAATTAAATAAATACATACCTCCGTTTTCGATCGTTGGTCTAATAGAAACCGTATATCTTGAAGCTTAATAGGTAATCCCACGTGACTCGACGCATGGTTCCACCTATTTAAATAACTTCTTAGCATAATAATTTTAATTTAAATAAATTTATTCATGGTAATATCTATTGAATTTTACCTTGTTACGAGTGGGAATGTATACGGGTAGTTCGCTCGAGGACGTAAAAATGGAAACTAAAACCAAGCCCATGATTGTAGTAGTAAAAGGCAGCCACCAATTTTGATTTTTCCTGGTTGCGTTGCCCGACACATCTCTTGGTATAATGTCGCCAACACGGTGAACCTCTAACTGAGTTCGCTCGCTCCTTTAAAATAAAAAAGTTTCAGCAATCACTTTAGATGGATGAGATTTAGTGACTTATCCGGCATCAGGATGCCTCCGATGATCTAAAGGATGCACGTCCAAGCATATCTTTCTCTTTGGACTTTAGTCGAATCCTCAACGATCCCCACGAAATTTTTTCGTATCCAAGCCATTTCGATTCGACCTCCGTAAATCATCTCCGAAGTTGCACCAAAATATCACCGCATACGGCTCCCCAATCAGCAGATTGAATAGATGTGACAGCTCGATTTCGACCCTAATCGGACATAGTGGTTTTGGGACCACAAATCTGAGTCAAAAAATATTTTAATATTACTTTGGGAGTTTACTATGTGTGAATTTGATTGTGTGAAATTTTCGTGTTTAAATTTTGTTGTTTGAGTAATCGATTAAATAAAAGGACTTAATCGCGTAAAAATAAAAATTTAGGGTTAAAGCTAAAAGTATCTATTTGTTGTTGTCTTTTATTTGGAAGGTTTAAACATGCAATTAGACCACTAAATAGTTAGTGGATGGCTAAGGACAAAACTAACCTATTTATATATATAAGTTATATTTATTTAAATAAGGCTAAATTAGTAATTAATAAATATTATAATATAAGATAGTTAAAAGCATAAAACATTAGATTATTATCATCTTTCTTAGCCGAAACCAAGAAGGAAGAAAGCCATTAAAGCTTAGTCAAGTTTCGGCCATATTCAAGCTTAAATTCAAGGTTCGTTTTTGTTCGGTTTTCGATAATTTTTACGTTTTTGAGATCGTTGCTTCGAATACTTTAAAACCCATGCCTTAATTTTATGAATTGTTGATGATTTTGAAATGTACCATTGATGAATGCTTTGTGATAGTTGATGATGAAATATGAAAGATATGTGAAAGATTAATATGTTTTGTCTTTGAATTTTTGATGAATTTGAGTAATTAGGGTTAAATTGTAAAAATAAATTTTTGAGGGGTTAAAATGTGAAATAAATGAAATGTGTGGGCTTGTAAAGATACTAGGAATATTCGGCCCTAAAGGAGTGTAGTCAAATTTTGTGTATTTTGTGTTTTGAGCAAAAAGGACTAAATTGAAACAAATGTAAAATGTTAGGGGCAAAATGGTAATTTTCCCTTTTATGTATCTTTGGATTTAATTGAATATTTTGATGAATAAAAAGGTTAAATTTGAATATGTTTAGATCGAGAAACGAAGAAAACGGATTTGGATCGGGGAAAAACGAAAGTAGTTGAATAGTCGATCGTGTCCGTTGATATCCGAGGTAAGTTTATTAGCTATTTAATTTTATTAAATCAGTTTATATTACATGTATGAATATCTAATGTATTTATGTTGAGTTAAAATTAAAAGTATATAAATCGAATGAGAAGTCTCAAAATTATGTATATATATGTGTTAGGTTCGAATGAGTATGAATATACAAATATATATACATCAATGTCTTTGTAAATAATTTAGGTATGGAACTATAGGCATGTGATGTATTCAACATAGGTATGTATATATGTCAATAAAGTTTTAATTTAGTTAATGTTAATTGTTTTATATGTTTACATGATGTTCGAATAGATATATATAAAGATATATGTATATATATGTATCAAATATTTGTATAAGTTGGATTGAATAAGCATATATATATATGAATAAATAACTATATTGAGTATAGGTATGAAATTATATTTATATATATGTGTGTTAATTTCGAATATGTATGTGTCTAATGTATAAAAGTACAAGTTATTGTTTTACTATAAGCATAGAGTAATATATATTTGTTAGATTCAAATATGTATATATGTACATGTATAAGATCTTGTATTGAAAAGGTATATGAAATTATATAGGTATATATGGAATTCAAATGTTAAAAGTACATAGTATATTATATGTTAAATCTTATGATATTAGTAGTGGAATCTAAAGTATGAGGTTATATATATATATATATATATATATATAAATGTGTTTCGTTGAATTATTGAATTATTTAAGTTAGATTTGATGATTGGGATTTATATATATCCATGTGTTTTAAAGATATAAGTTATGAATATTGAGCTGAATTTTATGTGGATTTTATATACAAATATGAGATACAACTTCGTGAATTGAGATTCTTTTGTTAAAGCTCAGTATCAATCGGATTTATTGCCGTGAAATTATTCGACTATACGTCTAGCGTGCTAAGTGCTTGTGATCTGAATCAAAGTTATAAACCTAGCAGTGCTAAGTGCTTATGATCTGAATCAAAGCTATAAGCCTAGCGAAGCTAAGTGCTTGAGTGAATCTGTTAAATTAAGTGATTATATGCATTTGATATATATATATTTATATATATATATATGATTTTGGTTATATGTAATGGATAAGTATATGAACATTTATTTATATGTATTTGATGAGCATATAAATGTTTGGATCTATGTGTTTAGTGAATAGGCACATATATTGGTTGTTATGAAAATTGTTGAATATACATGTATGCATTCGCACATGTGGATTAAAAGTATAAATGTGCATTTGGTTCATGTAGTTGATAAGTAAAAATATAAGCTTTTGACTTATGTATTTGAAAGATCATAGATATGCATTCGATGAAATGCAAATGATAAGTATATTAGAAATTAGTATATGCAATTAATGATTATGTCGTAATTTGATTATAAGCATATAATGTTTATACATATGTTCGTTTATATGTATTTTAGATATGCTATAAACTTACTAAGCTATAAAAGCTTACTTTGATTGTTTTTGTCCATTTGTTTTATAGTTAAAACCAAGTCTGCAGACTCGGGATCGTTAGCGAAGATCATCACTCTATCTACTATCTCGGTATTAAAACGTTTAAATTTTAACTTATGTCATGTATAGGCTAAATAAAATTTTGGGAGTCGTACTTTAATGTACTGTATATATATAATTAACAGCCATATGAAACTAGCTTATTTTTCTTACGGTTTAACTGAACTGAAATGTTATGTTTTGTTATAAAAGGTTAAAGTAAAATTTATAATTATACTTACTTCATATTTGACTAATTTAATATAAATGTAAAATTCTTGAATTCTATTGAATGTCTGCGTTAAGTTGCGTTTTATCTGGTAACGCTTTGTAACCCTAATTTATCGACGTATACGGGTTAGGAGTGTTACAATAGACCCGGTGACTACCGACTCGTCTACAGGTAACCATAACTCTAAATGCACGTCCTCTAGAGTGATAGTACACTCGCCGCGTGGAAAATGGAATGTGTACATCTAGGGTCTCCAACTCTCCACCAATGCGTTTATGAGTTTCGGGTCCAATTTACACCCTCGGCCTACAAGGGCCACGTGCCAAAAATTGACTTCCTTCAAGTATGGTTCAATCAACGGTGATGGAGGACCGAGTAGATTATGAATATGGCATTGTAAAATTTGATCTTCCGCCTATTTACGTCAAAATAATAAAAAAATATTAAATTAATATATAATAATTAAATAAAAAATTAAACACGATTAAAATTTATTTTACCATTTGCAATTGATTGACGGAGATGTGCTTCTTATTAAGATGGATTAGAGACCCGGCCATTGCTAAATTATATAGAACACAAAAAAAAATTTAATAAAAAAATATTTCTTGAAAATATTAATAAAAAATAGAATTTAGATAGAAATAGAATTTTAGTAAAAAAAAAAAAAAGAGAGAGTTTGAGAGATTTTTGAGAGTGGATTGAGAAATTTGAGAGATTTTTGAGAGAAATGTGAGAAATTAGTAGGTGGGGGTTTTTATAGTTTTTTTTTTTTTACCGTTGGGAGGGGGGCAACGACTATTTAAAATAGTCATCGGAAGTGACCTTTGGGGAGAACGCGCTGAGCTGGAAGCGTTTTACTGATCAGAGGGGAAACATGCTTCCAGCTGGAAGCTTTTATAGAAAATAGCCCATTCCCATAAATTTTCAAAAAAATCGACCTATTTATATGATTTAAAAAAAAAAGGGCTTAATTTTGTAATTTAATCACTTTTTAGATGACTGTTTAAGTAGTAGTAATGAAAACTGTCTCTTTCAGTAGCTCCAAAGAAGGCATTACCATCAATCACCATTGTAGTTAGCTGGAATGGAACCATCCCTTTGTCCTCTTTCTCCATTTTGATTAATAGTAACCATAGTTATTTATTTTCCTAATATATTTTATTTAAGAAAAAAACACAGTTTTTGGACAACATTTTCAACGAGTTCTATTTGAATTTAGAATTACACTGTCTCATATTCAGACATCATCTGTTTGGAAGTGATACTATGCAAGAAAATTTGAGAATTTAGGGTTAAATAAACCATGGGTTTTTGATTTAAGAAAAAGGCAACAAACTGAAAGGTAGAATGGACGGAGATAGGAGCAGTGATGAATATGACAAAATATCTCCTTTTGCATTTTCTCATTGGTATGTTTTGGTGAGAAAAAAAAATTAAAATGCAGGTTAAAATATGTTGGTAGTTTTGATTTAAAAATCATCCTTACTATTTTTCATTCTTAGTTAAGTTGATGGATAAAATAAATATGTAATTTTAAATATCTTAAATTTTGTAAAAAGGATGGAGGCTGGCATTATAGTTTGACCTAATTTTAAAAAGACTTTAATTTGCGATGATTTATTTTTTTCCCTTCATCTCCGTTTTTATTTTTATTTTTACTCAATTAAACAAATCTGAATAAACCCTCCTAAGTTCAGCTAAATGAGGTAATCAAGTATAACAAAGTGAAGTTACATAACAATGAAAAAGAAAATATCCTCATCTTTGTTGTCTGCATGGCATCTAAATCTCGACCACAAAAAATGAAAAAACAAAAATTCCGTTGGGACACGCGTCAATTCTTGTGGCGAGAAGCATGAAAAGTTCGTAGACTTGAAATGATACTTCCAAACTCCCTGCCTTTATATCAACTTCAGGACCTTCTCTCCCTTCACTACCATACCTCCCCGTCTCACACCTTAACTCCTCAACTCCCACACGTTTACGAGTTAATTTGGTAGCAGCATGGCTGGTTCAAGTGCCATGCTTGTGCAGCTCACTCTGATGCTTGCTTTACTCTCATGTTCAATGGCTCAAAGTCCATCGGCATCACCCACAATGTCACCAAGTTCAAGCACCACCCCCTCTCCCGTTGCCACTCCACCACCAACCACCATGACCCCTCCCCCAGCCATGACTCCAATGTCAGCACCCGCACCGTCAATCCCCATGGCTCCTACCCCTTCAACTACTCCAATGGCCCCAACCCCATCCTCTGTCCCAGAGGCACCAACCCCATCAATGAACAGTTCACCACCGGCACCTCCACCTATGACGCCTCCATCTATGACGCCTAATTCAGAACCTACAGCTCCAGCTCCACCTCCAGTCATGACCCCTGGGGCGGGCCCACCAGGTTCCGCTGCTTCTACACGTGAATACACCATGTCCTTGTTAGCATTGCTTGGAGGAGTTGCACTCTTTGTTTAGGACACTTCTTTTTTGGGTTTCGTTTACTTTGATGTAGATTAAGCTATTTATTTGTGTATTCTTTTTTCCTTGTTCCATTTTCTCTCTCTTCTCGTCGATTCTTGGAGCTGATGCTTTTGTGATTTGTGAGGGCTCTTTTGTAGCATTTTTACTTTAGCTTAATAAAGAGAGACTTTGTGATTCTTGTTTGTGTTACTGTAATCTTTAGTCCAATTATTTTCTTCTTTTTTTGCCTTCTTTAGAATTAAATCATGTTAGACTAATTATTTTGCTGAAAAAAATGGAGAAAATAATACTAGAAAATAGTGAAAAAAGGCTGGTTACTTTTAAGGACATTCCTTACTCTGATATTAACACACACGCACCAAAAAGCTTACAACTGGGATTATTAGTCCTAATGGACTATGGCTTTATTATTAATAAATAATACATTAGTTTACAAAATTTCAATTAGTCTAATCAATATGGAAGTACTTATATTGAATTATAAGAATTTAATCCTCTAAATATGGAAAAAATTAAATATACTCAATGTTGGACATATACATGTATACCCAACACTACCGGAGTCCGAACAACATGGCTAGAAGTAAGATGAGTGTGGTTGGTAGAAGTGTGGATAGAAAGATGGAATAGGTGCAAACAATTGGTGGTGGTGGTGAATGGGTGATGCCGATAAATATTGTCAGAGAAAAAGTTAGGTGGTAGCTGTTGTAGACTTTGGGTGGATGATGGAAGAGTAATTAACTTTTGGGGATAAAAATGAGAGTTGCCCTTGCCTTTGGGTTCTCTTTTGGACGGAGACCGGGTAATATTAAACACGATTTAAAGAACGAAAAAGAAAAATTAACATGTATGCATGGATACCTCAAAAGCTATATACAAATTATTATTAATGAATCAAATTTTATATAAATATAAAATACTTCAAATATGATGATTATATGACAGTACATTAATGATATTGGGTGCATGAGTTGGTAGGTCGAAAGAGAGGTGACTTGGGATAGAATGGGAGGGATGTATGATTGGCTGTTGTGGGCCTAAAACTCAAAAGACAAAACAATTGCTAGCATGAAAGGGACGTGCACATGGGGTGCTTGCCTTGCCCTCACCGACAAATACATATTCTTATAGTCTTATAACCTATGTAAACTTCAGATTAATTGGAATTAACTATCATGATAACAGCATTGGATACCTATTAAAGATGTAACTGTAACATTTAATAAAGAAGCATTGCACTAAAAACATCTTTATCTTATCCTCCTTTTCTTGATGAATAGTGAACACGATCTGTTCCAGTTAAAGCTAGACAGACTCAGTCTGGGTTCTTTCCCGTGAGTCCACTTGTTTATTGGAACCATTATCCCTCTACACTTGCTAAGAATACAAAAATTCACGGACTTACCAGAACCATGAAGAAGAAGCAGTACTCATTCTTCCGTGGTCTTTGCCTCTTCGGGGAATCCTGTTTGAGGAAAACAAGATCATTTACGCATAATTTAACTAAGAATAGAAGGTTGTACGATTGGATGTATATATTCATTAGTTTGCACTGTTTCTTGAAAGAAACAAGAATTTTTCTAAATTAAAAAAAAAAAAAAAACCCTGCAATTTGGATAAAAATAATCAAACCAACAATGTAGAGTTTTCATGGAAGTTATAACAAAGAATTGCATCAAGGGGAAAAAAAAGGATGTCATTGAAAGATTACAATACGCAAAAATGAGTGAATTCCTCTGGATATTAGTTTAAGTAGCTCTATCATCTGTTTGGTGTAATCATCTCTATTGTTTAATCAGCTCATTAAGTTGGTCATCGACGGATTTGATTTACTTTGGTATCCTTCTCCTTTGGCTCACATGTCATGATGGTTAACACCACTTCTGCATTATCAGGTTGGAGCACCTTGCCAGAACTTAAAATCCTGTTCCAGTCGGAAATGTTATCGAATAAGAACTTTGGTATAACACTTGAATGGTTTTTGGTTTACTTATCATACTTTGTCATCATCTATTTCTCCTTTGTTTCCTTCGGCAATAGAAGCATTCCGAACATGGAGATTTAATTTTACTAGAATAACTAGCTTGGAGCTTGCTTGGGGATATTTTCAGGTCTTCCATGAGAATCTGACGAAGCTTCAGATTCTCCTCCATAAGCTCCTCGATGATTCGTTGATGTTTCAGCACCTAAATGGAAATATAAGTTTCAGTACAAATGTAACGCAATCCTAATAAAATGAGAAGAATTAAATGTATCTCGAGAACCTTGCAGCATTCATCATGAATAAATCTTTTTGACACAAATTTTAAATATAGCAACCAATAAATTCCGATATTAAGAAAGTTTTACATCTAATTACAATTGCTTTCGGCCAATATTTATGTGTTCTCCCACTAAATAATCAATAATCATCTTAGCAAAAACACCAGCAAACAAAATGGCATCAGATTGGGGTGATAAAATAAATAAGGAGTATTACCAGTTGAAGTAAGTTGTTTTCAGAGCGCAACCGTCCAGCCTACAAAACAACCAAACCCAAGTGAATTATTTCTGCCGCTTACTGCTATCACCAGTGACCAAAATAAGAGCAAAAAAATAACTGCTTGTTGCACGTTAAAGCATGTTCCTTTTGAAATCTTAACATACCCAACTACTGTTCCAATTGCTGGAGTGAAATGATGTTTCTCTCCCATTAAGTGTATAAAATGAACTGATCTCACCTCAAGCCTTATATTGCACAAATTTAGCCTACAGGCATCCCATAATATTTTAAAAATTGACATTCCACATACAAACTCAATGCTGGAATGCCGATAAGAGATAGAAAAACTCTCAAGCAATGAATTACAAAGCCAAATGCACAAGCATATAGGCATCATTGCATACCAGTTCACTTAGGTTAGTCTCATCTTCCTTCAACAATGGATTTTGCAAAAAGCTATTAAGAACTTTTTCTGTTCGAGTCCCGAATGATGTTTCATTTGGAGATTCTGATGAAAGTTTTTGATAAGCTGAACCTCTGCTTGTATTTCCAGGTCCAGGCAAGCCTTGAGATGTAGTATCTGGTAGATTTGGCAGCAACTGCTTCAATTTTCCATGCGGGCCTTGAATAGAGGGTTCATTTGTTGTGGTCAAACCACTTTGAAAGGATGCAGGAAAAGCACCTTCATTGAAGGGCAAGTTGGAAGATATTCCAAACTTGTTCATCAATTTAGTCATCGTTTGCTAGAAGTTTCAGATAAAAACTTAGTTACAAATAATGCAAAAAAAAAAGAAGAAAAAATATGGATATTATATAAGAAATTATACGCACCATAACACAACATTGAATTTGATTCACCACCCCAGGCTTCACAGCAAGTCCTGCAATATAAACATTTCTTTTCAGTCAAAAAAGATGTAATTTATTTTCATTCATATGATATACTGTGAGTTTGCGACATGAAGATAAAGATATCAATGTCCGTTAAGGCATAAAGATAAAAGTAAAGCACATTTTGACGATGATGCCCCTTATGCAGATGCTTTAAATTCAAATGAAGAGGAAAGACCGAACGAATTTTCATGTTGCTACAAAAGACATGTCTGAGGTTGCTAAAATCCCCACCACAATCAGCTATTTTGCAACAATCATATGAGCAAGTAACGAAACTAAACAATCTGGTCTTGAAATTTATCTGAATCACATGCTGATGACACTAACACATTTGTACAAAGTATAAAATGTAGAAACCAACAAGGAAATCAAGAGAAAATAATCAGTAGTTTCTCTAATCTTGAAACATTTAGGCACACATATTGGTATGCAATACTTAATTGAGTAGTCGGACTCAGACTTTGCAATAAATGTATGCGACACCATACCTAATACAAGTGCATCAATACAGTAATACTTATTGAGTTAATTATTTTCAATATTATAGCATACCAATGCCAAAACCATGGCCAAGACCGACTCCACATCCGATCCCTGCTTCAACGTTCTTAGCACCCAACTTCCTTAACTAAAAACATGAGAAAGACTAGATCAGCAGATAGTGAAATATCAAACAAACAAAATCAACAACAAGAAGGAAAAAAAAAACTGAAAAATGATTCTGGAAGTTATATATTCGACTTACAGCACCATTTACATGTCTGCTAACACCAGAAAATGCATCAGTTGCTCCTCTAGTTGCACTCATAACTTCGCCCAGCATAGGTATTCGACCTGGTATATACCACAAGCATAAAATCATAATCAGAAACACCAGCCAAACTTATGTCAGCTAACAATAACATAGTGCATTTCATCGTAGAAGATGATCATCAATCATAAAGGTTTTTCCCTACTCCATTCATTTCTCGTTCCAAACACTAGCCATTACCCAATTTGTTCAACACAATAAATGAAGAGGAAGTGATAGAAAAACTGATACATACAGAGTTTCTTATGAAGCAAATTGGGATAAACACAATCATTCTTGGGACTAAACAAACCACCCCAGTGCATCACCACAATTCAAGGATTTAGATTTTTTTTTTTTTTGCATAAAAAATGTACTAGAAAAGAAATGAATGAGCAGTACCGAGGTTTATAGGTCGACCCACGCCTATACCAATACCGCAACCAATGCCAAAGCCAGTAAATACTTGACCCACTTTCAAAACAAATGGATTCTCCAATCTGATTCCTTCAAAGCCCTTTCTTTGATTGGTTGCTACCACCACTCTAGTGTCACTGTTTTTGATATTACTCTCCATTACTAATCTTTAGAAACTCTCTCTTTCTCTTCTTCTTGCAAAGTCCCAAAGAAAACTGAGTCTCATATGGGGAATTTTGACATGTTCATTTTTTGTTTGAAGAAGCAAAGGAATCTGTCTCCTTCACTTCTTCCCGTCTCTCTGCAACTAAAACATAGGCAATGAGGGTAGATATCTTCTAAATTGTCTGTTTCTTTGAGTTAATGGGTGGAGTGGATTTTTGTCTTTCGATTAGATTTGGGCTAAAAGGCCCGTAGTGATGAATTGTGGGCCTGCTTTTAAACTCTTGATCCAACTGTGATCAAACTTCGACTCAATTAAGAAATTAGTATTTTATCATTTTATATAAAATTAATAAAAATAAAGTACAGTGTCACGTTAAATTATGATTTATTAACCGATTGTTGACCTTCTTCAAAAGTAGCCTGAAACTTTAATACAGATTAAGAAAATGTAAACCAAAAAACACTCTAATTTCGTGAACTTTGAAAGCGTGCACGCGCGAGTCATTTGTTACACAAAGGATTATATGTTAAAAAATATTTAATTAATATTAAAACTTTATTTATCTGCAAAATACTCATAAAATATCATTCTATATCTAAAAGAAAGGTGACCTTCCTTGCCACACTCCCAACTCTCTCTCTTTTTCTTTTATTGCATTTTATCAAAATGGTTCAATTTCAGCTTTGGTCCTTTTAATATCTTTAAATTTAAGATTTAATTTTTAATATAAATTGGTCTCTATATTTTTATAATGTTATTAATTAGTCTCGTAGTTAATATTGCCAACTTTTCCATTAAAACATTACGTGAATGTTCTAAGAGTCTTAGAGATTAACATGTGGTTTTCTGTTCTTTTGAACTTATCCTTTCTTTTGCAATTGCATAAAACAAATTAAATTTCAATTATGCTTAATTTTGAGATTTAATTGCTACACATTAATTTCTAATGTAATTTGGTTATTGTATTTTTATAATGTTATTAATTAGTTCGAATAGGTAATATTATTAATTTTTATTAAAATATCACATGCCCTAGGAGTTTTAGAAACGTATATATAGCTCTTTTTTTTTAATATTATAAGATAATGATCAAATTTTAGTTTTAACCTTATACTACATTGAAACTTGGGATTTAATCTATATATTTTATTTTTGACATAAATTGATATTTATACTTTTATAATGCTATTAGTTAATCTAAATATTTAATATTGTTAAATATTTTTAATATTATAAGGTGTTTTTTAATAAAAGAATAATTATTTTTAAGTAACTCAATTAAAACTATTTAAAAATTAATTTAATTAAAGTTAAATTAAAATAAAAAGAGTGTATAATAATATTTATACATCTTTAAAAATTGATGACGTGATTTGTAAGATAATTCTAAATAAAATATTCAATGTAATTTTTAAACTATTTTAAATAAAAAAATAAAAAATATTGACACTTATGAGTAGGAACAAAATCTAAATGGTTTGGATTGGTACTACTAACAACTACGTTAAAGACATTTTATTTTTGTTTGCTAAAACAAGGCCATATTTTCTTTCATTATTAATTTCGTAAAGCTATCGTGATAACAACTTCATTTAGCCACCACATTAGGACACCACTAAGGTTATCTTTTGGTTGAGATTCTGGTCCTCTCAGGTGCATCATATGTTGATGTCAACATTAACAAAGGAAGAACAAGGGTTTAATTTTGTCTCCAATCCCTGTATTCTTTAGATTTTTGAAAGTCTTCCTACTTTTAATTTTAAGTTAGTAAATTCAAATCAAACACATTAAATTTTAGAAGTTTAAACAATACAGGGAGAACAAGCTTGGCAATGCCAACAGATTTAAATGACAAATAAAAGGAGAAATTATTAGCATTTTCGATTCATGCTGATAGTTTAATGGCCCCTCTACTTGCTGGGAATTGTGACAATGATATTCACAGTGTATTTATCTTCCTGAAGAGAAGGAATAACAATGATAAGCCCACCCAACGTCGATCTAAGCCAATACGAAACATGCGCAGGTTTATTCCCATCTCCAAAACTAACTTCATTAGCCCCCAAATCATCCCATTTTGCACGGTTCAAGACTCCCATCTCTGCTTCTTTCGACATCCCTTGCTTTGAGCAGCTTTCAACTTTGATGGACTCAAACGATTCGTTCACAAACAAGGAAAATTCTCCACCCACAACACTTCCTAGGTTGCTCTCGGCTTCCTCCAGACAGGCTAATGCCATTTTCCTGCACCAGTCACTCCCTGGACTTTCAGTTTCAGCTTGGATCTGGAAAATCATGGTTTTGGCTGAGTTTTTGCTTGAATTTGAGGTGATGATGTTAGGGGAGGCACCATTGGTGTTTTTCAGACCAGGAAGGTAGAATAAAGGAAGCTTTTGTTCATCGTTCTTGTTGATAATAACCTTGTTGTGAATATCTGCCCATGTCTTAAGGAATTCTTTCATTAACAAAAGATCTGCCAGAAGAATACTGCAGCTAATCCCAATTGAATATCCACCACACTGGAAATTAGTAACCTGTAAAAAAAATTAAATTCAGGGTCACTAAAATCTCTTCAATAGACAGTTTTGTTTTTGTTTTTTGGGGGTACCTGAACATAAAAGAGTGGGGAGAACTGTGGGTTTTGCTCATCAATATCTTTCCAGAAAACAAGCTGAGCTTCAGCATCTTCCCTTTGTTTCAAATCAAGAAAATCCGACAGATTCATCTGAATCCTTGCCTCAATGAGTCTAATGCCGCAGTCATTGGAAACAATCTCCAATTCTCCATCGTTTCGTTCCCCTTTCCGAAGACGACCAGAAATCATTGGTTGCTCATGTAAAGCTCTCCCAAGTGTTTCCTTGATCCACCCAGCCAGTAACCAACCAGAGTCTTCTTCTTTCTCCTTCATATAATACTGGACCACGTTCAAACACCTTTGGAAAATCCCGGGTCCTACAAGCTCCCCTGCCAATACTTGTCGAGTCTGTCGTGGTTCAGTTATCCTCATCGGAGTCACTGTCTGAATAGCTTCAATGGATAGTTTAGGGAGAAAGGTAACGGTGTGGTTGGCCATCTTTGGGGTGTTCAGCTGAACTCTTTCAACTGAACGGGTGTCTAATTCCCTTGGTTATATACAGATAGAAACACGTCCACCTCAAAAATGTGTTTGATGAAAAGAAATTAGCTGGTTTTTAAAAGTACAAAAATGTCATAGCTGTGCTTGATTAAAACCAACCATTATGGTTTAGTAGTTTAATTGATCCCAAAAAGGAATGCGCAGATGGTTAAACTTTGGGTGTTGAATGAGAGGGTGAAATCATAGATGAGGAACGACCGCAAGGAAGGAATTACCGGACAATAAAATGGGGCGGCATTTGAAATAGATATTAAGTGATGGATGGGGTTGGTGGCTTCATTTACTGAGTGTGGGAAAGTGGATCTTAAAAACACCCAACGCCCAGATCTCCTTAATTAATTAGATAGCATGTAAACATCACTCTCGTCTAAGTGTAAGCACCAGCTGGCTCTATTTGTTCCGCTACCCCTACGCAATTAATGTAGTCGCAAGGTCTCACGCTTTCATTTAGGGGTGAGCATTCGATCGAATCGAATCGAAAATTTTTGAGTTAATCGAGTTTTCGAATATCATTTTATCATCCTAACTTTATTTGAAGTTTTCTCGAATCGAGTCGAGTGAGATGAAATTCGAATCGAATCGAATATATTTGTTCGAGTTAAATTTTAAAAAATAATTTTGGGTCCTTTAACCATTGTCACCCATCGTAATAAAATTTGTCCACCTTAATCAAATTTTTTATTAACTTTCATCACCTCATAATTTATTTATTAATTTTTTATATACTGGCTAGCTTATTTGCTTGCTTAGTTGTTTCAATTATCTTCAGATTCTTGTCACTATGTAATTTGGAATTAAAAAATATATTAAATGTAAAAATATAATTTTTAATAAAAGTTATTTTAAAAATAAAATGTGAAATTGATATCAATATAAAATTTTAACACGAATATTTTATGGCATAATTAATAATTCAATTTTAATATAAATAGTTTAGTGATTTTTTTGGGATAATTTTGATTTTTTTATTTGAGAGTAAAGGGTGAGAAGTAAAAGTTTAAAGGAAAAATAAAAAGTTTTGGGGAATAAAAGTTTGAAGGAAAGTAAATAGGGGAGAGTAAAATTTTGGAGGGAAAATATTAAAAAAAAATTGGAGGGGGGAGGGTTTGGGATAGAGGTGCTCATGGGTCGGGCCGGGCCGGGCCTAGAAAAAAAATTTCAGCCCGGGTCCTAGGCCTGGACCCGGCCCAAAATATGGGCCTAGAATTTTGCCCAGGCCCGGCCCGGGAAAAAATTCATAAGCCCGGGCCCGGCCCGACCCGTTTTTTAAATAAATACCAAAAAATTATTTTAAAAATTAAAACAAAAATAAAAAAAATTATTTTAAAAATATTTTAAAATTAAAAAAAATTAAAAGTATTTTAAAAATATTTTAAAATTAAAAAAATTAAAAAAAGTATTTTAAAATTTAAAAAAATAAAAAATTTATTATATTCAGGTAAAATGGGTGGGCCCGGCCAAAAAGTGGTGCAGAGGCCTGCCCGTTTTTAATCGGGCCTCGTTTTTTTCCCAAGCCCATATTTCGGGCCTATATTTTTACCCAAACCCTCCCATATTTCGGGCGGGTCCGGCCGGGCCGCCCGGCCCATGAGCACCTCTAGTTTGGGATAGATGGGAGGTGGGATGGGAAGAGAATAAAAGTTTTAGGGGAAAAGTGAGAGGGAGTAAAAATTTTGGGGGAAAAGAAAAGATTTTGAGGGTTTTTGGGAGTAAAATTTTGAGAAAAAGTAAATGGGAGAGTAAAATTTTGGTGGGAAATGGATTTTGGGTAGATTAGGGGGTTGGGAGGGGAGGAGAGTAAAAGTTTTGGGGGAAAGTGGGAAGAAGTAAAAGTTTCGAAGAAAAAGTAAAAAGGTTTGGGAGTTTGGGGTAAAAATGTAAAATATTATAGTTTGATATTCAAATTATTCGAATTATTCGAATTCGAAAACTCAACTCGATTCAAACTCGAAATTCGAAAAAAAAATTCGAGTTGATTCGAATAACTCGATTAACTCGAATAACTCGATTCGTTTAACTCGAAATTCGAATTTTTTTCGATTTTTTTCAGTCGAATCGAGTTTTGCTCACCCCTACTTTCATTATTGTTTTTCTTTGTTTTTGTTGGCTGGTGATTCAATCTCACGTCGACTTGTTTTAATAATAACTATATTCTTTTAATGGTGTTTTCATTTTTCAATTTAATTGTTTTATATTGCACCAAGAAGCTTGTAAAAAGAATGAGAGTGACAGTTCACCTTTTTTTTTCTTAATTTTTTGAACAACTTTGTTTGTATTGCTTTTTATAGTATTTTTTAGAAAATTAGTTAATCTAATAATGTAATAAACATATTATATTAAATTATTTTTACTTTTTTTAATTTAATATAGTATTTTTAAATTAATTCTCATAGTATGTTTTTTCAAAAATTATTTTTTAGAATTTTTTTCAAAGGATTATCGAATGTTGAATTTTGATATTTATGTTGAATAATATGTAAAAAATTTGTCTAATCATTTGGTGATGATGAAAATACATTACTTTGACCTCAACACCCGTAAATGTTGAGGTCGTGACGACTAGTTTTTAGGATTCTCCCAAGAATCTAGTACTTTGCAGTTGTAGTAGGGATTTGATGTGATAGACCATGAACTCGAAATCTGTGGGTGTCAAATTTAGGTTTTCTTTACTTAATGTGTTAAATTTTGTTCTATACATGGCATTAGAAAGCTGTGTTTTTTTTTGTATAGTTATTATTGTAGCAAGTTAGCGTTAATTTTGCTAGATTATTTGTTTTTAAGAATTATTAAAATCGTTAGATTTGTATTTATTTGTTGTTACATTTGTTGAATATGTTCTACATATGGTAAAAAGAAGTTGTGTTATTGTTTTTTGCTTTTCATTATAGTAAATTAGCATTAATTTTGTTGAATTCTTTGTTATTAAGGGTTGTTGAAATTGATAAAGTTTTTTTTTTTTTGTAATGTTTGGAATGTAATATTTGATAGCCTTAAGATGATAGACTAATTCTTGGTACAAATCCATTTGAATGAAGAAATATTTTTGACTGATGATGGAGTTGTATTCCAATCGGATATGACCCTTAACATGACTTTTAGGAGTGATGCTTCCTTGAACAACATGAAATGAGGATCTTAAAGAAAATCCAGGTCAAGAGTAGTAAGTGCATATCTAACATGAAGTATAGATCTCCGAGGTCCAATAACAAAAAGAGGTGTAAATACATTGCATTGGATCTCAACAATAATGAAGATGTTAAGACAATGGTGTTTGGGATCAGGAAAGTAGGGATGTTACTATAGATTTATTCGTGGAGGTTGAAGATATGCCCAATATAGAATATGAGATTTCAAATTATGGAAGCACATCGACTATCTCAAAACCTACATGTGATTTTGGTATTCCACCAATGTTGGACAGTTTGGGTTCCTTTTTTATTACTATAGTTAGGGGTCCATGATTTTGGAGAATCCCCTAATGTTACCTATCCGGATTACCATATTCAGGGGGTACATAATGCAGAGAATCCCTTAATATCGAATATTCTCGAGGGACCTATCCTAATTAATATACTCAAGAGTTCGCGATGGGGGATATTTACAAATTGTATGACAAGATGTTGTCTATAACATTTGAACTAACTTCAGTGGTCAAACCATATTGTTTGGAGATGCTTACAAGTTATGGTAGAGGACAATCTCAGAGAATGTAGTCTAAGAGGAACCCCAACCTAATTTATTCGACAACTTTTTAGAACCAGAATGTCCTGATGACGATCTTGGTGACTTCACCAAAATTGAAGTCAAAGCCTAACTAGAAAGAAACAAATTTTGAAGTTACGGGTGCCAGTGATATTAATATGTAAGTTGAACCAATAGTTTATGCATAAACGAGTTGTGGTAATTGTACATATGAGTCCCGAAGTTGTTATCAGACATTATGTATTTGCACTCATTAGCATGAATTTCTCAAATATGTTCATGAACTATCAGATCTGAATTAGTTACCATTTGATAACAATGGTGACTTCGCACTTGGTTAGCTTTTTCCATCAAAAGATGTTGTGTAAAGAAGAGTCAAAGACAACAACATAAGGGAGTTAATGGATTTCAATGTCATGGAGTCTAGCACCAATGTTTATGCATGTAAATGCATTAATTATGGCAAGAATTGCAAACGGATAATTCGGTAGCATATATAAAGGAAACATGTATGGAAATTTTGTAAATATAATGACCCACATACTTGCATTGTGGTAATGATATCGTAGGATCATCATAAATTGGATTTCGATTTTATCTACAATTCTATCATTATGTTCGTCGAAGTAGACTTCTTCATACTTGTTCCTATTTTGATTGCAAAGATTAAAAATAAATATCATTATTTTATCTCATATAAGAAAATAGGACAAGCAAATGAAAAGATTATACGATGATTGGGAGCAAATTGTACAACCAACTGCATAATTGGAGAGTTAAAATATAGGGCACACTCATGGTACAATATTCAAGATGGTAGCAATTCTCGCATAGTATGCCAATAATTTAGTTTGGGGGTGCACTTCTATCATTTATTTTGGGCACTCAGACCATTAATGAAGGGTTTAAGTACTACAAACTCATTGTTTAGATAGATAACACATTCTTACATGGGAAGCATAAAGAGAAGCTGTTGGTGGCCATTTCTTAGGTTAGGGCCTGGAAAGTTATTTTGCTTACTTTCTCCCTGGTGGATCAAGAGATAGAGGAAGCTTGCGCATTCTTTCTAGAATGTTTGTGATTATATGTGGCTCAAGACATTGAAGGATTTTGTTTGATATTTGATCAAGCCTTACGAATTGTGGCTGCAATGCAAAATCCAGATATTAGTTAGATTGGACCATTGACATATTATGTATTCTATATTTGACATATCAACTCGAATTTCTATAGGAAGACCAATGATAAAGAACTACGACAACTTGTAAATGTAAGTATGTACAACCAGTTTCATAAATTACAATATGTTAACTATAATATGTTATTGTTATAGGATTGTAATTGTAGTATGTTAAACATGGTATGAGTAGATTTGTTTTAGATTCCACTAAAGGGCGAACCTTATAAAGACAACAAATAACAAAGCGTGAGACTTTATAAAAAAGCCTTTGGTTTGAGTAGTGGGCACAATTGTATGATGAAGGATGATGTTGTGGGTATATGGCAACCAATCTTGTGGAGTGGATAAATGGGGTGATGATGTCCACTTGTTATTTTCTAGTTATGAAATAGTTGAAGCTAGCTATTGTCACTTTAACAAACTTTGGGTAATATAATGGAAGGAAATTGTTGACTTGATGGTAAGCGAACATACCTTTAGCCAGGATGTTATGAAGAGACTTGCTGCCAATGGACATGATTTTAGTAACCATCACATTTCTAGATATTTCAATAAGCATTTCACGTTTCAAGTTGAAGAGACTAAACCCTTAGTGCGGGGTTACCACCTGGTTCCTATAGGGTTGGTTTTTGAATGGGTTGGTGTGACTGTGGGCTTTTTCCAAGTAGATAGATACCCATGTTTGCACGTTTATGCAACATGCAAGAAGTGCATGTTGATGTTTTGTGCCATTTATTAACATGTATAGACTTGATAATATTATGAGGGTACAAGAGTGTTCATTTGTACCATTTCTAAATCGAGAATAGATGCTTACAAACCCAATGCCATATAGAGTTTATCCAAATTTTAGAATGTTGTAGACTACCAAAATGTCAACCTCAGCCTATTTGAATATGAAGGAAGATGGATAGCGATAGGAAGGCCATCGAAAAAGGTGCAACTAATGTCGAAATGAAGGCCATGACAAACATAGACGTCCATTGCACACACTAAGGAAATGAACATCTCGAGTGGAATTTGGGGTTTCAACTTCTACTCTCTACATGATTTTGATTCTATCATTATTCAACATTCATTCAATCATTTATATGTTTATTCAATTTAATTTTTAAAAATCAACATTTTGTCCAATTCATTAAATTTTGTACATTAGTTGTGTGTTTTGATTTTGTAATATTCAATTCATTTTTATATTAGCAGTCTAATAATTATATGTTGAACATCATTTATATGCTCGGTTTAAAGAATTCTTATTCAATCGTTTTATGTTTACTCAATCGAATTATATGTTATAGATAACTTGTATATATATATATATTCAAATTTTGTAAATTTCAAATCATTTTTAAAATTAGTAATCATCCAATTGTATGTTTACTCAAATTAGTTTTGATTTTACTTATGGCATTGCATCAACCCAAAATAAAACACAAAAGTACTAATACCTTTTTCATATTAAACAAAAAAAATTACATCCATTTTTACAAAATATAAAACACTTAAACCTAAACCGTAAATCTAACGCCAAATCAATGGTATCTCTTCGAATGTGTTTTGCACGATGGCAAATGTTGATTGTGTGGTGGATTGACAAGGTGGAACCACGAGCGGATCTTCAGTTGGCTTCTCAATGAAGGTTGGACTTGGAGTGTATAAAATTTTTGGAAAAAAATTGAAAAATTTGGTGTACATGCCATATTGAAGATCAATGATGCAGTTGAGGGAACTATCTCAAAGTACCCTTTCAAATTGTTATGGGGATTTGTGCTAGTTTGGATATTATGAGACTTCTAGATATGGATGAAAGATAATTTGAAGAGGTCTTATGCTATGAATGGATGGGTCAATAGGCTCATGGATAACATGCGCACTCCTTTGAGCTCGGCCTTGCTGCTGCCAACTAAGATGGCTATTGCCAATGGATGGGTCAGGTTGGGTTGGTTGTGGGACAGACTCATCATCAAATACCACATGTGCTTGCACTCAAGCTCATTAATTCATATTTCGATGACTACTTAATATCGTAGTGCTCATGATAATTGGATATTTGCCATTGTGATAAAAGAATGGCAATCCGCTAGCCCTAAACTAAAGCATGTAATATGGATCTGTGTCAACCTAGTTCTCCTAGATCGACTATCCTAGTTCTCCTAGATCGACTATCCAGTGATGATAAATTGGTGATACATGTGCCAATATCTAATCCACTTTTGACATTCATAATCTCAATTTATTTTCGCCCAACCTCTCAAGTCATAATTTAAACTTTCCTCATATCCTTTGGTTCCCTTTGAATTGGTTGCCACATGCTGAATTGATATAACATTTGATCATTTTGCTACCATTCAATGATGTAGAAGCCTATAACAACCATGTAAGCCCTCCCCAATCTTTGTTCCTCCTCAACTACGTCCCTTAGGAGCAGGACTTGAAGTCTTTGACCTAGTACAGTGTCCACTGAAACAACAAATAATCATTTACGATTAATAAAACAAAAAAATGATGATAATGATCAATCCATTAAATACTAAAATAAATTAACAATTAACCTCTTGATTTACATATTTATCAATGTTAATTCAGATCTATGCAAACTCTTAATAATAGGTGGTGTGATCCAAATTCATTTAGAATATACAAATAAATTAATTTTTATAAGACACATTATAGAAAATGATAACCTAAATTATGTTCTAAATATTGAATATAAATATCTTTTTTTACCTTTTTTCTAGTGGAAAAAAATCATGAATGAGAAAGGATCGACGATGTAAACGACATCCACATCCATACTTGTAAGAGGGTGGAGCAACCATTCAATTCTTTTATTTTTCAATTGGTCATATTGTTAAGGGCTTGGTATAGAAATGCCAATACCTTGACCCCTAACTAGATGTGTTGACAGAAGCAAAATCATCTAACAATGGTAAATACATTAAGTGGCAAAGATTCCTACACTTATCTACCATAAACAATCCACCAATGATGTATGGTCTGTACACTCTAACATACTAATTGAACTTTTTGTCACTCACATTGGTAGCTAGTAGATGCTTGACTAACGTATGCAGTTAGGTGAACTTCGCTCGCCTTCTCTTGAGGTAATCCTCTTCATTTGGATAATGAATGATTAACACCGAATTTCTAGCTCAAGGTTAAATTCAACCACACCTATGGCAATGGCTTATTCAATTGGAAGGCCATGATTATGGCTACATATTCCAAAGTGATTGCCATTTCATCGCAGATCTCCACATTTTCACCAAAATTGTAAGACAACATTAAAATATGAGGTACTTTAGCAACTTATAAAAAATCCACTATGTTTAAATGGTCTCTAAGTCAATCATGCACTTCATTTAGAATTGTATAATGTATGTTACTCTAAATCTAGAGATTTCGTTCCTCGACCTAGCAAGAAAATAAAAATAAAAATAAAAATAAATTAATATTTTAAATTAAATATAATAAAAATTATACTAAAATTAAATATTAGCAACAAATAAATACTTGCTTAACTAACAAGTTAATAAAAAATCACGCTATTAACAAGTATTAGAGTAATATGATTCTTTTCCATCATCAAATCCGTAATAGGGTTTAAAAATTATTTATGAAGTAAGCAAAAGAAAAGAAGGATTTGGAAGGACTTTTAGCTTAAAGAAGTCCACAATTATGAAGGGCAACTTTAGATGAAAAAATAAATGAGGGTAGAGGGTACTTAAAAGCAACATTCATTTTTGATGTAACTGATTAAAATTTAATTATAATTAAACTCAACACTCACAAGTGTCAAGACCTATATAAGACATTTGTTAGGGTTAGTTTTATGGTATAGGTGAAAATTTAAATAAATATAAAGTTGTCGATGTCGAGCAAATTAAATGGAATTCAACAATAACATAGGTTAAGTTTCCTTAAACACATTTATTAAGGTTAGATTTAAGAAAACTTTAAAATATTATTTAAAAAGGACTCTACAACCATCAATATCGAATTTTTTGTTTTTATTAAATTTTAACTCTTAACGATAAAAATTAATTTCATACAAATTAATTTTATTTTTCAAAAGCACCATTAAATATAAATACAATGATCTGATTTATACTGAAATCATTAATTAATTATTACTAGATAATTATTTATCATCAAAATGGAAACATGGGAAAATAATTTTAGAAAAATGCTATATTAAAAATAAAAGATGTCACTTTATCTATTATAAAATGTATCATTTTCTATACGTTAACTAAATGAAGATATTTATCCTAGAGATTTTGAATTTAAGAAAATGATAATATATCAATCATATGTACATATCTTCTCAAGTTATGCCTCTAACCAAAAATATAGGTAATATTTTTGGTTTGAATTGGCAATTAAAGAGGAATTAATATGCTTAATTTAAAATTCAACAAGCTTGGGACCTGCTAATGCAAATCATAAATGGAATATTAATTACAAAATTGTACTAAACCTTTGAATCCCATAAGATGGCTTGATGGTTAAGGGTGTTCATTGCTCTAGGTGTGGCTTGGATTTGAGTGGTTGTTTGAATTTTGCCCTCTTATTATATTTCATAAAAGAAAAAGAGAGAAATCTTCTTAAATAATAATTAAATAACATCTTTTAATCGGTGGCTATAAGGGCATTTGATTCAAAGGACATAAAAATATTATTATTACTTATAATCATTAGTATTTTATCTATTTCACGGTCTGGATCTAATCTTATTTGGATCAGGCGATATTTATGTAAAATTTTTCAACAATGAATCAATTTAGTCCAAATATTTAGGAAAGAAGTCTATTCTATTTCTATCTATTTGTTGATAGATTACCTTTGATATTAGAATCACTTTTAACACATTCATATTATTAAATTATCCTTATTATTATATTTCTTATTTAGAGATTTAATTCTCTACCTCCATCATCTTCTTGTAAAAGTTACTATAATAGGTAATACAACATCAAACCTTTAACACTGAAAATAAAAAAAGGGGTACAACCAAATTACCAAATCATAACCATCAAAGCTTTAACACTGCAGCATCCGACAAACAGTAGGAGAAACTTGTCCGAAATTGGTTTTTTATTTTTAAATTTGCCAGGAAAAAACGTAGAAGAAAAACAAGTATTTTGTTTTTAATTAAACTTATCTTTTATTTGCATAAAGATGATATTGATTAAAATAAAAAAAAAAGTAAAATTATCTAAAATTTCATATTTCCCTTGTAATACCCAATTTTAGCCCGGGCTCACATATGGAAACATAATTTTCGAGGATATGCAATATTAGATATGATATGCAATCTTAGATATGATATATGCAATCTTAGAAGATATGATTTTGTAATATTAGAGATTTAATTTGTAGATACCCTTTAATCTTAGCCGTTGATGTAATTGATCTGTACCGTTGGATTTGGGGAAACTCAGCTATAAATAGAGGCCTCTCCCTTTATTGTCAAAAAAAAAAAGAAAAAAGAAAAGAATAAAAAAAAGGGAGAACGATTGGCAGTTTTTTAAAGGTGGCTTACTGTTTTCTTTTTTTTCTTTTTCGATTATTTTTTACTTATTTACGATTTTAAAAAAGAGAGAAGGTGATACCACTGCGAATTTTATTTATTTATTTTATTTAGCCCTAATAAAGTGACGCGTTTCAAAGGATGAAGATATTTTCCCATTCGAGCCCTATGAGTTATTCGCGCATTTTAATTGGGCCCTTCATTTTTTTTAAATTATGTTGATTTTCAATTTAATCCTTAATCTTTCATTTTAGGTTTTTAGTCTATTTTATTAATTTTGTTGTTATTATTATTTTATTATTATATTATATATTATTATTATACCTACATATATAATATATGCATGTTAATATATATACATATATATTTTAAATGTTTTAATATATATACATATTATATACATACTTTATTATTATTTTATTTTCATATTTTTATACATATATATATACACATTTATATTTCATAATATTTATACGTTTGCCCATATTCTATGATTTTTATATGTTTATACATTTTTGTAATATATACACATATATTTATACTCCATTCAAAGCTTATTATAAATATTTTCCACGTTTTATATTATACTTATATATTTCATTTTTTTGTAAATGCATGAATATATTTTATATGTATATATTTATATTTTCCTTGTTTTCATAAATGCATTATGTATTTTATATATATATATATATATAAGTTTTATAACCCAAAATTTTATGAGTAAATTATCTTTATGTCTTTTATTCTTCATAATTTCAAATGTATATATATTTTGTACCTTTTTCTCTTTATATATTTTGTTTATTTCCTTCATTTGCTTATTGATTTATGTTTTCATTTATATTCATTTGATATTTTACATGTCGTTGTTTATGTACATTAATTTCGTTTATTTCTATGCCATTGTTGTATTTATTATTACATTTTACATTTAATGTAGCATCACATAATTTTTTTTTCGATTTTAAAATTTTCAAAATTGAGATAACACTCGTATTTAGGATTTTCAAGGAAATTGAGCCCTAACGTATTGGGTTCCGATTTTCTTCATTAAATCCAACGATCGAGGGTTGCTCATTAATAAAAAATATATAAAATAAAAAGCTTGTTGTTGGGGAGTTAAATATGTTGTATCCTAACGTATTGGATGTGACGTATTGATTTCTCGAGACAAAGATTTTTTGAAAAAATAATAATAAAGGAAATATTTCAAGTTTGAGATTTTGAGGAATTGTGCCCTAACGTATTGGGCCGCGATTTCTTAAATCTTAAACAAATGAATATTCTTTTAAATTTTTATTACACGAGTTTTAGACTAATTCATTTCTGAGGAAATTAGAATGTTGTGCCCTAACGCATTGGGTGTGACATTTTTTTCTTCGAAATGATAAGGGTCTTAATAAGTAACGTTTTTAAGTTTTTGCTAAGGATTATATTTTTCAAATTTTCGACATTAAGACTCTAATTAATTAACTAGGTACCAATTTTGGGTGTTACGAGGGTGCTAATCCTTCCTCGTACGTAACTGACTCCCGGATCCGTTTTTCTAAAACTCGTAGACCAAAGCCGTTTTTTTAGGTGATCCAATCCGTTTTTTTAGGTGATCCAATCACACCTTAATAAAAGATTGGTGGCGACTCCCAATTTTCATTTTTTAAAGTCGACAACCTAAATTTTTTGTTTTTAAAAAATGATTTCGACAACTTGGCGACTCCGCTAGAGACTTTTAAAAATAAGAGAGTCGAGCCACAAAGTTGATTGATTTTAACCTTAATTAATCTAAGTTATTTTTGTATTATACATTACATGAGTTGATTGATTTTAACCTTTTAAGTGGGAGCGAGAAACTAGCCCTTCGTGAGGTTTTCACCTCCGTGCATGGTAGTGGACCGCTTCCGGGATACATTCGTACCTATGTCTTCATGAGATTTTTATCTCCGTGCAGCAATAGGGAAATGTATTCCCCTGAATTGAACTCGGTCCATATGAGCCTATAATTGGTGAGGATCGAAGAATCTGCTGGTTTAGGTACCCTTGCCCTAGAAGCCGAACTTCATATAGTGAACCTTAGGAGTCCACCTTAGGTAGAACTATACTGAACCCTAGTAGATATCCGATTAGGTGTTTTACTATTTCTTGATTATATTTTATGATACTGACTTTTTGTGTTTTATTTTGATTGCACGACATGACATTTCATTTCATCATAAAAAAAAGAGGTGTTGATTCACGTTCAGTTGCTAAATAGAGAGCTTGTCATAAGGAAATGGGTTTTTTGATAAAGTGGATGACAATATGGTTGTCCGAGTATGGTCCAAGAACACATGATAAGAGAAGAATGATAATTTAATGGAGGACTACACGATTATGGCTTCGTTGCCCAAAGATTCAAGATGATAAAGATTATTTGAGAGCCGCTGAACTTTCTTAAAGAGAAGCCAACGAAGCATCACGAGGATAAGTGAGCAATGAGTTGCGGTCCGTATCAAGCAAAAAAGGAGATAGAAGAGACGTCTTTCTTGAAGAGTTCGTGAGATTTATCTTAACGAAGATGATCGAATGTCTTCGCCTATGAGGGCAAGGCTGTATAAATATTCATTTTATGTAAAGAGATTTATTTTCTAGTAAAATTCTCTAAATGGAATTGAATCAGAATCAACGTCTCTTTATGCATTCATTTCATGCATTCGCATTGCATGATATCATAGCATTAAAGTCCACTAAAAGATTCTAATTAATTTAAATCACTCCTCAGTTAATCTGGAAACCAACCAGCCTACTAAACACCGCTACGATACTCGATCAAAAACTAGGGACATGGATAAAAGGATGGAAAAGCTAACAGTTCCAAAAGGAAATGCAGGAGCAACTTCAACAGCAAATGAGCGAGTAGTAAAAAATGATAGACAAAATGATAGAATCACAAGGGAGTATGATGGCTCAGTTAACTTAATGGTTGAACAAGGGAACTGATAAAGGAAAAGGCTCTGTGCTCAATGTTGAAGAAGGAGACAATGGGGGACCTGTCTATTCTCCAGAGTTTACCCCCCAGCAAGTTGAGATATACCCGCATAGGTCCTCTGTTACCATTAATCCTCAGCAATTTCAGGACGATGCTGCAACGCTAATGAATCTTCAGGCAAGCTCAAGTTCTAATCCCGGAGCCAACCTTGTTAATCCTGCTATCCTTGACTTTGATGAGACGGCTGGAAAGGAGAAAATGAATGATGAATTGCCAAAACAGCTAGAGGAAAAGTACAAATGGCTGGAAGAGAAATTTAGAGCGATGGAATTTGCAGAGAGCTACTACAGGATGGATGCTAAAGAATTGAGCCTAGTTCCGGATTTGGTACTCCCATACAAGTTCAAAATGCCAGAGTTTGAGAAGTACAACGGAACTAGTAGTCCCGAAGCCCATATTACTATGTTTTGCAGACAGATGACTGGGCATGTTAATAACGACCAACTACTGATACATTGCTTTCAAGATAGCCTCACATGAGTAGCATCTAAGTGGTACAATCGATTAAACCGTACCCAGATTAATTCATGGAGAGATCTAGCACAGGCGTTTATAAAATAGTACAGCCATGTGACTGACATGGTACCTGATAGAATCACTCTGCAAAATATGGAAAAGAAACACGGCGAAAGTTTTAGGCAGTACGCACAGAGGTGGAGGGAGGGCGCAATCCAAGTTCAGCCACCGCTCCTGGAAAGGGAAATGACAATGCTATTCATAAATACATTGAAAGCTCCGTTCATCACATATATGTTAGAGAGTGCCACAAAAAGCTTTTTTCTGACATAATCATGAATGGTGAAATAATTGAAAGTGCCATAAGGAGCGGAAAGATTGATGCTGGAGGGAATAACAGAAGGCAAGCCTCAAAAGAAAAAGAAAATAAGGTGAACAACGTGAATACGTACAACAAATCGATTGCTAATCAGTAGGGTTCATCAAGACGAGAATTATGTGTGAAGCAAGGTACTGAAAAACTCTAGTTCACACCAATACCAATGTCGTACAAGGAGCTATATCAAAGCTTATTCGATGCGCATGTTGTTTCTCCTTTACATGTGAAGCCTCCACAGCTTCCGTATCGCAAATGGTACGACGCAAGTGCACAATGCGATTATCATGCGGGAATTACAGGACACTCAATAGAGAATTGCATTACCTTTAAAAAGCTAGTTGAAAAATTCATCAACATGGGTATTGTCAAGTTGGATGGCTCATTTAATGCAGAAAATTCGCTACCCAATCATGATTGACAATGGGGTGAATGCAATATATGAAGAGATGTTGGGAAGTGTTCACATCAATGACATATAGGAAGACACAAATGAAATGGGGACCCTGTTAGATATCCGCCCTTATAAATCTGAGAGTGTTCAAAATAATTGGATTACGGAAGAAATCTCTGTAGTCTTTAGAGCTTATTTAGAGTAATGTTCAGAACATTCTTGTTGTTTTTAGCCTAAAAATGATAGGAATTCCTTTGTAAAATAGGCTCATGTCTGAACATCATTATTCTAATAAAAGACATCTTTGTATTTATTAGCCAATATTCTTTCATTCTTTACGAGTAATTATTCTTTCATTCTTTTAGATTTTCTTCCACATCATTCTTTCATTCGTAATCATATTGTACAAATATTTATTCATACATTTCTTTTGTATATTCTTTGGCACCTACTATGGGTCCCCAGATATCAATGACATGAGTGACGCTACTACGGACTCAGAAGTTCCTTTTGAGTGAGATTTGTGTTTAGAGGGATTTCAGGACTTTGAGAATGACATAGATTGTAGCCTATCTCCAGATTTATTGAGGATGATAGGACAGGAAGAGAAACAAACTTTACCTTATGAAGAGACAATAGAGATTGTGAACGTGCATAACCGGAGAAACAAGGCAGGACCTTGTTGAGTTACCTCAAGAGTTCAACGACGTCTTCACATAGTCATACTAGGATATGCCCAGGTTAATCTTTGACATTGTAATTTGAACAATGACATGATATCAGAAATTTGCAGTATGCTCAACATCATGAATGATACAATGAATTTTTTTACCGGGGTAACGCTTTTCTCTTTGACTTATCATAGTTTTGCCCATTGAGATCGAGTTTTTATCTCTCCAAATTTTGGTTGGATTTTATCCTAATCGAAAAGGAAGATCTAAAGTTTTTCGTCATAGTTAAATTTCGTCCCAAAAGGCTCTACGAGAGAAACCTGATACTGAAGAAGATCTTTCGCATACAAAATGAAAGTGGAAGATTTTTATGTGAAAAACCTTATCTGGAATGACATTGATTCTGATCGAAAGGGATGAAAAGGGCTTGTCTCTATCGGGGCTTTGCCTTTCTCTTGGGCCTATCGCGGTTTTTACTTATTGAAGACGAGATTCTTTCTCTCTGAGTTTTTGGATCCAATTCTGATTGAAGAGGAATATTCAAAGTTATCCATCATGGTCAAATGCGCTAGAATAAAATAATGTGAGCTAACAAAAGGTTCAGCCCAGAGAATTCCACGAGGGTGACCTAATGTTGAAGATCCTCTCTCTACAAAAAATATTTTGAAGGGAAACGGATTGGGAAGAACCTTATGTTATAGAGAAGGTTTGTTTTCAAATGAGCTTTGATTTTGAGCGAGATGGATGATAAACTTGCAAAGTCCTGCAAACTCAGATTCAGTCAGGAAATACTCCGCTTAAGGAAAGAGATGACCAAGGTTAGAAACCCGCAAAGGGCACTTTGAGTAAAAAAAATGATGACAAAATGAAAAAAATGAAAAAGTGAAAAATGAAAAATGAAAAATGAAAAAGTAAAATGGAGAGGCTATGGTGAAAACCCGCAAAGGGCGCCTTAGACAAAAGGGGATTTGAGTTGAAAACCCGAAAAGGGCGGCTCAAATATTGATCAGAATGGGTATGAGGTAATTAGAGCAGCTCAAATATTGATTAGAATGGGGCATGCTGTGATCTTGTTATGCCTTAGTCTGCAGGAAAGGGTACGCGACATCTTGGGGCATCGATAGAGTAATGTAGATCTCCTAAATACATGTCAAACTCAAAATGGTCTTCAGGAAGTTTGTACAGAGAAGTTCAAGCTGCGATATCTGGGGCACCTCGTCTCTATACTTTTTTTTTTGAATTTATTGTTCTTGGAATACTTCATTCTTTTCCAAGATACACATTCCCAATCAATTTATTTATCTTTATTTACTATTTTTGATAATTTATTCCTTTCGAGCTATGCTCAGAATGAACTTTATTCTTATCCATTGTTATGACCTTTTTCGCAAGTATGTTGCATTGGAATAATGATTAATGGACTAATAAAACTTTCACAAGGGAAGTTTTGCATATTACTCTATAAGTTTCTAAATAATACATGAGCCTAAAACATGACTATTATTTAGAACGCACTAGGTTTAAAGGTTGGAAATCTGAAAAGGAAGAGTCTAAACTAGGACTTTCTCTTTGGATTTTGTTCTCAAAAACATTGGTTGAACAAAATGATAAGATGTCGTGTTGATGAGAAAGCTTAAATCAAGAAGCAAGTAATGATCACCAGGCAATAGAAAGAGGCTACCTCGGGGAAGAGAGCCTTCATTTGCGCATAAGCCTTTGGTACGACACTATAGGCATAGTGTAAAGGACCAAAGAATTTCACATTTTGTAGCCTTGAATTGTGATAGGAGTGGATTGAGAAAAAGCTATATATGTCTACCTTCAGGTTGCAGTGGGAGAATAATGGTACAAATTTTGCGTCCTAGTGGATTGAACTTTGAGGTTTACAGTGGGGGCAATATGACTAAATGGAGACACCAGCTGAGCGAAGGCGTTATGGCGCGTCAGTGATAAAACCTTAATAAATGTCGAGCAGTGATAACTTAAGCGATAAAGAAATATCGCTGTAAAAAAAATGACATTCTGCATTCATCATTCATACATACCTAGTTAGGAGCATTTGACTCATTCTGATCATGACATCCTAATCACTAGGCATGATTAGGTTCATAAAATAAATTATACAGGTCATGTTCCCCAGAGAACAAACCGGTGAAAAGGTTGAAGATTGTAGATCTTATCTCCCTAAGCAGTAGTGGAGCAGATCGAAGACAGCAAATCTTATCTTTCCAAGATAGTGGGAAGCAGATTTAAGCCACCAAGCCTTGTCTCCCTGAGCAGCAGCGGAGAAGGTTGAAGATTGTAGATATTATCTCCCTAAGCAGTAGTGGAGCAGATCGAAAATGACAAATCTTATCTTTCCAAGATAGTGGGAAGCAGATTTAAGCCACCAAGCCTTGTCTCCCTGAGCAGCAGTGGAGTAGGTTGAAGATTGTAGATCTTATCTCCTTAAACAGTAGTGGAGCAGATTGAAGACGACAAATCTTATCTTTCCAAGATAGTGGGAAGCAGATTTAAGCCACTAAGCCTTGTCTCCCTAAGTAGCAGCGGAGTAGGTTAAAAATTGTAGATCTTATCTCCCTAAGCAATAGTGAAGCAGATCGAAGACAGCAAATCTTATCTTTCCAAGATAGTGAGAAGCAGATTTAAGTCACCAAGCCTTGTCTCCCTGAGCAGTAGCGGAGAAGGTTGAAGATTATAGATCTTATCTCCCTAAGCAGTAGTGGAGCAAATCGAAGACGGCAAATCTTATCTTTCCAAGATAATGGGAAGCAGATTTAAGCCACCAAGCCTTGTCTTCCTGAGCAGCAGCGGAGAAGGTTAAAGATTGTAGATCTTATCTCCCTAAGCAGTAGTGGAGCAGATCAAAGACGGTAAATCTTATCTTTCCAAGATAGTGGGAAGTAGATTTAAGCTACCAAGCCTTGTCTCCCTGAGCAGCAGCGGAGTAGGTTGAAGATTGTAGATCTTATCTCCCTAAGCAATAGTGGAGCAGATCGAAGACGGTAAATCATATCTTTCCAAGATAGTGGGAAGCAGATTTAGGCCACCAAGCCTTATCTCCCTGAGCAGCAGCGGAGTAGGTTGAAGATTGTAGATCTTATCTCCCTAAGCAGTAGTGGAGCAGATCGAAGACGGCAAATCATATCTTTCCAAGATAGTGGGAAGCAGATTAAAGCCAATAATCCTATCTCCTTGAAGTTGCAGTGGAGTGGATTAATATCACAGATCTTATCTCTCTGAAGTTACAGAGAGCAGATCGCATTTAGTCTTATCTCCCTGAAGTTGCAGTGGAACAAACTAAGTAAGCAAGTCTTATCCTCCTGAAGTTGCAGTGAGACAGACTGAAGATGGCAAATCTTATCTCCATGAAGTTGTAGTGGAGTAGATTAAAGCCAATAATCCTATCTCCCTGAAGTTGTAGTGGAGCAGACTCAGCAAGCAAGTCTTATCCTCCTGAAGTTGCAGTGAGGTAGACTGAAGATGGAAAATCTTATCTCCCTGAAGTTACAGTGGAGCAGATTAGAGCCGATAATCCTATCTGCCTAAAGTTGCAGTGGAGCGGATCAAAACCTTGGATCTTATCTCTCTGAAGTTGCAGAGAGCAGATCGGGTCTAGTCTTATCTCCCTGAAGTTGCAGTAGAGCAGATTAAGTAAACAAGTCTTATCCTCCTGAAGTTGCAGTGAGGCAGACTAAATAAACAAATCTTGTCTCCTTAAGTTGTAGTGGAGTGAATTAGAGTGATGGATTTTATCTCTCTGAAATTACAGTTAAGCAGATTAAAAGTTACGAGTCACCAATCCTATCTCTCCGATGTTGCGGTGGAGTGGATCGAGACACCAATTCCTATACCTCTGAAGATGCAGTAGGATGGATGTGGCTGCTTGAAGAAGAAGAGCACCAAGATCCAGCATGACCGGGCAAAAGTTGGCCATTTCTAAAGTATTTGCTCCGTTCCTGTTACACGACAACGAGCAAAGAGGGGCAGCTGTAATACCCAATTTTAGCCTGGGCTCACATATGGAAACATAATTTTCGAGGATATACAATCTTAGATATGATATATGCAATCTTAGATATGATATATGCAATCTTAGATATGATATATACAATCTTAGAAGATATGATTTTGTAATCTTAGAGATTTAATTTGTAGATACCTTTTAATCTTAGCCGTTGATGTAATTAATCTATACCGTTGGATTTGGGGAGGCTCAGCTATAAATAGAGGTCTCTCCCTTCATTGTCGAAAAAAAAAAGAAAAAAGAAAAGAATAAAAAAAAAGGGAGAACGATTGACAATTTTTTAAAGGTGGCTTACTGTTTTCTTTTTTTTCCTTTTCGATTATTTTTTACTTATTTACGATTTTAAAAAAGGGAGAAGGTGATACCGCTGCGAATTTTGTTTATTTATTTTATTTAGCCCTAATAAAGTGACGCATTTCAAAGGATGGAGATATTTTCCCATTCGAGCCCTATGAGTTATTCGCGCATTTTAATTGGGCCCTTCATTTTTTTAAAATTATGTTGATTTTCAATTTAATCCTTAATCTTTCATTTTATGTTTTTAGTCTATTTTATTAATTTTGTTATTATTATTATTATTATTATTATTATTATTATTATTATATATTATTATACCTACATATATGTAGATATGCATGTTAATATATATACATATATATATACACATTTATATTTCATAATATTTATACGCTTGCCCATATTCTATGGTTTTTTATATGTTTATACATTTTGTAATATATACACATATATTTATACTCCATTCAAAGCTTATTATAAATATTTTTCACGTTTTATATTATACTTATATATTTCATTTTTTTGTAAATGCATGAATATATTTTATATGTATATATTTATATTTTCCTTGTTTTCATAAATGCATTATGTATTTTATATATATATAAGTTTTATAACCCAAAATTTTATGAGTAAATTATCTTTATGTCTTTTATTCTTCATAATTTCAAATGTATATATATTTTGTACCTTTTTGTCTTTATATTTTTGTTTATTTCCTTCATTTGCTTATTAATTTATGTTTTCATTTATATTCATTTGATATTTTACATGTCGTTGTTTATGTACATTAATTTCGTTTATTTCTATGCCATTGTTGTATTTATTATTACATTTTACATTTAATGTAGCATCACATAATTTTTTTTTCGATTTTAAAATTTCAAAATTGAGATAACACTCGTATTTAGGATTTTCAAGGAAATTGAGCCCTAACGTATTGGGTTCCGATTTTCTTCGTTAAATCCAACGATTGAGGGTTGCTCATTAATAAAAATATATATAAAATAAAAAGCTTGTTGTTGGGGAGTTAAATATGTTGTATCCTAACGTATTGGATGTGACGTATTAATTTCTCGAGACAAAGATTTTTTGAAAAAAAAAATAAAGGAAATATTTCAAGTTTGGATTTTGAGGAATTGTGCCCTAACGTATTGGCCTGCGATTTCTTAAATCTTAAACAAATGAATATTCTTTTAAATTTTTATTACACGAGTTTTAGACTAATTCATTTTTTAGGAAATCAGAATGTTGTGCCCTAACGCATTGGGTGTGACATTTTTTTCTTCAAAATGATAAGGGTCTTAATAAGTAACGTTTTTAAGTTTTTGCTAAGGATTATATTTTTCAAATTTTTGACATTAAGACAGTAATTAATTAACTGTGCTAATCCTTCCTCGTACGTAACTGACTCCCGGATCCGTTTTTCTAAAACTCGTAGACCAAAGCCGTTTTTTTAGGTGATCCAATCACACCTTAATAAAAGATTGGTGGCGACTCCCAATTTTCATTTTTTAAAGTCGACAACCTAAATTTTTTGTTTTTAAATAAATGGTTTCGACATCCCTCGTAATGTAAAATTACTTAAAGAATATATGATATAGAGATTATCTCATATATTTCGGAATGTTTATATTGTTGGGAATATGAGATTATTGAATGTTGAATCAAACCATTGCTAATTACTATCAAAATGCTGCCATGGTCATTTCGATTACCACTATGATTAACAAACAAAAATAAAGTAAACAATAGACACAAATGATTGTTTACGCGGTTCGATCTTTCTATATCTGCAAAGCTTAGCTTAATGACTAAATTTACTATATATTTTACCAGTACAACAAGTGAATCAGGTCCTAACACTCTCTAGTATAAAAACCTCACTTTTATACCTAAAAATTAGACCACTCACTTCTAAATTCCCCTCTAAGAAATTAGTTTGTAAACACAAACTGTCTACTCTCGAATACACTCACAAAATACATTCCTTTGTGAACAATAAAATGATCTCTATGCTTTGTACAAAAACCTATACAAATCTATTAATAAATAGAAGTTTTCAAAACTTGTTAAGAGATCAGTTACGATCCAACCCCTTAGCTATAAAAAAAAAATACAATATACTAATAAAGACTAATGTAAAGTGAACAGTTGGAGATTCATCCTTTAATGATATCCTCAATGCGATCTTGTTCCGTTCTCCACAATCCATATGATTCAATTGCTTGATCCAAACAAATGCAATCTTCTAGGAAAGTTGTTTTAACTGAATTGGACTTCAAAATCAAGTTTGCATATATGGAGAATATTAGCATGCACAAAAAATTGTTTCAATAAATTATCAACATTAAATATGATAAGTATTAGGTTATCGTAGAGACGATGAAAATGACCACTTTCAATTAGCAATTTACCGATCACTTCAAATACTTATCTCAATAAAAAAATTTCAGAGTTTTACAATATCATTGTAAATATAATACTTTTTTGGAGTACATTCTTAAGTTGAATCGAATCCACAACTTCAAAATTGTGGCAACAATATTGGTAAAAATGTTGGGGCTGTTGACACCTAAACAGATGGAACATTAATACTATAAAAAAGGACAGCTAAAGTTTGTTGAGAAATTTAATACGATGGGGCTCAATCTTGCTAATTGAAACGATGTGGAAACAGTGTTTTTAATTGATATATATTAGGTTGCATGTGCACTGAGGTGGAGTATAAGAATAGCCAGTTGTGCCTCCCAAAATTTTCTAAATATCTAACTTAATATATTTATAAGTATTTATATATCAAATTAAATTAAATTTATATTATTGGAATAACTTAATTCTATGCATATATGCTATCGAGAATATTATAGTAAAAATAGGTGTAATACTCTTTAGGTTCTTGACTATTTTATCCTCTAAAGATTTTTTTATTTTAAACTATTTTTTAGATTTTGAAAATTTTCTCCCAATATTATTAAAAATTAAGAGTGAGATTATGCCATTTACGAAAAGAAATTAAAAAAATAATTATGATTTAAGATTTTTAAAATTATAATTTTTTAAATTTATATATTTATATTATTTTTATTGCGATTTTCAATAAATTTAGGAATTGTTTTGTAATGTTTTGAACTTTTGAAGATTATATTGTAATTTTTTGAATTTTTAAAAATATTTTAAATTTGAAATATTTTTAAATTTATAGTTTTAAAGGCTTTTTTTCACTTTAAAAGTATATTCCTAAAACTTTCCAATTTTAAAATTGGTAGGAACCTAAAATAAATTACACCGTAAAGGAGATCATTGCGTGTGCAACTCATAAATATAAGTTTTAACCAATAGGAACTTGAGTTTCCATGGTCATCCCCCAAAGCCAAGAAAATTAAGAATATGCACCCGCGCACCGCACAAGGCAATTGAAAGCCGCTATGTTTTCTACTCATACTTATCTGTCCAGGATAATGCCTTCCTTACATATGCTTCCATTTATTTTTTTTCCAGCTTTTTTAGGTTATGTTCGAAATATATGGCTGTTTTTGTCGACAATGTTTTTAAAAGTCAGAGTAAAGGTTGTTCCAATGCTTTAGTACTTGGGGTTTGGGGTTGCTTATGAAAGTGAGATCCGAGAAGTTAATTTCTGAACTAACAAACAAGGCACTTGGTAGCTGAGCCGAGTGCTTCTGCTGGTTGCATATTCATAAATTAAGTTAATAGCTCGGGGTGATGAATATAGATATGTATTTGATACAAATATGTATTTTTTTTTTAAAATCAAAATTTATAAAAGAAAGTCAAACTAGCATTATATCATAGAAGTAGTTGGTAAGAAGGATTGATGTGCATCCTGCAGGCAATTAATTGGACCATGAAAATACATGGAAAGGAGGGTAGCTAAAAGGGGGGGGGGGGAGGGGAGTTACATGTAGGGAATGCAGCTAGTTTGAAAATGGAGGCTTACGTTTTCTGATGAGGGAATGAAAAGAAAGCGTGAGCAGGGCTGCCTTTTGGTTGTCTTAGATTTTGCATGTTGGTAAGTAATGGGTGATGAGGAAGAGGGTGGGAAGTAATGAAAACAGGGTAAACAATTAATTAGTCCTCATTGCCATAGGGACCACGGTCTGGGAGGCCAAACCAGTTTTGGCTCGCAGGAAGGGGTAGGTCATCTTATGGATGCAATTGTATTTATGTAGCTACTTTTGACTTCCGGTAAATCTTATCTTGCGTGTACATTATATGCCACTTGCAAAAAAGAGAGGCCACATTGAAAAAAAATACTATTTCTTAAAAAAAAATGAATTTATCACTTAATTTCTATTCACCCTATTTGGCTCTGTCACACGCAAAACAGGTTTTTAGCAGGGTTTTTTGGTCCTATAGTGGCGTTTATAAGCGCCACTAAAACAATTTACGGCGTTTTTATAAGCGGCGCAAAGAACACCGCTACATATAACACCGCAAAAAACGCCATTACAGATAACGCCGCTAAATTTTACGGAGTTTATGTATGAAAATGCCGTTATAGAACATGACCTTTAGCGGCGTTTTTTTTCTAAAAATCCCGCTAAAAAACACGACCTTTAGCGTCGCTTTTACTAAAAACGCCGCTACAGAATATGATCTTTAGCGGTACTTTTCTCACAAACGCCACTAAAATTCATGTACTTTAGTGGCGTTTTTAGTAAATGTACCACTAAAAGTCATGTTCTATAGCGGCGCTTTTCCTAAAAACGCCACTAAAGATCATGTTTTTTAGCAGCGTTATTGGGAAAACGCTACTAATTTTAGTAGATTTTACCAATCCATTTTTATTCATATAGAACCCAAATTTTCAACATAATTTCCTCTAACATCAAATCCAACCAAAAACTTCAAATCTAAATGATACTATTACGAAAGAAAGATGTATATGATCTAAATTAATAAATGAAATAAAACAAAATATATTATATTCAAAAGTTATATTGTTAAGATATTCTCACAATAAGAAAACAAAAGTCTAAGATGGCGGATTCTACGACTCCTGAAACATCTTTATCATATTCTAAACCTGTAGTTGGAGTTTGTCATATTTTCTTGTTGCTTCTGTGTAATACCCCGAAAATTACTACAGTAAGAAAGTAGGTATCCTTGATAGTAAAATAAGGAAATAAAGTGACAAAAAGGGAAATTTTGAGTTATGGCAACATTGGGAATTATATTATGACATATTAATTCAAGAAAGGATTAAATCACAAAAGTGAGAAAATTTTTGTTGCCCAAGAGTAAATACTCAAAATTTGAGGGATTAAAGTGTAAATACAAAAAAGTTGAATGATCAATAGTGTAAATATTTTAAGGGTGGAATAATCTAGAAACTAAGGAAAATGGATGAATTAGGACCAAATTGAAAAGGTGAAGAATTTTGAGGACTAAATCACAATTTTACCAAATTAAGTGATACTCAAGGATGGAATTTTTAAAGATTATAAAGGAAAAATGGTCAATTAAAAGAGAGAGAAATCTAGAAGATAATGATGATGTTGGAGATATTTTATATTAATTAAATATATAAATATTAGTTTATTAATATTTTAATTTGATTTTTAAATGATATTTTATTATTTTATTAGTATTTTATTTAGTATATATAAGAAAAGGAAGATGAAGAATCATCCATTCCACCATATTTCCATGCAACTAACGTGAGAAGAGAGGAGAAGAAAGAAAGTTTTGCTTTCTTTACAATTTGGTCCTTCCACCAAAAATTTACCATTTTCACCTAGAAATAAAAAGAATTTCCATAGCTTCCAAGAGAGAAGAATAACAAGGAGACAATGGGGAGCTAGAATATCAAGTTAGATTCAAGAAATAGAAGATGGAGGAGAGAGAAAATCAAGTTAAAGATTGAAATCAATAGCACAAGGTAAGAACATCAACATTTCAATATATTTTAAGTTTGATATTATTGAAAAGGTATGGAAATAATGTTATAGTAGAGTTTTCTTATATAAGGTCTTATGTTCTTGATATATTAGTGAAGAGAAATAAGTGAAAATGATGGGAAATGTTATAGAGAAAGAGAATAAGGAGTTATACACCTAGTAATCAACATTTTGCACTAAAAACAGTTTTAGATAGCAGCAGTAGGTTAACTTTGAAAAATCACCATAAATTGTGGAAATAGAATTAGAGTATGAATAAAATATGCAAATAAATATTACTGAGTCTAGTTTCTCATAGAAGAAACGTGTAAGTAATGGGATTGTAAATCATGAGATATAATAAATTTTGTGAGACAATGTGAGAATGAATTCGGGTTCCCTGTTCTGACTTGGAAAACTCATTAAAATTGTAAAAAATAATTATGGGTTATAATTTATATGTTTAAAATAATTAATGAGTCTATTTTCAATAGAAATAAAAGGTAACATCATCCAAATTCTGTACAAATAGATAATTAATTTTTAGTGAAGAGGGTCGGAACTGTCAAATAGTGAAACAGGGAAACTTTAAAGAATAAACTGTACTTATTGGCTAAACAAAAATTATGAAAATTTTATGGTAAGAATATATATGAGTCTAGTTTTATATAAAATTTTCAGATCTCAATTCAGAGTTCTGTAGCTTAATATATAATTAATTTAGTGACTATGACTCAAATAAACAGCTTGTTATGAGTAAACAAGTTAATAGTGGTATTATGCATATATCAAGGATGTGGAATGGACTGGAGGAGGAGGAAAATATATGTGAATATTCAGCTAATATGAGTTTATTTTAAAATAGCTAATTTACATGTTTTAGGTTCAGGGACTAAATTGAATAAAAGTAAAATTTTAAGGGTAATTTTGTAAAATGTCAAAAGTGACCAAATTGCATGAAATGAATTGTTTTATTATTTAAATTAATAAATTGAATGAAATATTAATTTATATCAAGATTGGGTGGAAAATTGAGGAAAATAGAAAATTACCAAAATGTCCCTAAATTTTGGTATTTCGCAATTTAGTCTGTTAAGTTCATGTAACTTGAATTATATTCTTAGATGATTGAAATATAAATATTGGATTGAGAAATTGATTTGAATTGTGAACATGAGAAATTGTGAATTGAATGAAATAGAAATGAAGTTTTGAATTACATGAGTAAATATCGGGTCTCGTAGGCCCTATTTGTTATGAATATAATATTTCGAGGATATGTTGTAAAGAATTATAAAAGCACGTTAAAAATTTGAAAGTTTTAATTCGGATGAAATTTTGTAACTCGGTTTAATATGTATGCAAATGTATGTCTTCTAGTAATGCCTCGTACCCTATTCCGGCGGCTCAATCTTGTACTTTCTCAAGTTCTTCAACAATTAAAACTTTGCCACAAATAGCTTTCATTATGTTGGATAGTTCAATTATACAAGACGTCATCTTTTTTGACATACAACACTGTAAAACAACTGGTAGTAAATCTTGCATTAAGATGTGATAATCATGTGATTTTAGGGAATAGAGTCTTCGATCTTTAAGACTCACACATCGAGATATATTTGATGCATATGCATCTAGGACCTTTATATCCTTCAACACCATGCAGAATAATTTTTTTTTCTTTCTGTGACATTGTAAAAATAAAAGACGACAATCGAGATTTTCCATTCGGAAGTAATTGAGGATGAAGATCACGCCGAATTCCCATATCAACTAGATCAAGTCGACTCTGAAGATTGTCTTTTGATTTTCTGTCGACATTCAGAATTATCCCGATTATGTTCTCACAAACATTCTTTTCAATATGCATGACATCAAGATTGTGTCGCAAAATGTGATGCTCCTAATAAGGCAACTCAAAAGAAATACTTTTTTTTTTCCACAAGTCCGCCTCATTAGGATCATCCTCTTCATTAGATTCATCATCACTCTGCTGGTCAACATCACCAACATACGCCTCCCTTGGTCTTCTCTTTGTTTGCATGTTGGGTGGTTGATTCATCTTTCCATAACTGAAATTGATATCTTTTAACGTGAACAAGATTTCAGATCTAATGGTTTGCTCAGGAGCTTCTCTAAACTCTTCAGACCATTAAATAGAGTCCTCTAAAATCTAAATCTATAATTTCCATCTAACCACCGACGATGCCCCATATAAGAGAACTTCCCATTATATAACCACTTCGAACATGTTTGTGCCACACAACAAGGACAAGCATAACGTCCTTTCGTACTCTAACCAGATAAATTGGCATAAGCCAGGAAATCATTAATAGTCCACAACAAAGCTGCATGTAAATAAAAGTTCTCCTTTCTCAAGACATCATATGTTTCAACACCCGCCCATAACTGTTTCAACTCTTCAATAAGTGGCTGCATATAAATGTCAACATCATTCCCGGGACCTTTCTCTCTAGGGATAATTATAGATAAGATAAAAGAAGATTGCTTCATGCAAATCCACGGAGGCAAATTGTAAGGAACAATCACTACAGGCCAAATACTGTACGAAATACTCATGATTTTAAAAGAATTAAATCCTTCATATGCTAGCCCAAGCCTCACATTCTGAGGATCGCTTTCAAAGCTTGAAAATTTACTGTTAAATTATTTCCAAGCTAAAAAATCCGCAGGATGCCTTAATAATCCATCATCGGTTTGTTGATCATGATGCCACCTCATAGACTCGGCTGTCTTTGACGGCATGAAAAACCTTTGAAGCCTTAGTGTTAGTGGAAAATATCATAAAATATTTACTAGCTTCTTTCTTGACTATGCCTCACCTTCATCCTCATTCACATCTTCTGCATTCCTATTCATCCAACGAGATTTACCACAAACATGACAAGACTGTTGATTTATTCGATCACCCCAATACAACATGTAGTCATTTGGGCAACTATGAATTTTGTTGTACCCAAGGCCTAAATCCTTTATAAGTTTCTTCATATCTTTGTATGAATGAGGGATTTTTGCAAACAGGAACATATCTCCCAAAAACTCCAACAGCAGCGTAAAAGAGTTTTCGGTCCACCCTCCCAAACATTTTAAGTGAAAAAGATGAATGCAGAAAGACAGTTTTGAAAATTTCGATCCCTCATAAAGTTCTTCATTCATTTCATTAACTTGTAGAACTTCGTCGCTTCTCCATTCGGCTCTTCATCATGTACACTTCTTCCCGTCTCGGTAAAAACATTTTCGCTAATATCACAATCATCAAATGCAATAATTTCAGTTGGAAACGATTGCAAACCATGACCGTGCATATTAAATGCATCCAGCAACATACCTTCCATGTCATCTTTTCTAACAGACTAATGGTAAGCATTATGAGGATAAGTCGGATTAATCGTTGAAGAGGTTCTAGGTGTACACTCTCCATGGAAATTCCATTTTTTATACCCCCGAATAAAGCCATCAACAATTAGATGTTCGTAGACAACTTCACGAAAATGCCAATTGATGTTGCCACAGTTCTTACATGGGCAAAGAATCATATTCTCTTGGCTTGCATTTTGAAATGCAAAATTTAGAAAAGTTTGTACTCCATTTCGATAATCGTTGCTTACCCTTGACAAATCCATCCAACTCTTATCCATTTTGTAGTTCTTGAAGTCTAAAGTTGACAATAAATTACGGTTACTTAAGTGTTCTAAATAGACTTAAATCATGTCATTGTACTAAAATAGATAATATAATATCAAGTATCAAGTATCTAATTATTTAAAAAATATATATTAGTGACAACAATTTTATATTCTCTAAATATTAGAAATTGCATTTTTTATTAACTTTAAATGTGATAATAATTAAATTTTATTCTTATTTTTCCTTGTATTCATTTACTGAATTTTTTAATTTGTAGTTATAAATGGAACCAAGTTATGTAAAATCTTGCACAAACTATTATTTTATCATAACAACACTATTTGAACTTCCATCAATCTATATATTGATAATAATTTCTTTTCAAGTTAAAAGCTTGTTTTTGTTTTATTTATTTAGTTTTAAATTTTAAAAATCGATTAAATATTGCAACCATTTCTTATGTTTATGGCTTTGAAAATTGGCCTCAACTTTTGTTTCGTTTTCATCATTGCCAATACATGATATCAAATTCAGCTTTGAAAAAATACATGCAGTTACTGTTCATGTAACTTAATAGAGTAGTGTAAATTAATTAATTATTCATTGTGTTAAATTTTAAAAATAAAATAAAATAATTGAACATTTAAAATACAAAAAGAAATTTCATGTCATCTTCCACATGTGGATCATACATTGATTATTTTATTATCTTATAAAAATAAATCTTATAGTATATTGAAGTTAATTTGTATAATGTTTGATAAATTTAAATATCAAATTAAAAAAAATTAAGTACCAAATTAAAAATATATAAAATTTAATTATTAAAAAGAGAGAGTATAGATTGACTAAACGAACTCATTTTTCACTAAGCGATAAGTCACCCATCATTATTTACTTATCTTTTCAATAGCTTTTCATTGGAAAAAGGTTTGTGAAAATAATTAAATCAGAAATTAATCTCAACATGGGGAATAGTTTCGTTAATTTTTAAAGGTTAAAAATATTATTATGAAATATGATATATGATTAATTAATTAATTTTATATATAAATATGATTATTTATTTATTTAATCAAAAATTAATTATTTAAATATAAAACGTGTATTTAGTTAGTAGAGAGAAAAACTGGAATTTGGGAATGCTTGGATTGAGATGGGGAAAATAATATATACATTTTGGTAAGTTAAAAGGAAAATGTGGCAGTGATTAATAACTAACCAAACCAAGTGATGCCTAACTTTGGATGGAAGTGTCCAATAGGAAATCTTGGTCAAGGATAAGCTATTTATGTACATACAATATTGTCAACTATACTACTATTCTACTACTGGTAGTAGTATAAATTAAGAGGGTAGAACAAGTTGAAAGCAAAAAAAATCAAAGAGACAGAGAGGCGAAGGCAACATAGTTGTTAGTAAAAAATGGAAAGAAAGAAAGTAGTCATAAAGAAACTAACAGCACAAAAAAAAATTACAGCAAGAACTGTCTACCTGTGTTTCAGCAATCGACTTCCTTGTAAGTTCTTTCAATAATAGTGCACCTAAAGATCAAAGCATCATTTCAAGTTTCAGTATAAACTAAGAAAAAACATGAAAATGGCCAAATTCACATGCATTCAATAAACTAATTAATATTGTAAAATAGTTTATTAGATTTCTTAAGCATCATTTCAAGTTTTAACCTTGTAAAACAGTGTTGAAAGAACTTATTTTTGAAACCAAATCTGACCTAATTCAATTTCACATATAATAAAAACTTTTAAGATAAAAAAATTCCAATTAGCTATGAACATATAAAAACTAAATTCACAATTTACGCAGAACTAATAACAAAATTTTAACCTACAAACAATGATTTCGTGCTCAACTCACGGCTCTAAAATATGAACAATTCTTAAATGAATACAACTGTAAAATAATTGGCCTTGGTTACAGCATTTTGGTCTTCCCCTTCAAGAACCTTGTCTATATATGGTTTTCTACCAGTAATTAATTAACATAAAATTGTCAGGTTTTTTTTCCTTTTCTTTTTTTTTTTTGTAAACACAAACCGAGCACTAATTACAAGCCTAATTATGAAGCAAAAAAATGCACCTGCAAGCCCAAGCTAGAAGAAGAGAAAGGGAAGGCTAAATATGAGAGAAAACATACGTTGTTCAAACAAAACCAGAAGAGAAAGAAGAGCTACTCTCCATTGGTGTTGAAGGGACCGTTTTATGCAAATCAGTTTCTAATTACTACCCCATACCAGGTAATGCAGCTTTGAACATTGTGTATATAGTACTAACTTTGGTTCAATTCTATTTCACGCTTTTTACTAATAGAAACTATTCCTTTATTTAATATATTCCTGTTTTCATTAACTATTTCATAAATAGAATAGGAAACAAAATATTTTAATTATTTTCTAATAAAATTTCTGCCTTCCACTTATGCAGCAAAACCTATTGAAACAAAACTTTGTTCTAATCATCAATGGCCAACAAATGCAGCACAAAAGTTCACATTCTTTCCAATGTCGAGATAAAAAACTAACATCGGTCACAAAGTTCAACTGAAACAAAATTAATAAAACAACAAAAGAACTTAAACAGAACCATTCCTTTATTTTTTTTATTTCCTTCTTGTTTACCAGCAACCAAACACAACACCAATTAACAAATGAAAAATGAAAACATAAAGCAAAATTAATCAAATAAAAAAGGTGTGCGTGAGGGAGAGAATAATTGATTACCAGCTAGGAATGGAAGCAATACAGGTTGGAGAAAGAAACGAAACCTTGAAAACCTCGCCGATCTAGAAAAACATATCGATTACAGAAAAGAAGTAAGTTGGCAAAAATCCCAAACGCCAGAAAAAAAGAAACAAACAAGAATTAGCAATTACTTCAATTCGAGAACAAGGAACAAATGAGATAATATAATATCTTTCTACCAAAAGCAATCACCAATCTTTATCTTCTTCAACAAAATATCAATTTTGCACATATATTGGGGAGGGGGGAATTGATTTGGGGAAAAGAAATTTGGGAAAAAAAAGAAAGGGATTTAGGAAAAAATTAGGGATTTCGAGAAGGGGGAATTAATTTGGGGAAAAGAAATTGGGGAAAAAGAAAGGGGTCTGTGAAAGAAACTTAGGGATTTCAGGGAGAGGGGGAACCGATTTGGGAAAAAAAGAAAGAGGTTTAGGAAAAAAAATTAAGGATTTCAAAAAGAGGAGGAACTGATTTGGGGAAAAGAATTTGAGGTTTCAGGGCTAACAAAACAACGTTGTTTCGCTACAGTTCTACTCTTTTGTTGCGTTTTTCTCATAAATGCTGCTAATGCCTTACCTTTTGTAGCATTTTTCTCATAAACCGTTCATACCTTACCTTTTGCGACGTTTTTTAGTTAGCACCATTAATGTATAACCTTTGCGGCGTTTTCGGTCCAAACGCCGCTAAAAGCTTAATTTTCTGTAGTGACATAGAAATAGTTTAAGGGTATGAAAAGTTCTTAAATTTTTTTATTCAAAAAAAATTATAATAATTAAGTTATTCATGGTGTTAGGGTTGACAACGATGGTGGATCATATCATAGATGGTGTAGAGAATTATTAGGATGGTGGTGGTTCACACCGTTGATGGTGTGAAAGCCACTAAGGATGGTGGCTTATCTAAGTTAGGAGAACGTTTGAGCAACATATAGGCTATATAGATGATCTTTTTTGTTCACTTGTTGTTATTGGCATTGGTGTTGGAATGGGGTATTTATAGAGAGGTCTATTTGGCATGGACAACCATCAAGCACTCTGTTTCATAGGTCGTCAGGCCTAGAGAGGTGTTAGATTGACAAATGATGGTAGAGACTATTCCCCATATATCTTTTGGGGATTGTGTGGGTTCGATTTATATAATGTGATACTTTGGATTAAGGTTGATGAAATAGGAACTATTCTCCTGAAAATGCTATAAAGTTAAGCTTTGCCATGTTTTTCCTTTGAGTATGGTTGTCGGGTGGTTTGGTGATGAATGCTATAGCGAGGGTACAACAATTTCCTCCTAAACAAAAAAGTAGGTTATAAAGTGACTTAGTTGAGTCAAATCCTTAGTGGGGCTATTAGGAGTCTTTTTAAAGCTAGAAAGGAGTTTAGAACATCACAATTATTGCTATTGCTCTAATCATTGCACCTTTGTATTAATTTCTTCTTGGGTATGTATTTACCTTTGATTGAGTTTTTTTCCCAAATTCGTTGTTTCTTTATTACCACTGTTTTTCTTAGAGTGAAACTTCAATTTCCCACCTTGCTACTTTTAATTAGGACTCTTTTTTGGCTTCAGGATCATATCTTCTTCTTTGCTTTTGATTCTCTTTCACTAGTTTACATCAAAAAGTTGATTTTTCTAATCTTTTTATCTTTTCATTGTTTTTCATTTCCTTTCTTTTTGTCTTTTCATTTGTTTTCATTTTTCCTTTTAAAATAGACGATGATCATTCAAGGTTTTAAATGGATTACAATTTAATGAAAGGCGAAGAGTGATTATGCACCACCACTATGGCAGAGATGATATCTAGTTGTTATTGAATGTGTCAAGCTACATTTTTATACCATTTCTTAGTTTTGTCAAGATCACATTAGATGAGCGAAGTTATGACTAATAGGAAGGGCTTCTATTTCCCATTGCAGTTATTTGAAACGGGTTTTCATTAGCCCTTTTATCCTTGGTTCATAAAGATACTTTGACTATACAATGTTGCTCTTGGACAACTATTAAGGACTTCTTGGTATTTGCTTGTATTGTACTTTTAAATGTGTTCTTCAATCAATTTTAGGAACCTACTTATCCTTACTTTTGAAGGTGTGCAGATATAGGTCATTTTTAGCCACTAAATAGTCTTAACCTTAAAGCGAACAAATTCACCAAAAGTTTTACTTTTTATCCTTATAAGTATATTTTGATAAAGAATAAGTTAAGGGACTTCCCTTTTCCCCCTTAAGTGGACCATTACTTTATCTACAAGACTTTTGGAAATTTGTTTGACAAACTTGCCACTAGGAATTAATATTGTAGCCTATGAATAGAGAAAGTGAAGTTTGGCAAGGTATGGTCTATAAGTAAATTTTGAAGGTTTTGTTTTAATAAGCGTAGCCTTATTTGTGCGACTCCAAAAGAGGCGGCTAGGCTCTTCTATATGCCAAATGTTAACACTTGGTCCATGTCACATATTGTTTGGGCATGGTCTAAAGTGAGACTTGAGTCCTAAACTCAAACACTAGAAACACATGAAACACATTTAAAATCCAATAGAGATCTCGTTACATACATTAGAAAGAAAAGAAGAAAATGAGATTAAGGAACCAATACCAATTCAATAGAATCAAGAGTCTGATCGAAGCTCAAATTTTGAAAAACACTCACCAAATAACACACTTTAATTCTAATGAGTTCCTTTAGTGATTTGGATGGTCCTATTTCTATTAGAAAAGGGGTAAAAACATGTGCCCAACACTCAATCTCCAAATTTGTCTCCTATGAAGTATTGTCTTTTAGATTTCATGCATTGGTGATTAATCTTGATAGGATTACAATTAAAAAAAAATATATGAAGCCTTAAAGGGACTAGAATGGAGAAAAGCTATGAATGAAGAAATTTTAACTTTAGAAAGGAATAAAACCTAAAAAAATATATATTTTTATAGGCGTCGAAGCCACCAAAAATAATTCCTATAAAATAACTCTAAATAGTAGTAAAGAGCAGTAGTAAGGTCGAGTCTATAGGGATTGGTATTATAATCAACTTTCGCATTTAACTTGTGATGAAAATTTTTATCGTGTCAATAATCGTGGCAATAGTCGTGCCCACGACTCCAAACAGACCTGCTGAAAAATAAATAAATAAATCAGTGGTGTTTTAAAATGTTTAGAAATTAAATAATTGAAACAGCATAAATAAAAAATTAAATAAATTAGAAATAAATTAAATTGGGAAATAAATTCAGATTTTGTAAACAGAGATAATAAACCTTAGCTTTAGACTCGGTGGAGTCCAGATTTAGAATCGATCCTCGAAAATTAATTTTCTCCTCCAAACAATAAGTTGGTTATAGTAGTTAAGAACGTTCTAACCACCAATTATTCCTCTCATAGCTGGTCCCGGTACGACCTGTAAACCAACCCTTACCAGTTAACTAACCGAGATACACGCATTCCCGATTCAAGATTTCGACAGCCTTGTGCTTTGAAGAACCCAACTCAAATTAACGGCCTCAACTGCGCGGGTTGTTTAAACCCGATCACTATCTCCTTGATTTGTTCTCGGAGATTCAAATACAGCACGGCCGACTCGTTTCCCCAACTGTCTACAAACACGACTCCAACCCAACGTACTTTTTTATTTGAAATCGAGTTAACTTTAAGAGATGAGTTGTCAATCCCGATACTTAGGAAAGATAGTGAATACCGAATAGAAGGATTTCAATACAGATACGTATCTCATGATTCTTAATCAGAAAGAATACCAGCCCAAAGCTAAGTTAGTATTTAGTGAAGCATGAATTTAATCATGCTTTGGTTGGCTATAGAATGAATTTGAATGAAAATGGTGGAAATTGGGAAGGGAAGGTACTTGGAAAGCAATTAGACAACTTTTGTAAAAACAAGGAAATGAAAATGGAGTAGCAGTAGCTACTGACGCATGAATTTGGAAGGAAAAGAATAATTCTTATTTAATTCCAAGTGAAATCAAGTGTCAAGTGTGTCTCCCAAGCTACCTTAAAGCCCTATTTATATACATATGACTTACAAAATTTGACTTAACCACCCAATACATACTTAAAATTAAATAAAAATAAAATCAAATTTTTTAAAATTTTGGCTTTTACAAAGTCAAAAGAAATCTGTTGAGTCCTTGACTATTTCCACGTTTTTTGTTTGGCCCTCACTTTATTAACTGTGTTGCAAATTGGTCCTTTTCTACTCGTTTTTATCCCAATTGTATCACTGACAAAATTAAAACGTAAAATCACTAATTTAGCAAGGACTAATTCAAGAATTGACCAAGTTAAACACAAAAAATCATGGAAATTTAACATGTTATCAATTTTTCACCAAACAAAAATCCAATAGGATGCAAATGGGCCTTTATAGTAAAACATAATCAAAACAGAAGTGTGGACAAATTCAAGGCTAGAATCATTGCAAAACGATTCCACTACAATTAGTAACCTCTTTTTTTTGGAAGCAAACCTTAATTGGCCCTTACATCAACTTGATGTTAATGATGCTTTTCTGAATGGAGATCTTGTGAATGAGTGTACATGAACATTCCACAAAGCTTTGAAGCACATACCACCAAGAATAAGGCATGCAAACTGAAAAGATCATAATATGGGCTCAAGAAATCTCCTTAAGCTTGGTTTGATAGAATTTTCCAAATTGTGAAGAATAATAATACTTTCAAAGTCAAGTATATCATACTTTATTCATCAAACATACACAAAAAGGAAAAATCTTCATTCTTATTGTGTGTAAATGATATAAGCTTAACAAATAATGATATTGTAGAGATGAATAGCCTAAAGAAGATATTGGCAAAATAATTTGAGATCAATGACCTTTGACAACTCAAGTATTTTCTAGGAATGAAAGTAGCATGTTGAAAGAATGGAATCTTTGTTTCTCAGAGAAAGTGTGTACTTGATCTGTAAAAGAAATAGGAGTGTTCAAATGTAACCGACAACTAACTCCCATGGATACAAGTCAAATTTTAAGGTCTAATGAAAGTAATCTAGTCAACAAGGGCAAATATTAGAGGCTTCTTAGAATTTTGATATATTTGTCACACATTAGACATGATATTGCATTTTTTGTTAACGTTATGAGCTAATTCATAAATGATTCGCAAGAAGAACACATGAGGACACTATAGAATTCTAAAGTACTTAAAAGTGACTTTTGAAAAAGGTCTATACTTCAGAAGGAATACCAACCGACACTAATGTAGATTGGCAAGCTCAGAAAAAGATCAACGTCCAAGTTCTAGATATTTTACTTTTGTTTAGGGAAATCTTGTCATATGGCGAAGTAAGAAACAAGTTGTAGTCTCCAGAAGTAGTGTTGAGAAAAATTTAGATCGATGTCACATGAAATTTATGAAAGAATATGGCTTGAAAGGGTACTAAAAGAATTAAAGGTTGAAATCAACAATCTTATAAAATGTTTTGTGACAATCAATCATCTATAAATTACAAAGAATCATGTACATTATGATAAGAGCCAACACATAGATATTGACCATCATTTTACAAAGGAGAAAATAGAAGAAAGGAGGATCAAATTACTCTATGTTCCTACATCAACTTAATTAGTTGATATCTGATAGCATGTTTATTTTGCATATTTTACATGCTCAAATCAACTTGTTCTCGAATTAATTCCTGCCAATTGGTGAATTTTATGTTTAAATATTGTTAGGAACGAAATTCGAATGCTTTAATGCAAAAACAAGCAGAAAATGATTCAATTGGATTATGAACAATAGAAGAGGGGTCAAATCAGAAATTTGGACATTTAAGGGCTAATCAGATTTTTGACCTTGTTAAAGCCAAATTTAGAAAAGAAAATCTGATATTTTATTTCATGTAATTAGTGGGTAGGTGGAATTAGCCTAATTTTAGTATACGGTTTGTATATAAATAGGGTGTATGGTGGACTTGAAAAGACACACCTTGAATACCTAGAAATTGAATTAAAAAATAAATTCTTTTCTTTCTTTTCTTTGCGTGAAATAGTAACAGGTATTCTGCAAACTTTCTTTTCCTTTTCAATATTTAGGGTTAATTATTTTCCAAGTTCTTCCCTTATTTCATCTCCTACCATTTCCATTTAAGTTATTTTCATAAACCAACAAAAGCATGATTAATTTCATGCTTCACTAAATCTCTACTTCGCTTTAGGCCATTAATCTTTCCGGTCAAGAATCATGAGAAATGTATCCGCACTAAAAATCTTTCATAACGGTATTCACCGTCTCTTCGGAATATTGAGATTGTAAAATTCATCCCTTAAAGTTGACTCGATTTCAACTCAAAAGCGCGCGTTAGGTTGGAGTCGTTTTGGCGTACAGTTGGGAAGACGAGTCGACCGTGCTGTATTCAGATTCTCGTGAACAAATTGGCAAATCCTGGTGGGGTCATATTAGTGGGATTTTCGTCAAGGGAGATGATGATCGGATTTAAATGTCTCGCGCGATTGAGGTCGTTGATCTGAGTTATGTTTTTTAGAATGCAAGGCTACCGAGGTCTTGAATTATGAACGCCTATATTGCGGTTAGATAATCAGTAAAGGTTGGTTTGCAGGTCGTACCAGAATCAACTACGAAAGGAAGAATTAGCGGTTAGGATATTCTTAGCCGCTATAACTAGCTTATTGATTGGAGGAGAAAACTCATTTTCGAGGATCGATTCCCAAATCCCATAAATATCATATATCATAAAATTCCAAATTCCAATTCCGAAATTCCAAGCTTGACTTGTACAATATCTACAACTTGACTTGAAGGGGTTGTTATTATGGATATTAGGGGATTCCCAAATCCCATAAATATCATATATCATAAAATCAAAAATTAAATAAGATAGCATGTTTGTGATTTTAAGGGATACGATAAAAGGAAAATTTGGTAATTAGTGATTATTGTTTACCAAATTGATTGGCGTTAACCGATCATTGACCATTATAACTTGTCATTTACCATGTTGATCGATCAACCATTAAAATTATTTAAAATTATAAAATACTTTAAAATAAAAAATTTGTAAAATTTATATAGAAAAATTTTAAAATTTATTTTAAAATATAAAATTATTGAAAATATTAAAATTTGTAAAAGTTCTTCAATTGTAAAAAAATTTGTTAAGAATTATAATAATTATAATAACTTAAAAGATTGTAAAAATATTAAATTTTGTAAAAAAATATTTTTACATTTTTACAAAATTTACAATTTTAGAAATTTTAATATTTCTAACAATTATAAAATTGTAATTTTTTAAAATGTAAAAAATGTGAAAATAATTTTTTAAATGACTAAAATTGAAAAAGATTATTTAAATTTTGTTTAAAATTGTGAAAATCATAATAATTTTAAAATATTTTAAAATTTTATAATAATTTTAATTTTTTTCTGAAAACTATCTTTTAATATTTGAACTCAATTTTTTTTTAATTCAAATTTTAATTTATTTACCAAATTTTTGCAAGCATCTTATTGAAAAATTTTCAATTAGACACTGAGGTCTAATTAACCAAATAATGCATTAAATTTGTCATTACCAACCCTTGAGCACAGGGATTAATCTTTAATTTGTTTATTCGAACAATATTGAACTCTTTAGTATAATAAATTTTACAATTTTAAGGATTTTTACAACTTTTAAATATTTTTAAATAAATTATATATATTTTATATATATTTAAATAAAATTTAAAATTTTCTAAACATTCTTTTACTAATTTTTACAAGTGCCATGTCATTGATGAGGTGATACGTTTTGATTGGCTGATTTTTTTTTTAATGCCATTAGCTGTTAGGTAGCAAAACAGGTAGCAGTGCAAAATCCAAGTACCAAAATGGGACAACAAAAAAGTTTAGGTATTAAAGTGAAAAACTGGGTATAGTTCAGGGACTAAATAGTGAATAAAGCCTAAAACAAAAGGCTGAAGAAAGGCCCAAGGCCGAGTTCAGGCCTAATACAAACAGGACCTGGGTTCTTGTTATGGGAGCAAAAGCTGAAGCTGAAACTGGTATTAAAGAGGGAGGAAACACAGTCATCTTTGAAGCTTGGCTCAATTCGAATTTGCATTTCCAGTTCAACTACAACCAATCTCCACACATTGTTCTGATTTTTATGTTAATTGATCCTCAGACTAGGTTAGGAACAGGATACAGCTGATGGAACTTCACTCATCCTTTTCAGCAACGGCTGGCCGGATATCGGAATGATTGCATAGCCTGGATAAATTGATGAAACGATGCACAATGTTCTAATCAATTATTGTCAATTACAAAAACACCCGCTAGGAATTGTCATTCACTAAAGCGGTTAGGAAACTTTCCGTGAAAGTAAATTCTTCTCTAAATAAAACCGGAATCGTCAAGGTATCTGAAGAAACTATATAAAAAACAATTTCTTTTTCTTTTTGCGAGAATGATTGAATTGAATTCAAGGTGGTGTTAGTGGCACCCGATGTTAAAGACCCATTTTCATAAATAATATGTTTTCCATACTCTTTTTATATTTAATTATTTTGTTATAAAAGACCCTCATTTTGGTTTCTATCCCTAGCATATATTTCCCAACATCTATGAAATCATTTCAATTCTACAAGCATCTAAATGGAGTTCCATAATCAAATGAATATCTACCTGTCTCTCTGACAAGAAACAAGTTAGATGCCCTTCTTTGATAATGTCATAGGTTGAGCACACTCTGTCTTGCTTTGTTTTTTGGAATTAAAACTCCTCCTTCACCTCCATTAAAGACCCTTGCTTTTGCAATCAATCTTCAAACCCTTGATTCTGCAAAGAATTAGATTCTCAGTCTACTATATTAAACATATCATTGATAGTCTAAATTTTGATTTTTTTCCTTAATTCTAACTTTAAGCATCTACTTAATGTTTGCAACTGAAAATCTTATATAGAAATAAATCTATAAAATAACATAAAACCAATATAAGGATTTAAAGGATAAATAAGACTAATAATCAATGAGAGCCTCTTAATATCCTAACAAGCTCTAGGAACTACTTGCGGATCATTTCATTTCTCAACCAAAATGATTGCAAGCTACATGTTTCACTGCATGATAGCTATATAAAGCAGGCTTGTATAGGAAAAAGAAAGGATGATGTTTGAAACCTGGGCTGGAAAAGAACCAAAGAATGATAGCACAAAGAACGAGAACGAGAGGGATGATGTGGATGGCGTTCTCGGCAGATCTGAGTCGAGACCTTTCTTTCTTGGCGGCGGCTGACAAGGGGTTGTACATAGGCAGTTCTTGCGGATTCAGGGGAACCGTCTCCGAGGATGGTTGCTTGGAACCCAGTGATTGGGGTGGGGATGAGTTGAGGAAGAACTCATCGGAGACTCGAGAACTGCTTGATGATCGATGCATCTTTTGGGGGGTTTGGGTTTCTTTCCCTTTTGGTTCAGAGAAACAGAGAGAGTCCGAAAAGATGGAGAAATGAGAAGTTGGGTCTTTGTTGGGGTGCTGACTGCTGACCAAAGCCAACTCCCCCACGAAACGGGACGGTTTTTGCTACTTTAGGCGGTGCCGCAAAATTACAAAACTCTGCTTCAGCCTTTTTCTTCCTTTTATTTATTTATTTATTACTACAAATAACAAATTATTAAAAATACGAAAAAGTAAGCTTTTTTACCTATATATTATAAAAAAAATACTTAAATGGTATGTGAGACAAATTATGTACCAAAATGGTACATCCAAGCAAGTGGAGGGTGGTGCATAGGTGGCACCACCCTAAAAATCTGACATCTTTGACTGGAGAAAAATATTTTAATAGTGGTGTCTACTTAATAGGCGGCACCACATTTGTATCAGAATAATATAGAACCGGTATTTATGTAGTGTAGGGTTATGGTGCCTATCAGATAGGCGGCACTAGTACCAATTTTCCCCCCTCCTCCCATCCGACTCAATACTAAATATCTATTAAAAAAATAGCAGAACATAAGGAAGAAGAGAGGGAGAAGAAAGAAAGAAAGAGAAGAGAAGAGAGAAAGGGAAAAAAAAGTATTTTTAATTTTATTGTTATTTTCAAATAGAATAAATTATGATAAGAAAAAATTATTTTGTTAGTATTATATAGTTTGTTTAGTGTTATTTTTATGTTTTGTTTTAAAGTTATTTTGTTTATTGTAATTTGTTAGATTATAAATGTAAACTTATATTAATTTTAGTTATTTTGTTAGTAAGTTTTGTGTTTAGATTAATTATTTGTCTAAGGTTTATTGTGATTTGTTAGGTTGTGAATGTTATGTTTTAAAATTTTTAATATATTTGAAAGCTTTTATGTTAGTAACTTTTATAAAGTAATTGTTAGTTAGTGATAACAACAGAAAAAATTAGATAAATATTAAAAATCGAAATAAAAATACTTTCTGTCATAGATATTATTAGAAATGGCAATAAATTCGATAATGCCTGATGAGATAATAACTTCAGTACAAAGGGAGAAAGTTGATAAGATGATGAGAGAATTGCAAGATTACAGACTGAAACCAGAAAAAGACATCGTTGAACACCTTATTACCGTAAATCAAAAGATGCAAGAAGTGTTATAGAAAGGTCATGAACTGATTAGAAAGAATAAAGTGCAATACTTAACCCTTAGAAGGACATTAATAGAATGAGAGCATCAAATCATTGTAGACCAACTTTGGAAGACATTGGTACCACGAACCTATTGGAATCTAGTTATATACATCATGAAGTTTTAATCTCTTATGGAGCAAGGAAAATAGCGAGACAAAGTGTAGGTTCACGAAAGTTGACTGGGAAGCAAAATGTGTTTGACATACCATGGATGGATAAATTAGTTGTTAGAAAATTACCAAGAGAATTTCTAAATTCAATACCTGTTATAAATATTGAAGAGGAAGAAGATCCTGAGGAATTTCCAAATTGGATTGTAGAAGATGAATTTGAAGAATTCAGAATTTAATATAGAGAATTTCCCAGAGGATGATACAGGATCGGAGATGGAAGAAAACGTAGAAATGAATTTAAGTGGTTAAATGTAAAGATAAATGTTGTTCATGTACAAAATGAGAACTGAAAAAGTCTGAGCTTATGAATGAAAAAACATTACATATTGATATAATTTTGGTCTCTTTTTATTCATTAAATTTTTTATGTAAGTATTTTTTTTGCTGTTCGAAATTGTTATGAGAATTTTTTGTTTATTTTTTAACAGATTGAGTATTGAAGATGGATAATCAGTTTTTTGTATGCGTTTATTTCGATGGAATAATCTTGACAACAACCGTTGGATGTATATTTGAACGTCATCAACAAATAGCAATGAGATTTAATAGAAATGTCTCGTTCGATGATATGAAGGAAATGATTAGCGCAAAAATTGTTAGACGTTGTGGGAGAAGGATTTCAAAACTTTTCTACAAGTTTCCAGTTTCGACAGACCCCATCAAATTCACCAAAATTGAACTTGTAGAAGATGAAGACGTGGAGACAATGATCGATCTTTTATTGTGGGAATCGGAGTGACCAAAATGCACCAATTCAGTTATTTGCTGAGTTAGCTGGTGTGGAGCCAACTGAAGATCTCACTGCATTAAGCGAAGAAAATGAAGCTCAAGAACCGTATATGGTGGCTCCAATATCGTACGTTGATAGTGAATCGATTATACGCAGGATCGATATCGATATTAATGTTGCACCCAATATTGATGTGGTTGGTGATGATGGATACAATAGTAGTGATCCTTGTGATCACGAGGTCGATAGTGATAGTGATCCCAATGTGGACGAGGTCCCCGATGATATTGACGACGAAGACGTGAATGACGATGGAAACATTAACACGTCTTCAGTCAGGAACCAGATTCGACGTATTATGACACACAATAATCCTAGGGCACACATGTCACTCATAGACCCCGACACGGTGCACGTAGATGAGTTCCCAGAGTACCCTGGAATACTACCTACTCACTGGCTGGCTGTAGATTTTGATCCTGAGGAGTTGTTCATGGGCCAGAGATTCAAAAGTAAGGAAGAGTGCATATTTGCTATTAAGCGGTATAACAAAAACATAACATAAACTATCTCAACATAATAAATACGAACATTGTTATTATTTTAAAATGATAATAAGTAAAATGTATTGGTTTAAAATATAATATATATATATATATATATAATAACATGCCAACTTAATTATTGTCAAAAAATATATTTTTTTTGCATAGAAGAATTCAAAAGAAATTTTATTTATAATATTTATAAAAAACATAAAATAAAATTTAAAAACATAAACTCTTATTCCCAATTATAAAATCTTAAAAATTAGAACATGTAAACTATTATTCCTAAATTATCTCATAAATTCCAACTCAATGGTCTCATTCACAAATTTCATCTCAATGGTCTCATCTTTTACCTACAAAAAATAAAAATAAAATTATATTAAAATAATAAAATAACATGCCAAATAAATTACATAAAAATAAATCTAATAAACCTAAAACACACATAACAAATAAATTACATAAAAATAAAACATTCTTTATACATAACATAAATAGGCCTTTTTGCTTCAATAAACATTAAAAATAACTTATGAATGAATGAAAATATAAAATAAATACAAACATACCTTAATAGCTCTTTTAACCAAATAATACCTTGCAAAATAAAATTAAAAATTAAATTTGAAATAAATCAACAAAACAAATTAACATCCATTTATAACAAAAAAAATTACTAAATAAAAAATTACATTTTATGATTTTTTAACACCAAATCTTTCTAAACCCTAAACACAATTTCTCTCTTCCTTTTCTATTTATTTTTTTAAACACCAAATCTTTCATTTTCCCCTTCCCGCTCTCTTCTTCTTCTTCTTCTTCTTCTCTTCTTCAAATTTCTTTTCTCTTCCGGCCAAAATGAGACATTGGGGACCTTATAATGGTCCCCAAAACACAAGTCACGAGCATGGGCATAGTCCCATCCCATCGCTGCCACAAGTCAAAGGTGTGCCACTTGTGGAATGGGCATGATCAGTGGTGTGCCGCCTGTGGAATGGGCATGACCAACCGATGCCGCCTGTGAAATGGGCATTGCCAGTGGTGTGTCGCCTTTCTCTAAGGCTTCACCAGTTGTCCTATACCATCAATGATAGCGGGTCGGCAGTGGGTCTGGGTCGGTCGGGTTTTGGTCGTATATGGGTTGTAATTGACCCGTATTCTTTTAGGTGACACCTATTTAGATGCCATTTCCATTTTTTTTTTAGTCAAAGATGTCAGGTTTTTAGTGTGGTGTCGCCTATGCACCACCCTCCACTTGCTTGAATGTACCATTTCGGTACATAATCTGTTTTACATATCATTTAAGTATTTTTTTATTTTATAATATACAGGTAAAAACCCGAAAAATTAATAGAAAAATAGTTGAAAAAATTTGGGTTTTGTATGGTGAAACTTATTATTAATTGCTAAAATAGTTATTTAAAAGTTATTTCTCAAAGGTTATTTTGATATTTATGGGTATTATGATGAAATCATCATAAAATCTCTACAAGAAAAAAGTATTGCACAAAGTACAATTTGTAGGATCTTAACACCGAGGATAATGAATTTTGATTAGAGTATTATTTGCTTGGTGGCCAATCAATTAATTTAATAAAATGAACTGTTTATGGGTATTGAGATCCTCTCAGTTCATTTCAATTTTTTTACAGATGTTTATGGATCGGGTCGAGTTAGATTTCAGTTAGGTCTATTTAAAATTTTAAGTTTTGTTTGCTAGGTTTGGTCTAGACTGAAAAATAAGTCTAAAAATTTATTCAAACTTGATCTTGATAAAAATGCTAAAACTCGGGCTTGACTTGGCTTGGCCCTCCTGTATAATTTTTTTATATTATTTTTTAATATAAATTAAAAACGTAATACATAAAAAATACTAAAAAGTTAAAATAAATATTTCCCAACAAATTAAAAATATATATATACTTAAATAACACTAAGAGATGTGCAACTTAACAAGCAAATGTCTCTAAAATAGTAATAAAATTAGCAATAAAACAGGAGTTATATAATATCCAAACAATAACAACAAAGTAATAGTAATATAATTGTAAAATGGTAGCAAAATAGTGAGAAAACAACAGTAAAACAATAAAAAAAGCAAAAAAAAAGTAGTTTTCTTTTGAAAATTCGGGCTAGGCTCCGGCAAAAAAAAAACCTTATCCAATACCTGACCCATTTTCTAAACATGCTTTATTTTTTTGCCAAAACCCTTTTTTTGAGCATATATTTTTACCCAAATTCTCCCATTTTTTGGACGGGACGCCAAACCCAACCCATGGACAAGTTTTTTCTCTTCCATTTCCATAGAAAATCCTCTTAAACTCTTCCACTTTGCCAAAAAAAAAATTTGTCATTTTCCACTTCTTTCCTCGTAAAGATGGTCGATTTAAGGTTTCAAATAGAAAATGTAACAAACTATGTCAACAAGATAGTAAATTTTTTAAGTCAATTTTTTAAAAAAATTTTGTTATATTTACACAAACACTTTTAAGATTTTTTGAAATTAAATTTTGCTTTTTGTGATATTTTGAACAGCAAAAAAATTGAATTTTTCACGCTCGACATAAATTACATTTTTTAGAGCCGAATAAACGTATTTAAGACCTCCTGAAGAGTGTTGATTTATATGTGATACTTACAATAGTAAAGTTTGAAAAGATACTGGTTTTGCTTCCCATCTTACTCCAAATATGGAAGCGCACATACATTTAATTTTTCATGTCGAAAGCAATTGTAATTCTAGAATATGAAATGAACATAGTTGGAGCGACTCTTTGTTCTTACCCCTCCAACACATGCAACTTTGAAAGAAATGATATGACAAAACTTCAATGCTTTAGATAGTAAGAGGAATGTCGTTGTTAAATAGGTCTAACAATGATTTCAATGGTATACTTATTTACATTGTTTATTAGTAAAGGTATTTTCATTATTACTTTTTTTTTCTTTATTTCTATGCATTAAATAAACTAATTAATAATAAAGTCTTGCGAATAATACGATTTTTTTAAAATTATTTTTATTCAAATATTATTGTGAGTTGAGACAACAATAATACATTGAGACTAATGTGTAGTTGATTGATGAGAAGGTGTTGTAATGGATATGAGATATCAAGTTTACGTGTGGGAACATGTTAGTAGAATAGTGTACTAGGTTGACTCACCATGGAATGTGATACATGCACATATGGGGTAAATTTTATTAAAGTCAATTCAACTAAGTTGCCAATTTTTAAGTTTGAAAGATCAGTCGACTTGCGATGAATTTTTTAATGGGATCCAAACATTTTTGGGTTGAAATATTAACATTGCGTTTGAAGAGCTATCTTTTAGTTTCAAAACTCACTTTGAATAACTCGATTTTGAGTCTAGAAGCTCAAGTTATAACCATTTTACTGAAGACTACGTGAATAGAATTTTTGGATGGGATTATTACGGAAAATTACGAGTTTCGGACTTTAATTCGAGTTTAAATCATATAGGGTTCAAGTTTAGGGCCTAATTTGATTATATATGATCCAAGTATTGTATCTATTATATTTTATTATTTTATTATTTATTCCAAATTTTAGGATATTTTAAAGTATTTAAAGTTGTTTAGGAGTTTTATGTCTCTTAGTTAACAAGAAAGTTTAGTTCTACTAAAACTACTCATTGTTTAGATTAATTAGAGTTTCATTATTCTTTAGAGTTTTATTTAGATGTAATTAGTTAGCCAATATAAACGTCTCTTTATTGTTCATTAAAGTCATTGATTAATAAAATTTTTAACTCTGAGAGTTAATTTCTTTCATGCAAGATTACTTTCTTGTAATTTTTAGAAACAATTTTTCTTCTCGATTTTCTTCAAGTAGTCATGAGAATCCATTCTTCATCTTTCAATTTTCCAAAGACTATTTATTGTTGCGCACTCGTTCGTTGGTCTCGAATTAACCAACGAGATCGAGATATAAACCGGACCTAATTCGTCTAAGTCGGTAAAATTGAGATTGAGAGATAAAATGGAGCCACTTAGTAATTTAAGCGATTTATGTCCCGAGCCTGAGATTTGGTGAACCACATAGAAGTCAACCAACCCCCATTGGTGATTTGCTGGATAGTCCCTCTAGTTTACTTTTCTTGCAATTTAATCATTAGGGTAGAATATTTAATTTTCTTGAAAAATCTTCTACTATAAAATCGTGTTAGTAGTCACTTAGACTCTATTGTGTATACTAATAATTTCTTAATTGCCTCTTCCTTTGAGTTTGATCTTTGGAATACTTCGGTGTTTCATTGTAAAACTATAAATATTACAACTGACACTTTATGCTTATAGTAAAACCGGACTTTAAAAATGGTTTCATAAATTCAGTGTTTTAACGCGCATGCGCGCAACCGGTCAGTTGTACTATAAAGGCTCTTATTGGGTATACCACAAACTATGAGTGATCAAGACAAGATTTGTCTCTTTTATATAACTAGAGTTGTATGTAGGTCCTCTTGATCAAGTGAGACTAGAAATGCATAGTGTTATTCGGTGTTTTAATTTAATTTGATGAAGATAGAAATTGGACATAATATATGTGCCTACTTGACGCAAAAATATAAAGGGTGCAATTAAAATAATTTGAAATGTGTTTCACATATTTTAATTGGGTAAATCTGCTTGAATTTATTAGATAAGATATTTAGTAAATCTCAATTAAGAGATTATTTGAGAAAGAAAATAAACGAATATTACGTTTCTTTAAAAGAGATGATATCACATTTTGATTTGGATTACTTAATATCCTCTTGGGCATAATTTATGAAGATTGAATACAAAGAAAATACTATTATCCCATCGTTATTTCTTCACCCTAAAATACTCTAGTTAGCACTAAAGTTTTTCAAAACAACTCTCTGAAAGGTTTTGTGTAAATTTTGGTCGTGTTCATCAAGTGAATACAGAAGAGACCAGGGCAAAATTTATGACTACGGTTCAACCTTTGCATCGAAGGCTTCCCGTAAACATGGTTTTTGTTTACTCATCAACTCAAACTAAGGGCGAAACGAGAAATTTTTTTTTAAGGGAGTCAAAATTAACTTGCAATTTTTACAATAAAAAATGTAATTTCACCTTTTTAATAGACTATATCTTTATAATTTTTAAAGGATTAAATCAATTTTTTTATATTTTAGGGGGCTAAAGTGCAATTTTACCTTTACTAATTTAAATTTTTAAAAACTTTAAAGGGGTCATATGAAAAAATTTTCATTTTAAAGGGGGTCGGGGCCCCTGCCAGCCCCTAGTTTCGCCACTGATTGAAGCTTTATTTCAAACCTTTTTTAATCTTGGATCCATTGTGCGAGTTCACCAAAAATTAATTTTCCATTATATTGGTGGTACTCTGGTAGCTCAACAATATCTTCATCTATCGAATTTTTTTTTTCATACGATTGGTACATTTTGCTGGGATTTAAAGACTATAACATATTTGTACATGACGCTTTGCAAGGCGACTCAAGAGCCAATCAACGAAATAAATAGATGTTGCCTACTTCTGTAAATATGGGCATGGGTGTGGATGCCGTGGTTAGTGCCCATCTCTTTCACAACCATGGGAGTTCCCTATCGATTGAAGGCAAAAATATAATTGTACTTAATCTCTTGAAATGTATTAAATGACCAACATTTATAATTTTCCAATGCATCTAATATTAGTACAGACTTAAGGGTCATTTAGATCATACATATTATAGAAAAAGACTTTACTTGGATGCAATGAGATATCAATCGATGAGTCTATGAAAAGTCATGTTAATGTTGTATTCATATTTAATGTAAGTGATTATTTATTTTAATAAATATTGTCGAAACCGTTTTTGAAAACAAAATTTTAGTTGTCGACTTTAAAAATTAATCTGGAGTCACCACCGATCCTTTATTAAGGTGTGATTGGCCCACCTTAAACATTATTTTGGTCTACGGATTTTGAGAAAATGAGTTCGGGAGTCAGTTACGCACGAGGAAGGGTTAGCACCCTCGTAACGCCCAAAATCGGTACCAAATTGATTATTTGATGTCTTAGTGTCGAAGGTTTAAAAAGATTTTAAAATAAACTCAAACGATGAAATTTGAAAAATGGATAATCAATTGTTCAAGTCATGTAAAGAAATCGAGTCCCAATAAGTTAGGGTACAATTCTTCATAATCCCCGAACTTTGAATATCACTTTATTTTATGTGAAAATCTTCATTTTGAGAAAATAACATGCCACACCCAATACGTTAGGACACAACAAGTTAAGTTCCCAAAAATGATTTTTATTCTCATGCATTTTGAATAAAGAATATTCTCGATTATTCAGGATTAACAAAGAAAATCAGAACCCAATTCGTTAGGGCTCAATTTCCTCGAAAATTCCCAACCTTGAATATTGCTTTTATTCAAAAAAAACTTTTAAATCAAGAAAATAATTTTGATGTATTGTCAAAACCAGAATGTATTTCCCAAAAGGTAAGTTAAAAGTTAGTGTATAATATGAGACAAAAAATTTTAACTTAAAGCATATATGAATATATATTTACAAAATAAATAAAAAACTGTATAGGTATATGTACATGGTAAATTGTAAAAATACGTATATAAATATTGAAACACTTATATGTATGTATAATATGTATATAGATAACAGAGTATACATAGAGTAATAAAAATGTTTATAATAACTCGGTAATATCAAAAATGTATATATATAGTATAAAAATGTGTATTTTGAATTATAAAATGTAAATATATGTATAGATGTGTGTACAAAAGACATGAAAATAAAATATAAAATATAAATAAAAATAAGCATAATATATTAATAAATTATGGGTATATATATATATATATATATATATGTATATATAAAAGATATGAACATAGAATAAAGTAAAAAAATATATATAATATATAGATATGTATTTAAAACGTGTAAAGTATATATACATTATACATATGCGTAATAAAATAATAACTAATAATAATAATAATAATAATACAAAAAATAACAGAAGGGCTAATTTGAAATTCAAGCAAAATTTAAGAGCAAATTTGGAAGAAACACAAATATGCGAACCCTATTGAACACGCACATAACAGAGGGGGATCAAATGGGATATTAACCCTTTTCCCTAAAATGCTGCATTTTAATGAGGGTCGAAATGAAACAAAAATAAAGCGTGCGGTCAAATTTAAAAAAACAAAAAAAAATTGATTTAGAAATGCTTTTAAAAACAGAGGGACGAAACGCGCAAATAGACTATTAAAAGTAAAGCACGCGGATCCGGTCGGGTTCTGGGTCGGGCCACACGGGTTATAGGCTTAAACGGCGCCGTTTTAAACCCTTTAAATCCCACTTTAAAACAACCTAAATCATTTCTCCTTCGCTTTTGAAACCGCATGCCATATCTCCTCTCTGCTGCTTTGAGACCCTCTCACTCCGATGACGACGAACGAAGAGGTCTTTCGGCAACACTCACAATGGTAAGTCCTTCTCTACCTTTTCCTTTCCGTTTTGTACACAAAATAATAAATCAAAGGAAAAAAATGAAAAAACGAACCAAATAGAAAATCACCTTCTAAAAAAACTTTTCTTTCTCTTCGATTTCTCTCTGTTTTCGTTTTTTAATAATTTTGATACAATCTTTTTCTCCCATATACAGATTTTAATTGGCTTTTTATAGCCAAAGCGAAAAGGAAAATAGATATATAAAAATATTTCTTCCTTCTATTTTGCTATGAATCCCTTTCTTTTCGCTGTTTGCTCCTTGTTTGTTGTATTGCAGGTATGCGGCCAGTTAATGTGGAGGAGAACGTGGGTGCTGCTGTACGTGGGAGCGGCGCGCGTGTAGGGAGGCCGGTTTAGGATGTCAGCAAATTAATTTTTCTTGGCTAGGGTTTGAAAATTGGCTATTGGGCCTGCTATTGGGCCTGCTAGTGTTGGACTGTTTATTTTTCTGTTTTAATTTACTATGTGGGCCCGGGTAAATAATTGGTATTACAGTTGCCCCTCTTTGCTCGTTGTCGTGTAACGGGAATAGAGCAAAGACTAAAATACCAAATTATGCTCGGTTTTACTAAGCATCGACTTCTTCAGTGCTTCTTTTCTTCAGGTAGCATCATTCCTTCATACTGCATCTTCAGAGGTTATAGGAAACAGTGCTTTGATCCACTCCACTGCAACGTCAGGGAGATAGGATTCGTACGTTGTAACTTTCAAAAGAACAAAATTTACTATCTTTAGTCTGTTCCACTGCAACTTCAGGGAGATAAGACTTATAGCTTCAACTTGTTCTGCTACAATTTTAGGATAAATCTTGACACAATCTGCCCTACCGCAACTTCAGAGAGATGAGATCTGCGGTTTTAATCCACTCCATTGCAACTTCAGGGAGATAGGATTGATTTCTTCTGTCTATTCCACTGTTGCCCCAGGAGATAGAATTACTGGCTTCAATGTACTCCACTGTAACCTCAGGGAGGTAAAATCCACCATCATTGATCTGCTTTCTTCGATCTACTTCGCCACCAGTATGGGAAGACAAGATCTGCTATCTTTGATCTACTTCACGCCAATACATGAAGACAAGATCTGCTTCTCAATCTATTCCACTGCTGCCCAGGGAAGTAGAATTACTGGCTTCAATATACTCCACTGTAACCACAGGGAGGTAAAATATGCCATCTTTGATCTGCTCCACTACTGCTTAGGGAGACAAGATCTGAAATCTTCAATCTATTCCACTGTTGCCCAGGGAAATAGAATTACTAGCTTCAATGTACTTCACTATAACCACGAAGAGGTAAAATCCTCCATCTTTGATCTGCTCCACTACTGCTTGGGGAGACAAGATCTGAAATCTTCAATCTATTCCATCTTGCCTGTGGAAGTAGAATTATCGCTTCAATGTACTCCATCGCAACCTCGTGGAGGTAAAATCGCCATCTTTGATCTGCTCCACTCATCGCTTGGGGAGACAATATCCGAAATCTTCAATCTATTCCACTGTTGCCTAGGGAGATAGAATTACTGGCTTCAATGTACTCCACTATAACTACGAGGAGGTAAAATCCGCCATCTTTGATCTGCTCCACTCATCGCTAGGAGACAAGATCTCGAAATCTTCAATCTATTCCACTGTTGCCCAGGGAAATAGAATTACTGGCTTCAATGTACTCCACTATAACCACGATGAGGTAAAATCCGCCATCTTTGATCTGTTCCACTACTGCTTAGGGAGACAAGATCTGAAATCTTCAATCTATTCCACTGCTGCCCAGGGAAGTAGAATTACTGGCTTCAATGTACTCCACTGCAACCTCAGGGAGGTAAAATCTGCCATCTTTGATCTGCTCCACTACTGCTTGGGGAGACAAGATCTGAAATCTTCAATCTATTCCACTGCTGCCCAGGGAAGTAGAATTATTGGCTTCAATATACTCCACTGCAACCTCAGGGAGGTAAAATCTGTCATCTTTGATCTGCTCCACTACTGCTTAGGGAGACAAGATCTGTAATCTTCAACCTGCTCTACTGTCTCCGAGAGAGGCAAGGTTGGTGTTTTCGATCTGTTTCACTGTCGATGCAAGAAGGCAAGATCTGTTATCATCATTGATCTGTTCTCTAGGGAACATCACCTGTATAACGAATTTTATGAACCTAATTATGCCTAGTGATTAGGATGTCATGATCAGAATGAATCAACTGCTCCTAACTAGACATGTATGAATGACATTTGAATGAATGCAGAATGTCATGAAAATGATATTTTAACGCTTGGGTTATTATTACTCCAAGTTTATTAAGGTTTCATCACTAATGTGTTATAACACCTTCTTGCTTAGCTAGCGTCTCCAAAGAAGCACTTAGTCAGATTACCCCACTGTAACCTTCAAAGTTTAATCCACTAGGATGCAAAAATTTGTACCATCTTTCTCCCGTTGTAGACCAAGATGTAAAAGATTTGGCCTTTTCTTAATCCTCTGCTATCACAATTCAAGGATACAAGATGTGAAACTCTTTGGTCTCTTACACCATTCCCAGGGTGTTGTACCAAATGCTCATGCACAAATGAAGAAAATTCTTCTCCAAGAACAACTTCTTCTTATTATTCAGTGATCATTGCTTGCTTATTCATTTAAGCTTTGTCACCAACACAACATCTTGCCATTTTGTTCAATTAATACTTTAGATAAGAAAATTCAAAGGGATAGTCTTAATTTAGACTCTTCTTTATCAGATTTCTAACCTGGTGCGTTTTAAACAATAGTCCTGTTTGAGGTTCCTATATTATTCAGAAACTTCTAGAGTAATATGCAAAACTTCCCTTGTGAAAGTTTTATTAGCCCATTAATCATTACTCTAATGCAACACACTTGCAAAGAGAACAAAATGATGGATAAAATTGCATTGGTTCTGAGCATGGCTCGAAATGAATAAATTGTCAAGGATAATAAAGATGGATAGCAAAGAAATTGACTTAGGAATGCGTATCATGGAAATGAATGAAATGTTCCAAGAATAACAAAAATGGTATAAGGATTAGGTGCCCCAGATATCGCAGCTTGAACTTCTTTGTACAAACTTTTCGAAGACCATTCTGAGTTTAACATGTGCTTAGGAGATCTATAATACTTTGTCAATGCCCTAAGATGTCGCTTACCCTTTCCTATTGATTCAAGTATAGCAAGACCACTGCATGCCCCACTCTAATCAGTATTTGAGCTACTCCGATAATCTCATGCCCCATTCTGTTCAGTATTTGAGCTACTCCGATAATCACATGCCCCATTCTAATCAATATTTGAGCCGGCCTTTTCGGGTTTTCAACTCAAATCCCCTTTGGTCTAAGGCGCCCTTTGCGAGTTTTCACCTTAGCCTTTCCATTTTTCTCTTTTTCTCTTTTTTGATTTTTATTTTTTGAACTAAAAGCACCCTTTGTGGGTTTTCACCTTGGTCATCTCATTCTTTAAGCGGAGTATTTCCTGACTGAACCTGAGTTTACAGGACTTTACAGGTTTATCATCCATCTCACTCAAAATCAAAAGCTCCTTTGGAAAAGACCTTCTCTATAACATAATGTTTTTCCCAATTTGGCATCCGTTATATTTTTTTGTAGAGTGAGGATCTTCTTTAGCATTAGGTTGCCATCGTGGAATTCTCTGGGACAAACCTTTTGCTATAGGCTCGCATCATTCATTTCTTGGTACATTTAACCCTGATGAATAGTTTCTAGCCTTTTCCTTCAATTAAGTTCAACTAATCGTGTCGGGATTGGATCTTTATCCTACTTCAGCTCAGTCAAAACTCGAAGAGAAGGAATTTCAACTTTAATGAAAAAAACATGATAAACTAAAAAGAGTGGCACTGTCCCGGTAGAGTTTTTACTGCACCATTCATGATATTCACCTTGAACATACATCAAATTTCTGATATCGGGCTGTTGTTCAAATTGCAATGACAGCGCTTAAACTGGGTACATCCTGGTATGACCATGCGAAGGCATCTTTGAATACTTGAAGTAACTCAAGAACGTCGGCTTTGTTTTTCGATCATGCATCTTCCTCAAGGTCACAGCTTTATTGTCTCCTCATGAGGTAAAATTTCCTTCCCGCTCTACCATCCTTAATAAGTCCAGAAATAAGCTACAATCCATGTCATCTTTAAAGTTGTGAGATCCCTCTAAACACATGTCTCACTCGAAAGGCGATTTTGAGTCTGTAGCAGCGTCACTCATGGCATTGATATTTGGGGCCCCATAGTGGGTACCAAAGAATATACAAAAGAATGTATGAATAATGAATGAATGGTTTGATAGAAAAAATCAAAAGAATGAAAACGTAAAAACTGAAAGAACATTTGCTCAAAGATGATTGCAATAATGTACTCATTAAAATAATAATATTCAGACGTGAGCCTATTTCACAAAGAAGTTCTTATTACTTCTAGGCTGAAAGCAACAAGTGTGTTCTGAACATTACTCTAACAAATTCTAAATACTACAGCGTTTCTTCTGCGGTCCAATTATTTAGAACACTCCCAGGTTTATCTATCAATGACCCTTTTAATTGTGTCTATATATATGGCATCGATGTGAACACCCCCAACACCTCTTCATATATTGCATCCACCCTATTGTCAATCATGATTGGAAAACAGATTTTTTTGCACTTGATGAGTGTTCAAGCTTGACAACCCCCATGTTGATGAGTTTTTCAACTAGCTTTTTGAAGGTAATGCAATTCTCGATTGAGTGCCCTGTAATTCCCGCATGGTAGTCACATTGTGCGTTCCCATCATACCACTTGGGATACGGAGGTTGTGGGGGTTTTATGTAGGAAGGAGAAACAACGTGTGCATCAAATAAGCTTTGGTATAGCTCCTTATACGACATCGAAACTGGCGTGAACTGGAGCTTCTCAGTACCTGGTTTCACTCCAGATTCCTGTCTCAATGAACTTTGTTGACTAGCAACCCCCTTTCCTGGATGACTTATAGTAACTGATTTAGAGTAACATGTGTTGTTCACCTCATTTTCTTTTCTCTTTGGGACTAACCTCTTGTTACTCTCATCTGCATCAATTTTCTCGCTCCTTATAGCGCTCTCAATCATTTCACCATTCATGACTATGTCAGGAAAGCTTTTTGTGGCACTTCCTAACATATGTGTGATGAAAGGTGCTTTCAGGGTGTTAATGAATAGCATGGTCATTTCCTTTTCCAGGAGTGGTGGCTGAACTTGGACCGCGACCTCCCTCCATCTCTGCGCGTACTGCCTAAAGCTTTCGCTCGGCTTCTTCTCCATATTCTGAAGGGTGATCCTATCTGGAGCCATGTCTGTCACATGACTATATTGCTTCATGAACGATTGCGCCAAGTCCCTCCATGAACCAATCGTGGTACGGCTCAGCTGATTGTACCACTTAGATGCTGCCCCTGCAAGGTTGTCTTGGAAACAATGTATTAAGAGTTGGTCGTTGTTAACATATCCCGCCATCCGCCTACAAAACATGGTGATATGAGCCTCTGGGCAAGTCGTCCCATTGTACTTCTCGAATTCAGGCATCTTAAACTTATGAGGGAGAACAAGATCTGGCACTAAACTCAGCTCTTTTGCATCAATGCCTCGATAACTTTCAGTGACTTCCATCGCTTTGAACTTCTCCTCGAGCCACTTACATCGATCCTCTAACTATTTCGGTAATTCCACCTTTATTATTTCTTTCTCAGCCACTTCGTCAAAGTCCGGAATGGCAGGGTTCACGGGGTTGTTTTCGGGATTAAAACCCAGCCCAGTTTGGAGGTTCAAAATACCAGCTCGAAATTGCTGAGGCATGATGGTGACAGTAGATTTGCGCGGGTATTCAGCTTGAGCTCGCTCATGTGGAGGGGTGAAACCTGGAAGATAGAAAAGTTCATCATCATTTCCCTCATCGACATCTGCCATGGGGCCCTTTCCTTTGTCACATCCCTTAGTTATCAGTTGGGTTAACTTTGCCACTATATCCTCTTGAGATTCCCGCATCTTCTCAGACATTTCTTGCTTCATCTTGTTTAACCGCTCCTGCATTTGTAGCTGAAGCCGGTCTTGTATCTCTTTCTAGTACTGTTCGAGCTTCTCTAATCTCTGATCCATATCTTTTGTCTTTGCTCGAGTGCCGTATCGGTGTCGGGTTGGTTGGTTGTTTTCCAGGTTAACTGAGCAATGATTTTATCGATTAGGCTCTTTTAGTGAATGTTAATGCATACGATGTCATGTAATGCAAATGCACGAAATGAAGGCCTAAAGAGATGTTAACTTTGATTCAATTACATTTAAAAAACTTTACTAGAAGACAAATTTCTTTACATAAAGCAGATATATATATATACGACTTTGCCCTCATATTCCAGTCGAAGACATCTTCTCCTTCTCCATCCGGATGCTAGGATAAACCTTGCGAATTCTTCAAAAGGAGCGTCTCTTTTATCTCTTTTTGCTTGATCCTGGTTGATATCCATCATCTGCTCATCTTCATAATGCTCATCGGCTTCTTTAAGAAAGTTAGATTATCGAAAACTCTTGAATAATCAGCTTGAATCCTCGGGCCATGAAGTAAAGTCACGAACACTTCTGTCGCCCTTCTTGTGTTTCTTGGAATATATTCAGGCATCCGTATTATTTTCCACTTTATCAAGAAATCCGTATTCCATGACAAGCTTTCTAAGTTAGTAATCGAATGTGAATCAACACCTCTTTTCTATAATGCAAATGCAATGTAATCATGATGTCATGCAATCAAAACAAAATAAACCCAAGTCAGTATCAGGTATAAACATTAAATCCAATACAATCAAGAAATAATAAAAACTCCTAGTCATGTATCTACTAAGGTTTAGAGTACTTCTACCTAGGGTAAGTTCCTAAAGCTCACTATATGAGGCTTAGTTTCTAGAGTAAGGGTACCCGAACCAGCAGATTCCTCAATCCTCACCCATTATAGGCTCAGGTGGATCGAGTTCAGTTCAGGGGGATACATTTCCCTATGGCTGCACGGAGATGAAAATCTCACGAAGACATAGGTACGGATGTATCCCGGAAGCGGTCCACTACCCTGCACGGAGGTGAAAACCTCACGAAGGACTAGTTTCTCGCTCCCACTTAAGGGGGTAAAATGCAAAATGTAAATGCAAAGTTGCCAAAATACCATGATAAAACATCAATGAGTGCAAAGGGAACTCATGAATTTTTTTTAAAAACTTTTGATTTTCGACACAAAGACAAACATAATCAGTTTATGGCTCGACTCTCTAAAGTCCCCAGTGGAGTCGCCAAGCTGTCGAAACCGTTTTTTGAAAACAAAATTTTAGTTGTCGACTTTAAAAATTAATCTGGAGTCACCACTGATCCTTTATTAAGGTGTGATCGGCCCACCTTAAACATTATTTTGGTCTACGGATTTTGAGAAAATGAGTTCGGGAGTCGATTACATACGAGGAAGGGTTAGCACCCTCGTAACGCCCAAAATCGGTACCAAATTGATTATTTGATGTCTTAGTGTCGAAGGTTTAAAAAGATTTTAAAATAAACTCAAACGATGAAATTTGAAAAATGGATAATCAATTGTTCAAGTCATGTAAAGAAATCGAGTCCCAATACGTTAGGGTACAATTCTTCATAATCCCCGAACTTTGAATATCACTTTATTTTATGTGAAAATCTTCATTTTGAGAAAATAACATGCCACACCCAATACGTTAGGACACAACAAGTTAAGTTCCCAAAAATGATTTTTATTCTCATGCATTTTGAATAAAGAATATTCTCGGTTATTCAGATTAACAAAGAAAATCGAACCCAATTCGTTAGGGCTCAATTTCTCGAAAATTCCCAACCTTGAATATTGCTTTTATTCAAAAAACTTTTAAATCAAGAAAATAATTTTGATGTATTGTCAAAACCGAATGTATTTCCCAAAAGGTAAGTTAAAAGTTAGTGTATAATATGAGACAAAAATTTTAACTTAAAGCATATATGAATATATATTTACAAAATAAATAAAAAGCAGATAGGTATATGTACATGGTAAATTGTAAAAATACGTATATGAATATTGAAACACTTATATGTATGTATAATATGTATATAGATAATGAGTATACATAGAGTAATAAAAATGTTTATAATAACTCGGTAATATCAAAAATGTATATATATAGTATAAAATGTGTATTTTGAATTATAAAATGTAAATATATGTATAGATGTGTGTACAAAAGACATGAAAATAAGATATAAAATATAAATAAAAATAAGCATAATATATTAATAAATTATGGGTATATATATATATGTATATATAAAAGATATGAACATAGAATAAAGTAAAATATATATATATAATATATAGATATGTATTTAAAACGTGTAAAGTATATATACATTATACATATGCGTAATAAAATAATAACTAATAATAATAATAATAATAATAATAATACAAAAAATAACAGAAGGGCTAATTTGAAATTCAAGCAAAATTTAAGAGCAAATTTGGAAGAAACACAAATATGCGAACCCTATTGAACACGCACATAACAGAGGGGGATCAAATGGGATATTAACCCTTTTCCCTAAAATGCTGCATTTTAATGAGGGTCGAAATGAAACAAAAATAAAGCGTGCGGTCAAATTTAAAAAAACAAAAAAAAATTGATTTAGAAATGCTTTTAAAAACCGAGGGACGAAACGCGCAAATAGACTATTAAAAGTAAAGCACGCGGATCCAGTCGGGTTCTGGGTCGGCCCACACGGGTTATAGGCTTAAACGGCGCCGTTTTAAACCCTTTAAATCCCACTTTAAAAAAACCTAAATCATTTCTCCTTCGCTTTTGAAACCGCTGCTTGCCATCTCCTCTTTGCTGCTTTGCACCCCTCTCACTCCGATGACGACGAACGAAGAGGTCTTTCGGCAACACTCACAATGGTAAGTCCTTCTCTACCTTTTCCTTTCCGCTTTGTACACAAAATAATAAATCAAAGGAAAAAATGAAAAACGAACCAAATAGAAAATCACCTTCTAAAAAAACTTTTCTTTCTCTTCGATTTCTCTCTGTTTTCGTTTTTTAATAATTTTGATACAATCTTTTTCTCCCATATACAGATTTTAATTGGCTTTTTATAGCCAAAGCGAAAAGGAAAATAGATATATAAAAATATTTTTTCCTTCTATTTTGCTATGAATCCCTTTCTTTTCGCTGTTTGCTCCTTGTTTGTTGTATTGCAGGTATGCGGCCAGTTAATGTAGAGGAGAACGTGGGTGCTGCTGTACGTGGGAGCGGCGCGCGTGTAGGGGAGGCCGGTTTAGGATTTCAGCAAATTAATTTTTCTTGGCTAGGGTTTGAAAATTGGCTATTAGGCCTGCTAGTGTTGGACTGTTTATTTTTTCTGTTTTAATTTACTATGTGGGCCCGGGTAAATAATTGGTATTACAAATATAATTGTACTTATTGCATATATTTATTGTTTTTGTAGATGCCATATCTAGACAACGTTCGTTCTACCCAAGATAGGCTATGAGCATCCTGCATTATTTAGTATGCGAGTGTCCATCATTTGTTTTCACATTGTCAAGTGACAATACCTTGACCGGGTGAAACAACAATTTAGGTTGGTACAAGGTATTCTTAATGACCTACTGACCCTTGATCGGCTTTGCAAGATATATTTAAAGGAGTAGGATAAGCATTGTTGACCGGTCAGACATAAGAGGTTCTCCTTTTGGATCGACAAGATCAACATTCCCTGTATAGGAAAATTATCCAAGATGTTAATTTTCAAGCCTCTAAGACATTTATGCAATGGTTTTTGCAAATGAGTCAAATGTGGTTTTATGCAATAGGGGAATGTCTGATAATTAGGGAACGACATATACTACCCAGCCATCAGTGAGCACATCAACAAGTCATGGTAGACTAGTTCAACATGTCTAGTTGGAGCTAGAGCCCTAGCCGTTGATTTTGTGGCAAAGTAGCCCAACTTGTCCAATCATTAACGCCGAATTCTATATGTCTATAGTGGTCACAAAATTAATTATATTATTATTACACAAAACTCTACACCTATAGTTATTGAGATCCTTTTAAGCATTTAATATTAATTACCCCGATTCTAATGAGTGCGAAAAATTTGATAGCGCCATATATAACTAAACTTAGCACACATAGCTGTTGAACTAGCCCTAAAAACGTATTTTTTAAGCATTCAATAATAATTACCCTGATTCTAATGAGTGCGAAAAACTTAATAGTGCCATATATAACTAAACTTAGCACACATAGATGTTGAACTAGCCCTAAAAAACTTATTTTTAGACATAGCCATTAATTCTTTTTACTATATTCAAGTAAAAGATAAAATAATTCGAATGAAAATTGTAGACATAATTTTCTTTAAAGAGTAAAATGGATAATTGAGTTAATAAACAACTAACTTTAAAAAATTTATTAATGTAGTATATTATTTTTATTTTAATGTCTGCTTTTATTGTTCATGTTCGAGACTTATGGTTCTTGGTCCCAATAATTTTATTTAATTTTTATATTTTAATGATTTTTTTGAATTTTAAAAATTTAAAATTTAATTAAATGATGACATGTCATCTACATCTATGTGTATGACATGTCAACAATGTTAAAAACATTAACTTTTCCATGTATTTTGGGGTGATTTGACAAAAATGCATGTTCAAGGGCTAAAAGAGGCCAAAATTAAATGAATGGATAAAATAACTTCTTTTATAAAGTTGAAGGGCCAAAAAGTTATTATGCCTAAAAAATTATAAAAATTATTTTATATCTAGAATAAACTTAGACAAATAGATGTACGGATTTAGATGAACCTAGATGTGATTTTGTCCAAATCCATTCTAAACATATTTTTAGTAATTTTATATATTTCAAATTTGTTATAAAATATAATGTTTTTGTATTATTATTTTAAAATTAAAATCATATAATATATATAATCTAAAAAAATTAAATATATATAAACTTATAAAATGTATATAAATTATTTGATAGTCAAAATAAGCTCGGACAAATGAATGTTTAGGTTTAAATGAACTCGACATTAATTTGTCTAAGTTCATTCCAAATGAAATTTTTTAAGTAATTATATATATTTAATTTTTATAAAAGGTTTGATTGTACAAATATTGAAGTATAAAAAATCAAATACAGACAGATTAAAATTTCAGAAAACCTAAAAAAATAAAATATATGAAATAATAATAAATAGTAACAATAAAAAAGATTTTCTTGCATATTTCTCATGATAATTGATTAAAGTTAAGAATGGTTTCAACTAAATCATAAAAATTCAAAAAAGATAAATTTTGTTTGAAATTGGGAGTGTAAACCCCACAATTATTGAAGCAAGAAGACAAAGAAGAAAACATTCAAACAAAGAGAATTGAATCATTTATTTAGTGCATAAAAAACCGAGTGAGTTGAAAGTCGAAGAGATCCAACCAAAAATGAAGCGAAGTCGGTGGTTTTATTCAAGATGAGAAATTATCCAAAAATTGCAAATTTTTTAAAAATTCTAAAATTATGAAAAAATCTAAAATTTTCTTTAAAAGACCTGAAAACTTTTGTCAACTTTTAATAATATTATTTTCAAATTAAAAACCATATACATAAAATTATTTTTAAAAAATATTTTTGGAATGAATTTAAATAAAATAGCTTCTAGGTTCATCTGAATTGAGACAACCATTTATACAAAATTCATTTTGGATGTAAATCAATTTTATAATTTATTTATAGATTTTTACATTTATAAAGTTTTTTAGATTTTATATATTTCTAATTTCAAAATAATAATACAAAAACTTGATATTTTATTAAAGAAATAAAAATATATAAAATTACTAGAAGCCACATTCAAATGAATCCAGAAAAGTCACATTCAGATTCATCTGAATTTCGTCATCTGTTTGTTTATATTCATTCTAAATGTGAAATATTTTTATTTTTATTAATGTTTGTCACATATCAAAAGTGAGATTGTCTTGTGTTATTGTATTATAGGTTGCTAGTGTTATATTATCACATTTTAAGAGTATTACAAAAAAATTAAAGCATGTGGTGGAACCCAAGTTTAGATACAAAAATATATCACGTGTCATTTTAGCATTTCATATAATTTTTCGTTTCTTTTAATTAAATCACCTCGAAATGAATGAAAAATTAACATTTTAACTTTGTTGATGTTAACATTTAAAATAATCATTTTCATAATTTTAATGATTTTAAATTCTTTTAAAAATATTTTTATAATTTTTAAAATTTTAAATTTTTAAAAATTAATTAAATACTAACCTATCACCCACGTGCCATGTCAATAAAAAAATCTAACAACTACTTGAGTGATTTGAAAAAATTAAATTAAATTTAAAAAATCATTATGCTAGAACAGCAGCATCGAAGAGCAAAGTTGATATTAGAAAAGGAAAAAGGAAAATTAATGGAATGGAAGAAACATTTTTCTCACCGCCAATAAATAAATTATTTATTTTTGGTCAGAACTCAACAATATTTAAAAATATATTTATATAGACAATAATAAATTTTAGAACATTTTTATTATTTTCGTAATTACATAAATAATTTTCATACAAATTTGACCTTTCAACTTAACCTTTTCTAGAACTTTCTCAGATCTTAAGGAAGCTAGAACACGCGCCTGTCTCGAGCGTCGTCAAAATCTTATTGATGAAAAAGGAGCACCACAAGTATGTCCCATTCAGCCATAGTTGCTTGCCGGCTGGCAGGCGCGTGGCTAAATACAAATTCTGACAAATCTAAGTCATAACTTATCAAACTCTGAATACTTATATATAAATAGAAGTTCTTTTTTGAACTCATTTGGAATATTTTTCAAGAAAATGCCTTAATTTGTAAGTAGCATGATGCAAGTGCACGACAGGAGGCATTCTTTTTGTTCTCTGTTGCTACGTCACGCCTCCAATTTCCCCCACCTTCTCAATTTCAATTTAATCACATTATTATTATTATCTTTTTAATTAAAACTCCAGCAAGTCTGCTTCTTTATTTATAACAACCATACAACAACGCCTTCCTCCCCTTTTAACTTCATTGATTTCTTCTTCCATCTCACGCTTCTCTTTTTCTCCTTCTCCGGCGACGATCTCAATTCACCGGAAGTTCTCGCCCTAAGGATTACCTCTATCATATCCTTCGACATCTTGTGATTCAGCATATTCTAACTTGTCGCCACCATGAATCCCGAATAGTAAGCTCTTTTCTTCTTTTCAAATCTTTGAAGGAAAATAAATAGCCTGTTATTTTATTTTATTCGGTTTTATTCACTCGTTTCTAGTTCGTTTTCTATAGATCTGTTTTTTGCTTTTCCTTTTGAATTAGCGGTTTCTTTTTTTAATTTCTACTAAATATCTGTGTTTCTTTCGTTACCTTTATTATTCATGGATTTCTTATTCAGATCCGATTGAGTAAAGCTTCAGATATGTATTGAATTTCTAATGATAAGTTAGCTAATAAATAATAGTTAGAGCTGAAAGTCGTGACTTATAGAAGTGATTTCTTAAGTTAGGTGACAGTTTATGGGGAAATTGAAGGTAAATCAAAGAAAGTTAGGGCATAAGAATGGAAGTAATCAGGTGAATAAAAGTGTTGATTGTTATTCTAATGTCATGTGAAGGAGCTTATAGTACTCAAAACTGCTAGAGAAAAAAAGTGAACCTTGTTTGAAGCTTCATCGGATGTTTGCTTATATGTTGAAATTTTGATTTTTTTAAATATTTATTCTGAATTTTGTTTGTTTGTGTTAATGACAGTGATTATCTGTTTAAGCTTTTGCTTATTGGAGATTCTGGTGTTGGGAAATCGTGTTTACTTCTGAGGTTTGCTGTAAGTTTTTGGTTGCTCTTTGATTTTCGTGTCATTTTAACTTTGTGATTTGTTCTGGTGTTACTCAATAGAGGTTTATGTTTCTGAACTCAGTTTCTTTAATTTTTTGCGAAACAGGATGATTCATATCTGGAGAGTTATATCAGTACCATTGGTGTTGACTTTGTAAGTACTATCTCAATTCCTTTATAGCAGTGGTTTTTTTGTTAATCACGTGAAGGTAAGTTAAATTTGAATTGTATTCCCATATGCAGAAAATCCGCACTGTGGAACAGGATGGAAAAACTATCAAACTCCAAATAGTAAGTTTTTGAAATTTGCTGGATACTCTTTCGTTTGTTAATCAAGATTTATTTGGAATGCATACTATAATTGCTGTACACCATTCTTTGTATGCTTTAATCCTTTAACTGCTTTCTGTACATTCTCTCGGTTCGGTTCTATTCGATTCTGATTCTGCGAATTTGATTTTTATAAGTCAAATTGTTTTTTCTTTCTGTTGGTAGAATTATTTGATGATTTATACAGTTAAAAGCTGCATGACTGCATCTTTGTTCTGACCATTGTGGGTTGCTAATTGACTTTTCTCGCTTGTCACTGGACAGTGGGACACTGCTGGCCAAGAACGTTTTAGGACAATAACTAGCAGCTATTATCGTGGGGCTCACGGTATCATAGTAAGTGCCATATTTCACACCTTATCTGCGTTGTTCCCCACTTATTTTTCTTCGTGCAGGAAACAGGATTGAAATATTGTTGCTAACATCTTGGCAGGTTGTTTATGATGTGACAGACCAAGAGAGTTTCAACAATGTCAAGCAATGGCTAAATGAAATTGACCGCTATGCCAGTGAGAATGTGAACAAGCTTTTAGTTGGGAACAAGTGTGATCTAACAGCAAGCAGAGCTGTATCCTATGAAACTGCTAAGGTAAATTGATTGACCCTATTTAGTCATTTGCTGCAAACTTATACAGAGGTTTGGGTATTGTTGAAGTTCCATAATTTCATCATTCGTGACTTGTTTCCTTTGTACAGGCTTTTGCAGATGAAATTGGAATTCCTTTCATGGAAACAAGTGCTAAGAGTGCTACTAATGTCGAAGAAGCTTTCATGGCCATGGCTGCTTCAATCAAGAACAGGTACAGACAAACATATATGTGGTAGATGAATTTAATTCTTCTCTCATTTGTAGGCTTTTATTTTCGAGCCAATTGACCCGTCTTTATGGCTGTTGGCAGGATGGCAAGCCAACCAGCAATGGATAATGCGAGACCTACAACAGTGCAGATGCGAGGACAGGCTGTGGACCAGAAATCTGGTTGCTGCTCTTCTTAATGAAAAATAAGGTTTTAGTGGGGCTCATAATGCTCTCTTGTGTTAATTTGTTGCATGTAAAACTAGTCCTTTAATGCTTTGGATATAAATTTCAGATGGTTCAGCATGATATCCTATCCTTGTCTTTGGTTATGTTAAATTTCCATTCTTCTAATTGTATTTCATTTTAAGAATACGGTTGTACAAAGTAGTAATGTCAGGTTTTGAAATTTATGTTTTTACCATGCTCTGGAATTTCAGAAAATTATACCATCCTTTCCTCCCAAGAAAACGTTGTATTATGAAGCGTGTATTTGACAAACATCTAAATTTCCAACAGTTAAAGTGAAAGGGAAATGCTGAAAACTAGGGAAGCATGCAAAGTTACCAGTAATCGCCACAAGAACAGCATCCACCCATGAAATGGTGAAACCTAACAGTATCCCTAAGAATAATCTCTCTTCTTTCTATGGCTGATATGTACTTGATGGCACGGTGACAATCACCGCAAACTCTCAAGTTCTTGAACACTCTGATCGGGGTCCCATATGGCACTACGATAAGCCCAAAGGCAATCGCCAGCTTTTCGCTATGCCATAATAGAAGCTGTTCTTTCTGCTCTTCCCCCACATCATGCAATGCAGATTCAAGATCTGGAACATAACCAGCCAATTTCATTTTCTTCTCCAACTCATTCAATTTCTCATGTATAGATGCTAATTCTGGGTGCACCCTATCCCCTGATCTGAATTCATGAACTGTATTCTTTATTTCAATCCAACTATAACCAGGTGTCTTTACTACCTTATTGTCCTTCATCGAACGGCGAACCCTAGCAACATGGTCCCATTTGTTCGTTGCTGCATAAACATTAGCCAGTTGCACATAACCAGCTGCACTTTGTGGATCAAGATTAAGCAAGTTCTGAGCAGCAAACTCGGCCAGCTCCAAGTTCTTGTGGATCCTACAGGCACCCAAAAGGGTTCCAAATATGGCGGAATGTGGTTTGAATGGCATTTTCTTTATCAAATCTACAGCTTCAACAAGTTTCCCAGCTCGACCAAGCAGGTCCACCATACATGTATAATGATCTGGTCTAGGTTCAACCCCATAATCCTTCACCATAGAATCGAAGTATCGAACGCCAATATCTACCAGCCCTGCATGGTTACAAGCCAGAAGAACAGCCACAAAAGTGATCCAATCTGGCTTTATTCCTTCACCCCTCATCTCCTCAAATAAATGGAGAGCTTTCTCACCTGCACCATGTTGGGCATAACCAGATATCATTGCATTCCAACTAACAATATCCTTGCTCTTTGTCTCGAGAAACAGTTTCCAAGCATCATCCAACACTCCACATTTACAGTACATGCTAATCAATGAAGTACAAGCAGTTGTATCATCACGTAACAAAGACTTACAAACAAGCTGATGAACTTGTTTTCCCAACTGCAAAGCAGACAATTCACTGCAACCCAATAGGACACTGCTCAAACTTGAATGATTTGGCCTAATACCGTACCTTAACATAATTCTAAAAATCTTTAAACCATCCTCAGCTCGACAATTCTCCACATAGCCGGCGATCATAGCATTCCAAGTCACCAAGTTTTTAACCGGCATTTCTTTAAACAATCTCTCAGCTTTTTTTATCTTCCCAAACTTCAGATACCCACTTATCATTGCAGTCCATGCCACCACACTCTTCACTGCCGCAAACTCAAAAAATTCCTCAGCCAATTCCAGTGCCCCACATTCAACATACCCAGAAATCATTGCACTCCAAGTAACGCTATTCTTCGCCGGCATTGCCAAAAACAACTCCCTTGCTTTCGCCATCGCTCCCTTTTGAGCGAAACCAGAAATCATTGTATTCCAAGAAGCGATATCCTTAGAGGGCATGGAATTAAAGAAAGACCAAACCGTTTCCATATCAGAGTTTTGTACATAACCAGCCAACATGATATTATACGAAACAGTGTCTTTTTCAGGAATTTGATCAAACAGTTTCTGGGCTTCAGTTAATTTCCCAGGTTTTCTAGAATACCCCGCTAACATTGCGTTCCAAGTAACAGTCGTTTTAACAGTCATGTTTCCGAAAACTCGGAGAGCGGAACTCAAATCACCTGATCGAATATAGCTAGTGATAATCTTATTAGAAGAAATGATATCATTGAGAGAATTTTGATCGAAAGGTGGAGATTTGTCAAGAGAAGGGGCAGCTGGGTGTGTGCTTGTTAAGTTATGGGTGGAAAGCAAGTTGGGTCTTTGCGGTGAATGGGCATGGAAATTGGAGGGAACAGCTTCAAAGTTGGGATTGGCATTTGGGGTTTGGACTGTGAAAGTGGAGAAAGGCCAGTTACAGTGTTTGGTTGGCAGGAAATTTTCAATGAAAGGGAAGGGGAAGTGTCTTTGGTTTCTTCTGTTTCTCAGATAATGATACATTTGACATGCTCAGAAAGAAAAAGAAGGCAGTCGTTTGGTTAATATTAAATCGATGGGCATTGACCTTTGTGCTCTAAGTGCTGCTTTAGCCCCCACCGACAGTGCGGCTTTCACCGTCGTCTAACGCCTGTCCTCCCATCATAGTTTTATGGTGATTGTTAGTAAATCTTTAACAACGGTTAACTGCTAACATATTTTACTACCATCGACAGCGAAATGACAATTAAGCTCTTTCTCTGTTTTTCAGAAAGTTGGGAGAAATCAGTATAAGAAATGCACGCAAGTGTGTAAATAAAACGCTGAAACTACTTCAGTTCAACCTGAATAATTTAAATTTAGTAATACAAAACTCAAAAAATTTGTAATTATTATTCAGTTTTTCATTTGTAGAACTTTTTTTGTATTATTAATTATCAAACTTATATAAATTAATTGATTATATTTCAAACCAAATTCAAATTTAAAAATAATTCTTTACTTGTAACGAATATTAAATGCTTTTAGCCGCTCACTAGTAGGAGTGAGCGTTAGATCGAATTGATGAAAAATTTTCAAGTTGACGAATTTTATTAAATCATCCTAACTCGATTTAAATTTTTTTCGAATCGATTGAAAATTGTTCGAGTTAAATTAAAAAATTAAACATGTCAAATTAAAATCTTGTTACAGCATAACTAACTCCATATTAGAGCACATAAATTTGAAAACCATATATATTTGAAAACTTTTTCAAAGCAAAATAATAATAAAAAAGATATTTTATTATGATAAACTTGAATCATTAACTTATTTTAAGTCCCAGAATTATTATTTCAGAAAATTACTAATTTGTTCATTTTGAAAATTGATATGAACTAAAGGGGTATTTCCATCAATCTGTTATTTGAATTAGTCGAATTATTTGAGTTATTCAAATTGTAAATTCAACTCGACTCAAACTCGAATTACTTATCCGAGTTGACTCGAATAACTCAATTCAATTAACTTGAAATTCGATTTTTATTTTTAATTTTTCGAATCAAGTTTTACTCACCCCTAACCTGTATCCAAGCTCAGATAACTCAATTACTCCTAACGCAAGTAAGTACATGCTGCAAACCCATAGCCCAAGTAAAACATATACAACCGCAGGAGCTTAATGCAGTGTCACAGACTGCTATTCAAAGTCTGTGGCCATTGCATAAAGAATGTTCCATGAAGGTCAATCTATTAAATAGCGATCATTTAAGCCACTTGAACTTACCCAACTTAAAAAAGAAAAAGTAACAAAACCTACTTACGATAAATTAGGATTACATTGATAAATATAAAAAGTAATCTTAAAAGATTGTAGGAGATTATAATCTAATAAGATTGTATTGTAAAACTAATTATGCAATCGTATTTGGCAAATCTCAACTACAAATATAATAATATAATATCTCCCCCATCATCTTTAATCATCCATTAAATTCCGTTTTTTAATAATAAAAACTTTATGAAAAAATTTACTTTAAACACTTTGTTGGGCGTTGCTTTTCCAAAACTACTCTTTTTTCTGTAAATTGCTTCCACTTACTTGCGATACCTTAAAAAAAATTCTACTGAAAATCCTCACTTCATAAAGATTAAAATGAAAAAAATCACGAGACTAAAACTCTAACCCAAAACAACAGTCCTCACTTACACCCCCGTGTCAATAATAGAGATTAAAATTTAAGAGGATGGAAATAACATTAACGCAATGTCTCGGACAGGACCAAAACTGATGCTACTACTTCTCAGTTGTAATATTCTCTAATTTTTTAACCCAAAACAAAAACAGAATGGAAAACAAAAAAGATATTCATGCAAAATTACACTCAAAAACACGTTCATGGTTTCTAACAAGGGAAATGGTGATTTGTCTTGAGAGTTTTTTGGGGGAGAGGTGGGGTGACTCCTGACTATAGAATAAATCACAATGGATTCCAAGTGAAAACCATTGCGGAGATTGTGGTGGCGGACATCACTTGCCACCCAATGAGGGGAAGTGTCCAGGATCTGCAATTGAGGGAGCTTGCACATTGCTGGCTGTGTTGCCTCCATATCCACCTCTGGGACCACGGCCACGGCCTCGTCCACGCCCAGGTCCATAGTACCTCTCCCCTTCAGCTGGCTTCAGGAACTCATTGATGCTCACAGACTACACAGAAACAGCATTCATGCAAAACTTTAGTAAGTGGAAGAACACAAGTGACATCTACATTCAAGCCATCAGAATCAAAAACAGTTAATAAGGGAAAGTTGATACAATCATACTTCTTATATTCACATTATTATGCAATTACATATAATTCGCATTTACAGATAGTTTAAGAAAGTAAATTTGGAACTCAAAATGTTCTGTTTATAGAAAGCAAGCGTTCTGTCCCGAGCTGCGACCCCTGAGAAAACCAACTCACTGAAGTTTTGTTTATAAGAGAAAAAAAAGCTTGAAGACAACTGGGTGTGGCCCCAAAATCAGTTATAATTAACTAAAGAATGGTGAAAGGAAAATCAAAACAGGATTCAAACATGCAATAATGGTGAATGAACAGAACCCCATCCACCTAAGAACCGGAGAAGCATATTCAGAAAAGATAGAAACATATTCTACTTAATTACGCGATACAAACTCCAAAGGTGCATCAATACTTCGTTAAACAAAATGATGATAATCAATCTATAAATTGAGAAAAATATGCAAACCTTTTTGGCTTTTTCTTCTTTATCAGCATCCTTGCGCTTGTCCTTTTCAGATCCCTAACAAACAAAAAGCCCAGTCAATATCCCAGCACAGATTACAATATAACAAGAGAGAGTTAAGAAATTTTACCAGTTTGATAAAGATGTCATCATTGCTCTTCTTGTTCGAAAGTTGTTGCATGGACTCGAACTCTTTGACATCAACTTTCCTTCCTTCAGTCTTGAGGGCATCCAAAGCTTTCCTCTTCTCCTCGAGAATCTTCTCATATTCTTCCAATGTCATCTCCTAAAACAGACGGAGAATAAATACACATTCAAAATTAGAACGTTAACATGAAAGACTTATTAAACATGGCAAATCCAAACTAAGTTGATTATTGGATCACCCTAAAGCTGATTCCAGTAGAAAGTCCGGCCGGTTCATAATTATTGAATGTGAAATTTAACCAATATTTCAAGTAACATAAATTCCTCCAACAAATATTACCTAGTTAAGTTCATTAGTTTAAATGGGCTCCACAAACACCCGTATTACAACTACAGGTCAACTACTGATCCTATGCACTTCAAAAATTATTGCTTTTAAATGTGATGATGATAGACACATGGCCCATAAAGAATACAGTTCCAGGTGCATATATCAGCATATACTATTTATCCATAATCACTAATTAACGAGTAAACATAGAGGGAAATCACCAAAATACTATTGTTACCCGACCACTACCTTCCGACAAAACCAAAACCATAACTGCGATTAAAAAAACTACCTTATTTTCAGGCTCCTTCTCCTCAGCTTCATTTGCAGCATTCTCCTTGTTGGCATCAGCAGCATCTTCCTCTCCAAACTGCTTCTCAGTGCTCTTCTTCTCATTCTCAGTGACATTTTCTTCAGTCTCCCTTATTTTGGCCAAAATAGCAGATAATGATGATGAGCTCACATCACATAAACACATAAGTACATTTTTAAACATGTATAAGACATATCAAATAAGGAACATTTTTAATGCATGCTGCAAGAGATATTGAGAAAAAAGATACTAACGGTGCAATCTCATCAGTAGAACTACCCCAATTTCCACGTCCAGAACCATCACGCTTGAATTCATTCCTGTATAGACAAATGATGCCATCAATGGTTAAACAAAACAGAAACCAATAGAGAGATCATAGAAAACATATCACACAACCAAGAGTGGAAAAATACTAACCCACGTCCAGTCCCACTGTGGCGATCATACTGCCTGCGAGGGCGTTCCCCTTCTCCAGAATCTCCATTGTTAAAACCACCACGGCGACCCCCTCGGAAAGAACCTCGAGGCCCATCATAGCCGCCGCGCCTTTCATACTGCTTCCCATCTCCCTCTTCAGAGGGTCTGTACCCTCCTGAATACCCATTGGAGTTATCGCTGACTCTGGAATCACGGTTGAACCCACTGCCTCCACGGCCACGGCCTCTTCCACTACCACGGCCACCTCCGCGTCCAAGCTCATTCTTAGCCTCTCTCACTACATAAAAGGACAGGGAAAATGCGGGATAAATGAGTAAGCACACAGCATGTCAATGATCAAAAGTATTTGTCAATAAACCAACAAAATCTAAAGCTAAGGTCAGCAATAAAAGCAAGAATATTACAATGACCAGATCCCAATAAAATCATTCCAACAAAATAATAAGTAGGCGTAAGATTTGAAAAAGAGCAGATTAATGAGAGATACAAAATCTCCATATTTATTTTGTTTTACATGTATCTCTAATCCAATAAACCATACATCAATCCAAAAACCAATCACAACAAAGATAATTCACTAAGTTACAGAATCAACACAAGAAACAAATTGACTACTTTTATGGATGCTATTTTCAAATCAAAACAGACAATCGTTAAAAAGAAAAAGGCAAGAAGAAACGAAAGTCACCAGCTTGAGAAGGAGGTAGTGGCTTGGTGGGAAGCTTGGCAGACTTAGCAGGCTGAGCCGCAGCTGGAGTCGAAGCAGGAGCTTTCTTAGGCTTTTCAAGCTTTTGCTGCTCAACAGCAGCAATAAGCAAACTTGGGTCTTCAGTATCATCATCCAAGAGATCGAAAGGGTTCTTGGTTGCCATTGTTAACGTTTAAGAGATGACACTGAAAACTTCAGCTTTTTTTCTTCTTTTTTTCTTAACTTAAAAAGAAACAGCAATCAAGAGAACCCCTAAGATATGGTTGAAGCCATGGAAGCGAATTAATGAGGAAAAAGGAAAAGATCTAAGGTTGATGTTAGGAAGGTAAGAAATTGGGGAGACAAAGAGAACACACAAAAAGTAATGTGAGAGTGGCTCAGTAAACCCTAACCAATGCGGCAGAGAAATAAGAGTGACGCTAGACCTAATCTTAAAATACCCTATTTGTTTTGTTAGTGTGCGGCCGAGCTCATTTTAAGACTTGTGTGCATTTTGTTTTGGTCTAATTGTGTACACCCGATCCCTATACTCTTTGCACTTTTAAAGTTTAATCTCAAAGAATTTAATAATTGAAGTCAAATTGGTATTTTTAAATAAAAAAAAAAACTTTTACTCAAATAATCAATACTATGCAAATAGGGTCGTAAATTCTTCGATTTTGATTTTGAATTTTAAGGTTTTTCTATGTCAATTTTCTTCTTCTCTTTTCCTTTCATAAATTTTATCATATAACTAGTTTCTATATTCATGGACTTAATTTGTGTTATAGATTAATTTTATTGTAAAAAATTCCCGACAAAAGTTTTATCAAGACACCATTTTAAAACAAATTTACTAAATATTTTAGAATGTAAATTGGATTAACAACTGTTTACAGGTCAGGTCAAGTTTGGGCGAGACCCTAATAGAATTTTAAGCTCGTTTAATAGGTTCGGATCAGGTCTGACCCAAAAAAAGACTTAAATTGTTGTCTAAGCTTGGCTTGAATTATAGATGTTAAATCCAAACTTGAACTATATTAAATTTTTTTATATAAAAAATTAAAAAAATGTAATACATAAAAAGCATTAGAATAAATGCTTCCTTACAAATTGAAGAAATACATTAAAAAATTATACTTAAATAACATTGAAATAGGTACAACTTAATGACTAGATCCCTCTAAAATAGTAACAAAATTAACAATAAAACATAAGTTGTACAATATCCAAACAATAACAACAAAATAGTGGTAACATAATAGTGAAATGATAGCAAAACAATAGGAAAACAGCAGCAAAACATCGAGCTCTTAGGGTGAAGGCAGAATATTTTGCATAAACTCAAACCAGTGCATCACACAATCAAATTTGTGCATCTCAATCGTTGCAAAAACTATCAATGACATTTTGACATGCCAAATATTGTGATTCGTAAAAAATTCGACCAAGATGCATTCTTGAATTCTCTAGAATCAGAGTATGACGTCCATTTAAACTTTACATACCTAATATTTAATTTCAAATCCTTACGCCATTATTATATAATTGAAATTTTCAAAAACTAATCCCGACTTCTGACTGTTGGTCTAACAATAACCGATATCTTCAAGCTCGTTCGGGATACCCATATGACTAGCGTCATTGTTCCACCTATTCAAACAATATGTTATTCCAAAATATAATAATGAAAAAAATAATATGATAACTATATTATTAAATGAATCTTACCTTATTACGAGTGGGAATTGATAAGAGAAGTTTACTTGGGGACGTAAAAATGATAAGCAATACCATGCCCATGACTGAAGAAGGAGTACACAACCACCGATTTTAATTTTTGTGCTTCAATTTCCCGCCACATCTCTCAATATAATGTAATAGCCACCTTAAATGTACTAAATTTTGAGATTTATTTGATATTAAAAGACCTCCAATCAACCTTATTGCAGTTGGGAGAATATAATTGAATGAAAAAGATTAAAAATTATAAGGTATATATAGAAAAAAAATGGACCATTGGAAAAATGTGATCATTGGTCTAATTAGCCGTTGGTCTCAACGGTTAGAAAATCAAGAAATCTGACCGTTGGTCTAAATAGCCGTTGGTCTCAACGGTTAGAAAATCAAGAAATGTGACCGTTGGTCTAAATAGCCGTTGGTCTCAATGGTTAGAAAATCAACGACGGTGATTTTTTAATCGTTAGCAATCTAACTGTAAAAAACTCGACTTTAGAACGAGACAAAATTAAGTGACAAAAACACGTCTTATTATACGTTTCAAAATAAATGAACTAAATCCCTAATTTTTAAAAATTGAAATATAGCTTAATTTTCCCTAAATTGAGAAGCAGAAGATAAGAGATTCTTAGCTTTGACGATAATGGTCCCTTTTAAAGGCTTGGGGAAATCGTATAACTGGGTTAAAATAATTTATATAGTTGAAGATTTATTAAATTAAGGAAATAATCAGGATTTTAGCATTAAATTAAATAAAAAATCTACTGAGATTAACATCTTATAATGTCTCTAAAAAAGTTGTGGTTTAATTGCATGCTCTGTGGCTAATTTCAATATTGCATTAAAAATATGTATTACCATTACTTATTATAGTTTTAGTATCTTAATTGAAAAACATATTTCTAGCTACAGAAAACTTATTTACGCCCATGATACCTCCATTTTAGGAAACGATGAAATATGATGAATTTTAAGTATGGAAATTAGACCTGACATTCGTTTAGGCTTGAAGGTTTGTTCGAAAAATAGAAGTATTTAGGTAAAATATAGGCTTGAAAAATGAGTTTGGACAAAAAATAAAGTCTAGTTCTTAAACATATCAAATCTCAGCTAAGATTTTTTGGTTTGGGCCCAACCGACCCGGATTTGCCTAAACTTTTTTCTTGCTATTGTTTTGCTATCATTTTAGTATTATATTGCTACTATTATATTGTTATTGTTTGAATGTTGTATAAGTCTAGTTTTTTTTATTAGTTTTGCTATTATTTTAGATGTATTTACTTGCTAATTTGTAATTGTTTTAGTGTTGTTTAAGTATAAAAACATTTTTTAATGTATTTTCAATTTATATAGAAACATTTATTTTAATGTTTTTAGTGTATTTGATATATTATATTTTTAAAATTTGTTTTTATATAAAAAATAATATAAAATTTTTAACACGGACGAGCTGGGCTCGAGTTTAACATTTTTTATCTGGGACGAGATTGAACAAAATTTTGAGTCTATTTTTTGGATTGGGCATGAACCTAAAAATAAACCTAAAATTTTGCATCGACCCATCCCATAATTAGATGTAATGAAAGCTTTATACTCTTAAATAGGATTACATTCAACAATTAAAAAGAAAAAAGAAAGAGTTTGGAGATAATTATCATCAACAATCCTAGCTCAATAACTTAAAAAAGAAAATGAAGGAATATTACCTCCATCTAAAACACAAGAGCAAGATGGGAAAATTTAGATGGACTCCCATGTATTTGTAGTTTTTGATTATCTACCCCTGGTAAAATACTTAAAATCAACCTTTTCATCGTAGAATAGGTTAAAAAATCCATCACCAAGCTTTGCTCATTTCTTCTATTCTTCTTCTCCCTTTAAAACACATGCTCATTTCCTCTAAATACAGGATCCAGGTGTTGTGCTACTTGATTGCCCACGTATAACATCTTTTAAACGCTAGGTTTGAAGAACAAAAATTAGCCGCCCATCAAACGACGCCGTCTCTTTTCATTCAAAGCCAAAAATATATAAGAAAGGTGTGATGTGAATTGTGAAGCAGAAAACCTATTTGGGAGTCTTTTTAACCATAAGTTTAATTGAATATTAGTCATCATCGGATAAATTTTATACGAAATTCTAAGCCATAATATTTTTTTTTTACTTCAACTTTATAAAAAAAAAAGGGTCATTTTAGACATTCATTTAATTTTTCAGTCTCTTTAAATCTTTGAATTTGTATTTTTTGTCAAATTACCCAAATAGATGAAAAATTAACGTTTGTCATATGAATTGTCACATGAATGACATGTCAATTTTTAATTATTTTTAAATTTAAAAATATTTTTATATTTTATACTTTTTTATAATTTCTTTGATTTTTTAAAAACTTTTAACATTAGTTAAATGCTTATATGTCATCCACAAGTATACCATGTCAACAAAGTTTAAAAACATTTAATTTGTTCTAATTATTTTGAGGTGATTTAACAAAAATACGAATTTAAAAATTAAAAAGAAAACGAAAAACTAAATAAAATACTGAAATAATTTTCTATAAAATTAAGGAAATAAATAAATTATTAGGCCAAAATTCTAAAAAAAATTCTCATCAAATTTCAATAACTTTATTAAAAAAATCTAAACAAAATAATTATAAATAACTATTTTACCTATAAAGGCCCTTTTTCAAATTTATTTACGGAAATGGACTGATTTCTGCATTATTTACCAGAAAGGGACAAAAATGACAAAATGCGTCCACGTAGGAGCATTTTTGGGTTAAATTTCAGCAAAACGCGTTGACGTGGATGCGCTTTGATGACATGGCAAAATCGCTCTCCCAAGGGCGCGTTTTGCTCCGTGTTTTTTCCCCAACGACTTTTTTTTTACCGTTGTGGAGTCCAACGGTAAAAAAAAACTATAAAAACCCCTCATATTTTTTTCACACTTTATTTCTTCAAAAATTGGCAAAAAAACTCTCAAATTTCTTCCTAAATTTCTCAAAACTCTCAAATTCTGCTTAAATTTCTCAAAGCTTTCTTTAATTAATTATTACCTTTTATATTTTTTTTCTAAATTAGTATTATTTTTTTATAATTTCAAAAATATTTGATCGTGTTAGCAATGGCCGGGGAATTAATTCGTCTCGATCATAAACATATCTCCGCCGAACAAATGAAAATGGTAAGGGTTAATTTTAATTTTTGAATATTATTTAATAAATTTTTTCTTTTATTTAATTTTAATTAATTTTTATTTTATATTTTTTATAACAGTCTTTAGATCAGTGTTACAATATTATATTCGTAACATGTCTAGTCCTCCATCACATTTGATAAAAATTTATTTGAGGGAAGCGGGTTTTTGGCACGTGGCCATTATAGTTTGGGGGTGCAAGTTGGACCCGAAACTCATTAATGCGTTAATAGAGAGGTGGAGACCCGAGACGCACACATTCCATCTTCCATACGGATAGTGTATCATTACTTTGGAGGATGTGCAGTTACAATTGGGATTGCCGGTAGATGGGTCCACACTCTACCGGTCCGTTCAATTTGCTGATTGGAGAGTCATATGCTACGATCATTTGGGTGCGATTCCAGATAATATTTACGGAGGTCAGATCGAGATGGACTAGTTACAAGACACATTCCCGGAGCCGGGTAATGATTTGACTAAAGTAGAAAGAATACGGTATGCTCGGGCATACATCATTGAGATGATTGGATGTTATTTGATGCAAGACTTGTCACGAAACCTCGTACATTTGAGGTGGCTGCTAAAACTCGTTGATTTTAGAACAGCTGGCAAATTTAGTTGAGGGTCTGCCGTGTTGGCAACATTGTACCGAGAGATGTGAGGGGCGTCGCCACCAAATAAAGCCAAAATCAGAGGTTGCCTATCACTACTATAATCATGGGCTCAGTTTTGCTTTTCATTTTTACGTCATCGAGTGAACCACTCATATACATTTCCACTCATAACGAGGTAAAATTTATATTTGATTTTACAATTATTACATAGATTTAAAATATAGTTGTATGCTAAAAAAATATTTAATTAGGTGAAACCATTCGCGAGTTATGTTGGAATACCTACCGCTCTTGAAGATATACGGCTTCTATTAGACCAACGGTCTAAAGCGCAAGTAAATATTAAATAAAATATAAATATATAAAATAGTCATTTCATATTTAGTATTTAGTATTTAGTATTATGTATAGAACTAATATTTTTATCACATCCATATAGTTTCAATGGACACCATACGAGGATTCGACAATTCGAGCAGCAATTCCAGATGAATTATTTTAAAATCTGAACATTTGACATGTTAAGGTTCCATTAGTCAACTATGCTACTGTCGAGATGCCCTAGACAGATAAAGTGTTGCGGCAATTTAGATTCCGACAACCAATTATCGAGGCACCTAAGGTGCTCGATGATGAGCACAAAATCAACTTACGGTAAACGAATGCGAATTGGCCGGTATTTTTCTCGAAATATATTGAAACTTGGGAAATCGGTATGATTATATACCTACTCGCGAACCGATTATCGTTCCAGAGTTAGCGTGTGCGCCGGATTACATGCCATGGTTTAGGATCCATGGCAAGCCATATTTGCTGTAGGAAGAGCAGAAGCGCTAGCAAATCCATGTCGAAGGGGAACAAAGGGGCTCTTTAAATCCAATGAGAATGGATAACGTCACAGGCCCATCAACAACACCCATACAATCACCGAGCCTAACGCCTCAACCGACGATACTTACACCACAACCCCTTCAGATTATGCCAGGTGCATATCTTAACCCTTATATGTATCATATGTTTCCTTTTTCCAGTCATATACCAGGTTATTATGCATGACCCGATTTATCTCCTTTCCTAATGACTCTGACTCAACTCTTGATATACAGGCCATCGTTGCTAGAGAGATCGCATGAGTCACCGTCTGAGAGCTCATCTCATTACCAATCCCCATCGCCTTATGGGATTCAAACACATCCGCCGTGGGTGATGCAAACACCTCCACATTCTTTATTCTATCAAGGTGGGTCATCCTCCCAACACCTACAATCGAAGCAACCATAACCCTCACCTGGAGCTGAACCAAGGAGGAATCCAACGCATAATCGTCGACCACCCCCATGTGGCATTGATTCTGACCAGCACATACATTGATTTTTTTAAATATATTTGTGTAAACTTTTTTATATTGTTTCATTTAATAAAATAAATTTTTTTAATATTTTAATAGTAAATTATTTTTATATTTTTATTTTATAAAATAGAAGTTCTTTTGAATAAGGCAATAGAAATAATGCAAAATAGTTTCATTACATCAATTATCAACTATTTTGGTTTAGACATGATCAAATTGTATGACCTGGGTTCCTACACCATCCGCACAACTTCTGTTGGTTCGTTCTTTCCCAGATATCCAAATTATTACATATTCTGCTCTAGCAAGGTTAATCTTTTGGTTTGCGACACAATTCTCTATTCGGTAACAACTTAAACGGAGCAAGTGATATAGACGGCCACTTACGTTCATCTGGGACTGGTGGGAATACGTGTCTACACACATTGTACATGTATTCTATTTTGTACACTTCGTCGACATATCTCATGGGATTCAAATAGATATTCTGACAAGCTATAATTACATGAGCGCACGGATAACGAAGTGCGTCAAACATCCCACAGTCGCAAGTCCTATTTTTTAGGTGTACACGATATTGCCCGCCGGTAATACCTTGGTTCGGTCTGTCAAACTTGGTTACACGAAATTATAGGTTGTCACAATCGTGACACACTACGTACATAGTGTTGGCCCGAGCCTTCGCCTTGTTAATTTCTTACAATACCTTCCAGAACCATACATGGCCTCCCTGCATTTGACCTTTATAACTCGCTACTTGCTTTGGAAATAATGCCGCCAAAAGAAAATATGCCTCTTGTACAACCGAGGTTATCGGCAAATGATGTGTTCCTTTTATAACAAAATTTATGCATTCAGCCAAGTTTGAGGTCATATGATCATATCGTAGGTCGCTATCGTATGCTTGTGTCTACTGTTTAAAAGATATGTTACAGAGGTAGTCTGCGCCTTGTTCGTTAACTGAATGCAAAATCGCCAATATCTCATGAAAACGGTCCTTATTGATCTCGTACCCTGCCAATATAAGTTGATAGTGAAAATTACATACCACTATTCCGTTCAGAATAAATTGAATATTACAAACGAAATTATATTAATAGAGATTAAATATCCATATTGTCACTTGCTGTCGTTCAGTGATAGACTGATATTGCCTGTAGTAGTTGGACGCAACGTGCCTTAGACAATACCGATGGTGTGTGCGATCCCATAGGCTTTCTTGTCGCTCAATTGCGGCTAGTATTCCAGTGCCCCAATTCGATATAATGCATATATCTAGTTAGGGGCATACATGCCTCCTTAACCTAAAAAGAAAGAAATTACAGTCATCACCTAATTCCCCCGGTGTTATTGCAAACGCAATTGAAATGATTCTTCCACCGCTATCCTGCGTCACAGCTAGCAATTGATGATGGGTATATCTACCATGCATAAATGTACCGTCAATTTGTACCAATGGCTTGCAGTACATAAACGCGTCAGGGCATTGCTTAAAGCTTCAGAACAGACGCTTGAACACTTGGCATCCATTGAGCAATCGGTCTTTGTAGTACGCTGGGCTCGTTTCAAGGTCTGTTATGCAACCTGGGACGTACCTCTATAGCACCTGACACTACTGCTACACCTCATTATATGAAGCATCCCACCTACTATGCATCTTTTCTAACGTCTTTTGTTTAGCTATCCAAGCCTTGCGGTAAGAGGGCGTATAACTCAATTGGCTACGAATATTGGCAATTAAAATCGACATAGAAGTCCTGGGATCTGCCTTTACCATCGGTAGTATTAAGCTAGCTATCATACCTGAATCCATATTGGGATGATATTATGAAACACTTATCAATGAAGTACGTTAAATAATGCAACATTAAGTAATAACATTATTATTCAAAAACCCTAAACACCCGGTGATACTGTATTGGCAACACAAGTATGTGGACCTTTGTACTTTTTTTATCTCCCACAAACCTATCTTTTTCTTAACCGAAACTATGATTTTTCATGAACATATACCGTCTTGCACTACACACTTAGCCTCGAACTTCTCAGATTTGGATTTAACCACGTAGTTGACCCCGTGATTGATGCTATGTTGTTTCAATGCACCAAGAAAACTATCATTACTGGAAAACTCCTTACCAACTTCCAATTCACCCGAATTCAATGACGAACTTGTACAGTCACACCTTCTGTGTGGTAGCTTTAGAAACTCCAATGCATCATCTATTGATATATCGACATTATGCATGTGGGCTGGAGGGGAGTACGTTCTAAATGGCGAATCTTTTTCTTCTTCATCTGAACCCCCTTCAATGTCTTCAAGTTTGAATGGAATAGGATTCAGTTCAAAAAATAATGCAACTTCTACACCATCGGGGCCTGGCTCTCTAGGTGGATCCGCATCGGACTCATCATCTAACCCACCATCATCTGTAATGTACGAGGTCCTCTCGCCGGTGGACGTCGTAGGGAGTACATCATCCCTTCTTGTAGACGTTTCGTAACGTCTACGATCAAATGTAGATTGCCAACTACTAGAAGTTAATGTCATTCCTCAATACGTATTTCCAGCATCGAACATCGACCCACCAATGTGCATGTCCCATCCACTAATCGAGTGTCATGCAGGAGTTGTGTATTCCATATTGCCACAAAAAATGAGCGCTTTCGTGTTTTGCCTCCTACTAATAGAGTGTCGGGCATGGGTCGTGTATTCCTCTCGGACAGTAGTAGATGTTGAAGTCACAAATACTTCATTTGGCGATGAAAATTGTACATATAACTCAAGATAGGATGATCCACTAGCGAGATGAGTCTGCACCATCGCCTCCAAGCCACCATCGCCTCCAAGCTACAACCACCTTTGATATCAAATGAGTCATATGTCACAGGATCAATCGAAGCACAAAATCGATACTTAATAGAAGAAACCCTCATTGGTGTCGTTCCTAAGATTTTGCACCTAATTCTTTTACGAAGTTTTGTCAAATCTATGTTTTGGTTAAAAACCAGTCGCGTTGTGTTCTATGATAAAAAAATAACACCATTCTCGGTGTCACGGACCTTACCATCATAGTAAATAATAACACTAATAAGTTCACTCATCTTTAATTTTTATTCTGCTTAGCCTGTCTAATTTTTCTTACTGTAACTTATGTAACCTGATAATAAAATTTGGCTCATTTATAGCCTAAGGCCAAACAGCAACTACTGTAGAAAAAGACCATCCACGTGGGAGCTTGTTTTATCAATTTTGCTGACAGTACATCCTGCTTGAAGCGTTTTTGACACTATTTGTTCAAAACCGTCTTCTCAAAATTTATTTTTCAAGAACTACTGTAGAAAAATAGCGTCCACGTGGGAGCTTTTTTCATCATTTTTGCTGACAGTGCATCCTGCTTGAAGCGTTTTTGACACTATTTGTTCAGAACCGTCTTCTCAAAACTATTTTTTAGGAACTACTGTAGAAAAATAGCGCCCACGTGGGAGCTTTTTCATCGATTTTGCTGACAGTGCATCCTGCTTGAAGCGTTTTTGACTATTTGTTCATAACTGTCTTCTCAGAATTATTTTTTTAGGAACTACTGTAGAAAAAGAGTGTCCATGTGGGAGCTTTTTTCATCAATTTTGCTGACAGTGCATCCTGTTTGAAGCGTTTTTTACACTGTTTGTTCAGAACTGTCTTCTCAAAATAAATTGAATATGAAACTATTGTAGAAAAAAAGAAATCCTTATTGTCAATACAATTTTTCCTAAACCCTAAACCTTAAACACAGAGTTATTTCTTAAAAAACTAAACCCTAATTTAATTAATTTCTTAAAAACCCCAAACCCTAATTTAATTAATTTATTTAAAACCCCTAAAACGTAATTTAATTTTAAAAAAAATACTAAACCTTAATTTATTTTTTAAATCCTTAAAACCCTAAACTTAAAGTATTTTAACCCTAAACCTACAACCCCAACCCTAAATTAGTTTAACAAAACTCTAACCCTAAAAACCCTAAACCAAAAAATCCTAGGGACTAAACATGCAAAAAGCCCTAACATAAGAAAAACATGGAGCAAAACGCGCCCTTGGGGAAGCGATTTTGCCACGTTAGCAAAGCGCGTCCGCGTCAGCGCGTTTTTTGATGACATGGCAAAATCGCTCCCCTAGAGGCGTGTTTTGCTGAAATTTCACCCAAAAATGCTCCTACATGGACGCGTTTTGCCATTTTCGGCCTATTCCGGTAAATAATACAAAAATCGACCTATTTTCGTAAATAAATTTAGAAAAGGGCCTTTATAGGTAAAATAGTAATTATAAAAACTATATTTTTAAAAAATTTCCATCAAAACAAAAATAATTATAAAAAGTAACAAGGTTAAGATTTACACTTTAGAATATTTGTTTGAGAAAAAACGTTTTGGGCTTTAGCAGTAATTTTTAGCCCATAATCTAATCTCGGAGATATAGTTTCGGCGTTTAGCAGTAACTTCATTGGGCTGCCTTCAAATTGAAATAATTCGTTTTCTATTAGGCCTGTGGAGGAACAGTTCCCCATCATCATGGTTTTCAATCCCCAATTTATATGTAGTTAATGCATTTTTCGAGATTTCAACTTAACAAATATTCGTTTTCTATTAGGGTTGGAATATCTTTTATTCAAGTTAGTTCACAATTTTGACAATTATTCTTTCATTGAACCTTGAAATTTTTTTGTCTAAGTTAATCTTCGAACTTAACAATTGTTTCCACATTAGAATTTGAATTTTTTTGCCTAAGTTAATCTATTTATATTTCCTTAAAAAAAGTTTAAACCTCTGGTAACGATGCATACATACATGAACATTTCCTTTTGCATTTTAGATTGTTGAATTAATGTCAATGAGGTCTTGACACAATTGGCAAAAAATAGAAATCATGGATCTCAAGTATAAGACCCATCATTCACAATAGGTGCAGTTCATGGTTTTAAACTAGATTGTACTAGTTCTTAATCTATTTATGTTATAATAATTTGATTCTACTCTGTAACTATTCGAATAGTCTATTTGTGCCGTAATTACTCAAACATATATTTATATTCATACTTGAATTGTAACAATTAAAAGAATTGTAGGTCTAAAATTACAAAGTAAAAATTAAAGGAGAAATAATTTTAAAATTGAACCTAATATCAGTCAACATTTTATAGCAAGGACTATTCTGAGGAAACAGAAAGACAAAGAAGAGCATTCAACAACTGCATCATGGTTGGTTGTTTTTTATTTTATCTGAAAGAAAGTTAAAAGAGTTTGAAATCAAATGCTTAGAAATTTGGTGGCAACATGATGCATTGCTCTTCTTGTTTACCAATTCATGCAAACGCAAACTTCACCCTTTTGATTTTCTTTTTTAGAAAAAGGAATTCAATGGAAAAAGTTGAGGCACACTTTACCTTTACAAAGTATTTTATTTTTATTTTCAACCACATAGTCAATGTCTCATTATTTAATACTGGTTTTATATGAGTGAAAATTATTTTTTATAAACATATATATTTAAAATTAAAAAGTAATGGAAAAGGAAATAATATGCTTATAGAATGAAAATAATGGAAACTATAAAAAAAATTAAAAGATATTCAAAATAGAAGAAAAAATATAAATAATGGAAAAAGTGATAAAAGGATAAAATATAATATAAATATTTTTTTTAATTTAATGAGTTAAGTCACATGGTAATTACCATTGGATTTGGGTGTAATTGTTTGTAACTATACAAGGGTGGCATGTTTGGGTAACCATTGTAATTTGTGGTCTCTCTGAATTGGATGTAATTGGAGTACAGTAATTAATCTAAATACACTTAAATTCAATTATCCTATGGCTTTCCAAACACATATATAAATTTAATTAAAAAAATATTTTTATATAAGTTTAAGTTATACAAAATTATAATTATATTATAAACATAAATATGTATGAGTGTTTGGGATAGTTATAGTAAAAAATTCTAAGGTTATATTATTAATCTTAAAAGTTATATTATAAAAAATATTTGGTGTATTTTATAAAGTTATAACAAAATTTACATTATTATAATACTAAAATTTCTAAAGTAATGATCAAAAGTATATTATAAAAATAATTTACATGTTATAAAAGTGTTATAATATATTTATTTATAAAAAGTTATCCTCAAAAGTATGAACATAAATTATTTATGTGCTCATGCTATATATTATAAAAATAATATACTTATTTATAGAAAAAGGTGATATGATTTTTTGCCATAATTTATTTATAAGAAATAACTTTCTAAAATTATGACAAAAAATTATATTATTTATAAGAAGTGTTTTGAAAGTTATTTGACACTTTATAAAATATTTTTATAAAGGTTGTATATTATAAATTTTATATTATTTTGAACTTAATTTACTTTATAAAAAGAATTATAACTTAGCACAAGCCTTTCTCCAAATAAAGTTCATCTAAGTTCTTATAATTGAAGTTACAAATTATTTGCAATATGAATTCAAATATAATGTGATAGATGTTACTTATGCAAATATAAAAGTATTATGTCATATTATGGGATATGATCTTGTTAGAATTGAGTGACCCAAATCCTTATTTAAATAAAATACAATGGTAAAATAAAATAAAAGTAAAATTCATATAGAATCGCACTTCTTTTATTTTATTTTAGAATAAGGTTTTTAAACCTTATTAAACTCTATCTATTTGATATTGATTAGAATAAGGTGTTTTAATCTTACTACTCTAAGGTGTTTCAATCTTACTACACTCCTATTAGAATATGGTTTTACAAGCCTATAAATAGACATAGTATACTCATCTTGTAATTATTCGAATTCAACATAGTGAATTATTTTCTCCTTTACCCGTGATTTTTTTCCGAAAGGGTTTCTACATAAAAACTTGTGTGTTTTTTTATTTTTTTTCTATTTTCTTTGCGATACATTGTCATTATCGATATTTTATTTTTCACAAACTGGTATTCGAGCTTCCGGGTTGTTCATCTCAATCACGATAATGGCGTATTTGAAGTATAAAATTCCGCTGTTGGATTGTAACATTAGATTCGCGTTGTGGCATATAAAGATGCAGATAGTTCTTGCGCAGATGGACTTAGAAGATGCCCTGCTAGGGATAGATAAGATGCCTTCGACATTGATGGAGGAAGAGAAGTGGCGTAAAGATCGAAAGGCGTTAACACAGTTGCATCTGCATTTTTTTAACGAAATTTTGCAGGATGTGATGAAGGAGAAGACCGCTGCTGCATTATGGAAGAGGTTAAAATAAATATGTATGTCGAAAACTCTAACCAGCAAGTTGCATATGAAGCAGCGTCTTTATGCTCATCGTTTGGAGGAAGGTACGTCTATGCACGAACACTTAACAGTGTTTAAAGAAATTTTGTCAAACTTGGAGGCTATGGAGGTTCAGTATGATAAGGAAGATCTAGGGTTGATTTTACTGTTTTCGTTTTCCCCATCTTATTCAACCTTTAGTGACACAATTTTATATAATCGCGAGTCTCTCACAATTGATGAGGTTTATGATTCTTTGACCTCGTATGATAAGACGAAGCATCTTGTGGTTAAACTTGACTCTCAGGGAAATGGTCTCATTATTTGTAGGAGACAAGATCAGAATGCTAATGATGATTGTGGAAGGACACAGGAACGGAATCCTCGCAGTAAATCTAAGAGTAGATCAAAGTATTCAAACAGAGGTAAAACTTGTAACTTCTGCAAGAAGAAAGAACACATTAAATCTGAGTGCTATAAGCTGCAGAACAAGATCAAAAGAGAGGTTACGAATCAAAAGAGAAAACAACCAGAAAAATTTAGTGAAGTTGATGTTGTAGAAGACTACAACGATGGTGAACTTCTAGTCGCTTCTGTCAACAATTCTAAAGTGAGCGATGAGTGGATCCTTGATTCGGGAAGTATTTTCTACATGAGTCCCAATCGGGATTAGCTTACAACTTACGAAACAGTGTTTGAAGGTGTTGTTTTGATGGGAAATAATGCTTCGTGTAAAATCGCAAGTGTTGGAACGATTAAAGTTAAGATGTTTAACGAAGTTGTTAGAACACTTAGTGATGTGCGACATGTTCCAAAAGTGAAGAGAAATTTGATTTTGTTAAGTACTCTTGATTCAAAAGGGTACAATTACACAACTGAAAGTGGGGTTTTGAAGATTTCCAAAGGTTCCCTTGTTGTGATGAAAGGGCAGAGAAAGACTGCCATGTTATATGTTTTCCAGGGTTCTACTATTACTAGTGATGCAACTATTGCTTCCTCTTCCTTGTCAGATGATGATATTATTAAACTTTGACATATGCGCCTAGGGCATATGAGTGAGAATGGCATGACAGAATTGAGCAAAAGAGGACTTCTTGATTGTCAAGGAATTTACAAACTGAAGTTTTATGAGCACTACATTTTTGGGAAGCAAAAGAGAGTTCGATTCACTAGGGGGATCCATAACACGAAGGGAACGTTAGAATATATTCATTCTGATCTGTGGTGGCCATTCAGAGTGCCTTCGAGAGGTGGAGCTAATTATATGCTAACTTTTATTGATGATTTTTTTAGAAAAGTTTAGGCCTTTTTCCTGAAGTAGAAAAGCGACGTGTTTTATGCATTTAAGTCTTGGAAAACTATAATTGAAAAATAGATAGGAAAACAAATAAAACACCTCCGCACAAACAATGACTTGGAGTTCTGTTTTGATGAGTTTAATAAACTATGCAAGTCAGAAGGATTATGAGATACTTGGCAGTTCGCCATACTCCATAACAAAACGGCGTTACAGAACGAATGAACAGAACGATCATGGAGAAATTTCGATGTATGTTGTTGAATGCTAATTTATCAAAGTCATTTTGGGCTGAAGCAGCCTTTACTGCATGTTTTTTGATCAACCGATCTCTATTTGTTGCCATTGAGAAAAAGACTCCATAGGAATTATGGTCCGGTAATCTTGCTGAATATTTTGATTTAAAAATCTTTGAGTGTCCTGCGTATGCTCATGTTGATAATGGGAAATTGAAATCGAGATCCATTAAATGTGTTTTTCTTGGTTATAAAGCTGGTGTAAAAGGGTATAAGTTATGGTGTCCTGAAAATAGAAAAGTTGTGATTAGTAGAGATGTTTTTAATGAAACTAATATGCTACCTAATTTATCTATTAAAGACTCTTCCAATAAAGAACATCAAAAGTAGTAGAGCATCAGATTAATGCAGAATCTACAATAGAGTAAACTCCACAAGCAAATAAAAAAATTCAAAATAGAGTTACTTCTTCACCACAATACTCTATTGCCAAAAATAGAACTAGAAGAGAGATTAAACCTCCAAAGAAGTATACCAAGGCTAATCTAGTTGCTTATGCTTTAAATGTGGCTGAAGATATAGATGCAAATCAAGAGCCATCTAATCATTCTAAGGCGGTTAACTGTGAAGATTCAGAAAAAGAAAGAAGGGACTCTAGGAGTTAAAGAACCCATATATAAAACAAGGTTTGTTGCAAAGGGTTACAGTCAAATTCCAAGAGTGGACTTCTCAGATGTGTTCTCCCCAATTATGACGCATTGTTCGATTCAAGCTTTGCTTGGTATTGTGGCCATGCATGATTTGAAACTTGAGCAGGTAGATGTAAAAATTGTATTTTTGCATGGAGAACTTGAGGAGGATATTTACATGCAACAACTAGAGGGTTTTACAGTCTCAGAAAAAGAGGATTATGTTTGCTTGCTGAAAAAGTCCCTTTATGATTTGAAACAGTTACCAAGACAGTGGTACAAGAGGTTTGATTCCTTTATGATTTCTCATGATTTCAAAAGAAGTAGCTTTGACAATTGTGTTTACTTTAAGAAAAACAGTGATGGTTCTTTTGTGTATCTACTTTTTTATGTTGATGACATGTTGATAGCAGTGAAAGATAAATGAGAGGTAAGAAAGGTCAAAGCCCAACTAAGTGAAGAATTTGAGATAAAAGATCTGGAACCAGCAAAGAAAATACTTGGTATAGAGATTCTTAGAGATAGAAAAACAAGTAAATTGTACCTAAGTCAGAAGGGGTGCATTGAGAAAGTTCTTTACAGGTTCAATATGCAGAGTGCTAAACCAATTAGTACTCATGTAGCAGCCCATTTTAGACTTTCATTGGCTTTATTTCCATAATCAGATGATGAGATCGAGTACACTAAAAAATAGTTTAGTGGATTTTAAGATACTTACGAGGTACTATTGATGTTTGCTTATAGTTTGGAAGAACTAGAGATGGAGTCATTGGGTATGTTGATGCTGATTTTGCTGGATACCTTGATAGAAAAAGATCTCTCACAGGTTATGTCTTTATAATCGGATGTTATGCAATCAGTTGAAAAGTCACTTTGCAAACTACAGTCGCTTTGTCTACCACTGAAGCTGAGTACATAGTGATTACTGAGGCTTGTAAAGAAGCCATTTAGTTGAAGAGACTCTTTACTGAACTCAATGAAAACCTTCAAATCAATACAGTATTTTGTGACAGTCAAAGTGTCATCTTCCTTACAAAAGATCAAATGTTTCATAAGAGAACAAAGCACATTGATGTTCGGTATCATTTTGTTCGTGATATTACTACTCGTGGTGATATTATTGTGAGCAAAATTAGTACTTATGAAAATTCTGCAGATATGATGACTAAGTCACTTCCCATAACCAAGTTTGAGCATTGCTTAGATTTGGTTAATGTTTATTGTTGAATTTAAACCCTTAAGGGATTTTATGGAAGAGGTGGAGAACTTATTCATTGAGAGTTTACAATGAAGAGCTTGTGAATTGAGAATTCGTGTCAAGGTGGAGATTGTGTAACACTCCTAACCCACATCCGTTACAAGAATAGGGTTACGAAGCATTACCAAAACTTATCGATCAAACAGACATAAATTTAAACATTGATATCATATAATATTCATATCAAAAACCAATTAAATTCATACATAATGTCCTTTATTTGAGCCCTCAAGGCCCAAAATACGTGTTAGAAACAAATCAGGACTGTCGAAACCATTTTTATATTTTAAAAACGGGAATCGATTTTTAAAATGAAGTTGCCACCAGTCTTTTATTAAGGTGTGATCGGATCGCCTTAAAAATAATTTTTGGTCTACGAATTTTGAGAAAATAAGTTCGGAAGTCGATTTTGTACGAGGAAGGGTTAGCACCCTCGTAACGCCCAAAATTGATACCGAATTGATTATTTAAGGTCTTAGTGTCGAAACTTGAAAAGATTTTTAAATACGATCCCATGAAATGAAAGCTTAAATAATTGAATTGGTTAAATGGACAGACCCATTTCAAAGAAATAGACCGCCACACTCAGTGAGTTAGAGTGCAACAGTTCAATCTTCGAAGTTAGATTCGTCCCTTTTAAAATTAAAAAAAAAACATGTTTTAAGAAGGATATTTGATTATTTAAGTCAATGGAGAAACCAGAATCCAATAAGTTAGGGTTCGGTTTCTCGAAATTCTTAAACATCAAATATTGCCTTTATTTTAAAATCGAGATAACAAAATATCGTATCCAATAAGTTAGGATCCAACATTTTGAAATCTTAAGAATTTTATTTTAATAATCGTATGATTTTAATAAAATGAACACTTCATTATCTAAATTCATCGAGAAGAATTGAAGCCCAGTAAGTTAGGGCACAATTCTCTCGAGAACCTATGAACATCAAGCTTTTAGGATTATGAAATAAAACGATTATAAGCTTTAATTAAATTCAACTCTTACAAATGGAACATGATTGAATAACGATATATATAATGTAAAAGATAAATGACAATTTAAACTTAAACTAGAAGCAACTAAATGAATAATAGATAAATGCAAGCATTGACCTTAATCATATCATACAAACATCCACATTAATAATTTAATAACCTATAAAACGAATAAAATAAATAAGGTTTAAGAAGTAAAACATTTATATATAAAAATTATGTAAAAAGGGTAATCCGAAATTAATGATATACTCTATATACGTATGTATGCTAAAAATAACTTCATATTATATATATATATATATATTTAAAACAATATTGATAAATTTAAAACATATTGATAATAATTTAAAAATGTATTAAGTTTTTTAAAAAAATTGTAGTAATAATAAGTTTGAAAACAATATCATACTAAATATCAAAATAATGTTAGAAAATGAATTAAAATAGGGATCAATTTATAAATAAACATTTTGAAGACAAAATTAAATATAATAAAACAACCTTGAAAAATGATAACAATAATTATAAAAAATATCAATGAATTTAAAATTGGAGCTTAAATAAAATTTGAACAAAAAGGAAAAAAACAAAATTAAATAAATATATATAGTAAATTCAAAATGTCAGTATATAATGAATTTAAAAGTATCAATAATAAATTAAAATAATAATTTAATATATCTTAAAACCATAGTAATAGTGAATTTAAAATGTTATCAAAAGTTAAATATAAAAATTATGTTAAATTTTATAATAAATGAAAGTAGGACTAATTATAATTTAAAATATTGTTGAATTTTTAAAAAGGAAAACTAAATTTGTATTAAATTGAAATCTATTTAGACCTTGAAGGACCAAATCAGTAATTAAACGCAAACTTGAATATTCCACAATCAATCACAGAAACGACACCGTTTAAGTTTAGATCTAAATGAATACAGAATCAAATATGCGGTACAAATTACAAACAATTAAAGAAATTAAATCGTAATTCCTGTAAACACGGAAGGACCTATTTAGCAAATAGACCAATTAGTCCAGTATGCGCGGATCCTACCCCGGATCGGGTCACCGCCTGGATCTGGTTGTCAAACGACGCCGCTTTGAAGCTATTATGTTAGCAACAAACGGCAACGTTTTAGTCCCGTGTTTAAAACCAAAATAAAACCTAAAAAAAACCTAACACTTCCACTTTTAAAAAAAACTAAACCTAAACTCCCTCTGCGCCGCTCGACGAACCAACTTCTCAGACCCTCCGATCCCCACTCAACTCCTATGACGACGGAGGGAGACAGGATGCGGTCACCAGGTATGTCTGCCCTTCTTTTACTGTTTCTCTTTTAACTATCGATTAATGAACACAAAAATCAGAAAAAGAAAGAAAAGAAAATGAAACTAATAACTAGCAAAATGAAAAAGAAAAGAAACCCAGAAATCACCTTTCGGTATTTCGATTTTTTTGTATTCAGAATGCGTCTGTGTGTAATACAAAGGGTTTTCGGTTCTTATATCCTCATTCGACAAAGAACCGAAAAGTCGAATAAAATAAATAACAAAAATAGAAAAAAAATCCTCATTGGTTTGTTCTCTACTGTGTTTTGTTTGCGTTCATAGTCGGCGTCTCGATGTCGGGGCGTGTACGTCTGGAGGCCAGCTGGGGTGTGCGTGGGGTGGAAGCTCGGCGCGTGCGTGGAGGCTACTGTTGCGGCGGCTGGAATTTCCAGAAACCCTGGGGTTTCTTGTGTTTCTATGTCTTGGGCTGATTTAGGTCGTTGGGTATTTAGGCTAGTGGGCCGAATTGGGCTGGTAATTTGGTTAGTTTAGGTTAAAAGTAATTCGGGCCACGTTAGGCCCATGTATTTGGACTGTAGACATTTAATTATTATTTTTGGTTTTTATTATTACGGGCCGGGCAAATATTGGGCCTTACAGGGACTAATTTGGAAACTCAAAGAATTTTTTGAAAAATAATAAAATTTTTAAAGCTGCAGGTTTCACACGGCTGTGTCCCAGCCCGTGTCTATACCCGTGTAACTCTCTCACTTGGGTCACATGACCAAGCCACACGCCTGTGTGCCAGACTGTGTATCCTTTCGAAATGGCCTCGCACGCCCTTTATGCTAGTCGTGTGTCTCACATGACCCAGTCACACGCCCGTGTGGAGTCAAAATGTACCTTTAACAACAAGTTTACCATTCCCTGTAAGCTTACACACTAAGCAACTCAAAAATCATTTGTTTTCAATCTTTCAAATCACAATCAAACACATTCAAAACATATCAAAACAATCATCCTAGGTGCCTAACCAATATACCCTCATAGGTACCACAATTATATCATCAAAACATATCAATAAACATCAATCGGATCCAATTTGTAAACATGCCAAATTCAATCTATGTTACCTATTTCATGTTCATTTAAACATTAACTTAATCATGCCATAATATGACCTCAAACAAAAACACATATTTATATGTATATAACCATCCAATATTAACTTATAATCTTATTTACAAACAATCCACAAAATGATTAATATTTAGACGCCCTAGGCACATGTCGACACAAAAAGAAAAATATCACCACGTTTGAGTTCAGGACCGTTGTTGGATGCTAAATCGACGATCAAAATTAAGTACCTAACCTGCGCACGGAAAACAAAACCGTACGCTGAGTAAAACTCAGTGGTATTTCTATAATCCGAATATTTAAAGATAAAACAATATAATATGTATAATAAAATGTTAAGCACAATTGAACATTTAAAACCATACAATACTAAATTTTCCATCACTTGCTATAGAAATAGCTTTTCACAATTTTAAACACATTTCAATTATGCAATTGCTTTATCCATACTATATTCAATTCACTATTCCACTTCATTTCTCATATCATTCCATTTCTATATCAATTATAAGAGTTTATTATTCATTTACCCCTATTAACATGACTCGGATTCGGACGGATACACGGAACCAACCAAAACACGCTAGTTTGGCACCCAATGCCTCATCAGATAATTCGAAGTAATAAATTGACACCCAGTGTCTCATTGGTTTTATCGAAGTAAATTGGCATCCAGTGCCTCATCGAATTAATCCGAAGTAGTAAATTGACACCCAGTGTCTCATTGACTCAAAGTCGAAGAAATCCAGGAACTTTTCCATTCCTATTGTAACACCCCTAACCCGTATACGTTGCCGTATTAGGATTACAAGGCATTACCGAATAAACACAGCCAATCAAGAAATATAATCAAGCTATCAATCATTCTAATTATCATTTATACAAATAGACCTATGCCATAGTCGAATCATTTAAATCAATCACATTGAACATTCAACCTAGAATATATATAAAACTAAGTTTAAACATAATGATCAAGCCATTTTTAACTAAACCGAAATTAAGCATAAGAAATAGACCATTAAAACATATTCTTTAATACCAAATTCAAAACGAAAAGAGACAAGCCATTTTCGCATGGCTCATATTTACATATAAAAAATAATTTAAACATATTAACTAGACTATACATGCCATAGGTTCGAGTTCAAAATATACAAAATACCAAGAACGATCGATAGTGTGATAGACTAAGTGACGATCCCGAACTCATAACGCGTCTCAAAATCTATAAACAAATAAACAAAACAATCAAAGTAAGCTTCTAAAACTCAGAAGTTTATAGCATATCCAAAATACATATTAACGATCACTTGTATTATCATTATATACATAAAAATTAAGTTATATACATCATCATTAATTGCATATATATATATATATATATATATTCCAAATATACTTATCGGCCACACTTGCCGAATGCACACATATATGTATATATACTTTAGTTCACATATGCCGAACGCATAGATATATATATATACTTACGAGACACAAAGATTCGAGCTTTTAAATGCTCTTCAAAAATATAGCAACAGATGTTCATATATTAATCCAATATAAATAACCAAATCATATACATATATATATTCAATGTATACAATCACTTAATTAAAACAGATTCAACGGCACATAGACGCTAAACTTATAGCTTGATTCGATCACCAAGACGTAGCACTGCTAGGTTTATAACTTTGATTCAAATCACCGGCACGTAGCCTGCTAGGTTTATAACCCGATTCAAATCACCGGCACGTAGCCTGCTAGGTTTATAACCCGATTCAAATCACCGCACATAGCACGCTAGGTTTATAACCCGATTCAAATCACCAAGACGTAGCACGCTAGGCGCTTAGCCCGAAAATCTCAATTTCACAGATACAAGGATGATTTCTCGTATATTTCTTAATAGCAACATACATTCATAACATTTATATATAATTCCCCATCTCAACTCTATCTCAAGAAAATTGGTAGTCCATGTTTGAATCATGCAAGCATTTAAAATTTATACTTTTAATTCAATGCAAATCTTAAACCTATGTATATATATATATATATACAATCAACCATGTATATCAATATATAATTCCATACCTAATTTCAATACATATACTTTTAAATTTTAGCTCATCAAATATATAATAGATGTACATTTATATTTATATATATATATATATATATATATATATACACTCATACTTAAAATTTATTATAAGAACATATACATATATGTAAGCATGCTTATTCAAATATATCATATATATATATAAATTATAATTCACATGTACATATCTATTTAAAACTTCTCTTACAATTATGGGTTACATAACTTCAAATAAATCCAAGAGTTTATACATATATATAGCTACATATATATATATATATTATACAATTCTTTAATTAAAATCAAGAATTTATACCTATGCAATATTCATACTTTAACTAATTTCAATAACTTTTATATATATATATATATATATATATATATCTAGCATTATATATATACATATATATATACATGCTTATTCGAATATCAACTATACTCTTATACATTTCTTACCTTTATTTCAACCCATAAATCTATACAAGATTATACTTTTATATTCGAACATTCTATATATATAAATATCATCCATACTTCAAAATTTACTCAATCAATATACTTTTAATTATAACTCAACTCCAAATACAATTAGTATACATGAATAAATATTAACATAATAAATTTTAATTGCTAATAGACTTACCTCGGATATCGTGGACACGATCGACTATTCGATTACTTTCGTTTTCCCGATCCAAATTCGTTTTCTTCGTTTCTTGATCTAAACATAATCAAATTTAACCTTTTTATTCATCAAAACATTCAATTAAGTTCAAAAATACATAAATGGAAAATTACCATTTTGCCCCTAACATTTTGCACATTTTGCAATTTAGTCCTTTTTGCACAAAACACAAAATACACAAAATTTTCCCATACCACACAAGAGCCGAATATTCATGGTTCTCATACAAGTCCACACATTGCATTTATTTCATATTTTAGTCCTTCAAAAATTTATTTTCACAATTTAACTCTAATTACTCAAATTCACTAAAAATTTAAAGACAAAACATGTTAATCTAACACATATATTTCATATTTCATCAACTAACATGACAAAACTCAAACATTCATCAATGGCACATTTCAAAATCATCAACAATTCACAAAATTAATACATGGGTTTTGAAGTATTCAAAGCAACGATCTCAAAAACGTAAAAATTATCAAAAACCGAAACAATTTCATACCTTAATTAAGCTAGTAAAGTGCTGAAACCCTAAATGCCATGGATGTTTTCTTTCTTTGCAACATTCGGCCAACAAAAGAGATGATAATGGCTTGTTTTATGTTTTGTTTTATTATACTATACATTATTTATTAATTTACTTATTTAACCTTTAATAATTAATAAACAAAACATATATAATAAGGTTATATTAGTCCTTTGCCACCCACTATCTATGTTTTAGTCTAATTGCATCATTAATCCCCCATTTTAAAAAGACAACAATAATTAGGTACTTTTAGATTTAACCCCTAAATTTTTATTTTAAGCGATTTAATCCTTTTATTTAATTGGACACTCAAATGACAAAATTAAAACACGAAAATTTCACACAATTAAATTCACACATAATAAACACACAAAATAATATTAAAATATTTTTTTGACTCGGACTTGTGGTCCCGAAACCACTATGTCCGATTAGAGTCAAAACCGGGTTGTTACACCTATGACATGCCATCTATATCCGACTCAGTCCAATACAATTAATAGGGTTTCAATTCATTTTCTAAATGCAACAAATATCCAATATTCAAATTTCACATTAATATTCATTTCAATTCAAATAATCAATATATTTATAATATATCATTTCAATCCATTTAATCAACTTTTAATTCAATTCAATTCAATGTCAAAGTGCCAAATACTCACCTCAACACTTGCCATATGTATTAAATCAAAAATACAACAATTAATAATTAGATTCGGATTATAGAAATACAAACCGGAAATTTCGAGTTATTCCTTGTCGACTTTATCTTTCCCCTTTTTAGTCGTGGATTCCAGTACGACGTTAGCTACGAAATTAAAACAATTAAAATTCATCAATACAACACAATTCCATCTCATATTTAATATTTCAATTTATACTCAATATTAACCTAAATTCCAATTTAGTCCCTAAACCGAGACTAACTTTATTTCTTTACAATTAATCTTATATTTTCATACAAATTCCACTTTCAACTAAATTTAACTCCTTAAATTTACTTAAATCCCTAAATTTTGATTTTTTCACAATTTAGCCCTATTACTCAAAATTTACAATTTATTTCACAATTTAATCATTTTTCGTTTCTAACTTAAAAATCTATCAATTTAATCTCTAATACTAAAATTATTCAACATAAACAACACGTAAAACTTAATAATTTCTAAAATTTTGACATGGTTCGGGTAGTATTTAATACCGGGATTCCAAAAACATAAAAATTACAAGAAAAGAGACTAAATTGACTAACCATTTGAGCTTGGAACTTTGAAACCCTAATTTTTCCTTCCTTCTTTCTTTTCTTTATTTTTCTCCCTGTTTCGTTTGGCTTTCTCTGTTTCTTTCTTTCTTTTCTATTTCTTTATTTATTTGTTTTATTATAATATAATATAATATAATATAATATAATATAATATAACATAACATAACATCACATCACATAATATAATATAACATAACATAACATCACATCACATAATATAATATAATATAATATAATATAATATAATATAATATAATATAATATAATATAATATAATATACTTAAATGTTAAGTAAATATATTTTATTATAATATATATTAAATTTTACATAGATTTTAAACTTATGCCTCCTCATTTAAGAAAAATGGCATAATTCCTCTTTAGTCTCTTTAATTTTCTTTAATCTATAATTCAACTTTCACTCTATATGCAATTTAGTCATTTTACCTAATTACTCTTAATTCAAGCAAATTCACCTAACCAAAACCTAATTAAGTACACAACTAACTTCGTAAAAATTTTTAATAAGTATTTTTGAGTCCGATTTATGGTAACGGAGTCTCAAAAATGCACTTTCCAACACTAATAACAAGTGTACTCAAATCCTGCGTTCCATTTAATCCGAATATTCAATACAAAATTATAACTTCAACAATAATTCATTTCGACAATAGAATAAATATATAATACCATTCATCAAATCAATATAATTATTAAAGTTTAACCGCATTTAACTTACAGGTTAAATTATAATATTTGTAAAAGTTTAGGGACTATTCCGCTAATTTTTTTCGTGAGTATCTACGGGATCTTGATCTAAAATATAAAATTACTCATTCATCAACATATATTTCAGTTCCAATCCATTTCACAATTAACATCCTTTAATTTTTTGAATTTACATAATTACCCCAAACTTTTACAACTTTTGCAATTTAGTCCATTAACTAGTTAATCTATCAAATGAACTAATTTTTTCTCAATTAATAATTTATCTAAATATTCTAGGCTATAATACAGCCCTTAATAAAATATAAATATAATATCAAACCCTAATATTTTAACCTTTTCACAATTTGATCCTAAAATCAATATTTAACAAAATCACTTTATAAAATCATCATACAACAAAATTAAAGCTCTAAATCCATGTTAGTCATCTAAAAATATTATATTCATCAATGAAAACTTTCAAAATAATAAAATCAAAAACTAAGATAAGACTTAGTTAGACTTAATTGTAACAATTTCAAAAACATAAAATTGTAAGAAAATGGTAAGAATTGAACTCACTTGAAGCAAAAATATGAAAAACCAGATTAATGGCTCTCCTATGGCGTTTTTGGATAGATAATTGAAGGTGAAATATATAGAAATCTTTAATATCCAATTTGTTTATTTTAATTTCACTTTATTTATAATTTTGCCATTAATGACTTTATTTTATTATTATTTTATTTCTTATGCCGCCTCAGCTATCCCATTTAGGTCTATTTATTCTTTAAGTCCTCCTTATTTACTAATTAATCCATTTAATCACTTGTTTCTTATAATTAGCAAGTTTTGCATCTTTTTCAATTTAGTCCTTTTAACTAATTAACTATCAAAACGTTAAAATTTTCCAACGAAAATTTAATACTGCCTTAATGAGACTTCGTAAATATTTATAAAAATATCTACGGCTTGGTTTATAGAAATGAGGTCTCGATACCTCATTTTCTAAAACCACTTGAACCTTGTCGAAACCATTTTATTGAAAACAAAAAAAAAAGTTTTAGGTTGTCGACTTAAAAAAGGAAAATTGGGAGTCGCCACCAATCTTTTAGTAAGGTGTGATTGGATCACCTAAAACGGCTTTGGTCTACGAATTCTTTTTTAAAACAAACGGGTCCGGAAGTCGGTTACGTATGAGGAAGGATTAGCACCCCCATTACGCCCAAAAAATTGGTACCTAGTTAATTAATTAATGTCTTAAGGTCGAAAATTTTAAAATAATCTTTTAAAAAACTAAAACGTTGCATATTAATACCCTTTTCAATTCAGAGAAGCAAAAATGCCACACCCAATACGCTAGGGCACAACATTCTAATTTTCCCCAAAATGAATTAGGTCAGAATAAAAGAACATCCACTCATCCAAGATTTAAGAAATCACACCCAATACGTTAGGGCACGATCCCTTTAGAATCCCAAACTCGGAATATTTCCTTTACTATTTTAAAAAAAATCTTCATTTCGAGAAATCAATGTGTCACATCCAATACGTTAGGACACAACGTGCTGAATTCCCAATAATGAGTTATTATTTTTGATTAAAGAAAAATGCTCGATCATTGGATTTAACGAAGAAAATCGGAACCCAATACGTTAGGGCTCAATTTCCTTGAAAATCCTTAATACGAGCATTATCTCAATCTTAGAAATTTTCTAATTTTAAATTTGAGTAAAAGATGATGTAACGTTATATTATACATACAAATGCTATAATAATAAATACAACGATAATAAATACATTAATAGCATAAAATAATATAAACAAATAAATAAACGAAATAAAAATAATAATCCATGACATGCAAAACATTAAATGTAAACACAATTATACCTCGAATGAGGAAAGCAAACAAAATAAATAAAATGAGAAGACATATAATACACACATGGAAATTATGAAGATATAGACTATAAGATTCATACAAAATATAATGCATTTATAAAAAGAAATATATAAATATATATTATAAAATTTGTGTAAAAAATAAATAGGTAGTTAAACATTTTCAAAAATAAATAAATAAAAATAGATATATACGTGTATATATATAAATATAAAAGAACATTCATTAGAAAAAAATAATATGTATACATGTACATATAAAATATCTATAGATTAAAAATAATTAAATAATATCTACATTATCAAAATTGAATAAAATAAATAAATATGTGTATATATATAAATATGAGAAAATATTAATTGAAAAAATATAATATGTACATATATATAAAAAATAATTATATACATATATAGATTATAAAACGATAATTACATATATACAAAAATGATAATAATTAAATTAATTAATTTAAAAATATTAAAAAACTATGAAGAAAACATGTACAAGTATACGTGTACATATTTACAAAAGTAAAACAAATTTTGAAATTAAAAATATAAAAGTATATATATTATAAAAAATGTTTGTATGTACATAAAAATAATAATTAAATAATAATAATAATAATGATGAGGAAGATGAGAAAATAAAATTAAAAAAACGAATTGCAAAAAACAAATAGTTAAAAAAAACTAAAATAACAAGAAATAAATGAAATTTAAGCAAAATAATGGGCGAAATCGCGACACGCGAATTACATGGAGGGCCAAATCGGAAATAATCCGCGGTGTCGTTTCGCTAGCATGATTTAAAACAGTTTTTTTAGAAAAAAAAACATTGTTTGCAGCATAGAAAAAAAAAGAAAACAAAAAAAAAACAAAGGCTCTCTACTAAGTTTTTTAACCCCAGCCCCCTAACGCCACCGTTCACTCTTGCCGATGCTCCGATTGCGACGGAGACGGCACAAATCCGGTGATTCCAACTTGAGGAGTAAGCCCTTTCCTCCTTTCTTTATATTTTAAGCTAAAATAAATAAAGAGATAAAGAAACTAAAAATATATATACATCTATGTATAAATGAAAAATAAAAGAACGATAATCCTCAAGGTAATATAGAGAGAAAAAAACCTTTGTATTCAAAAAGAAAATTTTCCTTCTCTCTCTTTTCAGTCTCCTCCCTTTTTACAATGTTTCAATGGCTTTATATAGCCATAATAATAAAAAAATATAGAAATAAAATCTTGTTTACATTGATTTTATTCTCAATCTTTTGATTTCTTTCCATTACATTGATTTGATTCTCAATCCTTTGATTCCTTTCCATTATTGTTTTGCTTCCTTTTTTTGTGCTGATTTGCTATGCAGGTGAAGATTCAGCTGAAATTCGGAGGGCAAGGCTAGGTGGCTGCGGTGCAAGACTCATCCCAGAAACCCTAGGGTTTCTGATATTGTGTTGGGCCATTGCTTTAGGCCTCTGCTTATTTCGGGTTTTGGGCTACATAGGCCCGTTGTAATTTGGGCCCTTTAGACCCGGGCCAAAAATAGGGTATTACAAACCTAATAATTCATTATAAAACATAAATTTCCTATTCAAAAATCTTTCTAAAACCACATTTGACTCGTAAATACTAAATAATAAAATTTACGAGCTTACTCATCGGATTTGGTGGCCTCGAATCACTATTTTCGACACCACTAAAAAAAATTAGGCTATTACAGAGATTGTTAGAATTGAGTGTCCCGAATCATTTTTTAAATAAAATACAGTGGTAAAATAAAATAAAAGTAAAATCCATATAGAACTACACTTATTTTATTTTATTTTGGAATAAGGTTTTTTAAACCTTATTAAACTCCATCTATTTGATATTGATTAGAATAAGATATTTCAATCTTACTACACTCCTTCTATTAGAATATGATTTTACAAGCCTATAAATAGACATAAACTACTCTTGTAATTATTCGAATTCGATATAGTGAATTATCTTCTCCCCTACTTGTGTTTTTTTCCCGAAAGGGTTTTCACGTAAAAATCTGTGTGTTCTTTATTTTTCTTTCTCTTTCCTTTGTGATACATTGTCATTATCGACATTCTATTTTTCACAGATACCATTTGAGAGAACGGAGTTAGACACAACACCAGGGATAGCTCACGAACTTTTTAATTTGAGATAGTCAAAGCTTCAAAATGTAGTTGAGAGGAAATTTGTTGTTCTAATAAAAGATTTCTCATATTAACATCACCTCAATAAAGTATAAGAAAAGGTTGGATCGTATTAATATGTTTCATACTTCTTAACTTTATTCGTAGGTGGAATTGAGATGATCCATACTTTGAAGAGTATAGGGAAGAAGGAGATCTTGATAATTTTAATAATATAAATTCAAATTGAAATTATGATAAATAGTACATGTTAAAAGTTAAAGAGGAATAATCCAATAAATATGAAATGTTAGAGCAATTAGATAAAGTGTATGTGGTTTTTATTGCTTTTGTTATTTTTATTAGTATCCATATTATCGACTACTTTCTTGGACTAACATATTACATATGACTATTTGATTTCAATTTTTGTTATTTGTTTAGATTGTTGTTATCGTTTTAATATTACTTTTTCAAAAATAAATTATGTAACTATGTAATTACAATTTGTACCACCAAATATGACATAGGGAATTACGTTATAATTATACTCCATCAACTAAACACGACTAGAGAATTATAATTCTTTGTAATTACAAGAGAGTATAATTAGTACATTGATAATTGTACTTTCATTCAATTACTCTGTGCTGTCCAGCTAGACCCTTAATATTAGCATGTGTGTATATAACACAAATTCATTTCATCTATTATATAGGTGAAAAAAAGTCAAAAAATCATAATCTAGGGGAGGTCAGCAATTCGAACCACCAATCAAAGCATATGTAGTTAGCCCAAGTGGTGTCATGGTTGCAATGTATAGGCTACATATGTCTTGGTTGGTGGTTCGAATCCCTGCAGATCCATCCTCCATAATTAATATTAAGCATAATAATACGTCTCTCGTGAGCTTGTTGGTACCTATCTCCACAAACTGAGGTGACCCCCTCTGTAAACCGTACAACAACTCTCCACGAAGGCGAAAGACAAAACCGTGACACAGAGACGATATCTTCAAAATAAAAATATAAAAATATTTTTTAAGTGAGTAGTTATCTTTAGATAGTTAGTTATTCAACAAATATACAATTAAACTTTAAAATTTCAAAAAAAAAAAAGGGTTCCTTCGATAAAAAGAGTATTTATCTTTTAATAACTAGTTTTAATTAAAATTAAAAAAATTAAATTCACTTCACTTTATTTAATTCATTTAATCGGGGTGAGATAAAGTGTACCAACCATTTTATTATAACAAATATATTTATAATATAAATAATAAATGAAACTAGTTTATGGTAAAATATAAATATGAAAAATTAAAAATATAAGTTTTTAAGTTTTATCGTGTATATATTTTTTATTTTTCAATATTAAAGATATAAAATGATGAGCATATTTAAAATAGTCTAATTTACTTTGTAAAGTGAGAATATTTTTGTTTTGAACTGAACGATACCCAATTATTGTGTGACTTCAACTCAATCAATATTTTTATAATAAATATAAATATATACTTACTATTAATAAAACCTTTTAAATTTTTTAGTTTTTTTTAATTTTCAATGTATAATAAGATATTAATGATAAGTGGATAGTGAATTGATAAGAATAATTTTCTTGGGAGGGGTGGTTTAAGGTTATGTGAGACTAATGAAATATTTGCTAATTGCTAGCTGTAAGCGTGTAACTAAAAAGAAATGCCATTGACATTTTGGATCATATATTCTTTGACTTCCTATTGGTTTATAAAAATTTCTTAAGTTTTGAAAATTAGTATTAGTAACAATTTCTTTTAATTAGACCAGATTATATTTTTATATTTTCTCACCCATTCAACCTCATAATCAAAATTTAATAAAACCTTTGACTAATATTGACATCATACTTTTGATAATTATAAATATATAAGTTAAATATATATTATTGTTATACATTTTTCTTAGCATTTCGTTAGAATAGTTTATCACCACAATAATGGGTGATGCATAGCTTTGTCACAATTTTTTAGTATCATTCGTGTATCATTTCTAGCGGATCCACACAATCCATAAAATATATATTGGGAAGAGCTTTTGACAACATTTACCAATCCATCACATCCATCATACACCTTATTTAGTCTCATCCATGTTAGCTCTAACAATGCCCTAGGCTGACACAAGCTACATTATCACTACACATGGGGAGAGGATAACTTAATGGTTGGGTTCCACGTTCAACCCCCATCCCCTTATAAATGCCTCTTTCTAGGTTAAAGAAAGGAACAACTTGACTCTATAAAAACCTTTCCCATAAGCTTCCTAATATAGTGGCTTTTTGCACCACCCTTCATGGTGCGAACTACCCTTATCCTAGAGGCTTTCCTCTCCTTCACAGTATGAACTACCATTACATTGTTTATGGAAATTAGCAAAAATCTATGTCTCTATCCCTTAAAGGCTATAGACACTAAAAGTAAAAAGGTCGAGTGCTCCCTAAGGTTCGAACCGAGATAGATTCAAGAAATGTGTTCAACCATCCCACTTGTTTGCAACCTCCACAATGGAGTACATGTAACGCCCCAAAAATTTATTAGTTTTAATTTGTGCAAGCCAATAATTTAATTTGGTCTAGTGGATAGGTGTTGGGTGTGTGTGTAGGGTTTTGGGTTTGAGCTATTTTCCTTGAATTTTGTTAATTTTGACTCAATTTCTATCCCTGATCTTTCGGCTTAAATCTTATTTCCGTGCAAGTTATGATAGAATGAGCCTGCTAGTTTGGTGGTAAGACATTTGTTAGCTTACCTCTAGGTTCATACAACCACCCATATCATGTTTTTTTTTTCTTTTCTCCGTGACTGCTGAAATTGTTATTCTTTGTTCCCTTCTTTCTTGATTTCATTTCCTTCTTTTTGGACTATTCTTGAATACCACCATTGGTTTGGTTGCGTGGATCGTATTCTATTCTCAGTGTAAGTTTCATTTGAATACTCTTTTGGTTTTTTATTATTGTTCTAGTTCTAGTTAGTTTTTGGGCAAGGTGAGATTGTTGGTATATTTTAAATTCAAAGTTTTGATTAGTATCTTGTGACTTTTGATTAGGTGAAAGGTGCAAAAATTAGAATTTTCCAGCGGAATAGTTACGATTTTCGACATTGTTTCGGAGAAGTAAGTGTTTGAATTTCATATGAGGGGCTAAAAGTTGAGTTATAGATGTTAATTTTATATGGTTTCGATAGTTCATTTGTGAGATTTGATGAATGATTGTAGGTTTCGGAGTGCATAGTCATGTGGGTTTTCAAATGGACAATCATGTGTGTGATATAACCCAAAAGGCGTGTCGAAAATTCAAAAAAAATGACAGAACTAGGTTGTTTTTCGAAGTTGCCTTGTGTCAGACGGCCATGTGTGATTTTGCAGCCCGTGTGGCTTGGCCGTGTGCTCCACATTGTCATGTGAAACTTTGCAGACTGCGTGGGTAAGCCGTGTGGACCACAAGAGCTAGTTTTTTGGGCTGTGTGGGCATTTTTGGCTAGTTTTTGGGCCCGATTAGGGGTTGTTGGAGGGATTCAAAATTTGGGAATTAATTATTCTACTATTAAATAAATCAATTTAGGGTCTGTTTCATTGACAGTAAAATGTTTTCCGGAAAATGATTTCTGGAAAATATTTTACTTTTCTCAAATGATTTCTTGGAAAATATTTTCGGTGTTTGATTGAATCATGTAAAATGTTTTCCATTGTTTGATGATTTCTGAAAATATTTTCCGGAAAAGTTGTTTTTACATATATTAATATATATTAATAAATTTTATATTTTAAATTGTTTTTACATATATTGCAATGATTTATTTATAATAATACTCAATTATTAAGCTACAATATTAATCGTTATAAATTGAAAAAACTAATATCAAATAAATTATTTATAATTGTGTTAAAAAACAAGTATTGAATAATTATAAATTGCTTGAAACCACAATGAGTACTAGAAATAATATTATCAAAATACATAATTAGTAATACACCACATAGTAACAACATTGTCCAAGTGCATAGGACTTCATAATATTTTTAAAAGGCAGCTCAAAATATATATGCATAGGACTTCATAATAAACAGTATAAACAAATTTCTACGCAAGATGCATATTTGACACTTACAGCAAGACCAATAGTCCCAAGGCCAAAAATAGCAACAATGGCCCCTGGTTCAACTTTGGCTGTGTTCCAAACTGCTCCAAGTCCTATCCAACACCAAAGTATGTATGAAATGAAAGTTTTGTACAAAGGCATCACAAAACCAATAATATATATACAGTCAAATAAAAAAAATCCAATTGCTATATGATTGTATATGCAATTACAGATTCATAAAATGAAGAGAAAGCTAAACAAGCACTTACCAGTTGGAACACCATAACCAATAAGGCATACTTTGTCTAAAGGAGTCTGTGGATCAATCTTTGCAACACTAACATCATGTACAACCGTGTACTGGCTAAATGTTGAGGTGCCCATGAAGTGGTAGATAGGTTTCCCATTAATTGAGAAGCGGCTCTTACGATCATTCATCATGACTCCAGCTCCAGTGGCTGTCCTAACTTTGCCGTATAGGTTAGTCTTACCTGATTTGCAGAACTTGCATTCTCTGCACTCTGCCTGGTAACAAGGGATGACATGGTCACCTGGTTGAACTTCAGTTACACCTTCACCAACACTTTCTACAATTCTGCACTCAAAAATTCAAACATTTCTCACTCTTTACCGACCAAGAGGCTTATAAACTGTAAGAACTAAAAGGAAAAAACATACCCAGCAGCTTCATGTCCAAGAATGCACGGGAATAGACCCTCAGGATCCATAAAAAGGTAAATCAAGCATGACATCATAATTAAACAGCTAATTAGAAAAATATCAAAGAAGAAAAGAAAAACTAGAACCAGATCAAACTAGGTGTTAGCACTGTCACTGCAAGAGGATACACAAAGAACATCAAATTATATTCTTATCAATAGTATCTCACTCCAATTCGAAGTTAACATCAAAAGAGTAATGAAATCAAAAACATTATACACATATCTTTCCTATTTTAAATCAATAATACGAAATCAGCAAAATACTCCCATTTAGCATGGAATTTCCACTTTTTATTTGTTCCTAGCAATCAAGTTTATATGGCATTTTTTGAACCAAAAAAAAAAATCATTATCCTACTGAAAAAGTAGTGTTCATTAGGATGGAAAAGCAAATAAAGCTAAAATAATCCCTTTTTTTTTCATTCATCTTAAACAGCTCCTTGTTCAAGATAAGCAATTGGCACTGATATATTTTGCAAACCAAAAAAGGAAACATGTAGATATAGAAAATGGAAATGAAAAGAAAACGGAAAAACCTTTCCGCTCCAAGTGTAGGCATCAGTGTGGCAGAGAGCAGTGAAGAGAATCTTGATCCGAACCTCACCGGCTTGTGGAAATGGAAGGAAATGAAGGAATGAAGGTATTAGAAGGCAGGAGAGAAAACGAAAAATGTCTTACCGAAATTAAGGGCGTAAGACATTTTCCCCAAATTTGTAATTGGTTTTCCCGTGTTGCGGAATTGGTTTTACAAAAGGAAAATATTTTCCTCCTATCAAACACTGGAAAATGTGTAAAACCAATTCCGGAAAATATTTTCCCCCTATCAAACACAGCCTTAATCTTTTTACTATTAAAAAGAATCAAATAATGTCAAATTTGAATTATGTTAACATTAACTATTTAACGGAGTTATATTTTGAAAGCTTTTTATGATATTATTTTATTGGGTATTGAACTGCAAATGAAAAAAATATTATTTTTAGGGTAAATTACACCAACAATCACTCAACTTTGAAGTAGCTGACAAAACAGTCACTCAGGTTTCAATTCAGTCACTCAACTTTCGAAAAATAATAAAATAGTTACTAACGTTATTGAAAAGTGACAAATTAGTCACTCATTAACATTTTCCATCATAAGCTTAAAGGGATAGCTGACGTGGCCAGTTAACTTGCCACGTTAGACGAGTAGTCAAAGGGTCAAAAAGAAAAGAAATATTATTGGTTTAGGTAAAAAGAAGAATATGAGAAGAAATGGAGAAGAAGAAGAAAATAAGAAGAGAAAATGGAGGAGCTTCGTACTAGTGATTCCAAGGGTCAAAATCCAGGAACTCAAAGACGACTACGCTTCCACAACACCAACGCCTCCATGGCCAACTCCTTCTACTACATCATGATTGCCGAGGTTCCCACCATAGCTATTAACCTCATTGAAATTGAAGTTAACTCTTTCATCCTCAACAACAAGTTCACCGCATATTGACTGACCGGAGGAGTAATCACCGGAGACAAATAAACTTGACTTTGTATCACAGTCGCACCAATCTTAAACCCTAGAACCACAGTGAAACTGACCCTAACGTCAACATTGCCATCGTTGATTTCGCCTAATAAAAATGATTCTTCAGTAACATTTTCCATGTAAATCTCCGAGAAGCTATAATCTTTCTTTACTTGAAAGATTGAAACTTGTTCATGCATTGAAATTCCCAAGCAATGAAAGAGCCAAAACCTCCTAGACATCTACAAAATTTGTGAAAAAAGCTGTATCTGGGAACCTACTGGAGGTAACTTGTAATACCCTTAACCCTTATTCGTCACCGGAACTGGGTTACAAAGCATTACCAAACTTTACAAATTAAATACGAACATTTCACAACCTTTGTTACACATTTTAAGAATCAATCATATAACACTCATATTGTCCCTTAGATGGACCCTCGATGCCCAATATTCACCTTAGAAGTGAATTAGGACTAAACCGGGTACTCAGGAAATTTTTCCCAAAATCTCAAAAATTTTCTTAGAAGCAGGGGACACACACCCGTGTGGCTGGCCGTGTGAGCACACCCGTGTCTTAGGTCATGTGGTATTTGAAGTAGGGTACACGGTGGCGTCCCCAGCCCGTGTAACTCTCTGACTTGCAATACATTTAAGTGCAGGGGTTACACGGCCGAGCTATACGCCCGTGTGCTAGGCCGCATGTAAAAACCTGGGCATTCTGTTTGAAATTTTAAGGTATAGGGGACACACGGCCAAACCACACGCACATGTGGCTGGCCGTGTGAGCACACCCATGTCTTAGGCCATGTGGTATTTGAAGTAGGGTACACGGTCGTGTCCCCAGCCCATGTAACTCTCTAACTTGCAATACATTTAAGTGCAGGGGTCACACGGCCAAGCCACAAGCCCGTGTGCTAGGCCGTGTGTAAAAACCTGGGCATTCTGTTTGAAATTTTAAGGTCTAGGGGACACACGGCCAAACCACACACCCATGTGCCAAGCCGTGTGTCACACATGGCTGAGACATATGCCCGTGTCTCTGCCCATGTGGACGAAAATATGTCATTTTAAGGCCACTTTTCTCACCCATTTTGACATTAATTTGCACTCAATATTCACATACACCAATCTATCCCAACCAAGCAATCAATACAAGCTAAAACATGTTCTCCACATGACATAACATCACAAATATTTCAAGTACTTATACTTACCTATTTAACTCATTTCATTGATTTATCAAATTCTACTACTAATTACATACATACAAACATTTAAGATTCACAACCACAATTGAAACTATTTCATTGCCAAACCAACCCTATACATGCCATATAAACCAAAATTTATATTGCAAAAACTACCGGATTAAACTGGATAGTGTAGCTTGATGTGTTGATTCGATCTCCTGATTACATGTTAATCTACAAAAACATTAAATAACACGAGTAAGCTTAATGAAGCTTAGTAAGTTCAATAGGTTAAACATTGATTTTACCGAACTTAATATAAAAAATTAAATTGTAAATAAATCATACATTTTTCCCTGTCAATTACAATATAATCATTAAACACACTTCCTTCAGATCAATATCAATAATAATCTATAAATCTTTTAATTCAATCACATAAGTCTTTTACCATTTCTTTCTGAATCGAAGAACGGCTTACGGATATGAATACATCATTCTTTTTGTGCCATAGTCCAACTATGGTCTTACCCATGTATTGTCATAGCCCTGCCATGGTCTTACATTTGTAGTGCCATAACCCAGTTATGGTCTTATCATCAGAATGCCATAGCCCAGCTATGGTCTTACACATATATATATACTGCCATTTTAAACATTCAATTTAATTTTCATACTTTTACAATAAGTTTAATTTCAACAACAAAATATGAATAAATATATTATACCATTCTTAAATTAACACATAATCATGAAAGTTTAACCATATGAACTTACCTAGGTTAATTTGTAAGACTTGCAGTAGTTTAGAGACTATTATGCTATTTTCTCTTTTTCACATTTGTCTACAGGCTCTTGATCTATAATGTAAAATTATTCATTCATTAGCACATGTTTCAATTCTAATTCACTTCACAATTTATACCCCTCAATTTTCAAAATTGCACAATTACCCCAACTTTTATAATTCTTGCAATTTAGTCCCTCACCAATTGGCCCATCAAATAAGCTAATTTTTCTCAAGTAACACGTTACCTAAATATTCTAAACTATTACACAGCCTTTGATACATAGAAATTTAATAGCAAACCCTAATTCTTTAGTTCTTCACAATTTAGTCCTAAAATCAATTTCTATTGAAATTACTTGATAAAATCATCATATAACAAAATTAAAGCTTCAATTCCATGTTAATTCATCATAAAAATCTAGCACTCATCTATGGTAACTTTGAAAATTACCCAAGAAATCAAAAACTAATGAAATAGATAGTTGGATCTAGTTGTAAAAGTCTTAAAAACACAAAAATTTCAAGAAAAGAGTAAGAATTGAACTCACATGTAGCAAAATATGAAAACCAACTTCTTAAGGGTTATTCAATGGTGTTTTTGGCTGAGAATTATGAAGAAATGTCTAGAAATCCAATTTAGTCCCATTTTTAACTATTTAATTTTATTTCATTTCCAATTTTACCCCTTGTTCACACTAATTCTTTGATTTTTCTCTGCTTATGCCACTCAAGCCTTCCACTTTGGGCTAATTTGACCTTTTAGTCCTCCCTTATTAAACACTTAAGCTATTTAATCATTTTAGCAAATTTTACACCTTTTTCAATTTAGTCATTTTTAATTAATTAACTATCAAAACGTTAAAATTTTCTAACAAAACTTTAAGACTATCTTAATGACACTCCGTAAATATTTATAAAATAGTTGCAGCTCGAGTTATAAAATCGAGGTCTCAATACCTCGTGTTCGAAACCACTTACCTAATAAATCCTTCTAAAACACAAATCACTAATTCAAAAATATTTCTAAAATCACACTTAACTCATAAATAATAAATAATAAAATTTGCAAACTCACTCGTTGGACTTAGTGGTCTTGAACCACTGTTTCCGACACCACTGAAAATTGGGCTGTTACATAACTAGCTTCTTTTAGGTCAAGTTCCTGAAAAAGGAACACTCCATTTTAGCATGGACAAGGTTGAGGTACTTAGTTCTGGTGAATATAGCTAAAGAAGAGCTTAGGTTTTGAGCTAAAAATGATTTAGGGTGTACAGATTTTAGGGTCTTGAATGTGTTGAAATGCTGCTTGGGGTCAAGTCTTTTTGAGTCAGAATCTTTTGTGGCGCCAAAGTCAGGGGAGTCGAAGCCTTCCAACATTGTTTTACACACAAAGGATTCAAATGCAAAGCACTTATGGCTTTCTCTTGCAAAAATAGCTCCAGGTTCAATAGTTTTAGCACTTGCATCAAGATGGCTATGGTAGGAACCCTGATGATCAAGATGTGGCGGAGGGCGTTGGCCATGGAGGAGTCGGTGTCGTGGAAGTGTAGTCGTCTTTGAGGTCCTGGATTTTGACCCTCGGGAATCGCTAGTACGGAGCTCCTTCCATTTTCTCTTCTTTTTCTCCATTTCTTCTCTTATTCTTCTTTTTCTCCATTTCTTCTCTTATTCTTCTTTTTCTCTTGCTTTTCTACTGTCCAAACTTTTTAAATGGGGTTGTTTAAATGACAACTAGTACATCGTCAAATGTCATGTCACTTTTTGTTACATCTGTAGCGAAAAATTATTAAAATTAGGATTGTTTTGTTATTTTTCGAAAGTTGAGTGACTAAATTGAAACCTGAGTGACTATTTTGTCAGTTACCCCAAAATTGAGTGATTGTTGGTGTAATTTAACCTTATTTTTAAACAGTAAATATTAACTCTATTAAAATTTGATCTTATTTAATTCATTTTATTATTATAAGAAATAAATTAATTCATTTAAAAATAAAAAAACATTTAATCCAGGTATACTTCACAAGTATTTTCAACTTAAGTTTTGAATACTTCATGTATATATTTATAAAATAAAATAGCAAAAATGTGAGATTCTTTGATAAGTCTAAAAATCCAAATTCAGTTTAGTGTAAACTTAGTAAGAAAGACACAAAATAGTCAAAATTTACGTAATATATGCTAAAAATAATTTTATTGTACATCAAGGATGAGAGAAAATATTAAAATTAAGATATTATTATAAGATATTATATTTTAAAAATATGGTATATTATTATATATCTTTTAGACATATATAAAATATATTTTAAGAAATAATATATTATAATAATATTCTAATAGAAAATCTGGAAGATACCGTAGCAAAGTCGATTTGATTTTCCCTCTACTACAAACATAACCTACATGCAAACCAAAAAATCATCAATCAACCAAAAATATTTTCAGAACCCAAAATCCTTGGGTCCAAGATACTTTTCGACCTAACTTTTATGATTTAAAACTTTTGAAAAATAATAAACAACCACAAACATTTTTCTTTTTGAAAATTAAATACAACTTTTCAAGAAATAAAAATGAAAGAGCTGTCGATGAAATTGACTCATTGGATCTCTCGGAGAAGGATATAATCTCCAAACATATTAGAAGAAAAAAAAACTAAGGCATGAGTAACATTAATAATAAAGCTGCCTCAAGATTTTCATCCTCCTAAAAGGATCTGCAGCTTGAAGTAGGATAAAGCTTATAATTTTACACAATAATTTATCTAAACCATATTTAAAATTGAAAATTGAAATTTCAAGGAAGCTATTGAAGATTTTGACGGGAAATAAAACTCATTTGCTCAACCCTTTTCCAATATTTGAGATTAGTTAATTATATTCTTGGTTTTCTTTTTATAGTATCACATATTAAATTATTTTATTCATAATTTACTATTCTCAAACATCCATTATATTATCATAGTTTTGACACTTTGGTTTAATTAAAATTAATTAAGAATTATTAAAGATTTCCTTTTGTATCAAGGGGAGGTCCTTTCGAGCTAGACAAGGCAATTGAGCACTATATTTCATGTATCTGCAATTTCTTTTTTACATTACAGTTTTGCTATCACATATATATATATATATGCATGCTTAGCTTATCGAGAGGGACTAGGCAAACAACTAACCATAGAGATGCTAAAGCTATCCCTTCTTTCAAGGTTCAAGCTCAAGGCTTCGTCAGTGTACAATTGTTTCACATTTGATTTTTGGTTGTCAATCAATTTCGCTAAACTTCTCTTCGCATTTGATCTAAAGGGGCATTCCATTGAGAGGAACCCATCCACCAGGTGTAGGTAAGCTTCCAAATCATGACAACATGCCACATCAGCATTTGGTTTTAGATAAGGTGACATTTTAGTATCAACCTTTAGTTCTGTACCGACATGTGAGTATGCCCATGGATTGTTGTTTTCAAGCATGTTGAACACTCTAGCAAAACTTTCATTTCTTTGTTCTTCTTTAAGTTTATCTGGATCTTGTTTTAATCTTCCGTCAATGAATACACCTGGAACTTTAGTGATTAAATCTTGATTGTTTACTATTCGTAACACCTTAACATTTTTCTCATTAAGTCGATTGGCAAAGCCTTTATTACCTACTCGAGGTCCTCCAAAGGAAAACACAGCCATCGGGGGCACTTGAGGCGCACATGAACTTATTTCATCGGCAACTAAAAGAGACAGTGCCGCACCAAGGCTATGCCCAGTGATTGTAATGCTAAGGTTCTCTCCTTTGTATATTTCAGTTAACCTTTGAACTTCATCAACCACTGATTCAGCCAAGCTAGGGACGTGAGCTCCGGGTGTTTTGTGCAAGCTCAAGAATCCACATCCAACCTTTTGGGTCGGGTCATCGGATTCAGAGATTTCAACCAGTTGAGCCCTAAAATTCTCCGTCCATTCCAAGCACGTAGCGGTTCCTCGTAAGGCAATGACAATATCCCTCCTTCCCATGCGTTGAATCTCCCTCTTATCATCACAAACCGCTACGAACCCTATCCAACTAGACTGTTGAGTCATCCACCCAAGGTTGGGAGCCACGTCGTCCACCCATTGCGGCAAACCGACCGATGAGGTGGCATAAAGGCTCTTGGTCACCTTGTAAGACCGTTCAGGCAACGACACATGTCTCGGTAAGGGAGCCTCGTCGGCTGACATGGCGGGATTGGAATGGAAACAATGGTAAGCAGCCTGAACAAATTCCCCATATCGAACCACTTCTCGCCTTAGATTCTCATCGAGCGGGTCGAGCAAACCAGACCAATCATGGCAACCGTGATACTCTCTCCAACGAGAGCCGAGGTTGTTCCTTGGAGAATATTCCATGGTTTTGGATAAAAGCCGCTGAAGCCTATTTAAATTACGCGGAGACATGTCGTCAGCGGCACTCATTTCAGGCCAAATCCTCGAAAGATTAAGCCTTTCCAGTAAAACCTTATCTTTAGTCTCCACCGACCCATTACTGCATCCTTTCACAACTCCTTCTGGGCCGGTTTGGTTTGTTTTCTGGAGGAGTTTCTCAAGGTTGGATAGGTGCTGCCGAGTCGACGATGGTGCTGCTGATGAAGAAACAACTGGGTTTAGAGTTGAGTTGTTGCACATGAAGCTTGCATGTTTGGGATGAAAGACGTGCAAGTTTGGAGCGGGAAGAGTCGAGCTTATTCCGGTGTGCATTGGGATTAAACTGTGAATAAATAAACGGAAACGGTGTCCGGAAAAATGAAAGATTAGCTAAAACTGTGGAACAGCAAAAAGTGTTAGTCTAAGGCCTAAGTGGGATGATTGCAGATGCATGAGTATATATAGACCAAAAATTCCAAGGAATACCCATACTTGATTCCATAATTACAGAATGACAAATATTACTGTTTCCCCATTTTCTTAGAAAAGTCGATCAATTTGACAGGAATTTGACGGAAAGAGCCTTTGGGATTTGCCTGGTGAGTTAACTATAAGCAAGGGTGTTTTTTTTAGTTTTCAGTTCTGACCCTTTTGTTAGTTGACAATGCTTTTACTTTAGTTATTTTATTTAGACTTTTGTGGCAAATGGTAGTACTTTCGTGTACGAGTTATAAATAAAGTCAAGGGAACTACGATTCTGTTTTCTTACCAACAATTATTTTATAGATTTTAATCTAAACTAAGAAAGTTTGGGATATTTTTATTATTAAACCAATAAGTTTGTGTTTTATTTTTGTTTCCAATGTCATCTATGAGGTAACTTGTTTGCCTCACCTCACCTCTCCTCTCATTTTCAACTTTTATTTCTTTTTCCTAAAGTAACATAATATTCAAATTTACAATTTTGTAAAGTAACCTTGGAGCTTTGCTTTTATAACATATGTCAATGCCATTAATTAAAAACAAATCTCTAGTTTCCAACTCCAATATAAATTATTACTTCAAATTCATTTTATTCTTTTTGATGTATAAGAAAAGAAACTCACTCATATTATTTTTTTAAAAAAATTATGTAACAATTTTGTGTTATTTTAAATTAATATTTAAAATAATTTTCTTTATTAAAATTTTAAACATAAATAAATGACATACTGTTTCTGATGTGATTCACATAATTCAAAAACACTCTGTTTATTTTATTGTTCAAACCCAGCATAATATTTTGATTAAACCATTTCAAATTTAAATAAGATTATAAGTTTAGAAAAATAATCAGGAATTTTTTTTCCCTTCACACATGGTTGGGAAAAACTATACAACTCAGAAAAGATAGATTAATGCTGGAAATATTCTGGTCTTTTGTTTTTCGTTTTGAAACAAAGCAATATCTTCGTTTCCTCTTATTTTCCTTTTTCAAAACATTAACAGAAAGTTAGGGTATATATTTGATAATAATAAAAAGAAAGGGATTAAGGAGCTTAGGCTAAAGCAAAGCAAACTTTGAATTTGGAATATTGAGTTTTCTCGTTGAAACCTTGAAATGAAGACCAAAAGAAAAACAGAGAAATTCCAGTCAAACAGCACTCTCTCATGTTCATGTATACCTTTTGATTTTTGCAATCTCAAATATGACTAATTTTCGAAAATAATCGTAAACGTTAAGGTTTGAAATCCAAATGTATTACTTGTCACTTTTTAAGGATTAATGTATGAAATAGAAAAAGTTTATGTGGACCTAAATGGGATTTTGTTGAAATTTCAATGTCAAATGTTGTGAAATGTGTTTCAAATTATGAAGGTTCCCTCTTGTTTCCAAAACACCGAAAAGTAGTACAAATTTTATTTCATGTTACCAAAGGAAAAACGTGATGACCTTGTTGATTGTGGGAGTTTCTGTCGTAGGCCATTCGATACCTCACCTCCACTACCCACTTTACTCTCTAATGTATTTTCTATATTTTAAAATTTCAATCCTCATCAAATAATATATATTAAACAATTCCATTATTCCTAAAATTTGATGCGATAAATATATCGTTATATGTGTAATATCGTATTAGCTTATTATTTTCGTATATTACTCACTAAAAATTCAATTAATGGTTGCCAAAATTTCAAATTCCGAAAAAGTATAAAGACTTAGAATGATACAATCAAAGAATATGGACTAAAAATATAACTGTACACATAATACATAACTAGTAATTGAATTTAACCAAGCGGATTGAAAAGTACATGGACTAAAATTGACCAATTTCAAAAAGTATAGAAATTAAAAATGATCAAACAAAAATACAAAAACTAAACCCATAACTTCCGTAAACTATAAGGACTAATATCAAAATTTAACATACATCGTTGTTGATAAACACAATTAGGGCAATATACTACATGTCCAAAATTCTCTAAAGTGCTCGAAGAAAAACACTGATATTACGCGTATACATCCTTGAGAATTTTCTTTTTGCGGGTTCAATACGAATATCGTGATCGAAAAACATTAGTGCCGATGGTGGGAGGGGACCAATAAAAATACACCCACATGATCGTGATGCTCGTATACACTTTAAACGAATATTTATGTGATTTATAAATGTTTTGAACCTGTCGTCGGTCCACCGACCAGACGTGTTTGTTTGTATAATTTGTCATCATTTTCTTCGTATGGTTGATATAAAAGTATTACTGAATAAAGTAAAAAGAAAAGTTGGTGTTTTTTTTTTTATTCTAATTAAATTTCGTTCACATGTACTTGTTTTATCCATTGTTGAGACTGAAAAAAGCTTCACTCAAGAACACGGTTGAATATAATTTCGGATTATTATTAAAACAAACCAAAAAAGAAATACCTATTTTTTGCACACTTCCACTATATATCCATTTGTTTTTCAAACGTGTTTGTCTTTCCTTTTTTTGAGATTCACAAAACCTAACATCTAAATTTGCATCCCTCATCTATACTCATTAGTAATATATTACGTTCAATATATATATAATGTTTGTAATATAGTATTAAATTTTTCTATCATAACCCCAAATTATAATTTTTATTTTGATAAAATTATGATTTGTACCAATCATATAGGTTGATTTGCCTCATTTGGCTCTTGAATGATATATATTGGCCGCTGAATTATTTATTACAATAGATAGAAATAAAAATTAGAAGGATTGAGTAAATTTTTTTTTTTGTAAGAAATGAGACATCTCTAAAAATAAGTGAAAATTTTTCTTCTCTTTGCTAAAAATAAGTCATGGGAATGACTAAATATTACTAATTGAGCCAATTTATTGTTAATTTATATACTAAAACATGTATAAAAAGAATACGCCTACTAAATGTAGCATAAAACTTACCAATACCAATATGTACCGATTGTAGTTAAAAACCCTACATTCACCCATGAAGTACTCACTCCCTAAACTTATATACACTCGCGTCAAATTTATATGGAGAGATGATAGAGTTTGAAGGCATTAAACCCTTTTGTTCTTCTTATTGGTGGTTTGAAGTAGCTGTAATTGACTTTAGAGAGAGTTGGAGTGAGATGCAATTAAGACATTGATTCACAGCCCTCATGTCTCCCAACTCAGGAGCAGAACCATGTGTTTAGATTTGCACAGTGCTATACTGCAACTGCATAAGTCTGTCGCACATTTCACACTCCATTTAATATGTTTAATTAATAGAAGCATGCATTTGGTGAAAATTGGAAGTTCTTTGGCCGTCATTCCTTTCCACACCTATGTTAGTTGGATTCGAGTAAATGAGAATAAATAAATTCATATTTATGTTAAAAACGAGTGTTTGACATAAACAGATTTTAAAAACATGAAATCTTCGAATTAAGTTGCTATTTTGTTTAATATAGTTAAATTGTTACTTACTTTATAAATTTGATTCTACTAATAAATATGTTTAACGTGGAGGATGAGGTAAAGAAATTAAGAGGTCGCAAATGTGTTAGCTCCAAAGTCATACTTTAATCAACACATACAAGCGAAAACGGTGACTTAATGAAAAGAGTATACCCGGTCATTTTCAAAAGGGAGACCACCGACCCTAAAATAGCTTCTACATGAAATAGCTAAGGGCAAGGTGAATTAAATAAGAAGAAAATTATATGAACCTTTATCATTAAAGCAAATTGCTATTAAATATTGTTGCTAGTCTCATTGGTTGTGGAAGTTGAGTTTCAATGCTTTAAGATGTTGTTCAATACTTAAATTAATAAAGGGAGATGGAAGAAAATGTTGGTGCAAGTACAGAGCTTAAGAAAAAGGAAAAGATTGTGTTAAGGCATGCATACTTTTGAAATATTTATATGCATGTTTAAAGTTAATTTAAATTTATTCGTTATTTTTCTTTTTTCCATTGTAGACACTGAAATAAAGAAGGAAAGAGTTGGAGTATAAATAAAGAAATAATGAAAAGAAGTTTCTTGCTCCACCGAACCAAATTAGTAGTAGAACATTAGAAAATTTGGCAGCAAGCAATCTGCTTCACTATAATTCTTTGTTCGCTGGAGTACTGCGATAACATCAAAAGTTAAAAAAAAAAAAAAAAAAAAAATCAAAGGTTTCAAGATGAAAAACCTTTAAGAGAGAGAGAAAAAAAGAAAGTACTCACTTGGAGGTAAAAACAAAACACTCTCGCACCAAAAAGAAAGAAGATCCAAAAAGCTTTGAAAAGTTATTTATCTATTTTGTCTCTAGATTCTTTTCTTTTTATCGATGCTAGATTGTTTTGGATATATTTTTTTGTCTCTATTTTCTAAAATGATGATAGATTTTATATCTTAATTAATTTATTATGTTTTCTCTTCAATTGTTTTGATATATGTTAATTATGTATTTAATCATCCGCTTATTTAATATGCATGTCTGATGAACAAGCTACTCTAATTTGATAATTTCAATTTGTATTGGAAAAGAAAGTTTTGATTGAAATTTAGATTGAATCAATTAAATTATAGCAGCACTAACGAATAAGTTAAATTTTAATTAGGATAGGAATATTCATAATGCATTGATTAATTTTAATAGGTTTTGTGACACCTTAGGTTTGGCGAGTTTAAGATTTTGTCGTATAGTATGGACTGGCGAAAAGTAACCCGCCTAATTGTTTGTTGTGGCGTATACGTGTGGGCATATAGTAACCGCCACATAAGTAAGTAAGGATTTTATTTCATGATATTCTACTTGTTGAGGATCGACTCGATTAAGCAACGAACAAGTAAAAAATAGCGGAAGAAATTGAGAAATTGAACACACAAATTTAACATGGAAAAATCCTTCAAAAGAGGATAAAAAACCATGAGTAAAGATAATTTTATTATAATGCCAAAAGAACAAAGAGTACAAAAGATGGAGATAAAAACTAAACCCCGAAACCCGAAAATAAAGAACCCTCAAAACGTAAACACAAAATTCTCTAAAAGTGTTATGAGTTCTAATCTTTTAATGGGTGTATTTTCTAAGGTTGTAAAAGAGTCTATTTATAGGCTAAATTTGTAGGTCAAATAATAATAAAATAATCTAGACTAATCAGAGTTCAACTGAAACAAATAAATAGAGTTTAACTGGAAAATTATCTCTCAAATTTGACTGAAATATGAGACATACTTAACCAATCTCCACCGTGACTCGTATTTCCACAACGCCATCTTTGCCAAAGCCCACCACAGGCCCATCTTGAACTATGCAGGGAATTAACCGAGTCGAATCTGTGCTTAGAAACTAGAAGACTTCTAGCCTTCGACTTGTGCACTGCCAAATTAAAACTAACCTGGGTATGGTTTTCACAAACACAGTGCCCTAACTTTTCAAAACCTTTTTCTCTCTTATGACCAAGTTGCCTCCACTCCAAACGAGTTGTGTAATGACCCAAAATTCATGGGCGTCGGAAAAGTGCAATATCGGGCCTCCATCTTAATGAATTGGGTTCGTAAATAATTATTAGAAATATTTATGAGTCTAGTCGTGAGCTTAATTAAGTTTTAATTAGGTGAATTTAGCTTAGTTAAGAGTAATTGCGAAAAAAAAGATTAAATTGAATAAAGGGTAAAAGTTTAATTATAGATTAAAGAAAAACTTAAGGGGCTAAATAAGCAATTAGACTAATTGCTTAGAATGAGGCGGTTAATGAGTACTAAATCTTGAGATTTTGTTATTAATTTATTATTATAATTATAATTATTAATTAATATTATGGTTTTCTATTTAAACATTATTAATATTATTATATTATGAAATAAAATAAATTAAGACAAGTGTATGGTGATAAGATGGTACAAGTGTAATAATATATATATACACACTTGTACTATAATTATTTATTTACTTAAAATTTAAGTAAAAGATATTTATAAATTAAATATTATTATATTATATTATTATAATGTATTATTATTAATATTATTAACTAATATATATATATATATATATATATATATATAAAGTAAAATAACAAAAGAAACAAAAGGGAAAAGAAACAGAAGCTTTCGAAACAGGGAGAAAGGAAAGAAGAAAAGAAAAATTAGGGTTTAAGGTTTTAAAGCTTTAAAAGGTAAGTCAATTAAGTCATTTTCTCTTAATTTTGATGTTTTAGAAGCTTTAGAACGAAATTTTGTTGAAATTAAGTTGAAGTTTTGAAAGTTCTTAGGTTTTTGAACATAGTTCATGTTGAACAAAATAATGAATTAGGGTTTAATTGAATGAATTTCAAGTTAGAATTGATTAAAGGATTAAAATTGTAAACTAGGTTATAAGTTTTACATAGTAGGGATTAAATTGAAAGAAGTTTAAAATTAGGGTTTTAATATGAACATTGAATAGTTAAGTTGAATATGACAAGATATTAAGTAGAAATGAAGTGTGAATTGAGTTAGAAAAGTAAATGAGTTAATTAGGATTAAATTGGAATTAGGGTATAAATTGAAAAGAAATTCAATTGATTATTATAAATTAGTGTTGTATTAATAAAAAAATTATTATTATTATTTTCGTAGCTAACAAAGAACCCGATGCATCGGCACACAAAGGAAAGGAGAAGGCTATCGAGGACTAAAACGAGAAATTCACGGTTTGTATTACTATAAATCAAACTAGTATTTATTAAATGTTATATTTAAATTTATGTGTATGGTAAGTAAAATTTTAAGGTAAGTTTCAATATTGAAATGAATGAAATTGAGATGAAGTATGATTATGTATGAATATTTAATAGTATATTGTTGGAAAGTGGAAAATTGTATCGAATTAAATTGTACATTGAAAGTGAAATTGAAATTGAGAAAGTGATTTGAATACCCTATTAACTAATCGGGCTTAGTCGGATATAATTGGCATGCCACAAGATTGGAAGAGCACGGGAATTTATCGGCTTTGTCGATCAGGCACTATATGTGTCGTATTAGGCACCACGTGTGTCGTTTCAGGCACTTTATGTGTTGTATACTGCTTCTGATATGTTGATCAGATACTGAGTACCGTTTTAGGCACAATATGCCGTATTGGTGTGTTTGGTTGGAATCCGTGTATCCGCCAAGGTTTGGTTTTGTTAATAGGTTAATAATCGAAATGTGAGAATTGAATAAATTTGATTGATCATACAACTAAAAGTATTAGAAAGAAATTGTTAGTCGAATTGTGAGATTTGAAAGCATGAACCTAAGGTTCATGAATTGATCAAATTCAAGTTATTAATATATGACATTGTTGATGAATTATTATATGAAATATGAAACTGAATGTAAATTAGTTCTTATAAGTTATAAACTTTACATGTTTAATGTTATATGATTAATATTTATAATTTATTAAAGTTATATAGTTTGAATTATGGTAATACCACTGAGTATGAAATACTCAGCGTACGGTTGTTTTCGTGCGTAGGTCAGTAGAAATCAAAGGTCCCGGTTCAGCATCCAGATCAATCCCGATTTCAGAGACAAATTGGTGATGTAATATTTCTTTTGGTAAAAGTGGCATGTACTGAGGTATTATATAAATTATGTACTTAAGTCATGTAACTTTGGTTGTAAAATGATGTCTAATATGGATTCTAAGTATGAAATGAAATAATATGGCATATTTGGTAAATGTGGCATGAAACTAAAATGGAAATAAATGAAATTATTAGTTCAATTAAAAATTGTTTATCAATGATCAAGTAGATAAATTGTTAAATTAATGTTGTAGGCATAATTAGGCATGTTTGATTGTGGAGATGTATAGGTTGTTATGTTGGTTGCAAATTGGTTGTGGTTTGAAATTGCAGGGAAGGTTAGATAATTATAAAAGGGTTATATTTAGTTTTTTTTTTAATTTTCGGAGCACTCGAACAAGTCCCGATTCACTTCTAATACGTATTCTGGGCCTCAAAGGTCCATGAAAGGGACTAAACCATTAAATTATAATATGTATGTTATTTATTTGTGAATTTAATCGTATGTTCGGTAATGCCTCGTAACCCTATTTGAGCAACGGTATGGGATTAAGGGGTGTTACAAGTTGACTTCGACTCTGTAACGAATGAGGGATATTCGGTTTCACCGGTCACCATAGAACCTTCCAAAATATAAAGACTTTCGGTCTTTTTACCTTTTAACAAAACGAGAGCCCCATGAGACACCTTAATGTTGCTTGACTCGATGTTGATTTTGTAACCTTTCGAGTCTAAAATACTCAAGGAGATGAGGTTCTTTCATAAATCAGGTACATACCTGACATTTGAAAGTGTCCTAATTGTCCCATCTTGCATCCTAATTTTAACAGTACCAATATCAATTACCTTACTAGATGAATCGTTTGCCATGCGTACAACTTCACCTTCAATCAAACTGTATGTGTAGAACCATTCTCTGTTGGGACACATGTGGAAAGAACACCACAAATCTAGGATCCACTTGGACTTAAGCTCGGAGGTATCACTCGTTGACATTAACAAGAAATCATCATCGCTTTCGTCAGCCAAATTAGCATCAGCTACATCTTCCTTGTTATTCTCAGCAACCATTTTATTTCGTAGTTTATAACAATCTGCTTTAACGTGACCTAACTTCTTACAATAACGACACCTTTTGTCTCGCTTCTTTGATGCTACCAAAATGGAAGTTTTCCTATCTTCCTTGCTAACCGAACCAAACTCATTGTCGAGTTTGTCTTAACTAAAAAAATGACCCTTCACATCCTCGAATTAGAGTTTGTCTCTGCCAAAAATGAAGGAAGATGTAATGATTACCATGAGATAAAATAGGATCATATTAGGAGAACAGATATTATCCCAAAGAGATCAAGGATTCCTATGAAGGTTGTCGAAACCATTTTTTTGAAAAGGGTCGACTTTTTATTTTGAAAACGAAAATGCGAGTCGTCACCAATCTCTTTTTTTATGGGGTGTGATCGGGTCACCTCGTAATTTAATCGTTTTAATAAGGGGTTTAATTTATTAAAACAATGATTTTTTTGGTCTAGAAACTTCGAGAAATGAGTACGGGAGTCGATTACGCACGAGGAAAGATTAGCACCCTCGCAACGCCCAAAATTTGTACCTAGTTGATTAATTAATATCTTAATGTTGAAAATTAAAAACTTGAAAAGAGTTTAAAATACGATCCCTCTTTGTATTAATATTATTTTATTTTAAAAAATTTGCTTGAATAAATCGAAACGAATGTTAAAGACTGTCTTATCTTGCGGTAACAAAATGTCGCATCCCGTAAGTTAGGACACAACACCTTTAACCTTTGAGAATGAACTTTCCTTTTTATTTTTTTAAATCTTATGTATTTTGATTTTAAGAGGATATTTGGTTATTTAAATTCAACGAGAGAATCGAAACCCCGTAAGTTAGGGTACAATTTCTCGAAGCTCTAAACACGGAATATTGCCTTTATTTTCAAATTTTTTTGAATAAATACACACGTAGTGTTTAAAACTATGCATATTTATTTTATTTGGATTATAGTGTAAAGAAAAAATGTTTAAACATGGCTCGCGACATGATTGGAATAATAATAGAATGATAACGCGAATAAGCGAACTGACGATATGCCTATAATAACGAGACAACAAATAAGCAATGGCAATAATCATATTATAACTACTAATTCTATACTAATTAAATGATAATAAGGAAAATAAATAATATTAATGATGATAATAATAAGAATAATACGAAAAACAAGTGCACAAAATAGAAAAGAAGAAAAGAAACATCATATTTTGAACATATAAAGGGTAAGAGATAATAAATAGATAAATAAATAAAATTATATTATAAATCTAATATAAAGAATCAAAACACGATAAATAATAACGTTAATAATAATTATGATAATGAAATAATAATAATAATAATGGCGTAAAATAAAAAAATGTTTCAAAAAGAAAACAAATTTTATATATTAAAAAACGAAGGAGTAATAGATAAGTAAATAGGTGAATAGATAAATAAAAGAATTAAAATAAATAGAGGACTTCATCGTAATTTAAATGAAATTAAAAGGACAAATTGAAAATTAAAAATAAAAAAAGGCTAAAATGTAATGCGCAAAATAGAGCAAGGGGCCGAACGAAAAATATTCCCAACCCCATTAGAGCGCCGTTTAATGGAGGACCAAAATAAAACAAAACTCAAATTATAGGGATAAATTTAAAAAGAAAAAAAATATGAAAATAGGATTAGATTGAGAATCCTAACAAAAGCAGAATGATCGAATGCGCAATTATGCCATATTCAAAAACACGTGGATCCTCTCAAGCGGGTCGGGTCAATGTGAGGGTCTGGCCTTAAAACGACGTCGTTTTGGTGCCTGAGAGGCCTACCCAAAACGGCGTCGTTTTGGAGGCCTATTTAAATCAATTTTTTTGGAAAAAAAAATCATTTAACCCATTGTTTCAAAAAAGAAACTTAAAACTCTCTCAACTCTCTCTAACCCCCTAAGGCTCCGGTCATTGGTCTGGCTAGTCGCCGTCATGCCAGCCATAGGTCACCGGCGATGGCGCCGCCGTCCATGGTGGCCGAAAATCTCCCCGAACCCATTTTGACCCTCTTTTTTGGCGTAAAATCGATTTAAAGCCCCAAATCCTCAAAATAAAATAAAAAAGAAACTCTAAAAGGAGGAAAACCTTTCGACTTCCACCATTCACCGTCGTGGCCTTTGGCTGAATCCCAGAGGATCCGACGACCTTGCGAACCTACGGTGGCCCTAGCGATGACACCCCAACGAAACAACAGGTAAGGAGTGTTGTTTTCTTTTTATGTATATCTATCGAAAATGAAAAAAAATCACCTTTTTAATTCTGTTTTGATTGCTGTGTGTAAAAAATTACAAGGAGATGTTGTGGCTTTTTTATAGCCGAATTTACAATATTTTTCTTTTTCTTTTTTGTTTCTGCCATACATTGTTTCTCTGTTGTTGTTGTCCTTTTCTTTTTGTTTTCTTTTGCAAGTACAAGTGGGCAGAGGTGTCGTGGAGGGTACGGAGGTGCTGTCGTGGGTGAGGGCAGCGGCGACTGGGGAACCTAGGGTTCTCGTTTTGCTGAAACTAGTTAAGGTTCTTGGGCTAGGGTTGATTTGGGTTTTGGGCCACATGGGCCTGTTGTAATTTGGGCTATAAATTTTTTAACTTATTATTTTTGGTTTATTTCTGTTTATTTTTGGGTCTTGGTCCCGGGCCAATATTGGCCTATTATAGCTGCCCCTCTTTGCTCGTTGTCGTGTAAAGAGAATGGAGCAAAGACTTCAAAAAGGGCCAATTTTTCCCGGTCCTGTCAAATCTCGACTTCCTTTGGTACTTTTTTTGTTCAAGTAGCCTCATTCCATCCCACTGCATCTTCAGGGGTATAGGAATTAGTGCTTGGATCTACTCCACTGTAACTTCAGGGAGATTAGACTCGTATTTACAATCTACTCCACTACAACTTTAAGGAGATAATATTTGTAATTCGCAGATTTAATATGTTTCATTACGACTTCAGGGAAATAAGATTCACATTTTCAATATGCTCCACTGCAACTTAAGGGAGATACGATTAGTGGCCTCAATCTGCTCCACTGTAACTTCAGGAGGATAATATTTGTAGCCTGTTCCACTACAACTTCAAGGAGATAAGCTTTGTGACTTTAATCTGCTCCACTACAAATTCAGGGAGATAAGATTTGTAGCTTGTCTTTAATCTGCTCCACTACAACTTCAGGGAGATAAATTGGTCTATTTTTAACCTGTTCCACTGCAACTTTAAGGAGATAAGGTTCGATATGATCTGCTCTACTGCAACTTCAGAGAGATAAAAATTGCAATTTATAGCTTAAATCTGTTCCGCTGCAACTTCAGGGAAATAAGATTCACTATCTTCAGTTTGCTCCACTGCAACTTTAGTGAGATAAGACTTGTAACTTCAACCTACTCTACTGCAACTTCAAGAAGATAAGGTTTGCTATGATCTACTCTACTGCAACTTCAGAGAGATAAGATCTACAATTTATAGCTTCAATCCATTCCACTGCAACTTCAGGGAAATAAGATTCGCTATCTTCAGCCTGCTCCACTGCAACTTTAGGGAGATAAGACTTGTAACTTCAACCTACTCCACTACAACTTCAGGGAGATAAGGTTTGATATGATCTTCAATCCATCCCACTGGAACTTCAGGGGTATAGGATTAGTGGCTTCATTGACCTGTTACACCATTCTCTGGGTAACATGACCTGTAGAATCTATTTCATGGGCTAATTTATGCTAAGTGATTAGGATGTCATGATCAAAATGAATCAAATGCTCCTAATTAGATGTGTATGAATGATATTTGCATGAATACAGAATATCATTTTTTTAGAATGATCCCCTTTTAATGCTTGGGTTGACATTGCTCGTTGTTTATCGAGGTTTTATCACTGACGTATTATGCTGCCTCCTTGCTTAGCTGGTATTTTTGACAGAAAACCAAATAAATAGTCACAATTTAGACTACTCTCTCTCTTATGTTTTCCAACCCTTATGTTGGTTAGTTTTAAATAATAGTCCTATTTTAGGTCCTCGTACTATTTAGAAGCCTTCAAAGTAATATGCAGAACTCCTTTTGCTTGAATATTATCAGTCCATTAATCATTATTTCAATGAAAAATGCTTGAAAAAGATTATCACAATGGACAAAGTAAAATTTTATTAAGAGCAAAGCTTGAAATGAATAAATTAATCAAGATAGTAAATTTTGCTAAGATACAAAATGAATAAGATGAAAACAGGTGCCCCAGATATTGTAGCATGAGCTTCTCTGCACAGAACTTCTCGAGGACCCTTTGAACTTGATACATGTTTAGAAGTACTAGAAGAATTTATTGATTCCCAAAGATGTAGCATCTTTCCTTCTCGTTAATTCAGAGAGGACAAGACTACTACATGCCCCACCTTTGATCAAAAATTTGAATTGCCCATTCCTGGGTTTTCAACTCAAAATCCCTTTAGTCTCAAAGCGCCATTTGCGAGTTTTCACCTTAGCCTCTCATTTTTCTTTTTCTTTTTTTTATGAAATATTTTTTATTGAATTTGAACTCATAAGACTAGGCAAGTCCTTGTGATCCTTCCCAGTCAAAATCAACGCTTTTCCAGATAAGGCCTTTCACACAAGGTCTTTCCTAGTTTGGCATCCACTTTCTTCTGAGGTCATTTTGTATGGGAAAGATCTTCTTCGATACCAGGTCCCCCTTATGGAATTTTCTAGGGCGAACCTTTTTTGGTGAGCTCGCATAATTTATTTTTAGTACATTTGACCATGACGGATAACTTTGAGCCTTTCTCTTCAATTGGGATTGGATCCGAAAAACTAGAAGAGAAAAAATCATCTCGACTTCAATGGACAAAACCACGATAAGCTAAAGAGAAAGGTGTTACCTAGGTAGAGTGTTATTTTCTTTTTTTTTGCCTCCACTGCACCATTCATTTTGGGGTGATATGGTGTTAATCTTGAACAAACTGCAAACTTCTGATATCCTACTGTTGTTAGTGTATTGTCAGATATGATCCTTTTTGGCATTCCATACCGACATATGATTTTTTTTTCAAAAATTTACTGACTGTCGGCTTTATGAAATTGGCATATGAAACAACTTACACCCATTTAGTAAAGTAATCGACGACCACAAAGATGAATCAATGACCGCTAGAAGCTTTTGGCGAAATCGGCCCAATGACATCCATGCCCCACATAGAGAAAGGCCATGGATTCCATTGATTGTTTGTAAGGTAGGATCCTTTTCTCATCTTGTTCTACCATCTTTAACAAATCAAAAGATAAGTTACAGTCTTGGTCATCTTCAAAGCCCTGAGGTTCCTCTGAACACATATCTTACTCAAAAGGAGATTCTGAGTCAATAGCAGTGTTACTCATGTCATCGATATCTGGAGACCAGTAATAAGGACGAAGGAAGATCCAAAGAACAAAAGAATTTAAGAATATTTATCTGTATAGTATGATTATGAATGAAATGGAAACAATAAAAGAATATTTGCTCGAAGTGAGAAACAAATATGCATTTTATTGAAATAAAGATGTTGGACATAAGCCTATCTCACAAAAGGATTCTTATTGCTCCTAGGCTTAGAGCAATAAGCGTGTTTTGGACATTACTCCGAATTAGGTCTAAAAAATTCAGGGATCTCTTCGACAGTCCCATTGTTCAAAACACTCCCAGGTGTATAAGGGAAAATGTCTGATAAATTCTCTTCCCTGGCTCCCTCTTCAAATATGGCGTTAACGGTCAAATTTCCTAACATTCCTTCTGGGCCTCTGACTTCTTCAAGGAATTCCAACTCTTTATTATCCATTAAGCTCTGCACCAAAGCTTTGAATTCAGCGCACTACTAGAGTTCATGACCTTCTTCAGCGTGGAACTCACAGTAGCTCCTCATCCCTTTTGGTCTCTTCTCCGAATTTTAAATGATTAATCTCATGTCTATCATTTGTTTCAACACCCATTTCAGTGGGGTTTTTACTTCTGTAACATTGGTTTTGGTTCTATTTCCTCCACTCTCAATTATCGCATTTACCCCTGGGTCTAGATGACTAGGTAACGAATTTCCTACCACATTAGGTCCTGATGGATCATCAAACTTCACGATGCCCATCTTGATGAACCTTTCAACTAACTTTTTAAATGTAGTGCAGCTTTCAATTGAGTGTCCTGTTATTACTGCATGGTATTTGCATTGGGCGTTCGCATCATACTATTTCAGGAACGGAGGTTGCAGGGGTTCTAAGTATAACAGAAATACAACATACGCATCAAACAGATTTTGATACTGCTCTCTATATGTCATTGGGATGGGTGTGAACTGGAGTCTTTTTATGTTTGGCTTTGAGTTGGATTCTTGCCTTGAAGGGCAATGATAGCTAGTGGTTACAGTTCTCAGCTGGCCTATAGTGACTGATTTGGAATACCCTTTATTATACATGCTCAGGTTATTCACTTCATTTTCCTTCTTCTTTGGGGTAGATCTTTTGACGCTTTCCCCCGCATCTATCTTCCCACTTCTTATTGCATTCTCAATCATCTCGCCAGACATTACTATATCTGAGAAGCTCTTCGTAACGCTTCCCAACATATGGTTAATGAATGAGGCTTTCAGGGATGAAAAGTATCGTGGTTTCTTTCTCCAGAAGAGGTGGCTGGACTTGTGTCGCTACCTCTCTCCATCTTTGGGCATATTGCCTGAAGCTCTCACTTTGCTTCTTTTCCATATTCTGTAGTGTAATTCTGTCAGGTGTCATGTCGGTCACATGGCTGTATTGCTTTATGAAAGCCTGTGCCAAGTCCTTCCATGAGTGGATTTTTGCACGGCTCAACTGGTTGTACCATTTGGCAGCCAACCCAATCAAACTATCGTGGAAGCAATGAATTAACAATTGATCGTTATTAACGTATCCTGTCATTCTTCAGCAGAACATCGTGAAGTGAGGTTCAGGACAACTAGTCCCATTATACTTTTCAAATTTTAGAGTCTTGAATTTCAGAGGGAGTACTAGATCTGGTACCAAACTCAGATCCTTGGCGTCAACCCCATAATGGTAATTAACATTTTCCATTGCTTTGAGTTTTTCCTCTAACCACCTGTACTGATCTTCAAGTTGTTTTGGTAGTTCCACATTTGTTTTTTCTATTTCTTCTATTTCATCTAGATCAGGAACTACAGGATTAGTTGGATTGTTCCCTGGATTGGAACCTGAGCCTGTCGAGTAGTTCATTGGCGCCGAGGTACCAGTCTGATATTGTTGGGGTCTGATAGTAACAAGTGCCCCTTGTGGATGCACGTCTGGTTGGGCCTGGATACTTATCAGGGTAAAATCTGGGGGATAGGCAAGGTCTTCGTTATCATCCCTAGAGTTGACCACTGGGCTTTTCCCTTTTTCAAGCCTTGCAACCAGTAACTACATTAATTAGGTCATCATACTTCTTTGGGATTTTAGCATCTGATCCCTCATGTCTTGTTGAGCTTTGGCTAATTGTTCTTGCAGCTGCACTTGCAACTGAACTTGCATATCCTTCTACATTTGGTCTAAACTTTCTATTCTTTGATCCATTTTTTTGGTTTTGCGGCGGGTACCGTAGCGATATTTAGTTGGTGGATTTTTGTTTTCAGGGTAACTGTAACAATTTCGATTAATTAGGGTCCCTTTGTGAAATTTAATGCACGCAATGAAATGTAAGGCTGATGAATAGAATGAATGCTGCAATACCCAATTTGCTCGGCCCAATAAAATAACAAAAAATATTAAAAATCCATAAGTCCATTTACACTGCCCAATTACAGCAAAAACTAAACCCAATTACAATGGCCCAAATACCCCAGCCCAGTTACATTGAAACCCAAAACGGAAAACAATTTTTAGAAACCCCTAGGGTTTCGAGAATATCTCAGCCGCCACACCAGCGCCTCTTTGGCTCTCCTCGCAACACGCGCGCCTCCACGCCACGCTCCTCCAGGCCGTACCTGTAGCAAACAACAAACAATAAGCAACCAAAAGGACAAAACAAAAAACAACAAAGGAGCAACAGATTTACAGCGAATTAAAATTTGTAACAAGAGAGAAAAAGAGAAGGAAAAATAGGAAAATAGGGATTTATGTATTATATTTTTGGGGTATATAAAGCCAAATACGAAATTTGTAAGGGGTTACACAGGGGATTGAATAAAAAAAACAAGAAAGATTCAAAAAGAGAATTTTGTAAGGTGATTTTTCATTATTTTCTTCACTTTTCCCTCTTTTACTGCTCTGTTCATTAATAGCATGAAATAAAAGAGAAAGAGAGGTTAGGGAGACTAGCTTACCTGGTAGCCGAGATGTCGTTCGCTCCATCGCAATCGGAGTCGGACGAGGGATCGGAGTCTCCAAGCGTCGGTTTGCTGAGCGTCGTTAGAGGAGAGTTTTTTTAGAGTTTGCTTTAGAGTGGTAAAATAGCTGCTAATTTAGGGTTTTTGTGACCTTTAGGTAACCCAAAACGGCACCGTTTGGAGCCTGATCAGTGGTTTCAAAACAGTGCCGTATAGGGTAGTACCCGTGTGCGTGACCCGATTTGAGAAATAGGATCCGCGTGTTTTATTGGTGGTTTATTTGCGCAATAAATCCTCCTATTTTCTCGATTGGTTTTGATGTAATCCCTTTCATTTTTTATTTCGGCTATATAGTTCTATTTTGTTTTCAATTTCATCCTCTCATTAGTTGAGGAGACATACGTCCAAACGACGTTGTTTCCAATGATCGACTGATTTCCTAGACCGTTGCTTTTAATTGCTACATTAGTCCCTTCAATTTCAAACAAACTTCAAATCGGTTCTCTTTTATTTTATTTATTTTCAAATTTTCCCCAAACACTTGCTTTAATCCTTTTCAGATATCGTGCTTTTTAAAGAAAAATATATTAACTAATTTGACATCAATGTTATTATTACTATTATTATTATTATTAGTAATAGCAATATTATTATTATGATATTTGCTTATATATTTACCTTTTTTATATATATACAATATTTCATGCTATTCATTATTTTTAAGTTTCTTCTAAAATTTCATATATTATTACCTTTTAAAACCATGATATACTATTTTTAGTATTGTTTAGTTTTTATATATATAATATAATGTATATATTATCTATTTCAAATTTATTTTAACTATAATTTCCTTCTTTCATATTTCTTGGATTTTTTTAAAAAACTTGTACAATTTCATGTGTGTTAATTTATAATTTGGTGCTTTGATTGACTTTAGATTCATTAGCCTTTGAATGTTAGCATAATATATGATGTGAGATTATTGCTCTTGTATGTATTGTGTTGCTCATTTATATTTAAGGTTTCTTTGTTGTTCATTAGCTTACACTTAGCTTACGAATTTTTCTTTCGCTATACATATTGTCTTATTGCGTTTTATTAAAATGGCTATATTCTATTCTAAGCATTAAAATCGATTTATCCATAAAATAACGCAATACTCGAAATTTGGAATCCTCGAGAGAATTGTGTCCTAACGTATTGGGTTCCAATTTTCCTCGTTGAATCTAAATAATCGAGAATATTCGCTAATCAAAATGTATAAATAAAAAGTTCATTCTTGGGAATTTGATAGTTGTGTCCTAATGTATTGGACATGACATATTAATTTCTCGAGACGAGAATTTTCAAAAGAAAATATAAAAACGATATTCAATGTTTGGAATTTTGAGAAATTGTGCCCTAATGTATTGGGCTTCGATTTTTCATCTGACCTAAAGCAATTGAACATCCTTTTTGAACTTCACCGCACGAGTTTTGAAAATCAAAAGACGAGTTTATTCTCGAGGACTAAAAATGTCGTGTCCTAATTTATTGGGTGTGACATTTTATTACTCTGAGACAAGAAGGTCTTTAGCATCCGCTTTGATTTATCCAAGCATCTTTTATAAAATTAACATCAATAAAACGGGAGGGTCGTATTTTTAAAGTCTTCACGAATTTTTGATGTTCGGCATTAAGACCTTAATTAATCAATTCGGTACCAATTTTGGGCGTTATGAGGGCGCTAACCCTTCCTCGTGCGTAACCGACTCCTGAACCTATTTTATCAAATTTCGCAGACCAAAATCATTTTAAGGTGAGCCGTTCACACCCCAATAAAGGATCGGTAGCGACTCCAATTTTTGTTTTAAAGTCGACAACTTTTTTTTTTTGTTTTCAAAATATGGTTTCGACAACTTGGCGACTCCACTGGGGACCTTTAGAGAGTCAGGCCGTAAAATTTATTGTTTTCTGTCTTATTGTCGAAAATTGAAAATTTGATTTGAAAAATTACGATCCTCCCTTCGTATTTGTTTGAATGATTACTGTAAATTAAATTTTATATCTTGGCATCATATTGCATAAAGACTATTTAGTCTTACCTTTTAAGTGGAAGTGAGAAGCTACTCCTTCGTGACATTTTCACCTTCGTGCAGGATAGTGGATCACTTTCGGAATACATCCGTACCTATGTCTTCGTGAGATCTTCATCTCCGTGTAGCCATAGGGAAATGTATTCCCCTGAACCGAACTCGGTTTGTATGAGCCTATAGTGGGTGAAGATCGAGGAATCTTCTGGTTCGAGTAACTTGAATTTAGAGCCAAACCGCATATAGAAGACCTAGGAACCCATCCTAGGTAGAGCCACTCCAAACCCCTAGTGGTACCCGACTAGGTACTTTTGTTTTCCTTGTTTGCTTCTATTTTGTACTAACCCATCTTATTTTGTTTTGATTATGATTGCATTGCATTTCCATCTTTGGAAAGAGATATTGATTCAAATCCGATTACTAAATTAGAAAGCTTGTCATGGAATACGGATTCCTTGATAAAGTGGAAAATAATACGACTGCCCGAATATATTCCAAGAAACACAGGAAGGGTGATGAAAGAGTTTGTGACATTTACCTCATGGCCCGAAGATTCAAGATAATTATCTAGGAGCCATCGACATTCTAAAAAGGAGTTGATCAGCATTACGAGGATAGGCAGACAACGGATTGCAACCAAGATCAAGCAAAAAGAGATAGAGGAGGCACCCATTTTGAAGAATTCGCGAGGTTTATCTTAGCATACGGATGATGGAAATGATCGATGTTGTCTCTCGGAATATGAGGGCGATGCCGTATATATATCAGCTTTATGTAAAGAAATTTACCTTCTAGTAAAGTTTTCTAAATGTAATTGAATCAAAATCAACGTCTCTTTAGGCATTCATTTCATGCATCTACATTACATAACATCATATGCATTAAAATCCATTGAAAGAGTCTAATTGAATAAATTTATTTCAGCTAATCTAGAAAACCAACCAACCAAACATCCTTACAGTACTCGTCGCAAAACTAAGGAAATGAATCAAAGATTAGAGAAACTGGAGCAAATGCAAAAAAGAAATGCAAGATCAGCTACAGATGCAAATGAAGGAGCAGTTGGAAAAAATTCAACAAGAAATGACAGAAAGGATGCTGGAGTCTCAAAAGGACATGATGACTGAGCTGACGCAATTATTGACTAAAGGAGTAAATAAGGGAAAAGGTCCTATGGTAAATGATGAAGAAGAAGACAAGGATAGACCTACCTATCCTCCAGGCTTTACGCCTCTGTATGCACAGGTTCAGACTGAGGTACCTCCGTGCAGGTCCTCTGTTTCAATTGGGCCTCAGCGGCTTCAAACCGATGTTTCAATACCGATGAACTTTCTAGACGGATCAGGTTCTAACCCTGGTGATAATCCGGTTAATCTTGTCGTCCCAGATTTTGATGAAACAGCTGAAAAAGGAAAGGCGAACGCGGAATTGCCAAAATAGTGGGAAGATATGCATAAATGGTTGGAGGAAAAATTTAAAGCCTTAGAAAGCACTGATAGTAATCAGGGAATTGACGCTAAGGATCTAAGCTTAGTCCCAGACTTAGTACTTCCTCCCAAATTCAAAATGCTTGAATTTGAAAAATATAATGGAACTAGCTGCCCCGAAGCCTATATCACCATGTTCTGTAGAAGGATGACTGGCTACATTAACAATGATCAGCTGCTAATACACTGCTTCCAAGACAGTTTGGTAGGGGCAACGTCCAAATGGTACAATCAATTAAGTCGTACCAAGATTGGTTCATGGAGGGACTTAGCTCAAGCATTCATAAGGTAATACAGTCATGTGACAGATATGGTTCCTGATAGAATCACTTTGCAAAACATGGAAAAGAAGCCAAGCGAAAGTTTTAGGCAGTATGCACAGAGGTGGAGGGAGGTTGCAGTCCAGGTTCAGCCACCCCTCTTGGAGAAAGAGACGACAATCCTCTTCATCAATACACTGAAGGCCCCGTTCATCACGCATATGTTAGGAAGTGCAACAAAAAGCTTTTCTGACATAGTTATGAATGGTGAAATGATTGAGAATGCTATAAAAACTGGAAAAATTGAGGCGTAAGAGAGTAATAAGAGGTCAGCCCCAAGGAGAAGAGAAAATAAGGTGAACAACACATGTTATTTTAAATCAGTTACTGTGAGTCAACCAGGAAAGGTGGCTGATAATCAACAAAATTCATCAAGGCAAGATTCTGGCATGAAGACTTAGAAGTTCCAGTTTACGTCAATCCCAATATCGTATAGGGAACTGTATTAAAATTTGTTTGATGCACATGTTGTCTCCCCTTTTCATGTGAAACTTTTACAACCTCCATACCCCAAATGGTATGATGCAAACGTACAATGTGACTACCATGCGGGAATTACGGGGCACTCAATAGAAAATTGCACTGCCTTCAAAAAGTAAGTTGAAAGACTCATCAACATGGGTATTGTCAAGCTTGATGGCTCATCTAGTGCAGAAAGCCCGCTACCCAATCATGATTGATAATGGAGTAAATACAATGTATGAAGAGGTGTTGGGAAACGTTCACATGAATCCCATGTATGAAGACACAACTGAAAAGGGTCCTTGTTAGATATCTGCCCTTATCAACTTGAAGGTGTTTTAAATAATTGGACTGCAGAAGAACTCCCTATAGTATTTAGAGCTTACTTAGAGTAATATTCAGAACACACTTGTTGCTTTTAGCTTAGAAGCAATAAAAACTTCTTTGTGAAATAGGCTCATGTCTGAACGTTGTTATGTTAATGAAATACATCTTTGCGATCATTTTTGAGCAAATGTTCTTTCATTCCATCTGAATAATTATTTTGATTCCTTTATTCTTTCATTCATTCATAATTATACTACACAAATAAGTATTTATAAATTCATACATGCTTTATTTTTTGGCACCTACAATAGGTCCCTAGGTATCAATGTCATGAATGACACTGCTACAGACTTAGGATTTCCTTTCGAGCAAGACATGTGTTCAGAAAGATCTCATGGCTTTGAAGATGACATAGATTGTGGCCTATCTCTAGACCTGTTGAGGATGATAGAGCAGGAATGAAAATTTTACCTCATGAGGAGACAAGGGAGATTGTGACCTTGAAGAAGGAAAAAGCAGTAAAATCAGAACATGCATAGCTGAAGAAACGAAGCGAGACCTTGTTCAGAGATGTCTTTCTATGATCATACCAGGATATGTCTGGGTTAAGTGCTGACATTAAAATTTGCACAACAGCACGATGTCAGAAATTTACAGTATGTTCAAGATTAACGTCATGAACGATGTAGTGAGAATTTCTTGCCAAGGCAACGCTTTTCTTTGGCTTATCACGGTTTTTCCATTGAAGTTGAGAACCCTTCTCTTCGAGTGTTGTCAGAACTAAATAAGGAAGAATGGATAATGTTAAACTGGATCGAAGGAAAAAGGCTGAGAGTTATTCATCACGGTCAGATGTACTAGAAACAAATGATGCAAGCCTATTAGAACAAGGTTCATTCTAGAGAATTCCACGAAGGTGACCTAATATTGGAAAAGATCCTCTCTCAACAAAAATATTTTAGACATCAAATTGGGAAGGACCTTATGTTGTAGAGAAGGCATTTTCTAGAAGAGCTTTGACTTTGAGTAAGATGGATGGAAAACCCGCCAAATCCTATAGACTTAGATTCGGTTAAGAAATACTTCACCTGAAAAAGGAGAAAGGATGAAGGTGAAAACCTACAAAGGGCGCTTTGAGTCCGAAAAAAAGTAAAATGGAGAGGCCAAGGTGAAAACCCGCAAAGGGCACCTTAAGACCAAATGGGATTTGAGTCGAAAACCCAAAAAGGGCGGCTCAAATTTTGGATCAGAATGGGGCACAAGGTGATCAGAGCAACTCGAATTTTGATCGAATTGGGGCATGTGGTGATCTTGTTATACCTGAATCAACAGGAAAGGGTAGGCAACATATTGGGGCATCGACAAAACACTGTAGATCTCCTAAACACATGTCAAACTCAGAATGGTCTTCAGAAAGTTTGTACAAAGAAGTTCAAGCTGCGATATCTGGGGCACCCAATTTTCATAATATTTATATTGAATTTGTTGTTCTTGGAATACTTTATTCTTTTCCAAGATACACATTCCCAATCAATTTCTTTGTTATCCTTCTTTACTATTTTTGGTAATTTATTCCTTTCGAACTATGCTCAGAACCAACTTTATTTTTATCCATTGTTATGACCTTTTTGTAAGCATGTTGCATTGGAATAATGATTAATGGACTAATAAAACTTTCATAATGGAAGTTTTACATTTTACTCTAGAAGTTTCTAAATAATATAGGAGCCTGAAACAGGACTATTGTTTAGAATGCACCAGGTTTAAAGGTTGGAAATCTGAAAAGGAAGAGTCTAAATTAAGAATTTCTCTTTGGATTTTGTTGTCAAAACATTGATTGAACAAAGTGACAAGATGCCGTGTCTGTGATAGGGATTCAATGAACAAGCAAGCAATAATCACCAAGCAATAAGAGGAGATTTCCTTAAAGAAGAGAATCCTTCATTTGTGTATAGGCATTTGGTATGACACCTTGGGAATGGTGTAAAGGACCAAAGAGTTTCACATTATATATCCTTGATTTGTGATAGGAAAGAATTGAGAAAATACCATATTTTTCTATCCTTGGATTACAGTGGGAGAATAATGGTACAAATTTTGCGCCCCAATGGATTGAACTTATAGGTTTACAGTAAGGGGCAACCTGACTAAATGTTTCTTCAGAAAAGCCAGCCAAGCAAGAAGGCGTTGTAGCATGTCAGTCATAAAGCCTTAATAAACTTCGAACAATGATAACTTAAGCGATAAAGAAAGATCGTTGTCAAAAAACGACATTCTGCATTCATGCAAACATCATTTATACATACCTAGTTAGGAGCATTTGACTCATTCTGATCATGACATCCTAATCACTAGGCATAATTAGGTTCATAAAATGAATTATACAGGTCATGTTCCCAAGAGAACAAACCGGTGAAACTATAAATCCTACCTCCCTGACCAGCAGTGGAATAGGTGGAAGATTGAAAGTCCTAGCTCCCTGAACAGCAGTGGAATAGGCGGAAGATTGTAAATCCTAGCTCCCTGACCAGCAGTGGAAAATTGGAATACTGAAAGTCCTAGCTCCCTGAACAGCAGTGGAATAGGCGGAAGATTGTAAATCTTAGCTCCCTGACCAGCAGTGGAATAGGTGGAAGGCTGAAAGTCCTAGCTCCCTGAACAGCAGTGGAATAGGCAGAAGATTATAAATCCTAGCTCCCTGACAGCAGTGGAATAGATGGTAGGCTGAAAGTCCTAGCTCCCTGAACAACAGTGGAATAGATGGAGGATTGTAAATCCTAGCTCCCTGACCAGCAGTGGAATAGGTGGAAGACTGTAAGTCCTAGCTCCCTGACCAGCAGTGGAATAGGTAGAAGATTGTAAGTCCTAGCTCCCTGAGCAGCTGTGGAGTAGGTTAAAAATTACAGATCTTACCTCCCTCGGTTGTAGTGGAGCAGGTTGAAGATAACAGATCTTGCCTTCTTACATCGACAGCGAAGCAGATCGAAGACAAAAGCCTTATCTCCCTCGGTTGTAGTGGAGCAGGTTGAAGATAGCAGATCTTGCCTTCCTACATCGACATCGAAGAAGATCGAAGACACAAGCCTTGCCTCCCTCGGTTGTAGTGGAGCAGGTTGAAGATAGTAGGTCTTGCACTCCTGCATCGATAGTGAAGCATATCGAAGCCAATGGTCCTATCTCCCTGAAGTTGCAGTGGACTGGATCGAAGCACAATTCCTATACCTCTGAAGATGCAGTAGGACAGAATGAGGCTACGTGAAGAAGAAGAGTACCAATGTCCAGCACGACCAGGCAAAATTGGCCTTTTTAAGTCTTTACTCCGTTCCTGTTACACAATAACGAGCAAAGAGAGGCAGCTGTAATACCCAATTTACCCGGCCCAATAAAAAGACAAAAAATATTAAAAATCCATAAGTCCATTTACACTGCCCAATTACAACAAAAACTAAACCAAATTACAATGGCCCAAATACCCCAACCTAATTACATTGAACCCCAAAACGGAAAATAATTTTCAGAAACCGCTAGGGTTTCCAGAATATCTCAGCCGCAGCTCCAGTGCCTCTTTGGCTCTCCTCGCAACACGCGCGCCTCCATGCCACGCTCCTCCAAGCCGTACCTGCAGCAAATAACAAACAACAAGCAACAAGCAACCAAAAGGACAAAAGAAAAAACAACAAAGGAGCAACAAATTTACAGCGAATTAAAATTTGTAACAAGAGAGAAAAAGAGAAGGAAAAATAGGAAAATAGGGATTTATGTATTTTATTTTTGGGCTATATAAAGCCAAATGTGAAATTTGTAAGGGGTTACACAGGGGATTGAATAAAAAAAACAAGAAAGATTCAAAAAAGAGAATTTTGTAAGGTGATTTTTCATTATTTTTCTTCTTCACTTTTCCCTCTTTTACTGCTCTGTTCATTAATGGCATGAAATAAAAGAGAAAGAGAGGTTAGGGAGAGTAGCTTACTTGGTAGCCGAGACGTCGTTCGCTCCGTCGCAATTGGAGTCGGACAAGGGATCAAAGTCTCCAAGCGTCGGTTTGCTGAACGGCGTTAGAGGAGAGTTTTTTTAGAGTTTTCTTTAGAGTGGTAAAGTAGCTGCTAATTTAGGGTTTTTGTGACCCTTAGGTAACCCAAAACGGCACCATTTGGAGCCTGATCAGTGGTTTCAAAACGGTGTCGTATAGGGCAGTACCCGTGTGCGTGACCCGATTTGAGAAATAGGATCCGCGTGTTTTATTGGTGGTTTATTTGCGCAATAAATCCTCCTATTTTCTCGATTGGTTTTGATGTAATCCCTTTCATTTTTTATTTCGGCTATATAGTTCTATTTTGTTTTCAATTTCATCCTCTCATTAGTTGAGGAGACATACGTCCAAACGACGTTGTTTCCAATGATCTTACCTGATTTCCTAGACCGTTGCTTTTAATTGCTACATTAGTCCCTTCAATTTCAAACAAACTTCAAATCGGTTCTCTTTTATTTTATTTATTTTCAAATTTTCCCCAAACACTTGCTTTAATCCTTTTCGTATACGTGCTTTTTAAAGAAAAATATATTAACTAATTTGACATCAATGTTATTATTACTATTATTATTATTATTAGTAATAGCAATATTATTATTATGATATTTGCTTATATATTTACCTTTTTTTATATATATACAATATTTCATGCTATTCATTATTTTTAAGTTTCTTCTAAAATTTCATATATTATTACCTTTTAAAACCATGATATACTATTATTAGTATTGTTTAGTTTTTATATATATAATATAATGTATATATTATCTATTTCAAATTTATTTTAACTATAATTTCCTTCTTTCATATTTCTTGGATTTTTTTAAAAAAACTTGTACAATTTCATGTGTGTTAATTTATAATTTGGTGCTTTGATTGACTTTAGATTCATTAGCCTTTGAATGTTAGCATAATATATGATGTGAGATTATTGCTCTTGTATGTATTGTGTTGCTCATTTATATTTAAGGTTTCTTTGTTGTTCATTAGCTTACACTTAGCTTACGAATTTTTCTTTCGCTATACATATTGTCTTATTGCGTTTTATTAAAATGGCTATATTCTATTCTAAGCATTAAAATCGATTTATCCATAAAATAACGCAATACTAAAATTTGGAATCCTCGAGAGAATTGTGTCCTAACGTATTGGGTTCCAATTTTCCTCGTTGAATCTAAATAATCGAGAATATTCGCTAATCAAAATGTATAAATAAAAAGTTCATTCTTGGGAATTTGATACGTTGTGTCCTAATGTATTGGACATGACATATTAATTTCTCGAGACGAAAATTTTCAAAAGAAAATATAAAAACGATATTCAATGTTTGGAATTTTGAGAAATTGTGCCCTAATGTATTGGGCTTCGATTTTTCATCTGACCTAAAGCAATTGAACATCCTTTTTGAACTTCACCGCACGAGTTTTGAAAATCAAAAGACAAGGTTATTCTCGAGGACTAAAAATGTCGTGTCCTAACGTATTGGGTGTGACATTTTATTACTCTTAGACAAGAAGGTCTTTAGCATCCGCTTTGATTTATCCAAGCATCTTTTATAAAATTAACATCAATAAAAAGGGAGGGTCGTATTTTTAAAGTCTTCACAAATTTTCGATGTTCGGCATTAAGACCTTAATTAATCAATTCGATATCAATTTTGGGCGTTACGAGGGTGCTAACCCTTCCTCGTGCGTAACCGACTCCCGAACCTATTTTCTCAAATTTCACAGATCAAAATCGTTTTAATGTGAGCCGATCACACCCCAATAAAGGATCGGTGGTGACTCCAATTTTCGTTTTAAAGTCGACAACTTTTTTTTGTTTTCAAAAAATGGTTTCGACAAATGCAATAAGAGGCATTGATTTTGATTTAATTCTATTAGAACAACTTTACTAGAAAATAAATCTCTTTACAAAAAATGGATATTTACATATACGACCTTGCCCTAATACTCAAAGTAAAGACATCAATCTTTTTCCTCATATCCGTATGTTAAGACCGAATCTCGCGAACACTTCAAAATGGGTGCCTCCTCTATCTCCTTTTAGCTTGATCTAAACCGCGACCCATTGTTCACTCATCCTTGTGAGGCTTGTTAGCTTCTTTAAGAAAGTTAGGACATTAGCGGCTCTCGAATAATATTTTTCAGCTTGAATCCTCGGGAAACGAAGTAAAGTTGTGTACTCATTCATCAGACTATCACCCTTCCCTTGTTATGTTTTCTCGGACCATATTCGGACGATCGCATTGTCTCCCACTTTATCAAGAAATCTATTTTCCATGACAAGCTCTCTATTTAACAACTGAACGTGAATCAACACCTCTTTTCTATGATGAAAATGCAATGCAATCATAATCAAAACACAAGAAAACATGCTAGTACAAAAACATGAATAACAAAAAGAGCATCTATTTGGATGACCACTAGGGGTTTGGTGTGATTCTACCTAGGGTAGGCTCTTAGGGCTCACTATATGCGCTTTGGTTCTAAAGAAAGGGTACCTGAACTGGCAGATTCCTCAATCCTCACCCATTATAGGCTCATACGGTCCGAATTCAGTTAAGGGGAATACATTTCCTTATGGCTATACGGAGATGAAAATCTCATGAAGACATAGGTACAGATGTATCCTGAAAGTGATCCACTATCCTATACGGAGGCGAACACCTCACGAAGGAATAGTTTCTCACTCCCACTTAAAGGGTAAAATCGACTGATTATGCGATGCAATATGTGAAGATTAAAATACTTGAACCAATAAAGCAAACATATCAAAATGATGCAGACCATAAAAATGAAATGCAATGAAAGGATCGTAAATTTAACCCAAATTATCAATTTTCGACAAAAATACAAGAACTAATCAACTTGTGGCTTAACTCTCTTATTTTTTCCCCAGTGGAGTCGCCAAGCTGTCGAAACCATTTTTTTGAAAAGGTCGACTTTTTATTTATAAAACGAAGATGGGAGTCGCCACCAATCTCTTTTTTTATGAGGTGTGATCAGGTCACCTTGAAATTTAATCTTTTTCATAAGGGGTTTAATTTATTAAAACAATGATTTTTTTTGTCTAGAAACTTCGAGAAATGAGTACGGGAGTCGATTACGCACGAGGAAATATTAGCACCCTCGCAACGCCCAAAATTGGTATCTAGTTGATTAATTAATATCTTAATGTTGAAAATTAAAAACTTGAAAAGAGTTTAAAATACGATCCCTCTTTGTATTAATATTATTTTATTTTAAAAAATTTGCTGGAATAAATCGAAACGAATGTTAAAGACTGTCTCATCTTGCGGTAACAAAATGTCGCATCCCGTAAGTTAGGACACAACACCTTTAACCTTTGAGAATGAACTTCCTTTTTTTTTATAAATCTTATGTATTTTAATTTTAATAGGATATTCGTTTATTTTAATTCAACGAGAGAATCGAAACCCCGTAAGTTAGGGTACGATTTCTCGAAGCTCTAAACACAGAATATTGCCTTTATTTTCAAAATTTTTTAAATAAATACCCACGTAGTGTTTAAAACTATGCATATTTATTTTATTTGGATTATAGTGTAAAGAAAGAATGTTTAAACACGGCTCGCGAGATGATTGGAATAACAATAGAATGATAATGCGAATAATCGAACTGACGATATGCCTTTAATAATGAGACAATAAATAAGCAATGGCAATAATCATATTATAACTACTAATTCTATATTAATTAAATGATAATAAGGAAAAATAAATAATATTAATGATGATGATAATAAGAATAATACTGAAAAACAAGTGCACAAAAAAGAAAAGAGATAATAAATAGATAAATAAATAAAATAATATTATAAATCTAATATAAAGAATCAAAACACGATAAATAATAACGTTAATAATAATTATGATAATGAAATAATAATAATGGCGTAAAATAAAAAATGTTTCAAAAGGAAAACAAATTTTATATATTAAAAAACGAAGGAATAATAGATAAGTAAATAAGTGAATAGATAAATAAAAGAATTAAAATAAACAGAGGAGTTAATCGTAATTTCAATGAAATTAAAAGGACAAATTGAAAATTAAAAATAAAAAAGGCTAAAATGTAATGCGCAAAATAGAGCAAGGGGCCGAATGGAAAATATTCCCAACCCCATTAGAGCATCGTTTAATGGGGGACCAAAATAAAACAAAACTCAAATTATAAGGGTAAATTTAAAAAGAAAAAAAAGATGAAAATAGGATTAGATTGAGAATCCTAAAAAAGTGAAATAACCGAATGCGCAATTATGCCATTTTCAAAAACACGCTGATCCTCCCAGGCGGGTCGGGTCAGTGCGCGGGTCTGGCCTCAAAACGACGTTGTTTTAGTGCCTGAGAGGCCTACCCAAAACGGCGTCATTTTGGAGGCCTATTTAAATCAATTTTTTTGGAAAAAAAATCATTTAACCCCTTTGTTTTAGAAAAAAAAAGCTTAAAACTCTCTCAACTCTCTCTCACCCCCTAGGGCTCTGGCCGTTGGTCTGGCTAGTCACCGCCGCACCGACCACGGTGGCCGAAAATTGCCCCGAACCCATTTTGACCCCCTTTTTTTGGCATAAAATCGATTTAAAGCCCAAAATCCTCAAAATAAAAAAAAACTCTAAAAGGAGGAAAACCTTTTGACTTCCACCGTTCGTCGTCACGGCCTTTGGCCAAATCCCAAAGGATCCGACGGCCTTGAAAACCGACGGTGGCCCTAGCGACGACACCCCGACGAAACAACAGGTAAGGTTTTTTGTTTTCTTTTTATGTATATGCTCTTGAAACTGAAAAAATCACTTTTTTTATTCTATTTCGATTGCTGTGTGTAGAAAATGACAAGGAGATGTTGTGGCTTTTTTATAGCCGAATTTACAATATTTTTCTTTTTCTTTTTATGTTCTGCCATACATTGTTTCTCTACTATTGTTGTCCTTTTCTTTTTGTTTTCTTTTGCAGGTGCAACTGGGCAAATGTGTCGTGGTGGGTACGGAGGTGCTGACGTGGGTAAGGGCAGCGGCTGCTGGGGAACTTAGGGTTTTTATTTTATTGAAACTAGTTAAGGTTCTTGGGCTAGGGTTGATTTGGGGTTTGGGCCACATGGGCCTGCTGTAATTTGGGCTATAAATTTTTGAACTTATTATTTTTGGTTTATTTCTGTTTATTTTTTGGTCTTGGGCCCGAGCCAAAATTGGCCTATTACAAGGATAACATAATTTTGACAATGTCATGGGACGAACACTGAGTAATTGCTTCCGTAATGGTATTTCGTTAGGGAGAGCTTAGTCACAAGACTATAATGTAATGACTTCATGACTAAATGAGTTTATAATTAATAGGTGAAAAGTTGGAGCTTAATTATAAATCATTTGAGCAGTCATTACATATGTCTAATTGATCTTCTGCTAGCTTGTTAAAAACATAAATGAATTGTGCGTTTGAATAGAAATGAACGGAATGAATAGGAAAAGAGAAATGAGAAACATTCTAGAATGATTATGGTTTTTTTCTGAATTGAAAAAAATGGAATCATTTGAAAATGAATGTAGGTTTCAAAATGGAAATTGAAATGAAAATGGAATTGATTCATTTGCAATTCATATAGATTACTTAAAAATCATTGAAAGAATGAGTTTATGTTTTTGAGTTGTTTTGAAGTCCGAAATTGAAAATTAATCATTCGTTCACAGTGAACATAATGAGTTGTGAAATATTAAACATATTTTCTTAAAATTTTACCACGGGTATAATTGTCAAAATTTTATCAGGGGTACAATCATCAAAATTTTACCAGGGGTAAAGTATGAATGAGAAAATTGTTTAATATAGAATATTAAAGTTTATTCTGAGCAGGAAGATTTTTTTCTATTTGAAGTAAACCACTACAACTCAATAAAGGTTCTACCTTCTCTTCTTATAAATAGATAAAATCGGTAGGGCATAAAACACAACTTTGTGAAATTGTTACTCTGCCGAAAAATAGAGAGAATTTATTCTCAACTATTATATATATTTTTCCAAAATAAAAATTCTACCGGTTTCTATTAAAGAAGAGAATTTTCGTTTTCACCCCAAATAAAAGAGAAAACTTTTTCTAGTTCAATGTTTCAATTCAATTGGTTCAAGCCCACACTTGAAGCATTTCGTGGTACGAGAATAGCGAAGAAGATCGTTTGGTTGAAATTCAAGAACAACAAACATTCGCTAAGCTAAAAACACATGCATGAATTAAGTTAGGGTTTATTGCTGTAAATATCACAAATCGAGTCGGTTTTCAAAATTTTAATTTTCTGCTGTGAAAGAAATTTTTTTTCAACCCAGATTTTTTTCAAATAGCGACACCTATTCTTTGGTGGCGCGACACCCTCAACAGTTGTACAATTTTGGATTGTGGGATCTTGGTGTTGCGACATCACTTAGTCGATGTCATGACATTATCGCCCAGTCAATGTCGTAACACGATGACTCTAATTTCTTCACTTCAACAACTTTAGGGCTATCATGACCTTGAAAGCTCGGTGTCGTAATTTTGGGTCGGTGTCGCAACATCCTACCCTATGTGTCACAACTCTCTCAATAGTAGGCTTCATGTTGATTTGTGTTGAAGTTTTTACATCCTCAAGGTTAAAGGATTCGGTGTCGCAACATCTTGGCATCAATGTTACGACACCCACGTTAGATGTAAGTTTCCTCAAGGTTTGATTGTCATTGTCTTCTTACACAAACTCGGATCAATCTTAGACTCCAAATGACATAGTTTTGCCAACTTAGGTCTCAAAAGAGGTCAAATATAAGAAAAGCTATCATTAATACTAAAATCTAAGAATCGATAAAAAGCATTAAAAATATTTGTAAACTACTTGAAAACAAGTTCATTAAGTACTCAAAAGAGCCTAATTTGACACATCAAATCACGACAGATCACCCTAAGACTGTTGTAATGCATTTAGGCAAGACACTCGCACCGATTTTTATTCTCAACCCTAATATTCTTATAATGCTAACTTTTAATGTAACACCCCAAAAAATTTAAGTCTTTAATTTCTTTGCATGATATGACATAAATTGCTTGTTTGTGTTAATGGCTAAGTGATTTGGGTGTGTATGGGAGTGTTTGAGAAGCCTGGGTTCAAGTCTTAGCTTCTACAGAATTTTTAGTTTTCTCTTAAATGAATCTGGACACTGGCATATAGGCCTTATAAATAATAGTGCTTTGTTTTATGACACAAAAAGAACTTGTGGTCTAGTGGCAAGGTTGCGTGTTGTGTAACTGTAAGGTCTGAGGTTCAAGTCTTAGGTTGTGCAAAGGAGTATTTATTTTGCTGCTTGAGTTGTGTAGGTAGTGGAGTTGGACTGAAACACAGCTAATGGGGAGTTTGAGTAGAATTTGAATGGGGTTGTTGGGGGAGTGAATCATGGAGAGAATAGTGGGATTGTGATGTGGTAGAGTGATTTTAGGAGAAAATCATAGAGGTTGGGGTGATAAGTAGTGTTTGTGCCGAATTTGGTCACTAAGCATTAAGATAACCGGTTTTGGGGTTTTTGGTTGTTTTCTCTCTATCTGTTTCGGTTTCGGTCAACTTTCTTTCACCTTTTTGCTTTTGGTGCCGAAGTTTTGCTAAGACTTTGAGTACCCTCGGGTGTGTTCGTTTTCTTTTTCTACTATTCCCTTTAATTCCCTTTTTTGTTTTGGTCGAATAGCTCTTTGGTTCTCTCCTCTGCCGAATCATCTTTTCTCTTCCCCTCTTTTCTTTGTCGTTTCTTTTCTTTTGTCTACTTTCCCAAACCTTGACCGAATAGTGTTGAGTAGTTTTGTGTTGTATCCTTCTTCTGATTTGCTCTTCTTTCTCTACCTTTTTTTGTCAACTGTTTGTCGAATATTGCTTTTCTCTCCCTCCTCATCTCTTCCTCAAGGAGTGAAGGAGTTCCAAGTGATATTAAATTCCTCGAAACCTTTCTTTCGTCACTGATCAAAGCTGTTATACCCTTGATTTTATTTAAATTTAAAGTTTGTGTTGGGTTTTGTTTATGTAATAAGGCCATTTATGTTTGTTTAAATTTTTAACTGGGCTTTTGCTTACTTATTTTAAACTGCTAGTTTAGGAGAAGACGAATTCTCAAAATAATTATTATTTTCAAAGACACGAAATTTAAACATTAGATTTTTCAAAAGCTTCCGCGATTTTAGATCAACCTTTTATAACAATAGCAGATAATAAGGCAAACGTTTTGACTAAATGATTTGTTAAACAATAATAAAGGGGTTTTTAAACCTAGAAGCGAATTTTTACCAACAAGTCTAATTTTTGAAAGACACTTCGATGTGATACGTCAGATTCGACCATAACGTCTAGGCCAGGTTTGGAGTGTTACATTTAGTGGTATCAGATCCAAGTTGTAAAACTCGACTATGGAATGGGTTTTGAAAATATTTGGAATTTCTAAAAAACTATTCTTGAAGTGTTTTGGAAAGTTTACAAGTGTGGAACAATCGAGTTTCTAGTGCCGAATCCGTAAGTTTTCTTTATACTGTAGACTGCTTGACCTGAAATATATTGAGAGACTATTATAGATAGTAGGACTGTAGTGAAACTCTTTAGTGAAAGTAAATTGAAACTGTAGGGAAACCTTGATTTACAAAAACAAAACTCTGATTACTGCTTTTCATAAGACATCTGTTAATAATTACTGGAATTACAAAATAACATATAAAACTTTGTAAACATATAGTACGTTATTTGATATGAGTACTAGAGGAACTCGCGGAAGGGGTACACAGGCCGCGGTAGAGGCCGAGGAAATGCAAGGGTTGAGTCTTTGGCATCAGGACACATGCCTAATGTTGAGGCTAGGGAGGCAGCAGCTTCATCGGTGACTGAGACGGGATTATACGATCGAGCGGCTAGGGATGATGCACTATCCCAAGCTATGCTCCGCATTCTGGAAAAGGGTCGCAGAAACCAATACTGGTGCTGTGGGCCATGGGTTGATTTTAGAAAGACTTCGGTTGAACGGAGCAGAAATCTTCGGTCGGTCGAACGGAGCTGAATATTGGTTGGAAGCCACAGAAAGAATAATAGATGACCTCGACTCCACTCCTGAGTAAAAACTAAAAGATGCAGTGTCCTTACTACGAGACGAGGCCTATCAATGGTGGCTTACCGTGAGAGAATACTCAGGCCGACCGGTTAACGTGGGATTTCTTTAAGGCGGAAGAAGGTGCGAGTTATGTGGACTCTTGAAAAACGAAATTTCTGAGCTTAACCCAAGGAAATAAAACTGTGGCAGAATATGAGGCAGAGTTCTTGCGACTGAGTCGCTATGCTCATGGTATAGTGGCGACTGAATATGAACGCTGTGTGCGATTCAAGGATGGCCTCCGAAATAAGTTACGAGTCTTTATTGTTCCGCAGAGGGAGCGAGATTTTGTTGCCCTAGTATAAAAGGCGGAAATCACTGAGGACGTGAAGCGCTCTGAGCGCTAGAACCATGAGAAGGATAGGGGCAGATATAAGAGAGATTCAGAGCCCTCAAGTTCTTCTAGAAGGCCTAAAAAGAAGGTCAGGTTTGATGGGTCAGTTCGAGCTGGGGTTCCAGTTGCAAGACCACAGCCTTGTGCTGATTGTGGGAGACATCACTTGGGTGAGTGCTGGAAGAAGATTGGGGCATGTTTCAGATGTGGGTTTATGGAGCATCAAGTCAAGAATTTTCCTTAGAGGCCTGTTTAGATGCAAGTTGCAGGTCAGGGTTATGTTCAGCCAGCAAGAGGTGATCAGTAGCCACTGAGAAGTCGTGGGCAGGCCAAAGGTGGAAATGGTGTGGGACGAGGTCGTAGAGCGCCAGACAGAGGTGCTGGTAACATTAAGGTGAGGCAGCCAGCACTGGTCTATGCTGCTCGTCACCGAGAGGATGGGGACGCTCCAGATGTTATAACCGATACATTCCTAATTCATAATGTACCTTACACTGTTCTGATTGATATAGTTTCTACGCATTCATACATTGCATGCACTGTGTCTGGCACCTTGAGTATCATGTGTGAGAGTACTGGTAATGAGATGACTGTGTTAAGTCCACTGGGACAGTCAGTAATGGTAGACAAGTTGTTCAGAGATGTGCCCCTAGAAGTTCAATGAGTTATATTTCAAGTGGATTTGATGGAACTATCGTTTGGTGAATTCGACCTAATCTTGGGGATGGATTGGTTGGTAAAACACTGTGCAAGTTTGGATTGTGCTGCTAAACGTATGGTGTTGAAGACTACTGAGGATGAGGAGGTGGCTGTGATTAGGGAGTGAAGGAACTTTCTGTCTAATGTGATCTCTGCATTAAGGGCCGAAAAACTGGTTCGCAATGGTTGTGAGGCGTTTCTAGCCTATATTGGTGTACCTGATTCTGAGGGTCCTTCTGTTGGATATACCAGAACAGTTAAAAGATTTTTCTGATGTATTTTCTGATGAGCTCCCTAAGTTGCCTCCGAGCCGCGAAGTTGAATTTGGTATTAAGCTCCTGCTTGGAGCAGTTCCAGTCTCCATCGCTCAGACAGATGGTCAGTCAGAGAGGGTGATTCAGATACTGGAAGACATGTTAAGAAGTTGTGTAATGGATTTCTGACGCAGCTGGGAAGACTATTTGCCGCTAGCAGAGTTCGCGTATAATAATAGCTAGCAGTCTAGTATTCAAATGGCACCGTACGAGGCGTTATATGGTTGTAGGTGTCGTACTCCTACCTGTTGGACTGAGCTAGGCGAGCGGCAAGTTCTGGAGCCAAAGTTGGTTTCTGATACCAAAGAGAAGGTAAAACTGATTCGAGACCGATTGAAGGAAGCATCTAATAGGCAGAAGGCTTACGCGGATCTTAAACGCCGAGAGATTGAGTATTTTGTGGGGGACTTCATATTTCTGAAGGTCTCCTCATGGAAAAGGTTACTGAGGTTTGGGTGGAAGGGTAAGTTTATCCTTAGGTTCATTAGGCCTTACCGTATACTGAAGCGTGTGGGACTGGTCACCTATCAACTTAAGTTCCCTCTATAATTAAACTGGATTCACGATGTGTTCCACATCTCCATGCTGAGGCGTTATCATTTTGATCCTACAAATATAGTACTAGTCGAGGAGATCGAGGTTAGGCCAGATCTGACCTTCAAGGAGGAGCCAGTGCAAATATTGGACCGTGGGGTTAAAGTACTGAGGAAGAAATCTATTCCACTAGTCAAAGTGCTTTGGCGTGATCATAATTTAGAAGAAGCCACGTGGGAACCTGAGGAGACGATGCGTCGGTAATACCCTCATCTATTCTAACCAGATAAATTTTAAGGCCGAAATTTTGTTAAGGGGGTAGAGTTGTAACCCCCCCAAAATTTAAGTCTTTAATTTTTTGCATGATATGACACGAATTGCTTGTTTGCATTAATGGCTAAGTGATTTGGGTGTGTATGGGAGTGTTTGAGAAGCCCGAGTTCAAGTCTTGGCTTCTGCAGAATTTTTAGTTTTGCTCTTAAATAAATCTGGACACTAGCATATAGGCCTTACAAATAATAGTGCTTGTTTTATGACACAAAAAGAGCTTGTGGTCTAGTGGCAAGGTGGCGTGTTGTGTAACTGTGAGGTCTAAGGTTCAAGTCTTAGGTTGTGCAAATGAGTATTTATTTTGCTACTTGAGTTGTGTAGGTAGTGGAGTTGGACTGAAACACAGCTAAGGGGGAGTTTGAGTAGAATTTGAATGGGGTTGTTGGGGGAGTGAATCATGGAGAGAATAGTGGGATTGTGATGTGGTAGAGTGATTTTAGGAGAAAATCGTGGAGGTTGGGGTGATAAGTAGTGTTTGTGCCAAATTTGGTCACTAGGCACTAAGATAACCGGTTTTGGGGTTTTTGGTTGTTTTCTCTCTGTCTGTTTCAGTTTCGGTCAACTTTCTTTCACCTTTTTGCTTTTGGTGCTGAAGTTTTGCTAAGACTTTGAGTACCTCTCGGGTTTGTTCGTTTTCTTTTTCTACTCTTCCCTTTAATTCCCTTTTTTGTTTTGACCGAATAGCTCTTTGGTTCTCTGCTCTGTCGAATCCTCTTTTCTCTTCCCCTCTTCTCTTTGTTGTTTCTTTTCTCTCATCTACTTTTCTAAACCTTGATTGAATAGTGTTGAGTAGTTTCGTGTTGCATCTTTCTTCTAATTTGCTCTTCTTCCTCTACCCATTTTTGGTTAACTGTTTGTCGAATATTACTTTTCTCTCCCTTTTCATCTCTTCAATTTTTTTCGGCTTAACAACTATTCTCTGACGGTTTAAATTCCTTGAGGAGTGAAGGAGTTCCAAGTGATATTAAAGTCGTCGAAACCTTCCTTTCGTCACTCGATCAAAGGTAAGTATATAGGTTAGCATTTTAAAGTGTAGGCTGAGTGCTTTCTGCGGTTCTGTAAGTTATCATGTGCGGATTTAAACCACATGAATAAACAATCCTGTTTAATAAAATATGTTTGTAATGCAGATACCTGTCAAAGAGATTGTAGTCAACCTTCGTCAGTGGTATAAATGGGCTAAGCCACATTTGACAATCGAGGCAAGTGTTAATTTTAGTTTTGGTTAAGGGTGTAAAAGGGGGAGATTAACCCTATTGTTCAGCGACTAATGGAAAGCCTTGTATGAATATAGGCTTTGGTGCTCGTGGATCTTAGTGCATTTTCACAATCAGGTGTGTAAACACCCTACTGTAACTGTAGCTGAAAATATAGCATTTGAGACCATACGAGCGTGCGATCGCTCGTGTGGTAAGCCAAACCTACAAACCATGGGCAATAGACTGTAGAAGTCTCTATGAGCATTTTGGGCTTAGGCCGTAATGGACCATGTTGGGCCGAAATGGGTCTTGTAGGCTTAATGGGCTCGTGGGCCACACACAGATAAAATCCACGATTTGTGACAAATACTGGACTGGACTATGTAGATCTCATAGCCGTGGTGAAATATTGGCTAAACGGGCCACACGAGCGTGTAGGCCCACTTGGGCCGAGTAATGGGCCTTGGGCCCATTTATACTGTTATGACCATTTAGGTTACCTTAGTCGCTCGAGGCAGCTATGGACCCTTCGAGAGGTCGATATTTGCACTGAGACCCCAAAATAGGTAAAATGACCAAAATACCCCTAAAGGGTAAAATGATTATTTTACCCCTAATATATGAAAATGACCATTATACCCTTAGAGGTAGGTTGACTGATGTGTTCATGATTTGTATATGACTGTTACTGAGTATGACATTCTGCATACACGTATGATTTATGACATGACATACTGCATGGGGTTGGGATACTGTTATGGAGGAAGTATCTTTATTCTCGGCGACTTCATCGCGATACTATTATCGGCGACTTTCTTTGCGATCATCATACTAGCGACTTTGTTACGATACTTTTATTACTGGTAGCTTTGCTACGATATTGGTGTGCTGGTTGGGTGGGTCGATTTTATCCCCACATGGTGTGTTGGTGGTACGGAGTGGTGGGTTGGCTGGATTGGGATGGGATGTATTATTGCACTGTACTGATATTGTAATGGGATAAGACCCACACTGTAATGTTACTGAATAGGGCTTAGGCCTAGACTATTACTACATGTTGTATACTAACTCACTGATAGGGGTTTACACACTGAGTTTTCGTAAACTCACCCTTTCTTTTTAACTGTACAGGTAATCCTCAGCCATAGGCGATTTGGCGCTGCGAGGGACTCGGAGGTGGCCACACAACTACAGCTGTTCTACACTTGCTTTTATTTAAATTTAAAGTTTGTGTTGGGTTTTGTTTATGTAATAAGGCCATTTATGTTTGTTTAAATTTTTAACTGGGCTTTTGGTTACTTATTTTAAACTGCTAGTTTAGGAGAAGACGAATTCTCAAAATAATTACTGTTTTCAAAGACACGAAATTTAAACATTAGATTTTTCAAAAGCTTCTGCGATTTTAGATCAACATTTTATAACAATAGCAGATAATAAGGCAAACATTTTGACTAGATGATTTGTTAAATAATAATAAAGGGGTTTTTAAACCTAGAAGTGAATTTTTGCCAACAAGTCTAATTTTCGAAAGACATTTCGATGTGACATGCCAGATTCAACTATAATGTTTAGGTCGGGTTTAGGGTGCTACATTTAACCTCATCATTTGAACTCATTTAGCTTTTATCTTAACAATTTTCTTTTTAGTTGTACATTAACACAAGAATCAAAATCCTAGGGTAGAAAATTATCCTAGACCTTGTAAAAGTGCTTTTTGAAAGAGCTTATGAATAACAACATAAGGTACATGATAGTTGGATCTTTAACAATACTATGTCTTTAAAAAATGTTTTAGCAAAGATTTCTATACAACATATAAATGGAGTGAGGAACATGTTGAAATAATTTTGAATCATCTAAGGAGTGTTTGAAGATATTTGAGGCATAAAATTAGCTTCAAAAGCCTAAAACAATCATAAGATGTACAATAAAAATTTGAAAAACTTTACATAAAAATCCCATAAAACAAATGTCAACCACATAAAGGATTTAAAAACATTTTTCTAATATTTCTTGGCTCAAGTCGTGCCCATGAAAGAGGCCATGAATTTTTGAATCAATTTTGGAGTTTAAAAACACACTTTTGTGGATGCAGGGCATCATGTATTGGTACATAGTCCTTATGTATTTGTACCTGGCCCTAGTAATATAACATCACATGGTCCTTATGCATCTATACTTGGCCATAGTACTATATCATTTTAGCTATTGACTTGCAAAGTAAAGATACCTAGGTGTAGGGGACTTCAAATTTTGTCCGAAAATATTTCAAAGCAATCCAAAAAATCAATATATGTTACCCATAAGTTTCAAATCATTTTTAAAACATTTTCAAATTTCATTCTAGTATAAACTCATTTCTTATTTTGGTAAAATTTGATTTTAGTCCTCAAACTTTTTAAAATTTACAATTTAATCGTCTTCACCATATTCTCGTATCCACAATACTTTTCACTGATTTCTATCTTTAGTATCAAGTTTCGTTTCATAAAACTTCTTTATCTAACTCAATGTCTATTTTTTTTCGAAATTTTGTTGTTTCCAATCTTCTAACACTGTTAAATATTATACCAAAAATTTTGGGGTGTGATGGTCACTAAACTAACTAAAAATACGACTAAGGCAAGCGCACCTATCGAACAATACTAAATTGTAAAAAGTACAAAAGTTGAGTTCTATATGTTAGAGGTGTCCAATTGTTATGAAATTTTAAATTGGAGGTCTTTATATGGTAATTAGACCATTGGTTAAGTTGGTTGACAAAAATGGGTATGGTTAGGCATGTTTCCAAAGTTTTTCATTAAGGGCATTTTGGTCATTTAGTTATTAAAATGAATTAAAAACAAAATTAAAAGCCAATTTTTATCCATCTTCAACCCCTAGGCCGAAAATTGCATGGAGAAACCATGGGTAGGGTTTTTCAAGCTTCCAAGCTTGATTGTAAGCCCGTTCTATCCCCGTTTTTAACGATTTTTACGTTTTTGAAATCCTCGTAACAAGATTTACCTATTTTTACCATTGTTTTGAACTAGGGTTTGTGTTTAAAATTTTTCCCATGAATGATATGCATGTATTTTGATGTTTTATGGAAGAATATGAATGTTTGGAGTGTGATAAACGATTTGTACTAAGTAATTTTCGATGAAAATGCCTAAAAGGATTAATTTGTAAAAGTTATAAAATATGTCACAAGTGTGTGAATAAGTGAGTATTGTGGACTGCTATAGTTATGAAAATGGTTCAGCTAGGCCTAAAATGCAAGGAAATTGAATAAAAATTATTTTACGAGCCTAGGGGCAAAATCATAATTTTGTGAAACTTTAACGGCAAAAGCGTAATTTTGCCAAAGTATGATTTTTGGACTGGAATGAATAGTGTGAAGGATATATAAGTTAAATGTATTGTTATAAATCAAGAAAGACGAGAAATTGAAATTGATCGATAAAAAGAAAAGTGAGAAAAAGTGAAAAATTCCCGAATGAACCTTTGGAATAAAAAGGGATACGAATGAAGTGACAGAAATGATCACATGTGTGGCACGGATTGTGTGTAGGCCACTAAATAAAAGTGAAAGTGATGGTCACGTGTGTAGTACTACGTGTATCGGAATGATAGGTCGCATGTGTAGTACTATATGCAGGCTACTATGCGTACCGGATAGTTTCGATCACGTGTGTAGTACTATGTGCAGGCTACTACGTGTATCAGATGGTAATGGTCACATGTGTAGTACTATGTGCAGGCTACTATGTGAACCGAACATCATTGATTAGTAAGGTGGTTGCTATGTGCTGAATCCACCGAGTATCTATTATTATTCTGAAGTGTTCATTCGGAAATTGACTAAGTGTAATTGAATAATGAATATAGGTGTGGAATTGAATTGAATATCGACTTAGAAATGGAAAAGTGAATTTTGAATTGAATTGTGATTGAAAGTGAAAAAGTGAAATTATGAAAGAGTACATTTAGCGAGAAAAGCAGTTTAGACAAAGAAGTTGTGTGACTTTGAAAAATCACCAAAAATGGTGGAGATTGAATTAAAGGCTGAATAATATATGAAATTGAAGCTGACTGAGTCTATTTTCACATAAAATAAACAGAGCAAGAAAAGAGTTATATATTTTGAGATATTTGAAGTTTAGTTAGACAGAGTCAGAATGAGTTCGGAATCCCCTGTTCTGACTTTGGAAAATTGTCAAAAATTGTACAAAAATAATTATGGGATAAAGTTTATTTTTTTAGAATCAATGAATCTATTTTCAATAGAAACAAACGGAAACAATATTCGAATTCTGTACAATGAGATAATTAATTTTTAGTGAAGAGAGGTCAGAACTGTCGAGCAGTGAAATAATGGAACTTTAAATAATAAACTGTACTATTTGGGTAAACCAAAAATTCTGAAAATTTTATGGTAATAATATATGTGAATCTAGTTTCGGGAAAAATTTACGGATCTTAATTTGGAGTTCTGTAGCTCCAGGTAAAAATAATTTAGTGACTCTGACTCGAATAGACAGCTTTGAATATACATGTGAGTGAATAGTGAAATTGTAGTTAATGTTGTTTAAGTGTGTTATACACATTAAGGATGTGGAATGGAGAGGAGGAGGAGGAAAATTGGAAGAACATATGAATTATTTGTGTATAATTGGCCATATGCTCGATTATAATCAATAAACGATTGAAAAGAAATGATGTTTATAATTGTGCATTATTAGTTATAGTTAAAGTTCATGTGAGAAAATAAAGTTTCATAGTATGTGTATGTGGTATACTTGGTATATGATTTGGTATGTAGCAATGTCAGAAATGGTTTATGAATTAACTCATGTTGATAAGTTTGATACATAAATAAATGTGGTGCTTATCCATACTTATAATGCTTATACTATATGTTTGTTTGGCTAGCATGTTTGGTGTGTATGCTTAGACTTTGGCCAAGTTGTGGCTGGATTACGCCACATTAAATTTATAAAATTATGCATTGAGATGGTAAATGTCTAGATGGAAATATGCTTGTGATCATAAAAGGGTGGTAATTAAAATGGTTTATCATATGGTTAGTCTTCAAAAAGACTAGCTTGCGACTATGTTCGAGTGTAATGTTTATATCTTGTGTGATATGCATAGGAAACGGGAGTGGAAAGGAAATGAAATACTAGGTTCATGCTTGAAGTATAAAACGATGCAAAAAGGGGACGTTAAGTTAAACGATAAATATGTATTAGTATTGAACTTAATGAAATTGAATTGTACGTGAATTAAATGGAAATTGCAAATGATATGATGTGAATTAAATGAATTATTGTGGTATTGAAATGTATATTGGATTGAGAAATTGAATTGAATCGTGAACATGAGAATCGTGAATTAAATGAAATGGAAATAAAGTATTGAATTGCATGAGTATGTATTGGGTCTCAGAAGCCCTATTTGTTACAAATATAATATTTTGAAGTTATAACGTGAAGATTTATAAAAGCATGTTAAAAATTTGAAGAGTTTAAATTTGAATGAAATTTTATAACTCGGTTTAACATGTTTATAAGTGTATGTGTTCTAGTAATGCCTCGTACCCTATTCCGGCATCAAATACGGGTAAGGGGTGTTACAATGTGACATCGCCAGATTCGGTCATAACGTTTAGACCGGATTTGGGGTGTTACATTCCCCTATTAGATTTGATTCTAATCTGGTAGATTTATGTCGTCCTATTTCTAGGATTGCATACAACTCCACTCAATTATGCTAGATCTACTCTTAAAAAGAGACTTTTGCTCCACTGAAATAAGCACATTAAACATGAATTAATATCCTTAGATTACTAAAACATGAAATAAGCATACATAATTGAGAACAAGAATCAAGTATTTATCATGTAAATCAAAAATCAAATAATAAGATTCATCATAGGTTTCATCTTCCCTAGGTATCTAGGGAATTTAGTTCATCATACTAAATAGAAACATCTCAAAGTTAAGATAATAACAAGACATAAAGAACCCAGATAAAATTCTAAAGAAATTAAATGGAGATCTTCAATCTTGAAGGAGATCCGCTTCCGAGATGACTCGGATGGTGTTCTTCGAGTCTTTTCTTCAGTCTTCTCTGTCTCTCCTTTTAAGTCCTCTTCTAATTGATATTTATAGACTTTAGAATGCTTAGAAAGCCTAAAAATTGGGTTTTTCCGAGTAATTGGGAAGCAGGGTGCGTTATCGACATGGGCTGGCACAAAGGCGTGTGGCCAGCCCATGTGGAAGTGCTCAGGCCATGTGGAACCTGGAAACAGCTCTATTTATCCGGTTTTGGCTCGTTTTTCGCTGCTTTCACTCCCAGGTGCTCTCCTAAGTATAGAAACATGAATTTAAAAGCATCAAATTCACTAATTTACGCAATTAATCATCCAAAAATGCATTAAGAATGGGAAAAAAATATGTTACTTTTATAACTTATCAATGTGTTACACATCAACTCCGTCCTTTCGGTCATACCAATTTATTATATGTCACACTTTGGTAAGCCTAAAATTGTGATTAATAAGATTTATATGATGAAGAAAAGCTTCATCTAGGGTGGATGTGATAGTCAGAAGAAGACAACGAATGTAAATTGGAAAAAGGCACACGGTTAAAATATTTGAAGGACTTGACATTGCTAACTTGAGCATTAAAAATTCTTTACTCTTTAAGTATATTGTGGTGGAATTTTTCCAATGAGAAAAACTCCCTTTGGAGAAAGGCTATCGTTGCAAATTATGAAGCGAACCCTTAAGAATACCGCTCGAATTCATCTAACAGAAGAAATATCTCTTGTTTGGAAAGGAAGTCTAAAATTATCTGATAAGATTATCATGGGTTATTTTTTAATGTCAACTTACGTTTAATTGGTAGGCAATGGCCTTGAAATTTGGCGCAATGACTATTGCTGATAAATGCATTTTGCAATCAATTATAAGATGCTTGGTTGCTGCAATTTTGGATTTTTTTTTTTGTTTCTTGAATTACATAATGTTTATTCTCTTAGTTCTAGTGTTTTTTTTTCCTTACAATGATATATTGTATTTGTGATTTGTAAATGTTATATCCCTACCTCAATTTGGATCCAATTGAACCCTCCAAACCGTAATATTATTAAGCATTCATCCCGAGATCTTCTACTTTTCCAACTCTCAGCCTTAGAATAGATGAACCCGTCTTCTTTGACATCACCCCCACTCTTCTTTCTCCATCTTCCTTGATACCATGTATCAATAATGATGCAGTTACCGTGGATCAAACACACAACTAGGCTATACACCTGTTTGACAAAATGACTTGAGGACATTTGTTCAAAAATCATCATCTCTGAAAAGTTCCATTCATTTAGTGGATCGATTTTTGGATTTGCCAACCCAAAATTTTGGCAGCCTCAAGTCCTCCACCGCCAAGCCCTAGAACTTTTGAGCAAAAAAAAATCAATTTTCATGGCTTTAACCAGTTTCTTTTGACTCGGTCTATATATTATTTTACCCATTGGCCAATGAGCATCACCTAAAAATTAACTAAACATTTATAACTAATCTCTCTCTTTGTTGTTTTTTGTTTCAAAAGAAACTAGGAATTGTTTGTTATCGTGATTGTTATTTTATTCCTAACATTCCTAATCTTCTAGAAACCCTAATTTATTTTTTTTTGTGTTTTGTGGTATCTCCTTTCGTTGTTGACCCTACATTTTTCTTAGCCCATATATAGTTTCCATCCCCTCCATCCATTTAAGTTATGTGGATGAACCCATTTGAGTATATGCAGCGTTGTTCTTTGATTTTGAGGATGAAGAATTCTTCTTTTTTTTGCTTTTATTTTTTATGAATATCTATTAGATCCGTGCAAGAGAGGTTTGTTATCATCTCTGCTGTTGATCCTATTGATGGATTTGGTATATTTATGTCTAATTCATGGGATATTTTTATATATATTTGATTCTCCCTGGATTGATGAGACAATTACACCTTACGGGCGATTATCACCCGAGGTTTCTATTCTCACATCCCTGAACAGTACACCACACAAATGGTAAACACTCAATGTTTATCTATACTTTCTTGTACTTGCAAGTCTATATATTTATATATTTGAGAAAAGGAACCCGAGAGGGGTTCCCACAAGTGGTTATACCCCTTGCATATGTGTATATTCATATAGTGCATATTGTTAGACAAAGGGAACATGTGACAGAATTCCACAGATACTTACGTCCACCATATGCACTTATGTCATATCTATAATTTTACATGTTATATCTGTAACTCTACTTTCATCACATAAATCTGGACAAAGTAGACTTGGTCGACGGTAGTGGTTCAACATGATTTTCATCACGTAAGTCTGAACCTAGTAAACTCGGTCGACGATTGTTCACGGGTGTCGAATCCACCAAAAATAAATTCCTACTCCTAAACAGTAAATAAATAGCAATGTAGGGAGTAAGGTCGATTCCATAGACTGGGATATCTAAAATTGTCGTTTCGATTTAACTAGGTTGTCAGGCGGGCAATTATCGTGCCCACAATGTAAAAATAGATAGAAACAAAATTCGATTGAATAAACTGATGAAATAATATTCTAGCTTCAGGCTCGATTTTTGGTCTGATTTCAAACCGATCCTTGATAACAAGTCTTCTCCTTGATAACTGATCAATTATAGTGGTCGAGGACGCCTCAGACCACCAACCCTTCTGTATAAATTAATTGTGGGAATGCCCAACAACCAACCTTTACCCAACAAAGAACAAAGAACCACAAAACACACGTCCGCGATTTAACTCTCGAATAACCTTGAGAACTCAAAGGGTCCAACTCGAACCAACAGCCTCAACCACGCGAGTTGTTTAAATCCAATTGTTATTTCCCTTTACAAATCCAATCAACCACTTAATTGGACACGCCAATGTGTTCTTTGGTAAACCGAATGTGACAGACGATCGTATGGGTTCTTCCAACTATAAGCATCGATGAATTATTTTTGACTTGGTGTCAATACAACTTTATGAGATGACGATTTCGAGCCTTGGGGTACAATTTCGAGTTTCATGGTCCTAAAAATCAGATAAAAAATAACCTAAAGCTAGACCAAACTAATCCATAAAATTAAACAATTGTAAAATAAAAATAATCCAAACAAAGTTTATTAAAGAAAAATAAAAAGAAATTTCGAGTTTGGTGGCTGTAGAATGCGCATATGCGTCCTTGTTTCTTTTGAAACCTAAAACTATATATATATAAAATAAAACCTAAAGGGAGGGGTGGCTGTTATGTGCCCCCTTTTCTAAAACCTATTATATATATTTATACAATAATAACCTAAATTAATAAAACCTTAAAATAAAAAGAGGCAAGCTTAAAAATAGAATAAGTCTTAATATAAATAGTAAAATAATCTTAAAATATTTGTCTTGTGCGTGAACTCGAGTTTTTATGTCAAATTTTTCGTGCAATAATTGTACCCACATGAAATTTGATCGATCAAGTAAAAAATTAGATAAAATTCATGCCCAAAACTAATTAAAATAAATAATAAAGACATGTCGATTAAGTGCATTATCAGTTGTGATTTGACATGGGAGGATCTTACTCTCCACGTAATTTTGGGTTGTGAGAGCCACGATAGTACGATCAACCAGTGGTTACTTTTCATAAGTCTCACCCATGTGTCTAGGAGTAGAGCCACTTATTACCTTTCTTAAGCCTCCCCATGTGTCTAGGAGCAATGTCACTTTATTACCTTCCGTAAGCCTCCTCCCATGCGTTTGGAAGCAAGGCCACTTTATTATTTTTCGTAAGTTTCCCTCAATGCATCTAGGAGCAAAGTCACTTTACTACCTTCAATAAGCCTCCCTTCTGCATTTGAGAGTAGGGTCATTTTATTACTTTTCGTAAGCCTCTTTCCTGCGTCTCAGAGTAGGGTCACTTTATTATCTTTCATAAACCTCCTACATTCGTTTGGGAGCAGGACTCTTTTATTTACAATAAAGCTCCCCCATACATTTGGGAACAAGACAATTGGGCTGCTTCGTGAACCCGTTAGGCTCTCGATGAAGGTAAAGCATATCTTCAAACCATGAATCCTTTGGGCTCTCAATTGTTTTGGTGTTACTTAGATAACATCACTTTCCATTTAGGGTAAACTTATGTAGTAGATAAGATTTTGAAAGTGAGAGATAGGCTTGTGAAATATGAGTTGTATTTTGAATTTTTGTAGGAAAATCCAATATCGACGTTATGGGTTTTTTAAAAGGTCACAAGCTAATTAAAGAAGTCTGGCATAAAAAAAAGGAATGAATTAAGAAAATAGATAGAGGTTTTAGTGCTCCTTTGGATTGAGGCAGTGAGGCAGTGAGGCACGTTTGAAAGAAAAAGATGGTGCCAAACTCACTGCATTTGTGTTTGGTTGAGGGTATCGGTCAGATGAGGTTGCTTTCAACCACACCGATCACTGATTTTCACCGGAGCAAATAGCAGCAGATTAGAGGCTTTCAAAGTGCGCTTGACATTATAATGCACCAAAATAGCCTTCCATCATCCTTCCCAATCGATACAAGTGCTCGCAATTTCATCGCAAACATATAATTACCAATTCCAAGAAAGATAGAACATGCGAAATATAACTAAAGATACCGAGAAATAGAAAAATGAACCCAAAAAATTTGCTGCAAACTCAAGAGCGTGAAGGTAGAACATAGAACCACTGGATTTGCGGCAAACTCAAGAGCATGAGGATCTAACAAATTACATATGATGCAAATAAGGGTCATTTCAACTTACATTAATGAAATGGAAGATCTAAACGAAACTCAACATGAAAACCAAAACATAAAAGAAGAGAAAACCTTCTTAAGAGAATGTGCATTTTACCCTACCATCTTCTCCTCGCATCAAATGCATTCTTCCTATAATGTGGCTCATTTGGATCTCCGTAAGGAACTACCCTCTTAAGAGCTTTTCTTCCTTTTTTTCTCCCTCGGTGGCTCCGAGTCAAATTCTCGTGAATTACACGTTTTTCGCTTTTATTATTATTCTTTTCGCATAATAACCTTTTAGTCCTCCAACTTTAGAAGAAAATTTATTTGAGTATTTTAATTTATAGTTTTTGTCAAATCATTCTAAAATAGATAAAAAAAATTAGCATTTGTTAATTTTATTTGACAGAAACATGAAGAAATTGTATTGTAGATAGATTTTTAAGCAATAAACGTGAACCAATGGTTCTTGCAGATTTTTCATTCTATTATATATCAATTCTAATCTGATGTCCTTAATAGTCATTTTTCATTCTCACCTCACCGCTACAGCTGCGTTTGAATCCAAACACACACTCCACCATTGTTTCTAATCTCACCGCTACAGTACCCAATCTCACCGCTACAGTAACTAATCTCACCGCCACCGCTGTTTTTAACCTCACCGGAGGTAAACACACCGCCCATCCAAACTAGCCCTTAGTCAAATTCAATGGAAGTAATTATAATAAAAGTTGGTGTGCAGATCATGTGGTTTGAACAGAAAGTAAATATAATAAAACAATAAATTTTTGTTTTTCAAAAAAGATGGAGCCAAGAAATCTGAGAAGAGTAAGACCATAAATAATGTGAAAACTGCAACCCTTATACAAAATACTGGAATTCAAAAATAAGGGATAACATATAATGTCTGTATAAGAAAAAAAACACATGTATAGTTGAGACTGAAGCAGGCCACATCAAGTCACTTAGAAATGGCCCTCGTTTTCTTGAGGAGATAAGTTCAAATCAGGGAGCATTGCCAAGTTCTTGTGGAGCCTTACTACAGAGCTAGGGAACATGACGGTGTTGTAGAGGGAGAGCTCCTTCACCAAACGCTCCTCTTGCACCCTGGAGAAAAAATACTTGTCCATCCACATGCCCGTCAGTTGACTCACCGATGGAATCACCAGCTTCTCCACTTTTAATGAGCAAAGTGTCTGAAAACATCCATTGTCACCAGGCCTTTCCATTCATTTTATAATTACGTAAAAAAATAATAAACAGTTTGATTTTAATTACCGATTCAATACAGTTTTCCAGTACGTAAGCCATCCCTAGCCGCCTATATTCCCCACGGGTTCCAATGAAAGGCATCTCTGCCAACCTTTTTCCATGCACCCTGGAAACCAGTTGAAGTTAATATGGGAATTGGGGTCAAGTAATACTTTTAGAAAAATAAAATAAAATAAAAAAGACCTTATTGATGCCACACTGATGATTTCATCATTCTTTTCTAGGATAGCAGTATAAAATCCACTGTAGTTAATTCGGGTCACGTAGGACCTGGAAACGAGAAAGATTAAAACTATTAATCCTATTTTATTTATGTTGGTAAGTTGAGAACTAGTTTAAAGAGTTGCAACAAATGATTACCCTCGATTGTACACAATGCTTTGGACGATATTGGCTCTTGTATGGCGGTCAACGGTAGACAGGAAACACTCGTTCATTACCAGCCACGCCACAGCAATCTTGGAGTTGCACTGTATTCTCTTGTACTCCTCTTCTCCATAGGAACCAGTGAATGGCTCATCTGTGCGTTGGAGCAGAGTCCAAGTAAGGCCATCGTGGAGCTCATTTTGTGATCCCAGCAAATTATGTAACCCTTCATATATCTATTGTACAACTTCATAGTCAATCATTTTTTTTCTTTCAATGTTAATCACTTGAGAAAATGACGGGGGATGGTGGGTACCTTTCTGCAACTACTTCCACAGAAGGCAACTGGAGGATTCATCAGATCCAACGTTTCTCCTCCACACCTGAAATGATCTGTAAACAAAGAGCAATGGTTGAAATCCTTCCATAGAGTTTGGGTTAAATTAAGTACTACTTACATTTTTTTTCACATTGGCTACACTGCATCAAAGGGCCATTGCCATTGCCACAGTATTTGCAGATACAGTATGGACATAGCCAATCACCTTGGGGAATAATCTGCATTTTCCATTTCCAAAAAAAAAAACATAAAACCAAACACCAATACGTATGTATCTAGAGAGAGACCATTAAAAGAGTTTGTTTTGAATTACCTCCATGAAAATACACCTGGGATGAAATGTTGAGGGACATCTTTCGCAGCAAATCAAATCCCCACCATCAGCACAGACCATACAGGCATCATCATTTCTGTCAACATTGGATGCAGGCTGGATGTTATTGAATGTACGCCTTTCTTCCTCTTCCTTATCTTCCCATGCTTCTATTTGGCAATCCAACAAGGAAACCTGAGACCCTGCCAAGTATATATGTTGATAAGGCTTCCTGGTTTTACGCCCTGAATGAACCTCAAATTCCTCCACTGTTAGCTGACCAGAACAACAGCTACATAAAATGCCTTCCCTATTCACTTTGCCTTCTCCAAGTATATTCCCTGACTGTGCAGCAACATACCAAACTACTTCCTTTTCTTCAATTACACCCGACCCTATCAACCAAGACAACACTGTTCTCCTGCTTATTTGTGCTTGAGGCACCTGGGAAAATCTCTTCCTCCTCCTCCTATGTCTCTCTCTCAGTCCTCGCCTATGTTCTTCCCCATTGCCCCTTGCTCGCTTCCCACTTAAATTCCTGATAGAACTTGCACCACCAGCTCTTGCAGTATTGTTCTGGGTTGACCTCCTAGGAGTCCTAGAGGGTGTCAAAAAATCAGGGTCCGAATCATCTTGGCTTTCACTATCCGAACCACTTGATCCCAAATAAGCACCCCTGGTATTTAATAAGTTCCTGTTCCTAAAATTATATGCCATGATCTTTGCAGTGATTACTTGTCTTCTGAATCTGAAAAAAAAATGAAGAAAACTTTACTCAAATTTAGCAACAATAAGATTTTCCATGCAAACAAAGAATCAAATTATTTCAACTAGGTCTCATGTTAGAATTATTGCTTGATTTGTTTCCATTTCAATTTTTGTTTTCACAATGATGAGATAAATTTATAGGGTCCATCAACAAATCTCATTTCTCTTTGGCTAGTAAAGATGAACAAAATGATAAGTGTATAAAACGGCTACCATTTTCACTCAATTTGCAATATTACAGCAAGTGAAAACCATTTTTTTCTACTGCTTTAAGTTTTTTATTACATATATAAGAATACTTCTATTCTGATTTTTATATTTTAGGGTTTCAGATTTATGCAAGCAACCACATATTTTACCTATATAATAATTCAAAATTTTAGACAAGTACAAATATATATATATTCACAAATTCAACAATCAGATGGTTAAAATATTAATCGTATAAAAATTATCAAAGAATATAACGATTTCTCCTATATATATGTAATGTTTGAATTCATTTTTTACCAATACATTTTATGGTAATTAGGAAGAAAACCAACTAATCACATTTTAAAATTATTTGACACATTTTATTTCCAAAAGAAGTTATATCAAAGCAATCTAATTAACTTAAGCTAAAAGATTTTGTTTCATTACATTTTTTGGAAAATGATAATTAGATCTAAGAATATTAAACACATCATGATATAATTGTAGACCCAAATTTATGTTTGACATGAAATTACTATGTTATTATTATTTTTTTTTATTTGTTTTGTTTTAGGATTTATTAGATAGAGGGAAAAATTAAGATTGCCCAACATAAGAAAAATTCAAGATTTAAAATTATTACAAAAAATCAAATTATTAAAAAAACCAAGCTTTTAAAGAAAATTATAAGTGTTCTGTTGTTAATTTTAGGATTGGAACACCGACCGTTCTAAATCCTTCCATTTCACTACAATTTTTGGGACCAAAAATTTAGTCATAAATATTATTTTCCTTTTAACTTGTTGAGTTAAACAAAGTAATAATAAATCTTAATTTAATTGCAAAAGCTTGAAAGAATATACCTTCTATTTTTTTTGAAATGGATCCTTTTCTTGCTAGAAAACTTGACTCATACGCGGTTTCTTCAGATATCTGTATCGGTTAAATGAACGATCTGTAATTTTCTTTCAAACATCTTTAATGACAAGTGAAATTTATCAAAAAAACAAAGAAAAAATCAAAATAAATGTTAATTAAAATCAAACAGAAAAGCAATAAAATTGTAAGATTCAAATTTCAGGTGATATACCTCTTCGAAGGCAAAATTGATTTAGGGTTTGGAAAGATTATCACTTATAAGCCGAAACTTGTGTAGCTACTTGTTCAGTGAAGAACAACACGAGGCAATAATGTTAAACTGCATGCAACTATGTATTGCAAAGTGTTTCACTTTTGCCAAGTGATGAGAGAAATTCCAAAAGAAAAATCTAATGTCTTTAAAAGTAGATTCGCCAATTTTTATAGGAAATATCGCCGTCTTTAAGAAAAAAGAGAGAGGATTTATCCCACTTAATCTCATTAGATTTTTAAAATTTACAATTAGGGTTGGCCGATTTTATAGAAAGTATCGTCCGTCCCATGTAAATAAATATAAAATTTTCTTTTAAAAATAAACTATCTTACTTTACCATTAATTTTTTAATCTCATAAGTAGAGTTGATATTTTTTAAAATAAATTAAATAATTAAATTAAATTAATGTTAAATTAAAAATTAAATAAATTTATAATAAATTAAATAAATTTTAAAATATTAAATAAATTATTAATAAAAGTAAAAGCATGTAACAAATATTTAACCTTGTTAAAAATTTCACTTTCACTGTAAGAAAAATAAAATCTAAGAAAGGGCATTTAAGACATTTTCTCTTAAATTAGTGTACACCTGGCAAAACTTTTAATTTTATGGAAGGAAATCAAAATTTTGGTGGCTTTTGTTCGAAATTAGATAAAAACATCTCAAATATGTTTTTTTAATATATTTATTTTGAAATATGGTATTATCCAGCTGGCATCATTTTTATTTCCATATACAGAATTTTTCAATAAATTGGTTGCCATAATAGATTTTCCATGTATAGAAAACTTTCCATTTACCATAGAATTTTCATTTCTTTGGTGAAAACCATGTATAGTTTTTATTTTTGAAGTTTAAATTTTAGGATTTTTTGATAAAGATTGAGTTTTAGGGATAAATCTTAAAATTATATATGAATTTTGATTTAATGTGGTATTGGATATATGAACTTTAATTTGGTGCAATTATACATGTAAAACTCTAATTGTGGTTCAAATCTATATTTGAAACTTTAATTTTGAATTTATTTTTATATTGGATAAATATAATTATTTATGTATGCAATATATAAATATAAAATGATATGATATCAATAATTGTGTTAATAATATACAAGAATTGGATCAAATAAAAATTTCATATATAAAATTGTACAAATCAAAATTCATGTATACAATTGCACATTAAACTATAATTCATATATAATTCTGAGATTTATCCTTAAATTTTAAGTGTTTAAGTTTAGGTCCAATTATATTTAAATCATGTTTGGGTTTTACTTCAGATTTCTTCTGATTAATTAGTTTGAATTGAATTTGTCGTAATAATTAAATTATAATTGCAATTGTTGATATAAGTTCCTTTGAAATTTTTAATAAACAGCGGCTTTGAATTTGATTTCTTTAACTATTGTTTCTTGTAAATACATTTTATTATATATTGTTAGACATCTTGAAAATGTTATATCTGTTTTGGATTAATTTATAAATTGATATTTAAATTATATCATTTTTTATTTTGGTATCTAAATTTTATTTTGGTCACAACTGATATTTAAATTATTTTTCTTTTCTCAATCACCTAATCAAACCATTAGTCAAATCAATAAGTCTATTTAAAAAAAACAAATAACACACAAATTAGTGGGCAATTTACTAAAAAAAGCCTAATTTTTTTTAAATTTACCGAAATGGGCCCGGTATTTTATTATTTACCAAAATGGACCCTTTTCCCCGAAATCGCGTCCACGTCGGTAGCGATGTCGAGTGCGTGCCGACAAATCGCGCCACGTCGGTGTTTTGTCGACATGGCAACAAATCGCGCTTCAGAGAACGCGATTTGTGTCCACGCCAAGAATCGCTGACGTGGGTCATGATTTGCATCACAAGATGAACAAGACAACGGTCAAAAAATTGACTGTTGCCTCCCCCAACGGTCAAAAAAAAAACTATAAATACCCCCACCCATTTTTTTTTCACAAACTAATCCTATCTCAAATTTCCTCTCAATTTCTTCTAAATTTCCTCTCAATTTGCTCTCAAATTCCTTCAAAATTTCTTTCAAATCCATATTTATTTTCAATTTGCTCTCAAGTTCCTCTTAAATTTCTCTTAAATCCCTATTTTTAAATAATTTTAAAAATTTTTTATTTTTAAAAAAAAATTTTAAACTGTAAAAATTTGTACGATTTCAGCAATGGCCGGAGAATTGACTCGTCTTGATAAGCATCACATATCGGTGGAACAAATGAAAATGGTAAGCGTTAAATTTAATTTTTAAATATTATTTAAGAATTTTTTATTTATGCATTTTTAGATAATTATTAATTTATTATTTGTTATAAAAGTCTATAGATCGGATATTGGAATGCAATATCCGAAATATGCATGCTCCTCCATCACCGTTGGTAGAGAACTACCTGGGGGCAGCGGGTTTTTGGCACGTGGCGACAATAGACTGGGGATGCAAGGTGGACCCGAAACTAATCAGTACGTTGATCGAGAGGTGGAGACCCGAGACGCACACATTCCATCTTCCATGTGGAGAGTGCACTATCACTTTGGAAGATGTCAGTCTGCAATTGGGATTGCCGGTGGACGGGTAACTAGTCACCGGGTCTGCCCAATCTAGCGATTGGCTTGCGGTGTGCTACGAGCTTTTGGGCCCTATTCCGGAGAAAATGGAGGGAGATAAGATCGAGATGGGCTGGTTACGAGACACATTCTCAGATCCGGATGAAGATTCAACCGAAATAGAAAGAATCTGATATGCTCGGGCATACATTCTTCAGTTAATTTGAGGTTATCTCATGCCTGACTTGTCACGGAGCCGTGTACATTTAAGATGGCTGTTGAAACTCGTTGATTGTAGAGCAGCTGGTGAATTGAGTTGGGGTCTGCCGTCTTGGCAACGTTATATAGGGAGATGTGCGGGGCGACGCGACCAAGGAAAGTAAAAAATTAGAGGTTGCTTGTCCTTACTGCAGTCATGGGCACGGTTTCGCTTTCCATTTCTACGTCCTCGAGTGGACCACCCATATACATTCCCACTGATAACGAGGTAAATTTTATATTAGATTTTACAATTATTATGTAGATTTTTAAAAATAAAAGTAAGTTAAAAATTTATTTAATTAGATGGAACCATCCGGCAAGTCATGCTCGATTACCTACCTCTCTTGAAGATATACGGCTTCTATTAGACCAACAGTCGGAAGCATATGTAAGTATTAAATAAAATTGATATTTTCATCATTCACTAGTCGATTGGTATTTAGTATTTAGTATTTAGTATTATGTATATAACTAATATTTCTATCATGTTCATATAGTTTCAATGGACACCATACAGGGTGTGACGACAATTTGGATGTAGACAACCGATTCCCGTGGAACCTGAGGTGTTTGAATATCACCACGAAATTGACCTTCGGCAATTGAATACGGATTGGCCGAGATTTTGGTCCGAGTACATCCAAATGTGGGAAAATCGGTATGACTATATACCTAGTATGGAACGGATCATCGTTCTGGAGTTAGCGTGCGTGTCGGAATACATGCCATAGTTTAGGATCCATGGCAAGCCGTATTTACTATCGCCAGAGGAGAGGCAGCAGCAATTACGTGTCCAAAGGGAAAGACGCGGTCCTTTAAATCCAAGACGACAGGACGACGACGCTGGCCCTTCAACGACGCCCAGACATTCACCCGGCCCAACGAGAGCACCGACGCAGTCACCCGACCCAGCAGTTCAACCGATGATACCCACGCAACCGCCTTTTCAAATGATGCCAGGTGTGTTTCCTAGCCCTTTTATATATCCTAACCCTTATATGTTTCCTTTTTCGAGTCTTATGGCAGGTTGGAGCCAATGGCCCGGTTCAGCTCCATTTCCTGTTACGCCGAGTGGACCGCCGATGTATAGGCCAGCGACGCACAAGGGATCGCAAGAGGGGCCGTATGAGTTTCAAACACCGTCGCCGTTGGTGATGCAAACACCTCTACATTCACAATTCTATGAATGTGGCTCATCGTCCTAATTCCGACAACCAGATGCCTTACTGGAAGAACCAGAATCCCTGCCGAAAGAACCACAACCGCCGCCAGAAGCTGGACAAAGGAGGAATCCAAATACAGAATCACGAATGGCCGCCATGTGGCAATCAATCTCATGAACGTACATTGATTTTTGTATTTAAATTTATTTGTACAAATATTTTGAATATTTTGATATTTTTTGATGTAATAAAATAGAAATTTTTTTAAGTTATTACTTAAAAATCCTAAACCCCTAACTTATTAAAAATTTATAAATTTATAAATTATAATTAAATGCATAATTTAATTGACAAACCTTAAACCCTTAACCTAAAAACCTTAACCCTTAACTTAAAACCCCTAACCCCTTAACCTAAAAACCCTAACACTTAAATTTAAAACCCTAAACCCTTAACTTAAAAACCCTAAACCATTAACTTAAAAATCCTAACCCTTAAATTAAAAACACTAAACCCTTAACCTAAAAACCTTAACCCTTAACCTAAAAACCCTAACCCTTAACTTTAAAACCATAAACCCTTAACTTTAAAACCCTAAACCCTTAACTTAAAATCCCTAACCCTTAAATTAAAAACCCTAAACCCTTAACCTAAAAACCCTAAACTTTAACTTTAAAACCCTAAACACATAACTTTAAAACCCTAAACCCTTAACTTAAAAACCATAACCCTTAACTTAAAAACCCTAAACCTAAAACCCTAAACCTTAACCTAAAAGCCCTAAACCTTAACTTAAAAACCCTAAACTCTTAACTTAAAAACCCTAAACACTTAACTTAAAAACCCTAACCCTTAAATTAAAAATCTTAAACCCTTAACCTAAAACCCTAACCCTTAACCTAAAAACCCTAAACCCTTAACTTTAAAACCCTAGACCTTTAACTTTAAAACCCTAAACTCTTAACTTAAAACCCTAACCCTTAACTTAAATATAATTTGATAATTGTACTAACATTAATACAATTATCAGTTAATAATTTTATATTCACATAATGTTAGATTTGGAAAAATATTTTGACTGGTACTAACAATTAATAATTTGATATAATTTGATAATTTTACTAACAATTAATACAATTATCAGTTAATAATTGAAAAAATATAATTTTTTTAAAATTACATTCAACTATTGCGATTAGGGCATGATCGACTTGTATGGCCTGGATTTCTATACCATCCGCACAACTTATGTTGACTGGCTATTTCTCGGATATCCATATTGTTACGTATTCTAGTCGAGCAAGGTTGACCCTTTGGTTTACGATGCAATTCTCTATCCGGTAATAGATTAAAAAGAGCAAGAGATACGGACGGCCATTTACGTTCATCTGGGACGGTGGGAAAACGTGTCACTAGACGTTGTACATGTTTTCTAATTTGTACACTTCGTCCACATAACTCATCGGATCCAAACGGAAATTCTGACAAGCTGCAATAACATGAGCGCATGGATAACGAAGTGCATCAACATCCCACAGTCGCAAGTCCTATTTCGTAAGTGTACACGATATTGCCCGCCAACAACACCTTGGTGCGGTCTGTCAAACTCTGTCACCCGAAACCATAAGTTGTCTCGATCGTGACATACTGTGTGTATGGTGTTTGCCCGCGCCTTGGCCTTGTTAATTTCTTGAACTACCTTACTGCACCATACATGTCCTCCCTGCATCTGGCCTGCATACATTGCTGCTCGCTTTGGAAATATCACCGCCAAACGAAAATATGTCTCTCGCACAACCGATGTTATCGGTAGATGACGCGTTCTTTTAAGAACAGAATTTATGCATTCAGCCAGGTTTGACGTCATATGGCCATATCGTAGGCCGCCGTCGTATGCTTGTGCCCACTGTTCGAAATGTATGTTACAAGGTAGTCCGCCCCTTCTCCGTTAATTAAACATAAAGTTGCCAACATCTCGTAAAAACGGTCTTTATTTATAGTGAATATTACATACCACTTTTACCAATAAAACTAATTCAAATTAAGAAACGAAATAACACAGATATAGATTAAATACAAATGTTGGTCACTTGTCGTCGTTCGCTCTTAGATGGATATTGTCTATAGTAGTTGGAAGCAATGTGTCTTAGGCAATATCGATGGTGTGTGCACTGCCATAAGCTTCCCTGTCGATCAATTGTAGCTAGTATACCGGCGCCCTGATCTAAAATAACACAAATATCAAGTTGGGGGCACACATGCCTCCTTAACTTAGAGAGAAATAAATCTCAGTCATTAGACGACTCCCGCAGTGTTATTACAAATGCAATTGGAAGAATTCTCCCACCGTCATCCTGTGCCACTGCAAGCAATAGCCGATGAGTATACCTACCAAACATAAAGGTACCGTCAATTTGTACCAATGGCTTTCAGTACGGAAATGCATCTTGGCATTGCTTAAAGGTCCAAAACAGACGTTTGAACACTTGGCATCCACGTAGCAATCGGCCGTTGTAGTACGCATGTTCCATTTCAAGGTCTATGATGGCACCTAGGACGTATCTCTCTAGCACTTGACACCACAGCCATATTTCATTATATGAGGCGTCCCACCCACTATGCATCTTCTCCAACGCCTTTTGCTTAGCTATCCAAGCCTTGCGGTAAGAGGGCGTGTACCCTATTTGGCTACGGATATTGGCAATTAACACCGGCACTGAAATCCTGGGATCTACTTTTACCGTGGGCAGTATCAAGCTAGCTAACATAGCTGAATCCATCTTCGAATGATCTTGTGAAACACCTATAAACGGAGTACATTAAATAATGCAACATTACATAATAAAAGTATTATTCAGATACCGTCAATATTGTACCTGCAGCACATGTATGTGGACCTTTGTACTTTTTAATCTCCCACAACCCTGTCCTTTTCCTTAACGAAGTGTAGATTTTCCATGAACATGTGTCATCTTGCACCGCACACTTCACCTTAAACTTCAGATTTGAATTTAACGACATGGTAGTTAACACCGTTTTTGATGCTATGTTGTTTCAAAGCACCAATAAAACTATCCTTGTTGGTAAACTGATTACCAACTTCAAATTCACCCGAATCTAGCCCTGAACCTGTACGATCACACAACCGGTGTGGTAGATCTGGAAACTCTAACGCATCATTTGCAAATAGATCGACATTATGCATATGGGTTGGAGGTGAGTATGCTCTGTATCGTAGATTTTCTTCTTCATCTGAACTTCTTTCAGCATCTTCAGGTTCTGTTGGAATAGGCTCCGATTCAGAAAATAAGCCAACTTTTGCACCATTGGGCCCGGGCTCTCGAGGTGTATCCACATCAGAGTCCTCTTTTAGCCTACAATCATCTGCAGCGTATGAGGTCCCATCCCCGGTTGACGTCGTAGGGAGTACATCATCCCTTCTTCTGGGCATTTCATAACGTTCCCAATTGGATGTAGATTGCCAACCACTAGAACTTGATGTTGTTCACCAGTACGTATTTCCAGCATCAAACATCGAGCCACCGACGTACATGTCCCATCCACTGACAGAATGTCTTGCGGGGGATGTGCATTCAACACTGCTACCAAACATAGGCTGTTTCGTGTTTTCTAACCCGCTAACCGAATGTCGACCAGGGGTCGTGTATACATCTCGAACACCGGTCGCAAGTACATTATTTGGCGATGTAAATTCTACATATAACTCAATATAAGAGGCTCCACTAGCAAGATAAGTCTGTACCATTGCCTCCAAGCTACGAGCACCTTTTATGTCGAACGAGTCATATGTCACCGGATCAACAGAGGAACAGAATCGATACGTAATAGACAGAACTTTCATTGGCGTCGTTCCGAAAATTTTACGCTTAATTCTTTTACGAAGTTCTGTCAAATCTATGTTCTGGTTAAAAACCAGTCGCACCGTATTCTCCGACAAAAAAACAACACCATTCTCGATGTGACAAACCTCAACATCGTAGTAAATAACAGCACTAATACGTTCACTCATATTTGAAACTCTAACCTTCTTAGCCTCTCTAAATTGTTTCTGCTGTGACTTATGCAATCTCAAAACATTTTTTGCCTCATTAATAGCCTCAGCCCAAACATGTTACTGTAGCAAAAGCGCGTCCACATGGGTGCGATTTCACAAATTCTTCTCATAAAGCATCCTATTAGAAGCGATTTTATACTATTTGCTCAGAAACGTCAAGTTGAAATTATTTTTCTAGGACCAACTGTAGCAAAAGCGCGTCCACGAGGGCACGATTTCACAAATTCTTCTCAAATAGCATTCTGCTTGCAGCTTTATTTTATACTATTTGCTCAAAAACGTCAACTCAAAATTATTTTTTCAGGACCTACTGTAGCAAAAACGCGTCCACGTGGGCGTGACTTCACAAATTCTTCTTATAAAGCATCATGCTTGGAGCGTTTTTTAAACTATTTGCTCAAAAATGTCAACTCAAAATTATTTCTTCCAAGACCAACTGCAGTAAAAGCGCGTCCACGAGGGCGCGATTTCACAAATTCTTCTCACAAAACATCCTGCTTGAAGCGTTTTTAAACTATTTGCTCAGAAACGTCAAGTCGAAATTATTTTTCCAGGACCTACTATAGCAAAAGCGCGTACACGTGGGCGCGACTTCAAAAATCCGTCTGATAAATATCCTACTTTAATTTTATCTTAAAAACCCATAAACACGAAATGTAATCCAATTTTGAATAAATTTTAATTAATTTAATTACTAAACCGTTAACCTTAATCCCTTATTTATTTACTTTTTTTCTCCAAAAACCTTAAAAACCCTAACGTGGGAGACACGGCGAAATCGCGTCCACGTCGGTAGCGATGTCGAGTGCGTGCCGAAATCGCGCCCACGTCGGTGCTTTGTCGACATGGCAACAAATCGCATCCTCAAGCGCGATTTGTGTCCACGTCAACAAAGCGCTACCGACGAGTCACCGATTTCGGCATCGCACTTCTAACATCGCTACCGACGTGGACGCGATTTCGGGGAAAAGGGCCCATTTCGATAAATAATAAAATTCTGGGCCCATTTCGGTAAATTTTAAAAAAATTGGCTTTTTTTGGTATTTTGCCCCAAATTAATATCTAAGCTATACCATTTTTCTCAAATTGGTACCTATTTTTTTATTTTTTTCACAAGTGGGTACCTAAATAATTAGGCATATTGACTTATTTGGCCCTCTAATTTTACAAAAAAGTCATTTTAGCCTTCTATTTAATTTTTTTTACCTCTTTTATCCCTTGAACTTGCATTGTTTGTCAAATCACCCTAAATTCCCACACATCATGTGATCTGTGAGTTATAGAATAGTGGAGAAGATCCAATCGGTTAAAAGCAAATATTAAAGTTACATGAGAAAATAAAACCAATCTTGTAAGATTTTGTAGGATTAACTTTGACTGGACTTTTTGAGATGCTTCGACTAGCTTTTTGGGTGATTCTTGTGCCTAAACCATTAAACTTTGAGTTCTCTTCAAAACGATTTTTGAATCACCAGATTTATAGGTCTATAGGTCAAGATATGGTCACCTTTGTAAAGCATTGCAGTTCTCTATGAGAAGTTCAAGATTAATTATTGGGTTTCATAGGTGTAAATTGACTTTTGATGACCTTCTGACCACCATTTTGAGTGATTTGTGTGCCTATATCATAGATCTTTGAGTCCTCTTCAAGGCACTTTTTGAACCATTTGATTTCAATGTATGTAGCCCAAGTTATGCCCATTTTCGTAAAGAAGAGAATATGCAAAGAAGACCTGATGATACAATTGCGTAATCAAATTCAATGAATTTCCAAGAAAATATGGAAATGAATTAGATAAGAGAATTATTAAGGAATTAAATTGATATTGGATATGGATACCAATGTATAAAAAATTTGAATGTGAGATTATGCAAAGAAGACCAAATTGTGATATTTTGAAAAGCTAGAAGACTAAAATGCAAATTGATCAAATTGAGAATATATGAGGCAAAAATGATTATCTAGCATGATAAAAATCACTTTTGGACTAAATCAAAAGAGATTTGAATTGTATTTTCTTTTACGAGAAAAGGGTATAAGAGTAATTTTTCCAAACACAGGCTTACATTAATGGTTTTAATGTAATTTATGAGATTTGAGTTTGATCATGTTTATTTGTTGTAAAGAAAATGTGATTATAGGTAAATTTTGGCTCAAAGTAAGTTTTCATAAAAGGGCATTTTGGTTATTTATCATAAATTTTATATTGGAAATATTACTTTGATGAGACCATTTATATTTTGGATGAATATGAGTCATTGGATGTGATTAATTGGAAGAGATTAAATAAGGACCACACATTTAATTTTAATGGGATTTTAACCCTAGACTTTAACCCTTCAGGTTGACCAAGTCTTGGGGATTTTTAAAAGGTATAATTGTTGAAAATACCCTCAACGTTTATGGGTTTTTGGGTTTGAGCCCTTAACCTTTTTTTGTAGATTAACACCTTTAATGTTACTATTTTTTTAGAAATTAACTCAATTTTAACGATAAATGTGAGTTGACCGTTAATCAAAGCGCAAGTCAATGAAGTAGCCTATGTGGCATGCCACATAAGCACAAGGTCATAGATGAGCCATCTATAAAAACAAATTTGTTTAACAAAATTCTTTTTTTTTTCATTTTGTTTCAATCTTATTTGTTCTTCTCTTCTTTCTCCCTTTCCTTGTCACATCCCAAAAATCGGATTAGTAGAAATTTGGTTAATGAACTGAGAGTGGTCACACCCGAATTTTTTTTAGACGACATTGGCACATTTGTCAAATAGAAATTAATGAGAGGGAAAACCCTTCATTGTCGTCCACCTTTGTTACCATGCAAGGGAAGATTTCTTTCCTTGTGTGTGAGTCAACCTTCCTCATTAAGCCCCCTTTTCACTCTCATAATCCCCTTTTTGCTCATTTGTCCCCTCAACATGCCTTTTCCTCCTCCCTTACCTTGTTTGTCGATTCAATGTACCTAGACAAGGTGTAATACACCTTTTGTGTTTCATCTTTTTTTTTCCTCTCCATATTGTTGTTCCTCTCCTTTGCTCCTCCATTTTCTCTCCATTTTTCTTTTGCTTTAGCCATCTACCATCACTTTTGCCCTATTTTCCTCCTCTCCTCCACCATTTTTTTGCCACCCGAACCATCACCAAACCTCCCCTTTGCCATCGCTCCTCCTATTTGTTTGCTCCAACGCTGCCTTTGCACCACCATTCACCACTGTGGCTACCACCTTACACCACCATAGATAAAATATTCTTTTTCTCTTCACTCCTCAACATTCATTATTATTTCTCTCTTCCTTTTTTCAAGTGTCGTAACACTCTTCTCCCTTTTCCTCCTTTTTCGGGTTCTCACTGAATCGTCGTCGCGTCATGCCTCCACTGGCAATTAGTGATCCTTCCTCCTTTCTTCACCATTTTTCGATCTCTACCACTCTCTATAGTAAACAAAACCTTAATATTTTAATTTATTTTCAATTGTTCTTAAATTATTTTGATATCATATACTTTTGACTCACTTTTTCAAGTGATCAGTTTCTCTAGATTCAATTTCATTTCTGACTCAAGATTCCGGTGATCCACCAATCCTTCTGATTCAATCGAGTTAGAGTAAGTATGGTAATGGAATGAAAACCACCATTTCTTCCCTACTTTCTCCTTTAGGCCGAATGTGTATAAGGGATTTTAGTGTATTTTCCTTCAAGTATTAACACATCATATTCTACTTTTGATGAAAGGCTGATTAATACCTTCTCGGAAAGATCCTAATTTCAGAAACAAAATCACCGTTATGAACAAGTATTTACAAAGTTTGAAATGGACGATTTAGTTTAAGTGAGTAATATCATAAAATGTTTAAAAAGGCGATTCTTAATGTAAGGTTACTTTGATAACATATCGGTATTCCATTGGTTAAGATCCGAGTGCAGGTATTCTTTAGAGTGGTGTTTCACATCAAATCTACTATCAAGTGTAGGCCTAATCTAATTAAAAATAAATATACATTAATTTTAATGTTCAAACAAATATTATTATTTGGATCGTGTTTTATGCAAATATTTGAAGTATTCCAAAAGGAAGATTTAAACCCGTCGGTTTGTATTATATCAAATGACCCAAACCAACTAGATTATCAAAGATATGTTGTGTGGTTATGATTATCACTGTTTGAAAAATATGTTATTCTCATTCTCATGTTATGCCATATTATGGCATAATTAATTTTTCATGACAAATAAATTGTGATATTTCGATATCTTGAAACAATATGTGAAACGCATGTTAAACATGCCCTACATGATATTATATATTGAGTGTAACACCTTAACCCATACACGTCGCCGGATTAGGGTTACAAGTCATTTCAAAACGTACTAGAATTTTAAACAATCATTACAACTCTTTAACACCAAAATAAAATAAAAACAAAATATAAAAGTTTGTTTTTATAACATGGCTGAAAATAATTATTTTATTATCAATACATCATGAGCCAAGTAACTAAGTAACTAATGAGCATTTAAAATCACAACCAAATTCAAATATCCTAGGCATGATTAACCAACCTTATTTCAAAATTATATAAGGTTAACATGAGCTTATTCGGTCATCACTTGTGAATTAATTGGCTCCTTAACAAATTTGTATAATGATATGATTAAATCTATTTTACTTAAGTAATATAATCAAATATGTTGTTTAACCAAGTCATGATTTAACAACTTTAATAGTTCATATAATTAAAACACAAACATATAATAGCTGAATTTAATGACTACTTAAAGGGCCGAATATACATGTAAATATATATATATATGATATAAACCTTCTATTACCAACCAAAATTTTTAATTAGTGACTTAATAATTTCTAACTCATTGGTAATCAAACTAAGGTCACTTTTAAAAAAATAAGTTCAACATGCATATAATTAATTATTCATGCCATTGTCGAATGTATATAATTAACTATTTCATTATAATTATTTTAAATACAAACTTTAAAACTAAACATAACTTTTTACCTATGTACCAAAACCAAACATATATACCATATAAAAAATATTCACACTATACTAATAATGCACACTTAAAGCAACTAATCCATGCATCCACATTCAACTTAATATAATAATAATTACTTATACTCAATATTTAGCTTATCTCACAACCAAGACTAATCATAACCCAATACATATATCACTTATACATATGTGCCAATTATTTAATCTAATAATAATCAACTTATCATTATTTGTTATAATACATTTATCAAGCATACTTACACCATATGTTTTACTGCCGAAACTCATAAACAAGGCATCACCGAATACATCTATATATATATATATATTACCTTATAAATACTGTCCATTTAGAATTAAATGATTTTTAAAATATACTTAAGCCATGATTCAACAAAAACTAAACATAGACAAGAAAATTAAGCCATTTTATATATATAGATCATTCAATTCATACCATGTTATTATAAGCCATTAAACAAATATCAAATTTATAATTATCGAAAATCTCATTATTCTAACAAACATATACACATACTATCATTTAAAACCAACTCCCAATAATTAAACATACCATTTTCAATTTCATATCCAACCATAATCCTAAATCAATACACACTTGACCATATAAACCTTCCTTTATTCTATCAACTTTACTACTAATCCAAACAAACCACACATAACATTCACATATATAATTCTATCCATAAAATACTAAACCATAATCAAAATATGCCTAAACCATAATTCACTCAAAACCGAACATAACAAGCTAATTAATCCATTTTCGCATGGCTTTAATATATACACAGTAGAATTAAACAACTTCTAATCTAGTCTATACATGCCATAGTCCCAAAATAAATTTCAGCTTATAGAATACCGTAATTAGTCAATAATGTGATAGGCTTTACTGACGATCCCCGAGCTCATAACGACTTCAAAATATATAAGACAAAGATAAACAAATACAAACACACACAGTAAGCTATTTAAAGCTTAGTAAGTCAACAGCATAAGAAATATTTTAACTAGTAAAGATTAAAGGCACATAATTTATTACACAAGAATATTATATATTACATAACCACACTTTAATCACATATATAATTTATAAAACGGATTGTGTCATTGTAAAAATGCTTATAAAACTTTTACCTTTAACAACATAATTATCAACCAAAATCCGAATTACATCTATACATACCAACATAATAATTCAAAACTTATATTCACATAAGATATATAATTCCAAATAAATAACTTACCTTATTTCCATATATTTCTTTAACTAATACATACCTGCACATATATTTCAATTACATAACCGTCTTCGTCTAACATTTCCCATTGAACCGGTCGAAATTAAATAGGATACGCGAATAGTCAAAAGGTTCGTACAACGCCAACGTTCCAGACGTGGTCTTACATGTAATCACAGATCGATGCCACTGTCTCGGACAGGGTCTTACACGAAAACACAAGTCGATGCCAACGTCCCAGACGTGGTCTTACACGAAAACACAAGTCGATGCCAACGTCCCAGACGTGGTTTTACACGAAAACACTTATCAGAAAATCCCATGTATTTCTAGGGTTCATACGGGATTATAGACATTAATTATTAATTAAATCGAACTCAAATAACTTACCTATTTCAACAAATATAATCGGCTAAGACCATTAATACATTCAATAATTCCATTTATCACCTATCTACTATATACTAATGAATTTAACCAAATTTATCGACTTACCTCGAATATTGACAGACACAGTTGACTACTCGATTACTTTCGACTTCCCCCGATCTAATTTCGTTTTCTTTGGTTCTTGATCTAAACATATTCAAATTTAACCCTTTTATTTATCAAATCATTCAATTTAGTCCAAAAATACATAAATGGGAAAATTACCATTTTTCCCTGACAGTTTACACTTTTTGCAATTTAGTCTTTATTGCATAAAACACAAAATACACAAAATTTACACATACTATGCTTAGGCCGAATATCACCCTAGCCCATACAAATCCATATATTTTCTTTATTTCATATTTTAGTCCCTCAAAAATTTATTTTCACAATTTAGCCCTATTTACTCAAATTCACCAAAAATTTAAAGACAAAACATGTTAATCTAACACATATATGTCATATTTCATCAACTAATATCACAAAACTCAAGCATTCATTAATGGCACATTTCAAAATCATCAACAATTCACAAAATTAAGACATGGGTTTTGAAGCATTTGAATCAACGATCTCAAAAATATAAAAATCATCAAAAACCGAACAAAACCCATACCTTAATCAAGCTTGCAAGTGCCAAAATTATCAAAGCTTAAAAACCTTTCTATTTCATTCCTAGTTTCGATCAAAAAGATGGAGAGAATATGGCTTATTTTTGTTATATTAATCATATAATTATATTAATTATTATTTTACTTTAATAACCTTTATTTAATAATATAAATAACATATATAATAAGGACATATTAGTCCTTTGCCGCCCACTATATGCATATTGGCATTATTGCCTTATAAATCCCTCATTTTAGAAAAACAACAACAATTAAGTACTTAAAAATTTAACCCCTAAATTTTTATTTTATGCGATTAAGCCATTTTCTCAAATTAAGCACACAAACAATAAAATTATTTCACGAAACTTTCACACATATAATTTCACACATAATTAACACAGAAAATAATATTAAAATATTTTTCGAACTCAGATTTATTGGTCCTGAAACTACTGTTCCGATTAGGGTCAAAATCGGGCTATTACATTGAGAAATTCGATTTGCATGTTTCAACATGCCCAATGTGACAAGTGATGTCTTGAAATGAAAAATATGTATATTTATATGTTCGTTGTGCCCATAACACATGCATAGGGTGGGACTTTGTAAGGAGAAAGAATTGGTGGCTTCATCCACAACCTATATGACAGCTTGTCTACAAAATTGGTGATTTATCCACAACCTACATAGCAACTTGTTTAAGAATTTGGTGGTTTATCCACAACCTACATGACAACTTGTTTGCAAATATTGGTGGCTTCGACCACATATATTGGAGTGATTGGACAGACAAGTTCTGGGGAACTCTTTTTTGAGTGTAGCGGTGATGGGTAGGATATTTTATAAAAATTTGCATAATTGTTTTACAAAAATTGCACTTCCATGATCATGTGCATAAAATTTATTATGTTGTATGATAATTATGTGCTTATTGTTCTTTAACTTATTGTTATTTAACTTGTTATAAGGCTCACACTAGACTTTAAAAGCTCACCCCTTTAGTTTCATAACCTTTTAAGTGATTCACAGGCTTAGGGCTTGGATATGGCATTCAAAGGAGGTTCTCAGATGGAACTTTAATACATGGATTAGAAATTATTTGGGATGTTATTTTGGACTTTGGTTATTGAACTTTTTATTGGGTTGTTCCTTTACTTTATAACTCTAAATTGCCATGCATGCATTCTTGACGAATTTACAAGTATTTTGAATTATTGAGTTTATTTGAATTAATTATGATTTTTACTTGATTTTAAACGAACTTTGTGATTTCTCTAAGTATTTTCAAAGTTCGCTATGAAATATTTTACCAAAATTATTTTTAAGAAATAATTAAAATATTACAAATTCTTAGTTTTATGATTAAAGACGAGATTTCGATATAATAATGATACTTTTCAAATACTTGAGTTTTAATAAGTGCTTTTCAAATAATAAATTACTTGGTATTTAAAATTTAGAGTTTTCGTAAAAACAATTGAAACCTAATTGTTTTCAACAAGTAAATGTTTTCAATAGTTTTAATGTGACTTCCGAGATTTGGCCACAACGTCTAGGCTGGTTTGGGGTGTTACATCCCCTCTAGCTACTATCGCAGTTGTGTCCAACCCTTACCATCTCCACCTTCCCTCTCACTCCTCACCATCCCAACCCCCGCCACCACTCCTTTCCCTCCCACTCTTCATCGTCGATCTCACAACAAACATTTCAAAAAGAGGAATAAAAGTTATTGGGTAAGAAATATTGGTTCCTGGTTCTCTAGGGTTTGACATCTTCGTTTTAGTGTTCCTGCTTATTGTCTTTTTGATAATCTGACATAAATTAAGGAATACGACGACGAGAAAAGAGAAAGTTACGAGGTTACTCGAGATGGTCTTTTATGAAACCACCTATGTGGAAGCTCAAGCCGCATGGAGTACGATTACTATTCCAAGTTCTAGTTTGTTGTTTGCTTTGCCCCTACCATCACCTTTTGTTCTCAGTGTAAATCTGTTCCTTACTGGTTCGTTTCTATTTTCCCCTTTTATAGATAGATTTAACTTTTGACCTAATTTGTACAAATATAAATGCAAATTTCGGGGGGTTTCTTTATGGTGGTTGTTAAATAGTAGGAGCAACTGAATTAGTTTTGATAATTTATAGTTAAGAGTAATAGCAATTGTTGAAGATGAATTGAATAGTGAATATAAAAAGTTACTTCGGGTTTGAAGGGGGAATGGTGGGATAAATATTTCAAGAGAGATGTTTAAAGCCTTAAATTTTAATGGAAAATGATTGGGTTTTCACACTGTAGTTGTCTTTTTCTAAGCATTATTCTTAGGAGTAAAGAATTTTGTTAAATAATTTTGTTTTTATAGATGACATCTTTATGACCTCGTGTTTATGTGGCATGCCACATATGCTACTTTATTGACCTGTGGTTTGATTTACGATCAACTCACGTTTACCGTTAAAATTGGGCCAATTTTTAAAAAATTGTAAAGTTAAAAATGTCAATCCAAAAAAAAAAGGTTTAGGGCTCAAACCCCAAAACTCATAAACATTGAGGGTATTTTTAACAATTATACCTTTTAAAATGAAAGAAAGAAGGGAGAAACTCCCATATTTTCCCCCGTGTATGGCTAACATAAGAAGAGAAAAGAAGTTATTCTCTTAGGTTCTCCCTTTCATTTCCTCCACAATCCATGCCAAATCTTTAATTTTTCACAAAAAAAGTAGGAAAACTTCATCCAAGCTTGATTCCTCCATTAAACCATCTATTTTAACCTAGGGTTTTCATCAGCTAGTGAGAGAAAACTTGATCTAGTGAGAGAAAGTCAAGAACAATGGTAAGAAAGTGCATTTTGTCATCTTAATCATGATTATTCAAGGTTGTTTGGCTTGATTTCTACATGAGCGTGATTTTCATATTATTTATGTTATGTGTTTACGAATAAACATCTAGATAAGAGAGAAATAGTACTCTGAGCAATAATAGGAAATCTTAGATTAGTAAAAATATAGAAGTTTGGTAATTTTGTTCATTCAAAGTAATAAAATTACTCAAAGAACAATCCTTACATTATTTGGCTAAATACTGATAATCTTAGTTATTTAATTGGTTAAATGCTATACTAGTGAATAATACTAATAATTACAACAAAGTGAAACTATTTTAATTGAAGTAAAAGCAGCGACAAAGTAAGAACATGTTGTGGTCTTGGGCTAAAGTGTGAATATCAAGATTCTAATAAGCTATGATACGTGTTGAGAAGAAATCAGTTAAACCATGATAAGTGGCAAATTTAATGATATTAATTTACAAGTGGATAAATGAATAAGCTATGGCATTAAAATGACAATGTGTGCAAGTGTGAAAAGTGAATTAAAATGCAATGACTAGTGTAATAACAATGGATGGAATAATGAAATGTGATATGAAACCTTAAATGTAATGGAAAAATGAAACAAAGAAATGGCAAAGGGCTTATTGAGCCTTTACAAGTGTGTTTTATAATATGTGATTATATATGAACTAACGTGGGCTAAAGCATAGAGATTAGTATTGAGAATCATTTAATGAACATAAGAGTATGGAAGCATGAATCTTGAATTTAAAAAGTGATTAATTCTCATCAATTCTTACATATAAATATGATATGTCAATATTGCATTAAAAAGTATTAAGTGGCAATGGTATCCATATGTGCACAAATGAATACTTGCATGTGATATTATATGTGAAATTGTGTATATGTGTATATAGATGTGATAAATTAGAATTGACTCATAATGTAAGCTTTGCCTTTGTAAACTTAGTGAAGTCATTAGGATAAAATTAGTATGATATAGGGATTGGTTAGTGCACATGTGTTAGAAGATAATGGTTAGAATATGCCTTCAAGCGTAGCACTTATGTGCATTATGGATCCAATTTTAGGGTGTTCTAATGGATGCACTTCTAGAATAATGTTTTGAGATGATTGATCGGCATCCCGTGTATACAAATTTTGTCTTACTAAAGGTTATATGATCTAAAAGGTGTGGAAACTTAAGTGTTAAAAATATTGAACTAAACATGAGTCAAGCAGTGAATCCAAGAGGTTAAAATGAACTAATTTGCAGTCTCCCTTGAATATAAACTAATGTTGAATCATTAAGCCACATGTAATTGTGAAAAATAAAGAATGAAACATATATACTAACTTTGTTTAAAAGAAAGTTGATTCTTAAATTGCATATAATGAGTGTTGGAACTATATCCTTAAAAGTTATGTTCATGTTGTATACCGATAATGAATGTATAAAGACTTTTAAAATGGATTACCCCTCATATGATCCAAGGTAAGTTGAGAATCTTTATTATGTACTTACTAAGCATTTATGCTTAGTGCGTCGTTGTTTTTTGCGCATAGCTTGATTGTGGATCTTTGTGAAGTTGTGATTGCTTCGGGAGATCAAATTCACTTGACTAAAGCTTGAATAGTATGTATTTGTGTTTTGACTATTGTCTCGTATAGCATGTCATGAACATAGATTGAATTTTATTCGATTTAGGCTTGTAAGCTTGATTTTGACACTTTAGAGTCTTCATTTAAGTTTTGGAACATTATAATGATTGAACATGTTTATTTAGTTATAAATTGAGTTAGGGAAGTCTTAATAATGGTTCAAATTGTCTTGGAACTCATGGGTATAATTTGATGATGTTTAGGAGTGGTTTTGAGGTGTAAATTTAGTCCTAGGGATCCACATTCCAGAATTCATACTTTATGTATCAAAACTTTTGAAGTTAGTAGCTAAAAAGCTACAATTCCAAGGCAAAGTATCGAAACATATAACCTATGCATCGATACCTTACCCAAGGTATCAAAACATAGGGTTTAGGTACCTTGCCCCTAATTAGTGCCCACTACATTTTTTTGGCAAGTCTATGACACTTTAGAGTCTTCAATTAAGTTTTTGGAACATTGTAATAATTGAACATATTTATTTAGTTATAAATTGAGTTAGGGAAGTCTTGGTAATGGTTCAAATTGTCTTGGAACTCATGGGTATGATTTGATGATGTTTCGGAGTGGTTTTGAGGTGATTTGTGTTGTAATTTAGTTCTAAGGGTCCAGGTTCCATAATTCATGCTTTATGTATCAAAACTTTTGAAGGTAGTAGTTAACAAGCTACAGTTCCAAGGCAACGTATCGAAACATAAGTCCTATGCAATAATACATTGCACAAGGTATCGGAACATGAGGTTTAGGTAACTTGCTCCTAATTAGTTCCCACTGCATTGTTTTGGCTATTTTGAGTTCCCTGTAGCTCATTCTTGACCCTAGACACTTCTGATCAACCATGAAATGATTCTAAATTATTCAAAGATAGACTATTTTAAAACCTTCAAATTGACTTTATCTAATTTTAAGATTTTATTAAATTGTACTTTAAAAATTTGATTTCCTAAATATTCATGAGATTTTCGTTACATATATTTTCCAGTAACGTATCCTATTTGTACCAAATGTCGAGACAAGTTAAGGATGCGCAACTCGCCAATTTGTTTTCAATAGATCTTAATGAAGAAGTGTACATGGTTTGAAAAATTAAAAGATTATTTGGTCTTTATTGGTTTCAACTTAACAAAGTCCAATTCTTCTCCATGTGTTCGAATTACAAAGGTATCAGACATTTCTCTTCTTGTTTACATAGATGATATTATCATTATCGATGATAATGATGTTGGAATTGACTACATCCTGGCTTCTCTATGAAAGATTTAGGCAAGTTACATTTTTTTCTTGGGCATCAAAATTCAATATAGCAATGATGGTGTTGTTTTTTAACCAAAAGAAGTATCTACTTGACCTTTCAAAGAAATGTGGGATGGATGGAGAAAATGCATTTCCAACACCTATGAATAGTAATCTTACTATTGCTAATGAAAGTCTTGTTTGTAATGTAACATAATATCGGAGTATAGTAGGGGCACTTCAATACATTGTGATTATAAGGCTTAAAATAGAATTTGTTGTAAATAGAATTTGCTAGTTTATGCAAAGTTCTTTTCATATTCATTTCAAAATATTGAAATGTATTTTGGGGTACCTCAAGGGTACCATTTATTGTGGCATAGTATTCCAACTAGCATAATAACTTTCCACTATAGATTTGCATATGCTAAATAGGGATCAAATCTTGATAACAAGCAATCAACAACTGATTATTGTATTTTCTTTGGGGGAATTCCAATTCACTTGTGTTCAAAGAAGCGACATGTTGCTCGGTCCATTATTGAGGCTGGATATCAAAGCATTACCTATGTTGGTGCTGATATTATGTGGATTTAGTCACTTTTAAGTTAGTTGAATGTTTTTTTAGATGAAAAATCAATACTATGGTGTGAAAACTCAAGTCTTGTCTCAATATTTTCTAATCCTATCATGCATTCAAAGTTTAAGCATGTTGAAGACATTATTTATCCGAGAGAAAGTCGCACCAAGTAACCTGGTTGTTTCTAAAGTACCAACATGTGAGCAAATTGCTAATATTTTGACCAAGCCAAACCTTTATCCACATTGCCATTTTGTAGACTTGAAGATAAGTTGGGGTTCAACAATATAATAGGTCATCCATTTCTTATTCTTGGTAGTTCATACGGTATATACATTGCTTATTTCTTGCAGGTATATGTCGTATGTAGGTTTATAGGGCACACAAGTGACTACTTAAGAAGATTAAAACCGGCTTCAAAACATTTGAATATCTTGGTAAGTCCGATGAATATTAAAGTTGATATATAGTGTGAAATACTAAATTGTAAGTCATATTAGATAAGAGTTATCAACACATGTCAAATGTGTTAGTTGTAGTTGTTAAAATATGTTGTAATTCTTATTCACTATTGGAATAGACCAAGAGTATCAATGAGTATTATTGTTAGTATTTGATAAATCTTGGACCTTCTAACTAAACATTTAATAAATACTAGCTTGCCTCATATTGGGAGATATTAGAGTTTATCAATAAAATAAGTAGCCTATTTCTCTTTTTTATCGTTTGCTTCTTTTCATTTCATCTTCTTCAAACCTTGAGTTTGCTTGCATTTCTTGACCAATCATGAAAATCAAACATTTATTAATGTACATAATAAACTCGAATTGACATTATTAATGAGGTAACTTCTCTAACTTATAAAAATATTTTGTTTTATGATTTTGTTTCATTCAACGATATAAAATAGTACACGGACAAGAAAATATGTATAATGTCATTATTAAGTGTAATTCTTTTAGGAATCATATAGATATAATTTTTAATATTATACGATCAATTGAGCCTTAGCTTAGTTGGTTCTAGACTGTTCATGGGTCGGGGCGGCCCTACTTGACGGCCCACCTTTGAAATATGGGAGGTTCGGGTAAAATGTAGGCTCGAAATATGGGCTTGGGCAAAAAACGAGGTCCGTTTAAAAATGGGCCGGCTCGGCTCAACTTTTTGGCTTTGAGCAGGCCCTACCAATATAATAAATATATATTTTAATTTTAATTTTAATTTTAAAATACTTTAAAAATATTTTATTTTTATTTTAAAATATTTTTTGTGTTTATTAAAAATCGGGCGGGTCGGGCGGGCTTATTATTTTTCCTGTGGGCTGGGCAAAATTTTAGGCCCATATTTGGGCAGTAGGCCGAGCCTAAGAGTCGGGCCGAAATTTTTTTCCGGGCTCGGCCTGGCCCATGGACAGGTCTAGTTGGTTCCATTGCTATTCCAACAATGAGGCAAACGTGGTTTCAAGTGTGCTTAAGTAGATTTTCTCTTTGATTTAAAGGTTAGGGAGGTGTTATAAGTAGAAGGTATTATAAGAAAATATCATTTTACAAATATTAACTACAATTTGAAATTATTTTAATCATATTTAATATATTTTAATAAAAATACTTATATTAAATAAATAAAATATTTATTAAATCATAAAATAGATAAATGCACATATTGGTTAAAGTCTATCAAGAGCTCCTATACTATAATGTAAAGTTCATTTTAGTTCTAATACTAAAAATTGCTCCAAATTAGTCTTGTACATTAAAATTTCTGGTTAAATTATTGATAATTTGGACAAATATTCATACTCAACTAGTCTACCCACAACCCAAATTGACCCATAAAATTTCTGGTTAAATTATTTTGATAATTTAAAATTGATATTTAATTAAAATTAAAATATAAAATTATCAAAACACATTTGGAATGAATTTGGAAACCCATTTGGGATGTGAAAAAAATTATAGTTATTTAAATTAATTTATATTTTATTTTTTAAAATTTATGTTTATCATAGATCTTAAAAATACTGACACGTCAACACAAATTAAATATTTAAAGGCGCACAAACGAAAAAGCAAAGGCGCCAAGCAAAATCCCGGGAAATTTAAATACTAAAAAGAAAGAAAAGCAAACCCTTTAATAATCCCCAGAAAAAAGTGATGACCCTTCACTTAGGTGTTGCTTCTTCTCCAGAAACAGAGAAGGAGAGCGAGTTTCAATGGAGGATCTCAATTCTGAGGTATGGATGAATGTTATCTTCAACCATTCAAAATTGTCCAGTTTGCTGTTTGATTCATAAGAAAATATAGCAAAATGTTCTTGTAGCAACAAATTTCTCTCTTTCTTGCTGTGAAATTCAATTTTCTGATTCATTAATTATTTATTTGTTACCTTAGATTTCAGGTTCCTCATGCTCCACTCCTTCTGGTTAGTATTTCTTATCCTCAAGCTTCAATTTTGAAAATTTTAAGCTTTAGTTTCACTCAAAGAACGAGAAATAAAAAATAACTCTTTTTTCCCTTTTGGATCAGAACCTCCTGACATAAGGAACTGGTTTTCTTCTTACAAGTATGAATCTTTTGTCTTGGATACATGCGAGAATTTCGGAGGATTTTTTTCAGAAGAAAGGGAAAGCGACAAATATGATTTGGGTGTAGGAAAAATTAATAGAGAAAATGAAGAAAACTTTGATGGGTCTGCTGCAGAAATTAGAAAAGCTGATGAACATGACAACTTTAACTCTAAGGAGGTAACTTTTTTTTCATTTAATTTTACATCTGCATTTGGGCAACTGGGATTTTCTTGAATAGTATATTTATTTTACATTTGAGTTTGTATAGAGTTCACAGTTGCTCATATTTAACAGTCCCCCTCCCCCCCTTTTTTATGGGTTCAGGATTCATTACATTCCCTTTCAGTCCTTTCTGGTATGTTTCAGTGTCACTTTTCTTTTTGATATTTTACAGTGCAAAATGTGTTTTGTGGATGAAAATATTTTAGGGAACGGAATTAATACAATGCTTAATTTAAACATGTAAAGGAAGTGAAAATTGTTCATGTTCTTTCAGAGCCTCCTGATATCAGAAAATGGTGTTCAAGCTATGTGTACGAGTCTCCTTTGTTGGACACCAATGATGGTTTCAAAAGAGATGTTTCTAGTAAAAACGAATGTGGGGAAGATGAACTTGTCAATGAAGAATGCATCAATGATTTTGCGGATTCAGATAAATTTCAACAAAATACCTCTGACAAGATTTGCTCAATTAAAGTGATCAAATGCAGTAGTTCATTAGTAGAAAGGAAGAATGAATCACACCCTTTCTCTTCTGGTCAGTATAAACTTCTAGTATTCTTCAATTTTCAGAAAGTTATTGCTGTTTGGCTTGCTAGAAAAATTTTAGGAAAAGAAAGTACATATGAAATAAGTTATGTGATAATATTTGTTTGTGTTTCTTGTGTCAGAACCTCTAGATATTGGAAATTGGTTCCCGGACTATGTGTGTGAGTCACCTGTATTGGATACAAATGATGAATTTGAAGACAGTCTTTCTAAAAACACAGAACCAAGTCGGGATAAATTTGTTGTTGAAGACAGCAAGAGACAGAAACGAGATAATTTCAAGACAACAACAAAAACAGGATGTAGAGATGAGGTGGTTGTTGGTAAGAAGATTTTCTCAAATGGATTTGAGGAATGTAATAGCCCCATCAGACATGATGAGCAAGAAAACAAGTCCACTAGTAAGGTACTTTCACTTTTAGTTCTTTCTCCTTTGGCGAGTCTGATCCCTTGAATTTTGTTAAATAAACATATCAAATGGTTCTAAGACCCTATGAGTGAGATTGTAGAATATAGTTATGGCGCTATTTATCATGTCAAGTTAGTATTACAGGATTTTGGTGAGGTCAAACCAACACATGGAAGCAATGACAAAGAAAATGGTTTCATCACAACAAAGAAGAACAAGTTTATAAGAGCAAATGATGAAAATTGTCTGAGAGGAGCAGGAGAGATTGTTTTACAGGGTTCAAGAAAAACAACAGGTGGTGAAAAGGATTATGGGGTGACGAAAAGAAAGGTGTTGGCTGAAACAACCAAAGTAAAAGTTGAGCAACAGTGTGAGGCTAAGGCAATGGAGATAATGGGAAAATGGCGTTGTCCTCAGAAAAGCAAGCCACCCCGCGGACCCCCATTGAAGCAGCTTCGACTTGAACGATGGATTAACAGGGTGTGACCTTATGAAAAAGGCACATTGCAGAAACCTTGTTCGTTGTCAAGGAAAAAAACGATGTTGTATAATCATTTCTTCAGCAGTAACAGAATTTTAAGTCGAGTTTTTTCATTATTATTTTTTCATTTTGCTTATTATTTCAGTGGGAAAAGGAAAAGAAAAGTGAGCAACTACTGTTTGGAGTTGCTAGAAGATGGGGCAATAAAGAGACCAAGTCCTTTATGTTTTCATCCAGTCGAGTACAAGAGGACTGTTTTCTATGTATTTGTATTTGCCACTTCCTATTACCGTATATAGCGGTGCTTCAGTTTTACAGTGCGAGGTAAAAGCAAATTTTATGTTTTTTATTGGGTTTAATTCAGAATTACATCCCCTTACTTTAATTTTTTATAAATTTAATCACAATGCTTTACAAGAAGATGATACAATCAGATAGCATGCTTAAAGCTTTTTCATTCGAGGTATTTCGAGTAAATGAGATTTTAGCATAGATAGTAAAGGCGGAGGTTTTGAATCTTGAGTACTCAAGTTTGATGCGCAATTATATTTACGGGTCTTTAAGTCTTACCATATGCTATTGTTATGTGTGGGTTTTAGTTTAGTTAATCAATTCTAGTCTAGATTATTTCAATTCTTAGTGTGTTTGTATTGAAATAAGTTGATCTTGCATTTTATAATCGTTCCAACATATACTTATATTTATACTTCAATTTAATTTTGTAAACTAAAAAAATCAATAATTCAACCATTTACATTCAAGGCTTTAGCAAAAATCAACAATATAAATTTATGTATTTATCAAACATTTCTGAGGTAGAATGAACAAATTCTGATAAATTAAAGTAGGGGGACTGTTTCTCAGTTTTTGAAAAGTCAAGGCTGAAATTCATAATTAGACAATTTTCATTGTGACTTCAATGAATGAGTTAGCCGGAAAGCCCAAAACCTATATATAAAGCAAAGAGAAGAAAAGAAACCGACTCAACTTACACTGACTCTTCGATCTCATCTCCAATCTCAAACCCTTTCTTAAATTAAAAGAAAAGAATTACATTAAAAAAAAAAGCCCGCTAAAAACCACTAAAAGAATGGCAACTCCAGACGAAAGTCCTGCAGCTAAGAGATGGCTTCCTCTTGAAGCTAACCCCGATGTCATGAACCAGGTTCTTTTTCATTTTTCATTTTTTTCTGTGATGTTTGGTTACGGGAAATGATTGGGAAATAAGATAAACAAAACATTAAAAAGCGGTCTTCATGGAATTTTTCCTTTCTAGATTTGCGGCAATCAAATAGAGAGTTAGGGTTTCAGTTTTCTTTTTAAAAAAAAAAATTAATTTATGTTTCTTGTAGTCTCTTTAAATTATAGAGAAAACTTTTAAAGGATCGGATTGTTATGAGTCCGTGCGGATAGTTATATTTTTGTTTAAATTCGTTGGAAAATTATAATATGAATTTCTGCAGTTTCTTTGGGGTCTGGGTCTTCCAGAGAGTGAGGCAGAGTGCTGCGATGTTTATGGCTTGGATGATGAACTCCTAGAAATGGTTCCACAGCCTGTTCTTGCTGTGCTTTTTCTTTATCCAATAACTTCTCAGGTGATTTTATCTGAAATTAATTGTTTCTTTCCAGCTTTAGTTGGCGGCCCATTTCTTCTAAGTTCAGTTTTACATTTACACTTAATTACAATACGTTGTTTTTGTCTGTTTCTACGGTTCAATGTTTTCAGACTGAAGAAGAGAGATTGCAGCAAGATAATGAGAAAAGAGTAAGTACAATGCTGTTTTTTTATAATCTAATATCCTGTTGTAGCTCTTTGGGTGTTCTTAGTTTAGTGCATAAGTGGAAGATGAAATGAAGAGAGTGGAAAAGTAGAAGGAAAATAAATTTTGAGTGTGCTTGGTAGAAAAGAAAAATGCGAGGAAAGAAAATAGGAAAGATACCGTTTTTCATCATAATGTATAAAAAATAAGTTATACCAAATTGGAACAATAAGAGGAGAGAAGATGAGAGAGATGTAAATTAAGCATTCACATTTGTAACATTATACTTTCTTTTTTAATTTTCATTTTATTTCTTTGCATTTTCAATTTTACAAATAATGAATGAAAGAAAATTCTATCTTTCCTACCAAGTACACTAATGGAAAGTAAAAATATATTTTTCTCTCTTTCTACTTCTCTCCCCCTTTAATTTTTCACCTTTCTAGTTTTCTTTCCATTTTACTAAGTAAAGCCTTTGTGTTTTGTATCAAATTGTTGTCAAGATGGGTTGGAATTCAGAAATATTTGGAGCATAAAATAATTGTAATTAAATTGTGCGAACTTGTAGTTCTTCCTTACAATTGCTAGATATTATGAACCCTTGGTATAAAAGGTCACTCAAGTACAATAGATGCTTCTTGCTGATCACACGGTTCTATATTTTGTGTGGATAGTATTTGCAATTGTAAATTACTTGATGGGTGAGACTAACTACACCCTTGGATGATGGACCTCATTGAAAAGTACAATGGTCAAGGAGCCGAAGTCAAAAAGAGAAATAGAAAAGCTTTCTTAAAAGAATGCAAAATTTTAAGCTCAAAATTCCATTCCCTCTTTTGACTTCTCTAAATATAAAAGAATAGATGTTGTACATAAAATTTCTGTCATGTTTCAGAATTATGCATGATCCAATTAGATTTTTTTCTGCTTTTTTTTTGGCTGTAGGATGTTAGCAGTGAGGTTTATTTCATGAAACAAACTGTGGGAAATGCTTGTGGAACGATTGGGCTTCTTCACAGTGTTGGAAATATTACTTCAGAAATCAAGCTACGTAAGTTGGGTCTAATGTTCACCATCTACAATGCTCATTTTAAGATGCTCACAAGCGTGCTTAGTGATGTTTGATAATTTTTACACTTGCATGCTGTCATCTTACTGAAATCATTGTTGGATGATAATCAAGACATCATCTGTCCATCATCTATGAGTAGGCTTTTTGATTTATCACTTTTTTCTTCTTAAAATGAGGAATTGTATTTCATTGTGATCTTGTACAAAGTTTGCAGTTTTAGCATCAATGCTTCCTTTGATTGCTGAACTTAAGGGTATTAGGTAGTTATTTGTCTATTTGTAGAATACATGGAATAACTATTTTTTGCCTTGTCTTTTTCAGAAGAGGTATCCTTTTTAGATAGGTTTTTTAAATCTACTGCAACCATGGATCCATTGGAGGTTCTACTTCTCTCTGCCTCTCTGCATGCACAGTGTATCTGCTTTTGCCTGCATGTTTTTGTGATTTCTGATTGCTGAATTCAAATTGTTCTATGCATCTACAGCGTGCTGCATTTCTTGAGAAAGATGGAGAGATGGAAGTTGCTCACACTGTGGCAGCTACAGCTGGTGATACAGAGGTAAATTTATAACAAGTCATATCTTTTTATACTTGACTTATTCAGTGTAAAATTACAAGTTGTGAAGTTTGGCTAGATACAAATCTGTACAATATGGCAATCTTACTATCTTTTTTGACAGGCTTCTGACGATGTGGATACTCACTTTATCTGCTTTACATGTGTTGATGGTACATACCCCCCTCTCATTTCTAATATAAAGAACCAAATATAAAGAGAAACGACAATTTCTATTGCTTGATCAGAGTTTCTTTTGGAATATCTTAAATGTGGTTGTATTTGGTGCCTTGATCTTATCATTATTTTTTGTCTCATCAATGTAGGGCAGCTTTATGAACTTGATGGAAGGAAGTCAGGACCAATATCCCATGGTGCATCCTCACGAAGTACCTTGTTGCAGGTTCGTGTTGGTATTAAAATTTAAATCTACCCTTAAGATTTTCACAAAAGAATTTTACGGCACATTGAATTTTTAAGAAAAGAAAGTAGTTTGCTGTTTGCATTGGGGTTTGTTTTCCCCTTATATGTTTGTATTTGACCGTCGTGCATTGAGTAAAGTTAAATGTGCAAGAAGCTAGCTCATCTTTATCTCGTTCCACTTTTGGACTAAAGGGAGTTCCAATTGGTAGATAAGGTTTTAGTTTGAAGCTTCAACTTCAGCTTATACATTTCACCTTATACATTTCACCTCAAAACTCCCTCCACTGTGAATTTGCCAGTGTCTATCTTTTGTGTTTGTTTGTGCATAATCTGAGTTGCTCAAAGTGTTTTGGTATTATAAGAGTGTTTCAGTGTTATGAATAGGCCTAACTGGCATGCTTTTATTTTTCAACAGGATGCAGCCAAAGTGATCAAGGGAATGATCCAGAAAAATCCAGAGTCACTCAATTTCAATGTCATTGCACTTACTAAGAAGGTGGCAGGTGCAATTTAATTGGCAAGTGTTGTACTCAATTTCTTTCAAATTCAGTCACCTTGACATAGCAAACAATCGTATTGTGGATGTGCTTTACTTTAGGACAATTGTGCTTGTATGAGACTCGTGTGGTTGTATAAGTCGGTTTCACTACCGTTGGCATGGTTTGGTCATTCAAAATTTTTATCTCCAGTGTTTGCATCCTTGTATACATCAAAAGTAATAATTTGAGAATATAATCGAATTTGGTTCATCAACTAAACTTCAATAGTGTGTTGGAAATTTACTTAGTTGGGTGTAATTGTTTATAAGTTATATGTGTGATATTTTTTAGGTAATCATTGTATTTGGTAGGTGTTATCCAATTAAGTCTAATTGGAGCATTTCAATTATGCTCTCTTAAATTTAATTTTCCTATGGTTTTTCAAGCATGTTATTCATTTATTTTAGTTTAAAATGTTATTTCTATACATTTTAATTTTATAATTGATATTTTATTTTTAAAATATAATTATATCTTATTATACGAAACTAGTTAATTCATTTTATTAGTCTCCTTTTAGAATTGAGTTTTATTTTTTTCAATTTGAGGGAGAAATGTAAGTTTTTTAGTAAAAGCATGAGTTACGGAGAAAAATTAAGTTTCATTTTCATAGTTGAATAATTAAATTTTATGTGAAAAAATCAAGTACAAAATAACGGTGGTGATTAAAATAAAAAAATTAATAAAGCTTTATTTTTGGTGTTGAAAATGAAATTTTAGAAAAGTTGGATGACTGTAATTGACTCTAAATGGCAATATTTTAGAAAATTAATTTTCTTTTATTAATTTCTCCTCCTCAAATATTTAATTTCGTTTCCAAATCTTTTTAAACCTTAAATTATTCTTTTTCTTTGCTATACATCAGAAGTAAATCTGGTTCGGATATGAATTAATTCTGGACAGTCATATTGAACCAAAGAAAAAATGTCATCCTTATCAAAAAACTGTACGGAATTCAAATAAAATCAATTTAAGCTATGAATCTCTACTGTAAAAGGAAGAGTAAGAACTTAAAAAAAAGGCATTCAAGTTATATTTAATTTCTCTTAAACAAATCTAATTTTGTACTCTGATACAATTACAGGATGGAGGGATGAAAGAAAGATTACCGAATGAAACTATTAATAAAAGATTAAAGATTACAAAAGAGATAACTTCTTTTTTATTTAAGAGTAACTGAATATAACTCAAACGCCTTTTCTTAGGGTGTTAATGCTTTATAATATAATCTTTATAATGTGTATAAAAATAATTTTTAAAAATTAAATTTGAATGTAATTATCTGCATAATTAGTAATTAATAATAATTACCTATGACTCAAATAGACATTCCAAACACAGTTCCACCCATCAAATTATGATATTTGGAATTACTACTTAACGTAGTTGCAGTGGATTTATGTCTCGTTCCTTTGGATGCAAGGAAGAAAGCTTTTTAGGATTAAACAAATGCTTCAACATTAAATCTTTATTTTAGCTTTGATCCAATTTCATCTAAATTAAATCCCATGTAGGAGTATTCCTTTCCCATAAGCTGTTTTCATGAAATCCAAATGAATTTTGTAGTTGTAGAAAATCAATAGAAAACAACAACCAATCAAATTCCCACCTAGACTCTCAAACATATCTCCTTTCGAAACTCAATGTGAAAACATTTTTCTCATTATGAACAAAGAATCCAGGTGGTTAGAAGTCGAAAGAAAAGTTTGAAAAGTCAAACAGTTTGAATGTATAAGGTCAAAAAAGCAATTAGTGTTTGGATAGAGGATAATGCTATTCCATCTTTGCCCAAAAGTCAACTGTCCTTTTCTAACTGCGCAACGTTCGTGGACGTGCGTCCTTGTTCCTTCAGCTTGACGCCATATATGTTCTAGAATATTGGCAAAATAAACAGATGTTAGAAAGAAGAGCAGCTAACCTTTTATTATAGGCCGAACGCCAAGCTGGTCTGGATTTGTCATCTTCAAATGGCCGAGGTACCAACGCCTACATCTACATTTTGATTGTATGCTTCTTCCTACATCAAAACTAGGTTTTTACAGTTTCTTTTTGCATTGGAATGTCCATTTTCAACCATATTGCTTACATCATTTTTTATTAAAGAATAAAATTTTCTCATTTAGCGAAACAACTATGAAATAATAACAATTTCTTTGTATGCACAAAGCCAACACAAGTTTACAAATATTTCAGACCCTCATTTTCCCTGCTTCTTACATTAATCCATTAGCTGATTAATAGTTGATTGCTATTAGTACATGATCCAATTTCATACTTAACTGCAGCTGCTGAACTCATATCTAACCAGGCTTCACCCACAACCGGAGCTGAGGGAGCCACCTTTCTCCTCCTTTTCGGTGACCCCTGCTCTGAGCCGGATGATGAAGAATTGGAGGGCTCGGGTGATGCTCTCTTTGACGTTACCCTCACTGGGTCAGGTTTCCCGGAATTCACCCTCAATGGGAAATTCAACAAAGCCTTGGACCCGCGCATCCTATAAGCTGCTTTATCATAAGCCAAAGCCGCATCCTCAGCTGTTTCAAAAGTACCTAACCAAACCCGAGCCCCGTTTTTAGCCGGGTCCCTTATCTCAGCTGCGAACTTCCCCCACGGCCTTTGCCTAACTCCTCTGTAATGCCTCGCTTTGGTCGGAACCACCGCGGGAACAACCGTGTTCGCAGCTGGAGCCTCAACTAAAATCTCCTGCGGCTCCGGTTTAATCGGCGGAAATTTGATAGAAGAGTTTTCGGAGGGCGCCCAGCCTACGGTTAAAGCATCTCGGAGGAACTCAAAAACGAGCATATCTTCAGAATCGTTTTCTTTAAGAGGGAGGTCACCCCAGGTTTCAGTCAAACATGGGTACAAGCGGTTGAAGCTTGAGCTTCTGCAAAACACGGGGGGAGCCGTGGTAGTGGTGCACTCAACGGAAGCATCGAGTCGGAAGTCTGATGACTCGCCGAGTAAATGTCGCCGAATTGAGTCCAACATTGCTAAATCGGTCTCGTTGCTACTCGGATGCATCTCCATAACGAAACCTGTTAAATCTTGAGTAAGTGATTGAGGGATTTGGGGTTGGTTTTGTTTTGTTTAAGGGAAAAAAAAAGAATGAGTTAAAGAAAAAAAGAGAAGAAATGTGAGAAGTTAGGAGTCTGAATCTTTGTTTGGCAAATGGGAAGTGGGTTTATATAGGGAAATCAGATGCATGAATTTGGGTTGGCGGATTTTTCCATTCAAGATTTTTGTTTTTTTATTTTTATTTTTATTATAATAATAGTGGGGTTTTATTTATTATTTTCAATTTTTTATTAATACCTTTACGAAACCAGTTTTTAGACATGTGATAAATAAATTTGAATTGGGTTAATGTCAAGTTTTATCCTTGAATTTTAATGTAATATTTATACAAATATGCTAAATTTTTTTGTGCAGACATGGTGCCCTCATTCATTTTACAGTCGAGACTAATCCTATTTAAACCGAGATAATATTTAAGTAAAACTTTCTCAACGTTCTATTACCATTTCTTAACGTGTTGGTGTAATTTGATAATTGTACTATATCTTCATTTTACAATTCACCACCATAATAAAATTTAGTTGATTTGGCCAAAACAGGTAAAAACCTTTGCTATTTTTTTTTTGTTTTTTTGCTTGCAAAGTATATATTTCTAGGTTCAAATCTGTTAATTTTCTTGACATTTCATGAGTGGCAAATCTTGGGATTAAGTTTTGGGGGCTTAGTAAAATTTTTAAAATTTGTAGGAGTTTAATGAGATTTTTTAAAAAAATTGGGGTCTAATTAAAATTTTGTGAGATTAATAAAATTTTCAAAAATTTTAAGAGAGCTTAATTAAATTCTTTAAAAATTAAAAGGTATAATAAGAATTTTTAAAAATTTTGAGGGCCTAATTAAAATTTTTTAAAAAGTTAAGGAAAAATGAAATTTTTTAAAAAATTTAGGGACCTAATTAAAGTTTTTAAAAATTTTAAGAGAAAAATAAAAAAAAATCAAAATTTTTGGGGACCAAGGTCCCCTAGACCCCAAAAGATCCGCTTCTTCATGTCACGTTAAATACTTGTTGATCAATGTATACACAATGCAATTCAGAAGTAAAAAGTACCAAATTTGGTTTTTGAAATTTGGTTAAATTATCGATTTAGAACAAGAGATTAAGTTGATTGATTCTTGAATCAGTATAAATTTATTGAACTAAAAAAAATAGTTGAACCATTTCTTTTTAATTTTTAATGAAATGCTAATTGAACTGAATGTATCGACCGATTTAATTACTGATGGTCGTCAATTCCACCAATATAATCCTACGCCTAATTTGCAAATTTAAGTAGTATAGAGAGTAGGGTCGATCCCTCAGAGACTGGGTTTACTGCAAATTGTTCCTCTCTTGACCAGATTTATGTCGGGGCAGTTGTCGTGCCCAAGAAGTTCGGGGGATGAAATTTGAAACCTAAAATAAATAAATAAAATGCGTAAAAAGTAAAAGCTGAAAATAAAATAATAAAAACAGTTAAATAAATCTGAAGAAAAATTAATTAAACTTAGCTTAGCTTCAGGCACGGGTTTTTCCGTCTTTGAACTGATCCTCGAAATTAGATGAACTCCTCTTTTCCAATAAGCTAGTTATAGCTACCAAGGACGCCTCGGACACCAACTCTTCCTTGTGTAAATTAGTTATGGAATGTCCAATAACTAACCCTTACCGATCGAACAACCTACGAAACGTTCGTGATTTAGAACTCCAGCAGCTTTGCGTTCTAGAAGAGCCTAGCTCGAACCAATGCCCTCAACCGCGTGGGACATTTAAATCCGGTTACTACTTCCCTTGACGGAACCAAACAGCAATCCCCACTTGGCACGACAATGTGTTCATGGAAAACCGATTAGACAATCGATCCTTTCAGAGTTCCAACTGTACGTCTAACCACACTCATTCGAACAACGCCTTTTTTGACTTAGTGTTGATTTGACTTTGTGAGTTGACGAAGTCATACTCTTAATCCGAAGAAATAATAAATACTGAAAATCAGGAGTTAAATTGCTCGGGTTCGTAACTCACGGGTCTTTAACGGGGTTAACACCGACCTAAAGTTGAAAGGGGTTTAGTTAACTAAGGTTTGGGGCACATTGGAGTTGGGCATATTTGGAGAGAGTTGGAAAAATGAAAAAGAAATGTAAGTGGATGGATGTGGGTGACGCAAGGTTTGGGTGCAGTATTTCTAAAGCTGGAAACTAATAAATGGAAAAATATAAGGAATCAATGTCAGCAAATAAATTTGCAAAAAGGAAAGAAAAGATTGAATTCAAAAGATGAAAGCTTGATTGAAAACTTGATGAAAGACTTGATGATTAAATGAACAAAGTAGCCCCCTATTTATACTAGTGGCTTTGCTAAATTAAGAGCCACTAGCCATAGAAAATCAATGAAATAAAATATTCCATGATATAAAAATCCCTACATAATCTCCCACTAAGTCAACATAAAATTTCAGCTAATTACATCTTGGAAAAATTCTGCTTTGGCCCGCCTTCTTTGCTCCTTTCTTCAATCTAGCCCAATTGCTTCTCCTTTTTGTCTTTTGACCCCAAATTACACCCCTGTATAAAATTCAATATAAAATGGAAAAATCAGTGGTGCATTCTCATAAATTGACCAATTAAATTACATAAAATATGTATTTTTAGCATTTAATCAAATCCCCTACTTAGTTCATGCTAGTCCTCGAGCATTTTGTATGTATCTGCAAAAGAAAAAATTTCCTCCATAATAGGACTTGACCCCCCATGGTTTGCACAATTTAAGAATTTAGTCCTTACATATTATCATCTCAAATAACCTAGCCTAAGAAATAAGGACTTACCCCTCATATTATTATTTTTGTACTTAGGACATTTTCGAATTTTTTGACGCGAGACATGATGACAATCCAAGCACCATGTTCCGGTTACTCGATTCGGATGTCACTAAGCAGGTTATTTCGCCCTACTCGTGATAGCTTGTTAGCGGAGTGAGTGCAAAGAAATTGGATAGCCACATGAACCTTTTTACGTGAGATGTGATGACAACCTAAGCACCATATTCCGGTTACTCGGTCCAGTGTACAACCCCAAATTTCACTCTTAATGTTCATATCAGAGGAGTATTATTATTCCTTTTTTTTTTGCTTTAAGTCAAGGCTATTGAAAATTTAATACATAAAGATCTAAATAGCTAAGTATGTCAAACCATAAGTGGACCATCCCAATTTACCAAGGAAATTATTTACCTTCCACGAGAAACATGCAAAAAAAATGATAACGGATAAGCAAATTTGAACCAATTTATGTTTCCCTCCCTCCTACTTATTTTACATTGTCCCAATGTAATTTAAAGAATAAAAAGTAAAGATAAGTAGGAAAAAGATAGAAAAAGAAACTCCCCATGTAATTCAACGTCATGGAGGGTGGCCTCGTAAGTGTGTCCACGGTGTTAAATGGTGGGTCCTTGGTTGAAATTGAAGAAATTTTGTGGGCTGACAAGGTCTGTCTGCAAAATAAAATAAAATAGAAGGAAGAAAAATAAAAAAAAATAAAAAAAAATGTGTAATTTTTATTTCTCGAATTTATAGCTTATCTAATGCTATGCTTAAATTATTAAAAAAAAAGATTATGAGATTTAGTAAAATAATCGTGATAAATGCACCAGGTAAGTTCCCAGGAAAGAGAGGTGAGTCACAATGGACATTCTTAAGTACCAAGTTTTTCCTTAGATAGAACCGATCCTCGACATGCATTTTCACTTTCCGTTTTACTTTCCAAAAATTTTATTTGCATAAAAGAAAAAATTTGGGTTGCCTCCCAACAACGCTTTGTTTAACGTCATTAACTCGACGACCTATTATTCAAGTTCTGGGCTCCTCGAGAATAATCTCCTCAACTGTGTGCGTTTGAAAATTCTCGTAAAAGGGTTTCAGTCTTTGACCATTCACCTTAAAGCACTTCTGGGATTCTTCGCTTTGAATTTCCACTGCACCATTCGAGAATAAATTAGTTATAATGAATGGACCTATCCATTTGGATCGAAGCTTACCAGCGAAAATTTTTAAGGTGGAGTCATATAGGAGAACTTTTTGTTCTATTGAAAACTGCTTCCTAGTGATTAGCTTGTTATGAAACGCCTTCGTCTTTTCTTTATAAACTCGAGCATTTTCATATGCATCGTTTCTAATTTCCTTGAGTTCCTGGATGTCCAACTTCTGAGACCTTTCTGCAGACTCCATCTTCATATTACACTGCTTAACTGTCCAAAATGCTTTGTGCTCTAATTCGACCGGGAGATGGCACAGTTTACCGAAAACTAGTCGGTAAGGTGACATACCTATTGGTCCCTTGTAAGCTGTCCTGTAAGCCCAAAGTGCGTCATTTAGTCTCAAACTCCAATCCTTTCTGTTAGGTTTAATAGTATTTTCCAGAATGAACTTGATTTCTCGATTCGACACTTCAGCTTGCCTGTTTGTTTGTGGATGGTAAGCAGTGGCAATTCGTTGAGTCACTCCATATTTCTCCATAAGTGCACTTACGAGCTTATTGCAAAAATGAGTTTCTCTGTCACTGATTAATGCTCGTGGAGTGCCATACCTGGAAAAAATAAAACTTTTAAGAAAGTCAACTACGGTATTAGCATTGTCATTGTGAGTGGCCTTCGCTTCTATCCACTTAAATTATCGAAAGAAGAAATGAAAGGACCCATAAAATAAATGTCCCACACATCGAAAATTTCGCAAATATGAATAGGGGTAAGGGGCATCTCATTTAGACGTCTAAGGTTGCCAAATTTTTGGCACCTTTCACAGGTTTTGCAGAATAAAAATGCATCACAAAATATGTTTGGCCAAAATAGTCCACATTCGAGAATTTTATGTGCAGTGCGTTTTGGTCCAAAGTGTCCCCCACATGCATAAGAATGACAAAAAGTTAAGATAGACTGTACCTCTGTTTCTGCTACACACCGTTGAATTACCTGATCGGAGCAATGCTTCCAAAGGTAAGGATCGTCCCAAATGTAATACCGAGCATCTTTCTTTATCTTATCTTTTTTAGACCTTGGTAATTCCGAAGGAACAGTACCTATAACGATATAATTTACTATGTCTGCGTACCAAGGATGAATCGCATTTGCTGAAAACAGGTTTTCATCTGAAAAGTTATCTTTCAATGGTGTGTCATCTACCGAAATCGATAATCGACTCAGATGGTCAACTACTAAGTTTTCGCATCTCTTTTTATCCCGGATTTCAAAATCGAACTCTTGTAGGAGCAGAATCCACCTAACCAGTCAAGGTTTTGTCTCCTTCTTCCCTATTAAATATTTTAAAGCTGCATGATAATCACTTTAGTTCTCAACAGGTAAGATCTAAATTTGTCTAAAGCAAATACAACAGCTAATAATTCTTTCTCAATGGTTGTGTAATTGCTTTGGGCAGCATCCAAAGTCTTCGAAGCATAGTAGATAACATGAGGCTCTTTCCCTACTCTTTGGCCAAGAACAGCTCCCACACTTCGGTCACTTGCATCACACATGATTTCGAACGAGAAGTTCCAATTTGGTGGTTGCACTATAGGAGCGGAGACCAATTTTTGCTTCAGCATGTCAAATGCGTCTTTACAAGTCTGGTCAAATTCAAATTCTTTATATTTTTGTTATAGACTGCAAAGCTGTTGTGCGATTTTTGAGAAGTCTTTCATGAATCGTCTGTAAAATCCTGCATGGCCAAGAAACGAACGAACTTCCCTCACAGATGTGGGGTAAGGTAATGAGTTAATAATATCTGTTTTTGCCTTATCGACCTTAATTCCTTCCGAGGAAACTATATGACCTAAAATTAATCCTTTGTCAACCATAAAGTGGCATTTTTCATAATTTAAAACAAGATTGAATTCTAGGCATCTTTGTAATATCTTAGCAAGATTATCGAGACATTCGTTAAAAGAGTTACCGTACATCATGAAGTCATCCATGAAAACTTCAATGATTTTATCGACATAATCAGAGAATATGCTCACCATGCATATTTGAAAAGTGGCCGGAGCATTACAGAGTCCAAACGGTATTCGTCTATACGCGAACGTTCCAAAGGGGCATGTGAAAGTTGTTTTGTCTTGATCCTCAGGAGCCCCTGGAATTTGGAAAAATCCTGAGTATTTAATTGATGAAGGGAAGTGAAAAATGGTCTTTTCGGGTCTTACCAGCTAATCGCTCGAGCATTTAATCGATGAAGGGAAGTGGAAAATGGTCTTTTTGGGTAGCTAAATTCAACTTCCTGTAATCGATGTAAACCCTCCATCTATTCTGGACTCGGGTAGGGATCAGCTCTCCTGACGAGTTTTTCACCACTGTCACGCCAATTTTCTTGGGCACGACTTGAATCAGGCTAACCCAATCACTGTCAAAAATTGGGTATATCATTCCAGCATCTAACAATTTCTGGATCTCCTTCTTTACTACCTCCATCATGGGTGGATTAAGGCGACTTTGAGCATCTCTATTTGGTTTCGTGTTATCTTCGATAGAAATTCTGTGCATACAAGTGGATGGACTTAGCCCTTTTATATCGGCTATCATCCAACCAATAGCTTCTTTATAATCTCTCAGAACTCGAACTAGACTTTTCTCCTCGTCTTTGGTTAGTTTGTTTGACACTATCACCGGTAAGGTGTCTTTCTCTCCCAAAAAGACGTACTTAAGGTGGTCCGGTAATGTTTTAAGCTCCAAGGTTGGTGGCTGCAAAACTGATGATAACATTTTAGTTTGGGAAGGTAATAGTTCAAATTGGTTACCTCGGTTCGTCAACGATGGTTGCATCTCTAAGTGTTTGACAATTTCTCGCAACAGTTCTTCTATAATTGCTAATTCCTCGAGATGATTTAAAATATACATGTCAATGCTTCTGTAAAGGATAGTTTCCAACTCATCATAGTCATGATATTCGAAATAAGATTGAGTTAAACAATCTATACTATCAATACTAGAAATATTTAATAGTGAGTTAGGATGACCCATAGCTTCGTAGACATTGAATTTCACGATTTCGCCATCAAACTCCATTGTCAGTGTTCCGCTTCGAATGTCAACTTTTGCGCTTGCGGTACTTAAGAAAGGCCTTCAAAGCAAAATGTCAGATGAATTAGTTGAGTTATCGTCCTCCATATTAATAATGTAGAAATCTGCAGGGAAAACTAATTCGTTAACTTTAACAAGGACGTCTTCAAGCAACCCTTTGGGATAGACGACTGACCTATCCGCCAACTAGATTATTACTTCTGTCTCTTTTAATGGACCCGCGTTAATCAACTTATAATTAGAATAAGGCATAACATTAATGGAAGCCCCTAAATCACACATGGCTTTCTTAATGCCTACAATACTTATCTCACAGGAAATAGCAAACATACTTTGGTCCTTGTATTTGGGCGAAACTTTTTTTTGTAGTACTGCGGAGACATTTTCTCCTACATTTACTATTTCGTTATGTATTAACCTCCTCTTGCTAGTACACAATTCCTTGAAGAATTTTGCATAACGAGGGATTTGTTTGATAGAGTCAAGCAAAGGGATATTTACCTCTACCTTCCTGAATGTTTCGAGGATTTCATTTTCCTCATTTTCTTTCTTACCCTTTGCGAGCCTCCCTAGAAAAGGAGGTGGCATCACGACTGGTTTCTGAATTTTTAATTCCGCTCTGGCTTTTGGATCAGAGATCTACTTTCCCGTTCCTTTTCTTGCCCATAACTTTTGTCTAGAACTGTTTCCAGAACTTTTTCGCTACGAAGAGTTATTGTACTTGCATTCTGCCGAAGATTTGGCTCTGTCTGGGAAGGTAATTTGCCTTGAGATTCCAAACGATTAACTGCCATCGAGAGTTTACTAACTTGATTAGTTAACTCTTGTATTGATGCGTCTGTTCTCTGTTGATATTTTGCAGTATCGACGACAAAGTCTTTCCACAACAGCTTCTAAAGGTGTGCTCGGCTTGGGTTGTTGTTGTGGTGGTTGCAGAGGTCTCGGTTGGTATGACGGGTTATATGGGGGATTAGCTCCGTAATTCAAGTTAGGATGATCATTCCACCTGTAACAGCCAGTTTCTGAGTCTATTCGGAACAGTGGTTTCGAGACCACTTAACCGAATCAAAATATTTATTTTACTATTTTAATAAGTTTTACAGCATGATGAAATTATAATATAAAAATTTTATTAAGAAATTTTACCGTTTAAATACTTAATTTAATTAAAATGATTTAATCGCGTCAAATGCAAAAATTAGAATGTTATATGTAAAGGTACCTATTTGTTATGACTTTTATTATATAGAGTCCTTATGTGGTAATTTAATCATTAGAATATTGCATGGTCAAAAATAGACCGCCATTAGGTGTTTTGTAATTTTTAACTATTAAGGTTAATATAGTCATTATGTTAATAAGTTTTTTTTATAATAAAACAAAACATGAAAAATTAATGATCCATTCTTCTATACTGCCGAAATAACAAAGGAAAAGAAAGCTTATGAGCAAAGTAGGGTTCAGCACTTTTGGTTGTTGATTAAGGTATGTTCTTTGCTCGGTTTTTGATGATTTTTACGTTTTTGAGATCGTTGTTTTGTATTCTAGCTAGCCCGTACCTTAATTTCTGAAAATTTTGATGATTTTGAAATGTGCCATTGTTGAATCTTGGTATATTTTGAAGTATTATACTAGATTATTGATGGGAGTTGAAACATATACAAGTTTTATAAAGTAAATTTTGACAAAAATGAGCTTTAGGGATTTAATAAAAAAATAGAAATATTATATTAGAAATGTGAAATAAATGAAAATATGAAGGCTATTTTGTAAAAATGCCAAAATATATTTATATGGATTGAATTGATTGATTTGGTGAATAAATGAGTTAAATTTGAATTTATATAGATCAAGATAAACAAATACCGGAACTTGATCGGGGGAAACAAAAGTTAGACGGGTAGATGAAAGTATTCGAGCAAATACGAGGTAAGTTCGTGTAGCTAGAATTGAATTATTAAATATTTGTAATTGTCCAAAAATGAATGTATGTAAGCTGAATGAATGATCCACTTGAATTTTAAATTACCGATATGCTATTATATTACTGTTTACATGAATGCAAATGAAATGTTACAAATACTAGATACGTTATATAGATTTGGTATAATAATAGGCATTGAATATTAAATTTTGAGTATTTAAATGTATGTATTTAATTATATTAAATATATAAATACGCATATGAATTGAGAAATTGAGCTATTGATTTTTTCATTTTTTAATTGATGAAATTGGATAATACTGAGCCCGTTTGAACTTTAGAAAATCGTCGGATACGAGTGACTTGTCACTAGGGTTACCGTTTGGTCGAGCTCCTGCATTTGTTGCGGACTCACCACAGCTTGTATGAGCTTACCGTTTCAGCTCTACGGAGCTTACCGTTTCAGCTCGATAGAGCTTACCGTTTATCAGCTCGTAATGAGCTTACCGATCATGGCTCGAAAGAGCGAAAATGACAATGAATTGACGAATTTTTGATAAATACACTTATAGTGTATCACCCGTGTATCCCTCGATGTTCTAATAGGTTCAACGGGCATAATTACTGTTACTGATCATATGAATAAGTTATATAATTATTTGGATGAATTACATGTTACACGATTAGGATGGAATTGATATAAATGCTATATGATTTACATGAATTATTTGTTTTATGAATATATGAATTATATGGACGACATGATAGATTTAGCTATATGACTAACTCGTGGATGGTGATGTTAATAGACTTTGTGGACAAATGAGTTGAATTTAATGGTTTAAAATGCTTAAATGTTAAATTGGCAAGTTTAATTCTATATTATACGGCTTACTAAGCTTAATGCTTACTTCATTTATTTTCTTATGTTCTATAGACTTCGGAAGCTAGCTCGATTTTGGACTGGGTCGGAGATTTGCTATCACACTATCCAAGCAATTTTCGGTACCTTTGGACCTTATGTAAATAATGTAAATATGGCATGTATAGTTAAATTTTTTTTGTTATGAATTTTGGGGTTTGATCAAGCTATGTGATATGGCTTGAGTTGGAAATGTTTAGTTTAGAATGGAAACATTATGTGTTATGTTCATTTTGGGTGCACTTTGATTAATGGTATTTTGGTATATTTGAATATATAAATGCCTTGGTTGAAATACTGGAATTGGGTTGGTTATATTTGAAATTTTGCAGGGGGTTTAATGTAAAAATAAGCTGAAATGCTGCCGAATTTTTTATAAAGTAAAAATGAATGAATGAAATCAATTAGTAAAATTTTATATGAATTATGATTTACTTTAATATATTGGTTGCTTATTTTTAAATTATGTGTAAATTGTGTGATATGTCCGGTAATGCCTCGTAAACTTGTTCCGGTGACGGTTTGGGGGTGTTACACCACCCGGGATTGTAAGTGTTGGAGAAAGGATCATAGCGTCTTTGTGGAGGTCCCAGAAAACCTCCGACAGCATCAACATGTGCCGTTGAATTGTCGTTAAGAATTGGGCACAAATCCGTCGGATGTTCAGACGTAGTACAAATTCCACACAATTGGGTTAGATTCTTCTTTTCTGAAAGCAAGGATTGAACAATGTTAGTAAGCTTATCCAATTTATCTTCTAAGGATGAAACGTTTACCCCATTAACCCGTGTTTTGAGTTCCGAATTTGGCTGATACTGTTGAGAATTTACCGCCATAGTGGATATCAGTTCTCTTGCCCTTTGAGGAGTCATATTGACAAGCGCCCCTCCACTAGCAGCATCAATCATCTTCATTTCTATAGGGAGCAAACCCTCGTAGAAATACTAAAGAAGTGATTGTTCGATCAAACCGTGTTGAGGACAACTTGCACACAGTTTTTTGTACCGCTCCCAATAGTCATAGAGCGACTCACTCTCCAATTGGCGAATTCCCACTATGTCTCTACTAAGTTCAGCTGCTCGCGATGCTGGAAAGAATCTGTCAAGAAATACACGAGATAAGTCATCCCACGTTGTAATAGAATCGGGGGGTAAGTAAAATAATCATTCTCTTGCTGTATCAACTAAAGAAAAAGGAAAGGCCTGAAGTTTGATTTTATCTTCGGTTACTCCCTGAGGTTTCATGCTTGAGCAGACCATGTGGAATTCCCTCAAGTGAGTGTGTGGATTTTCGTTCTTTAAGCCTCAAAAAGTGGGCAAAGGTGAATTAGGTCTGACTTCAACTCGAACGGGGTTTCTCCGGTTGAATAGTTGATGTATAATAGTGTTTGCTCATTAGGAGCAGCGATTAGTTGACGAATGGTTCGGTTTGCCATCCTTTCTGGTTCACTGAGGTTGTCTTCTGCTTCTTTCGTTTCAAGAAGTGGTTCAGTCTCAGGTTCAACCACTTTGACTTGTTTCCCACGTCGAATTGCCTCTGCACAAATTGCTAGGCTCAACTTTTTGACGTCGGATTCTAGGATCCCTTGTCCTAACTCAACTTCTACTTTACTTGCACGTTTAAGAGCTTCTGTCTCTTTTCGTTATACTCGTGCCAATTTCTCGATCTCTGAGTCGTATTCGAGACTCCGGATGAAGATCTGGACATGAAGACGATTTAAACAATTGTAAGTGTTGCCAGTCCCTAGCAACGGCGCCAAAACTGATTGTCGTCGATTCCACCAATATAATCCTACGCCTAATTTGTAAATTTAAGCAGTATAGGGAGTAGGGTTGATCCCTCAGAGACTGGGTTTACTGCAAATTGTTCTTCTCTTGACCTGATTTATGTCGGGGTAGTTGTCGTGCCCAAAAAGTTCGGAGGGATAAAATTTGAAACCTGAAATAAATAAAAAAATGCGTAAAAAGTAAAAGCTGAAAATAAAATAATAAAAACAGTTAAATAAATTTGAAGAAAAACTAATTAAACTTAGCTCAGCTTCAGGCACGGGTTTTTCTGTCTTTGAACTAATCCTCGAAATTAGATGAACTTCTCTTATCCAATAAGCTAGTTATAGCTACCAAGGACGCCTCGGACACCAACTCTTCCTTGTGTAAATTAGTTATGAAACATCCAATAACTAACTTTTACCGATCGAACAACCTACGAAACATTTGTGATTTAGAACTCCAGCAGTTTTGCGTTCTAGAAGAGCCTAGCTCGAACCAATACCCTCAACCACGTGGGACATTTAAATCCGGTTACTACTTCCCTTGACGGAACCAAACAGCAATCCCCACTTGGCACGCCAATGTGTTTATGGAAAACCGATTTGATACTTGATCCTTTCGGAATTCCAACTGTACGTCTAACCACACTAACTCGAATGACGTCTTTTTTAACTTAGTGTTGATTTGACTTTGTGAGTTGACGAAGTCATACTCTTAATCCGGAGAGATAATAAATATTGAAAATCAGGAGTTAAATTACTCGGGTTCGTAACTCACGGGTCTTTGACGGGGTTAACACCGACCTAAAGTTGAAAGGGGTTTAGTTAACTAAGGTTTGGGGCATATTGGAGTTGGGTATATTTGGAGAGAGTTGGAAAAATGAAAAAGAAATGTAAGCCGATGGATGCGGGTGACGCAAGGTTTGGGTGCAGTATTTCCAAAGCTGGAAACTAATAAATGGAAAAAATATAAGGAATCAATGTCAGCAAATAAATTTGCAAAAAGGAAAGACTAGATTGAATTCAAAAGATGAAAGCTTGATTGAAAACTTGATGAAAGACTTGATGATTAAATGAACAAAGTAGCCCCCTATTTATACTAGTGGCTTTACTAAATTAAGAGCCACTAGCCATAGAAAATCAATGAAATAAAATATTCCATGATATAAAAATCCCTACATAATCTCCCACTAAGTCAACATAAAATTTCAGCTAATTACATCTTGGAACAATTCTGCTTTGGCCCGCCTTCTTTGCTCCTTTCTTCAATCTAGCCCAATTGCTTCTCTTTTTTGCCTTTTGACCCCAAATTACACCCCTATATAAAATTCAATATAAAATGAAAAAATTAGTGGTGCATTCTCATAAATTGACCAATTAAATTACATAAAATATATATTTTTAGCATTTAATCAATTACAAAAACAGTTATATATTTATTCTTTTTTTCTTTTAATTTTTTTTCTATATCCATTTTACAATACATATATTTTCTTTATTAGAAGCACCGTGTTACGTTAAAGCTAAGGAATCAAACGTAACATCTAACCCTTAGAAATTATTGTCTTTACTTCCAGAAATTGCAGACGTCAAACAGTTGACAAAAGTAAAATTGTGGTTACTCGTTTTGCAGGCATTATTGCCCACTTGTTCTTCTAGTTGTTCGGCTAATATTTCAATTTGAACTACTCTTTTTTTTCCTACGGAAGTTCGGTTTGGTTAATGCATTCTGGATTGAAGAGGTGAATGGGGTTGCAAGATTGATACGAGGTTGGGGTTTATATTTTGAAATTCTGTTTAATGTTGAAGTCAAACGAGGCAACCATAAGATGTATGGATATGTCTTATAGAGTTAGACATATATGAATACTTATATTTTAGCTTTTTGTTATCTTGTACTTGTTGATTGCATGATTGGTTGAATTGGATATGTTTTGTTAATCTTGTCACTTCACCTATCATAAATATTATCACTTTTATCTTTCTGGGCTTAAAGTTTGGTTCTTACACACTCTCTCTTAACTCCCTTTTCTCCATTAATTAATTTAAGTTATTATATCATTTATGCCACAGTGTAGTTTTTTTAATTGGTAATTTTAGTTATTCACATGATATTATATCTCAAAAATCGAATTAGAAGAAATTAGATTAGTGGAACCTAGAGCGTTCACGTTTTGATTTTTGAGTTAAGATTGTGAAATTATGTTAAGTGTGTTAATTTGGCTTAGTGGATAGGTGTTGTACTTGTGTGTGTGAGGTTTTGAGTTTGAATCTTTTTCTTGAATTTTTGTTATTTTTGTCTTAACTCCTATCATTGATCATCTTGCATAAATATTATTTTCGTTACAAAAATGAGTATGTTGATTCGACTTTAACTTAACTTTTGATTTGGGTTAATGTCAAACTCTGAATAATCTAATTAGTTATCAATAAAATCTGGGTAATGGGATATTATTATTTCTTTAAAAAATTAAAAAAATTAAGTAGTTTTCCCCAAAATTCTCAAACTGCCTCTCACGTTACTATCCATTTCTACCATCATCATTATTATTATTATTATTATTATTATTGTTGTTGTTTTAATTTATTTAAAAAAATAAATAAATAGAAAGTTATCCCCAAATTATTATTTTTGCTTGTCGTCCCCCTCCCCCACTCTTTCTATTGTTGTGGTCGCTACCCGTGATGCTTTTGCAGTCAGATGTTCAGCAGCTACGTGCCCACAAAGGACGCTCGACAGTAATGTGTTCAAAAGGAGATGCTGCATCAGTGTGTCCCGGAGGCGGTTGTTGAGTAATTGGAGTTCCTCAAGTTGAGAACTGTCTTCAACCTGTGGTTAATATAAATCCTTTTCAATTACTTGCGTATCATCTCACTGTGTTAGGGGATTCAATGTTGACCAACCTTGAGATCTTGCAAAAAGCGTAACCACGCAGTGAAGAATGCCTACTGATGAACTTCAATCACGCACATCTATAAATTATTGGTGTATGACACAGTACATATTATTTTGCCTCTTATTTTTTTTTTCAAATTATTTGCAAGATGTATTTAATTAGATAATTTCTCAATTTAAAGTAATGATGGTTTTATCATTTATAGTTTCAATGCCTGGAAAGACACTTGTATTAAAATTTGGGACTATATGACATAAAGTTTGATGAAATGGTTCAACCAGAAATACTACCATTTTATTAATTCTTAGTCCTTTTCTTGAGATCAATCTTGTTAAATAAAGTCAATGATAAAAGTGGGTTACTAGAGATCAGTAATTATCTCAAACTCAGCTTGCTAGTATTCCGAGGCAAGAATGGGAATAATAATATTTGAATCAATGTCATCTAGATGTTTGAGGGGAGTTTTTGTTACTATTCAAGTGTCGGCATAGTTGGACAAGAGTTCCGGTGAAGTTTTGGTAACGTCTAATCTTCCGGTGAATTGAGAACGATAGGGTCTATTCCTTCGTTGGGATTTGGAATTGCTACTATAATGTTGGTGTCGAAAAACAACTAGGTGTGTGATTCAATCTCGTAAAAACAGCGAACGACGTGATGTTAAAAGCCTTCTATCGACGTCATACGGCCGTGTGTCAAGTTGTGTGGCAGACCGTGTGGGGGCTATTTGGGTCGTATGGGCCTCATGAGTGTGTGTTAGGTTGTGTGGGCCACACGGGCATGTGGACTCATTTTCTAAAAATTTATCCTAAGTTCGTTTATGATGTGCAATTCATAATTGGATTTTTTTATAGCGTCCATACTGCTTAATTAAGACTTGAAAACAATGTATCTGTTAATATGCTTCTATATTTGATGTGTTAAGGTACGTGAATTATATAAGTAAGATCTATGTTCTGTCAATTCAGAGGGCATGTTTCCGTTTTGCTATGTTTTGTATGAGCATATGATGTCTGAACATATTACCCTTAATAACTTAATTAACCATTAAGAATTTAATATCCATGATTGGCGATTACTTTTCTATATGATATAATTACCAAATAAGTCCATTAATTTAAGATTTCATAGCCATTTGACTATTTTAATTTTTAGAATTTAACTTTTATATCTTTTACAATTTAGTCCTTTTCAATTAATTAATTATCTAAACATTAAAATTTTCAAATCAAACTTAAATTTACCACTATAATAGCTTCGTAAATATTTAATAATAATATTTACGGGCTTGGTTTATAGAAACGAGATCCTAAAACCCTACTTTTCAAAATCACTTAATTTTAGGGACAAACCACTTGAACTTAATTATTCATTCAAATAACTTAAATTATCAAATTAAAATTTATTATAATACTATATTTGACCCGTAAATATTAAATAATAATATTTACAAACTCACTCATCAAATTTATGACCTCGAAACCGCCATTTCTGACACCACTGAAAAACGAGCTATTACAGGTAATCTGCCAACACTAGTATTTTTAAAACACATGATTTCGAATTCAAATTCTTGGTTTTAAATAAGTGTTTCTAGACTTTGGCTTTTCTAAACATTTGTGAGAGTTTTGTTAAATTTTATGTTTTCGAAACGCTTACTGAGTTTGATTAAAACAAAAGCTTTTAAACAAGTTGATGTAATTCCTCAATATATAGTCATAACTTCTAGGCCGGGTTTGGGGTGTTACACATGGTTTATTTTTTAAAAGGATAAGGAATTTTTTTTTTGCTTATTTTGAAGTCTTATTTTTTACAAGAGTTATTATTTATTCTTCTAAATTCAATTTTAAATTTGTACTAATTGTTCTTTATTGCATGTCTAACTTTTGTAATACATGTGTATAAAACAAACTTTTTCCTTATGATATTACACTAGTAACTAGAGGCGATGCTAGGGGGTTGGCACTCCTAAAAGTGAACTTCTTAGTTAAGTCCCTTTAGAAGTAATAAAATTACGAAATAATCCATAGTAAAGTTACACTTTGCCCCCAAAATATGAAAAAAATTCTATTTAGTCACTTCAAAAAATAATGGAATTATGGATTAATACATGGTAAATTACATTTTGATCTCTCAAAAATTTTATAATTCAATTCCACCCCCTAATTTTTTTTTTTGGTTTACCCATGCTAGTAACCAAATGAGGCATTAAGATCTACTTGGTCTTTTTGGGATTGATTCTTTTTCGTATCTATACTTACATTAAGCCTTTAGCTGAGTTAGTGTCATGAGTCAATCGAGTACCAACTCTATTGAGATATTAGTAAAATACATTTTTATATACAAAATAAGAAATATTAATACAATAATGTTTTTATCTTTTCATATGTTTAATAGGCATAAAGCTAAATTGAGCCCTCAACGCTTACATCGTTTGCCAATTTAGTCCTTATTCTTGTTTTTTCTTTTTTTTTCTTTTTAGCTAAGTTTAGCCCTTAACCCTTTAAAAAAAATAGTCAAATCATTTTTTAATGTAAATATGGACTAAAACATTAAATTTTAACAATATTGGTGTGACAGATCACGTGTACTTCATGTTGACATGACACTATTTATCTTATATGTCATGCCAACAAATGATTTAAAATTTATAAAATATTCCAAAAATTTTCAAAAAATAAAAATATTCATAAGTTTTCAAAAAAAAATCTCATGAAGTACATATGGCTTGTTATACGAGCTATCATGTTTAAAAATTTAACGTTTTAGTCAATACTTCCGTTAAGAAAACAATTCAACTCGTTTTTGAAAGGTTTATGGCTCATTATGACTTTTTTAAAGGTTGAAGGTTAAATTCAGCTAAAAAAGAATAAGGGTCAAATTGTTAAAAATGTAAGCATTAAAGGCTAAATTTGACATTATTCCTTTTAATCAAATAATACTATGATGGTATTTGAATTTAAGGCACATGCTTGTTAAAGTTTTAATTTTGATACTTCAATGATAGTATCATTAGATTTTATATGATTTTTAAAAGGATAATTGTTACATAAAAAATTTCACCCAGGTGTGCCATAAATCTAGTTGTCATTAATTAAGTTGGTGCCACTTGATTTGTGGCACCAAAATCAATCAAAAATTTATATTTATACTATTATTTAAACTCTTAACTAAGTTGGTGTCATGAGTTAACCGGACACCAACTTGGTTGAAAAATTACTAAATAACCCTTGTATATTTGAAATAAGTTATATTCTTATAGGGGTACTTTTGTCTTTTTACATTTTATAAAATCAATATCAAATTTTCATATGTTGAGATTTGAACCCATACCATATTGCCATTGACATCTATAAAATCTTTGGAGTGTATTTTAATGTTATTATACAAATTATTTCACTTACATTATTTGTATATATTAATAATATTGTTAATTGAGTTTTTACATACTAAAATTTCCATAATTGTGAAAGATGTGATATAATTTTTTGGTGATGGGGTTTTAAATCTTGGGAGCTGGAGATACATGATGAGATGGAATCGATGGGAGATAATTTGATGAACTGACCTTTTATTTTTGAAGATATTATATGAAAAGCATCAAATATTGTGTTTCAAAAAGAAAAAGAAAAAGAAAAAATGGTGATGGAATATGATTAAATCTAATTATAGATTGAGTCGAGTTGAGTTTGGGCCTGGTCAATGTAAAATTGTAGGTATGATTTTTAGGCTCGGTTTAGATTAATCCAAAAAATGAACTTAAAATTTGCTCAAGCTTAGCCCTAATAAAAAAAATACTAAATTTGAGTCTGGCTCGACCGGATCGTATTAAATTTTTTATATAATTTTTTTAAAAAAAAAAATACAATACACAAATACACTAAAAATATTAAAATAAATATTTATCAACAAATTAAAAATACATAAAAAAATTTATGCTTAAATAACACTAAGATAGCTACAAATTAACAAGTAAATTCCTATAAAATAGTAACAAAATTAATAATAAAACAAGAGTTATACAACATCTGAATAATAACAACAAAATAGTAGTAATATAATAGCAAATGACAACCAAACAGTAGCAAGAAAAAAATTTAGAAAAATTTAGGCTAGGCTCAAACTAAAAAAATTACCCAAGGCTCAGCTCATTTAAAAGAAAAGCATTAATTTTTTTTCCAAACTCGTTTTTTAAGACTATGGTTCTATTTAAATCCAGCTTGTATTTGGGCGTAGGCAGGTGGAATGGAGATAGAAGGAGAAGAAATGAAACATGAGATGAAGAGTTCAATAGAAAAAAGTAGTATGATGAGGGCGGATGAGTTGATAGAAGAGATGAATCCCAACTTTAGACAAAAAGTAATATTTTTATGACGAAGTTAACCAAGTATCTACTGAAGCTACCATTTTAATTTATTATTTTCAATTTTAGATACGAGTTAAATAAGTACTAAATAAATATATATTATCACACTTGTCTATGGAAGTAAGCAATTTTCACCCTATTAAACCCCCTAATCTATTATCTTGAATGGAATTCAAATCAACATTCTTGGCCGTAGATTTTTTTTATTTAATCATCACGTTGTGCAGATGCTCTACTTTAAAAAAAAAAAAAAAACTGAAGGGAATCTCGACATTTTCCATTGAAATGGGCTTCGTCTAACAGCAATGTTGACACCATTTTTATAGAAGAAACCAAAAACAAATAAACAACCCTCAATTCTGAAGAATAACTAAAACCCTCATTTTTTTTATTCTTCCGAAATTGGGAAATGCCCGGAACCTACTGCTGTTTTTACACTTTACATTAATCAACTACCATGTCTGCATTAACTGAGTAATCGTTGATTGTCATGTCTACACGATCGAACTTCGTACTTAATATCCGCTCTTGAACCCGTATCTAACCCCGCTTGGGCCACAACCGGAGCCGAGGGAGCCACCTTTCTCCTCCTTTTCGGCGACCCGTTCTCTGCGCCGAAGGATGAAGAATTAGACGGCTCAGGTGATGCCCTCTTTGATGTTACCCTCACTGGATCAGGCTCCCCGGAGTTCACCCTTAGTGGAAAATTCAACAAAGCCCTTGACCCACGCATCCTATAAGCTGCTTTATCATAAGCCAAAGCCGCATCCTCAGCTGTTTCAAAAGTACCTAACCAAACCCGAGCCCCATTTTTAGCCGGGTCCCTTATCTCAGCTGCGAACTTCCCCCACGGCCTTTGCCTAACTCCTCTGTAATGCCCCGCTTTGGCGGGAACCGCCGCCGGAACAACCGTGTTCACAGCCCTATCTACTTTCCTCACCGGTCCCTCAAATAAAATCTCTTGCGGCTCCGGTTTTATTGGAGGTAAATTCATAGAAGAGTTATCGGAGGGTGCCCATCCCACGGTTAAAGCATCTCGGAGGAACCCGAAAACGAGCATGTCTTCAGAATCGTTTTCTTTAAGAGGGAGGGCACCCCAGGTTTCAGTCAAGCATGGGTACAAGCGGTTGAAGCTTGAGGTCCTGCAAACCATGGGGAGAGCGGTGGTAGTGGTAGTGGTACAATCAATGGTAGCATCGAGTCGGAAGTCTGATGAGTCTCCGAGTAAGTGTCGGCGAATTGAGTCCAACACTGCCAAATCGGAATCGTTGCTGCTCGGATACATCTCCATAACGAAACCTGTTAAATGTCGAGTAAGTTGGTGATTCGGGGTCGGTGTTGTATTAGAAAAAGAAAAAAGGAGAGGAATGTCGAGAAATTAGGAGTCTGAAACCTTGTTTGGCAAAGACGAAGGAGGAGGTGGGTTTATATAGGGAAATGAAATCAGATGCACGAATTTGGGTTGGCGGATTTTACCGTTTTGATTTTATTATTATTTTTCTATCATAATAATAGTGGGGCTTAATTTTATTACAGTTCAAGTTTTTATGGATGAATAGGATTTAGGAACCAGCTTCTTAGACACGTGATACATAATCTTGTATTTAAAAATTTATTATTATATTTTTTGAAAAAATTAGATTATAATTTAGAATATGACATTTACATTAATGTATAGTAGTTGTAATCACAATTCTCAAATAACTAATTTTAGATCACGACAAATTATATAAAATATTGAATCATAACATGCTAAACATACCACAAATCATATGCATTTATTTTTGTTTTTGCCAAATTATATGCATTTATCTTTTAAAATGATAAAGACTATTTAATATAGAATCATATTCCTAATCCTTTCTAAATAAGAAACTCTTTCCTGAAAGAATATCATAGGTCAAACCCAGGGTCATCATATATCATATTTGTGTCATAGTTAATAAAATAAAATAATTAATTACTTTAATCTTTAATTAATTAAATTAATATGAGATTGAATAATAAAGAATTCTTGTAGAACCATTTAAATTCTACAATATCTCTCTTATTCAAGTGATTGAAGAAAAAGTCCATAAATCTTTGCAAAAAATTTAAACAACATGAAGAATTTTCACAAATTCCATATTAGTTTTGAAGAAAAGTTACTTTTGATCTAGTTCAACCGCATAGAGGGAGTCAAAATATGTTTCTGAATAAAAATATATATATTTCGATCCAAGTCAACACGACACTTAAAACAATTCACATCCATATAAGATCAAATCAAACTACCCTTAAATTAAATCTCAAGAAAACTCGACGAAAATTTCCTCAATAATTATATCTTCTTTTCATAATTATCAATAAAAATTTATATTCAGCAGTCGGGTCGAAATTTGCATATACACATAATGTGTATGCCACCCTTTGCTGCAAATATATTAATTATCAATATTATTATATATTTCAGTTTTATCGGTTCATCATATCTAAATTTTAATATTTATATTTATATCTCGAAAATATTTTTAAATAATATTTTGAGTTTAATTCTTGTAAATGAAAAAATTAGATCTTTTAAAAGTGATTCAATTCTAAATTTAATCATAAATTACAAAAACAAAAAACACTATGGTAATCACTTGTATAGAGAATCGCCACCGTTGATTACATACCGCAATAAATATTTTGTGTGTTAGAACATACACACTTCTAAGGATATAGATAATGTTACAAAAACAAATGGTGAATTGTTTTGCTTTCACATCAATTTGGACTATCGACGGAAGAAAAGTCTGCTTTCTATTTTTGGCAATAAAAAGCAAATCTTAAGCTTAAAGCAGGGTATTTTGCCACAACGTGCCAACCATCACCACGTGCGGGTTTCGACTTTCGGCCGCAATGTTTGAGTCTCCAAATTTTGTCTTCAACGCGACAAAAACTGCATCCTTCTTTGTCCTATAAAATATAAACCAGAAAATTTCTTCCTTAAAAACTATGCGTATATAATGCAAAATTGGTTACGTTACAATAATAAAACTTTGAATACTAATCAGTAACTGTTCGGAAGAAGTGCGATTTTTTTTAATTATTTAAACTAAATTTATAATTTAACGTTGATATTGTTTAGAAAGTTTTACCTAAATATTATTTTTGGCCTGAACATAATTAAGCGTAGATCGTAAAATAAATGAAGACACCTGTAGTTGTACAAAAAATACTTTGAATACTAATATTATTAATATCTACGAGTCTTGCTAAGAGAATTAATCCACTAAAATAACCTCAGTACAAATGATAATGATTTAAGCCCAAACCCAAAACTCTCAAGTTGTAGTCTCACCTATATATATTTTGTTCAATCATATAAAAGTATAGTTCTCACAACTTTTAATCATCCAAAGTTGATAAATATACTCTTAAAAATAAATTGTTCCTACCTTAAACAAATATGAAAAACTTAAAACTCATCATCAATAAGTCACCAATATGCAACACATTGAATAGTGAACCATAACTTTGATGAGCGTTCTTCTAATGTTTATCCTTGCTATTGAAAGCCTATTATATTTTTCTTTTGGAATGTACACCTTATCATCTTAATAAGTGTGGCCGTTGTGATGTCGAGGACTTTTCATATTTTATCCTCTTACCTCATAAGAGATATTTTCATAAATTGTTTAAAAGACTTGACATCATACTATGTTTTTTCTGCATAATATTGTGTAAAATATTATGATTGATGTTATTAGAACAATTCAAAGCACAACTTCTACACAACTCAGTATCCTACCAATCTCATCCTTTAACATTTTTGACAAAATAAAACTAGCAGTAAAAATCATATCTTACAACTAAGACGAGAGATTAATTAAAAGAAATTTAGGTCTCCCTTACAAAACAAGCTTAAACAATATCAAATAACAAAAGTTCAAAGTTTGACTTGTAGCAATAAACTCTCACCAAATCCCCTCAAAATAAAAACAACCATCATCTTCTTTTCTACTTTTTTTTTTTTTTTGGAAAAAAATTCAAAGAAGATCTTTAAGGGGACTCAGCTTCAAGATCTTGAATGTATTGCAAAACTTTAAGATCATATTGATTGATGTTCAATAGTTGAGGGTTTAGAAAAGACAGTTTCTTGCAAAGATGGTTCAACATTTGAGCTCTCTATTTCATAGAATGAGTATTTATGGCGATAGTTGTGGGTACAACAATATCATCAACAACAAGTTATTCAATTACCTCCTCAATAATTAGTGCAATAGGTTGAATTGTGTCACCTACATAGATTCCAACATCAAACTTAGTGTTATACTTCACTCATGTGGTGGAGGCTCCAAGTGATCATCATTAGTAGTAATCTTTTTCTAACTTATTAGTATATAATAAATTAAGGAAATGAAGGGCAATTATTGTAAAACATCATCTGTCTCATATTCCAAAATATGGTTAAAAATTAAAGTACCAAAATAAACTTTTATTTTACCCATGGTTTTCAAAACCAAACTAGATTAGCTAATTGAATTGAATGACTGAGAACATGGTCAAACTAGTTTAATAGGTATCACAAAATCGAAGGAAAATTAAACTAATATAAAAATTTTTGTAACACTCCTAACCCATATTCGTTGCCAGAACAGGGTTACAGAACATTACCAAAACTTACGGAATGAATACAAACATTTTATATTATTTTATCATACATGTCAGAAAATTTATCGTAAAGTCCCTTATTAGGGCCATTGAGGCCCAAAACATACATTAGAAATAAGTCGGGACTAGATTGGAAACTCAGATAATTTTTTGTGAAATTTTACAATTTTTCCTAGGTGCAGGGGTCACACGCCCGTGTGGTAGAGGTGCTCATGGTAAAATTTGGGTTCGGTAGGCCCGAAAAAATTTCGGCCAGTCCTAGGCAGCCCTACCACCGAAATATGGGCCTAGAATTTTCCCAGTGCTGCCCGAAAAAATTCATAAGCCTGGGCCGCCCCGCCCGTTTTTAAATAAATACCAAAAAATTATTTTAAAATTAAAATTAAAATTAAAAAAACTATTTTAAAAATATTTTAAAATTAAAAAAAATTTAAAAAGTATTTTAAAAAAATTTAAAAATTTCAAAATTTTAATAAAAGTATTTTAAAAGTATTTTAAAATTAAAAAAATAATAAATAATAAAATATTTATTATATTCGGTAGGTAAGGGCAGGCCCGCCAAAAAGTTGTGCCGAGGCCGCCCGTTTTTAATCGGGCCTCGTTTTTTTGCCCAAGCCCATATTTTGGGCCTATATTTTTACCCAAACCCTCCCATATTTCGGGCGGGCCTTCGGGCCGGGCCGGGCCGGCCGGCCCATGAGCACCTCTACCGTGTGGTCACACCCATGTCCTAGGCCGTGTGGTATATGAAGTAGGTCACACGGCCGTGTTCTCAGCCCGTGTAACTCTCTGACTTTCAAAACATTAAGGTGCAGGGGTCACACGGCCAAGCCGCACGCCCGTGTACTAGGACGTGTGAAAAATACTGAGCATTCTATTTTAAATTTTAAGATGCAGGGGACACATGACCAGAACACACGCCCATGTGCTAGGCCGTGTGTCTCACACGGTTGAGACACACACCCGTGTCTCTGCCCGTGTGGACAAAATAAGGTAATTTCCAAGCCTTATTTCTCACCCATTTGATCATTCACCTATGTTTTAACACATCCAAAAGCCAATCCAAAACATTTAAAATCATGCAAAACTCAAGTCTCATACATACCATATCACTTCATAAATCTATGTTTGTGAATTTATCTATTTGACCACATTTACTTAATAACATACTAATATTCATAAACCAAGTTAAGCACTTATACCAAACATGAAATTAACTCATGTGCTAATATACCAAAACACATTCACCACAAGCCATTCCAATGGCTATTTATGTAACACCCCTTACCCCTATTTGACACCGAAATAGGGTACGAGGCATTACCAGAACACATACACTTGTAAACGTATTTAACCGAGTTATAAAATTTCATCTAAATTAAAACTTTCAAAATTATTAACATCCTTTTATAACTCTTCACAATATATCCTCAAAATATTTTAATCATAATAAATAGGGCCTACGAGACCCGATACATACTCATGAAATTCAACGCTTCATTTCCATTTCATTCACGTACAATTCAATGTCATTAAGTTCAATACTAATACGTATTTACCATTTAACTCAACGTATATCGATTATATCATTCGTTAACACATTTATGAAATTCTCAATTTTGCAATGAAAATCTCACTCTAGCTTAAATAACAACATCAATTCAACTCATCATCCCCTTTTTCATCATTTTACCCTTCAAGTAAGAACATACTATTTCATTAACTTTCCAAATTCGTTCCTATGCATATTACACAAAACATAAACATATCATTACAATGCATAACTTATAAGTTTAACGTGGCATAATTCAAACACAACTTGGGCAAAGCCTAAGCATGTACACCAAACATATTAGCCAATTAAACATATAGCATAAGCATTATAAGCATGGATGAGCACAACATTTATTCACGTATCAAACTTACCAACATGTGTTAATTCATAAACCATTCATGACATTACTTCATGCCAAATCATATACCAGATATATCACACATACATACTATGAAACTTTATTTTGCCACATGAGCTTAAACCATGACCAATAATGCACAAATATAAGCATAATTTCTATTTCATCATTTATCAATTATAATCGAACATATAACCAATTATACACAATTCATTCATATATTTTTTTCTCCTCCTCCTCTCCGTTCCATATCCTTAATATATAACACACTCAATTCTCATTATCCAAAATTTCACTATTTGTTCATATGTAAATTCAAAACTGTCTGTCTGAGTCACTAAATTATTTATATCTCAAGCTACGGAACTCCAAATTAAGATCCATTAATTTTCCCCAAAAACTAGACTCCCATATCTTATTACCATAAAATTTTCAAAATCTTTGGTTTAGCCAAATAGTATAGTTTATTCACTAAAGTCTCCCCTATTTCACTATTCAACAGTTCCGACCACTCTTCACTAAAAATTAATTATCGCATTGTACAAAATTAGTATAATGTTCTCATTTGTTTATTTTGAAAATAGACTCATTCATAATTCTAAACATATAAATTTTAGCCCATAATTATTTTTGTACCATTTTTGATGATTTTCCAAAGTCAGGACAGAAGATTCCGAAATCATTCTGACCCTATCTCACTAAAATTCAAATATCTCATAATATAAAACTCTTTTGCTTTCTCTGTCTCTTTTATGTGAAAATAGACTCAATAAGCTTTAACTTCATGTTCATCCTCTAATTGAATTTCTAAAATATTTGGAGAATTTTCAAAATCAAACTACTATTGCTGTCTCAAAACTATTTTAGTATAAAATGTTGATAACTAAATTTATAACACCTTCCTTTCCTTTCTCTTCAATATTTTCCATCACTTCCTCTTATTTCCTTTACTAACATAACAAGAATATAGAACCTTATATAATGAAACTCTACATTAACATTAATTTCCTACTTTTTCAATAATATCAAATTCAAAAATATATTGAAATCTTGATATTCTTACATTGTGCTATTGATTTCAATCTTTAACTTGATTTTCTCTCTCCTCCAGCTTCTATTTCTTGGATCTAACTTGATATTCTAGCTCCTCATAGTCTCCTTGTTATCTTTCTCTTTTGATGGCTATGGAAATTCTTTTGATTTCTAGGTGAAAATGGTAAATTTTTTGTGGAAGGACCAAATTGTAAAGAAAGCAAAACTTTCTTTCTTTCTCTCTTCTTCTCACGTTGGATGCATGGGAAGATGATGATTTCTTTTCATCTTTCCTCCTTTTATATTAATCATTTAATAATAAAATAATACTAAAAATCTTAATAAAATATGAATTAAATAACATTCTAGCTTATAACGGGACGCTCTTTCAAGCTACGGTACGTCCGCAACATATGAAGGAACATTACCATTTCAGGAAATAGAACTCTGTATCCAATTGAGTTTCATTCATTTTATCGGGACTTATTCATTTATCAGGAATTGTTGGATATAAGGTAAATTATATACACATACATGACATTTATACAATTTACATATTCAACATTCAATTTAAGCATATAAATATACACAATTTAGTTACATGAACTTACATCGACTAATTGTTCGTGACTTGTAATCTATTAATCCGTCACTTTTTCTTTACCTCGATCTAGCTCCGTATTTGATCTATCCGGATCTATATGAGTAAATTTAACATCAATTTAATACAATTTACATTCAATTCTGTCCAAGTCACATCTTAGGAAAAATTAATATTTCGCCCCTATACTTTTACTAAATGACGATTTCATCCCTAGGCTCGGAAAATGAAATTCATGTAATTTATTCCTTATTACAAGCCTAAATACTTTCATATGTATCAATAGTAGCCCATAAATTCCATGAAATTTTAGAATTTCACATAAATTCAACAACTTTACAAATCAATCCCTAAAACATGTTTTCATCCAAAATTTCTTAATAAAATACTTTTAAATACCCATCAACATCTCAATTTCATCATCTAATAACTAAAATAATATGAATTTATCAATGGTATCTTCCAAAACTTTGAACAAAATCAAAAACTAATGAAATAGTAAGTTGGACCCAATTGTAAAAGTCACAAAACATAAAAATTTCAAGGAAAAAGCAAGAATTAAACTTACACGAAGCTAAAATATGAAAGAAAAGCTTAAACCCTCTTCAATGGATATTTTTGACAGAAAAATGATGAAAAAAATGTCTAGAAACTATTAAAATCACATTTGGCCATATAAAATTTGTTTTAATTCCAATTTTGCCCTTAATCACATAATATCCTTGATTTTTTTTCACGTTGCACCGCCTCAGCCATCTCATGTGGGTCTACTTTCCCTTTTAGTCCTCCCTTATTTAAATGTTAAGCTATTTAATCACTTTTGAAAGTTTTGCACCTTTTTCAGTTTACTCCTTTTTAATTAATTGACTACCGAAACGTTAAACTTTTCTAACGAAATTTTAATACTACCTTAATGACACTCCGTAAATATTTATAAAAATATTTATGGCTTGGTTTATAACACCGAGGCCTTGATACCTCTTTTTCTCAATTTCTTGACCTAATAAATTTTTATAAAACACAAATTACTAATTCAAAAATCTCTTAAAAATTATATATAACTGTTAACTATTAAAATAATGAAATCTATGAGATTTCTTGTTGGTTTTAGTGGCCTCTCACTGTTTCCGACATCATTTAAAATCGGGCCATTACATCTTTAACACCTTCACTCGACTTGATTGTTGAATTTGAGCATGGGGTGCCACAAATTGATTGGATTAGACTAATCATAAGTTTTAAACTTACAATTTCTACGACTGACTTTATTAACTACCAATAAATACTTCTTACAACAGAAATCTTAAATTAAACAAAAACTTACTATCTCCAATTTCAAACTCTAAGGAAACTATTTAATTACAATATATTTGACCTTGAGGCGTAGCCTATGGAGGTACCTCATTCGATGTGCATGACACCTTACTGATGAAATTCCTTGGTTCCACACGGTCTGGCTTGGTCCCTCCTTAAGTTCCTTATCCAACGAATCATGCAATCATAGGCTAAAACTTCTAAAAGTTTAAATGAACTTAGTGAGTTTCCTTGTTACCACATATATGAATATGACTAACCCCTTTCTTGTTGGGGTATTAACTAAAATACTCTAACTCCCTGATTTTCTTGGACATTCACACTTTAACTAGAGTGTCGGACTCTTATCTGACTTCCACATTCCTTTATTGGTGGATTGATCGTTTAGTGATCATTACATGGTCGAGCTTATGACCCTTCAACTAATTTTAATGGGCTCTAGATGATTTATCATCCTTACTAATAAGTGCTAAAGGTAAGAAGCCTTAATCTTATTCTTAATGCATTTTTGGGTGATTATTCGATGTTAATTGTGAATTTTATGCTTCTAATCCTTTAAATTAATGGTTTTATGCTTAATATAGCATTTGAGAGCAAAATGAGAGAAAAACGAGCGAAAAAAAGAAAATCAGAACAAGCTACAAGAACCACACGGGCTGACCCATTCCACATGACTGTGTGTCCACAGGGCTATCACACGGCCATGTGGTAGGCCATGTCGATTTCACGAATTTTTATCCTAAACTGCAAGAAATCAAATTTTTAGGTTTTTCAGGCATTCTAAGACGTATAAGGGAGTTCAATTGGTTAACCGACCGGCTAATCAACCCGAACTATTATTAACCGAATTAACTGACCCTTTTAAACTATTAACCGTTAACCGAACCAAAATTTATAATTCGGTTAATTAACTAATTTCGAACCGAATTAACCATTAACCGAACATCTAAAAAATTATTAACCGACCCTTGACCGAATTAATTCAGTTAATCGACTGATTAATCAAATTCAGTTGTTTAACCGAATTAATTTGGTTTTACCTAAAATTTGCACACCCTTAAAGACGTATATATGAAAAAAAATAAGAAAATAGGAAGGGGTCATCATAGAAGACTCAAGAAAACAACTCGAAAAACACCATTAAAGCCGATTCTGAAGTAAATTTTCATCAAGATTGAAGATTCCCATTTGATTTTCGAGGAGATTATCACGAGTTTCTTTATTTCTTTCGTTATACTATATCTTGGATTTTTTTTTAAAAATTTAATCTTCCATTATGCATTAATTGGGGAAATTTGAGTCAAAATAAAAAATATATATATAACATTTTCTTAAGCAGCTACGAGGCTTCCTAAATCACGCCATTTATCCCTAAATTCATTACATCCTATAAGCGGTGCCTTGGGCAGTCAAATCCTACTCTCTAAATTGATGCCTAGACTTCACATGAATCGAAGCTCATCAATTCAAATCCGAATAAATAAAAGTAAATAAAAATAAAACAAGGGAAAACCTAAAATCAAAAGACCTTTCCCCTTCCCTTCTCATTTATAATTGCATTTGTTGAAGATTTTCTTCTATTTGGGAACTTGGAACCTAGAAGATTTTGTGCTAAAACAATTTTCATTCCCACAATTCCTTTTATTAACTGAGCTCCTCGGAGGCCTAGTTCTTTCTTCTCCGGACTCAGACCCTCAAAATCATCGCCGACTTGCATCCTCATTTTCCCTTTCTTTAGTCATTTGTCCTTCTTTTTTAGTTTTCTAAGTTTGGTGACTATAATTCTCATAAATGAGACATCAGTGCTCTTTTTTTTGCATTTTGTGTCCTCATTCCATACCCCTTTTATCCTTCAAAATGAATGGATCGACCCCCTTCGAAGTTTTTTCCATCCAGAAGGTTGGCAAATCTCTTCCTCTTCCCCACGCTGTCATCGCATATGCGTATCTTGGATGTTTCTATTTTCAAGCATGAACAAATTTTCTAGATACCTAAGGAGATGAACTCTATGATGGATTCTATCGTTTAATTTTTATTTTACACAGTAAATACTTAGATCTAGTTCTCAATTATGTGTGCTTAATTCTTGGTTTAATATTTCTAGATTATTGATCCTTGTTTGATGTGCTTAAATCAAGGGAGCAATAAACCATGTTTAAGAGTAGATCTTGCATAATTGAGTGGAGTTGCATGCAATCTTAGAAATAGGACGACATAAATCTACCAGATTATAGTCAAATCTAATAGGGGAGTCCATAGCACGAGTTAATGCGATAATAGATCTTTTAATTAGAAAAAAAATCTCAATTAATCAATTTAGAGTCAGTTGCTCTTATTCTTGAAAGAGATATTAACATAATTTAGGGATTTTTACGGATCAAGTTACTAAGTAAATAAATTGCATAATTTAGATTCATAATGATAGATGAAATCTAGGTGAATTCTTTCTTGGGTATTATTTCGCTTCTTGGTTATTACTCGATTTTTTTTAATGTTTCGTTTTTGTTGCATTCATAGTCAATTAATTTAGTTAATTTTAGTTTTAATCAATCACTCAAATTTATTAGTTAAATAATAGAAAGTCCGTAATTATTAATACTTTTAGTCTTCGTGGGAACAATATATTTGCTCACTGTAGCAATACTATTAATTGATAGGTGCACTTGCCTTTGTCAAAATTTTAGTTAGTTTCGTGAACATCACTTACAAATTCTCACTTTACCTTGCGCATAACACCTTCTATTTCTTTTTCTTTTCCTTACACTTTCCATCATGAACATCCATTTTACTTTCCTATCTCGGAAACACATCATAAGTCTAGTGTATAACTGACATTCTACTCATAAGGCCTACTAGAAAAGGGTCATGTCACACTAGTAGTCTTAACTTTATTTCATCATTTCTACTTCAACCCTACACTCGGGTTTAAATGTTGTTTGGCTTGCACTCTTGTAAACCATTCTAATTATGATCCATTGCTGTTAAGGCCCATCAAATCCGCATACATTAGACCATTTTGGCTTGCAGTTTACAACAAACTATTAATCGTTCGAGTTCACATTCTTCCTTGTATGATGGTTCCCTGTGAAACAAACTTTATAATGAATACTTTCACATTGGGCTTTCCTCAAAGATGAATAGTTTTGACAGATATATCTATCACTTGGATTAACCTTCTTAGTTCCTCTTCATGTCAATGGGTTCTAATTGACCACTCTTTATTAAATAGACTATCGAGGGTACTTGTGATCGAACCTCTTAGCTTACCAAGTTTCACTGAGCACTTTCTGGCGGTTCTAAATGGCGGATCATCATCTACGATCCTCGGATAAATCTTATTTCATTTGATTATACACCAAGCACTACTGAAACATCATTTCTCATGTTTGATTCTTGTTGGATTAACACTCAGATGTCTTACCAGCTTCCATGCTTACTGTTTTGGCGTGCCATTCCCATTTCTACTACATTTTCCTTGTTCGACGGATTCTTCTGAATCCGCTTGCTAACTATAGCTCGCTAACACTGTCAGTTTCTTCTATCCCTTTTTCCATATTCGTGGTTTTTTATAATTACCGTTTTGGCAGTTTACCATGTGTTAAATATCCCAAAAGACTACAGTCTTACTCATCAGACTTTATTTTTTAATGTTCTGATGGACTTCCTCATGGTTATTGTCTTGGTGGACTATCTTGTTTTTAATGTTTCAATGGACTCTTTATGCTGCAACAGCTGAGTTATGGTCTTAACATATACCCTATGTTTAACATCCTGACGAACTTTCTCGTTTCTAGTGTCTTAGTAGACCCTCTATATTTCCATGGCCAAGTCATGGTCCTACACAATATTCCCTATGTTTAATGTATTGGAGGACTTTATTGGTTGCCATAGCTGAGTTATTTTATTACACCTTAAACCTCTTTAAGGTGTCGCTTCGAAGAACCTTACCGTTGTCGCGGTGTCACCCCATAGAGCATGCTGGTGGTCATCGGGGTATTGCTCTATGGAACCTAATTACTGTTGTCACAGTGTTGCTCTAGAGATCCAATAGATATCATTCTCTTTCTAATTTAACCTTGATGCTCGAACATCGCAATGTCACCGCTACAAGGCCCGGAGCTTCATACATCTCGGTTCGCACTTAACACTATTGTATGACGAAATCTTAATGGAATTTCATTTCTCTATTTATTCGCCCACACCTCTTCCCTTTCTAACATTGGTGCTTGAACACTGCAGTGTCTCATCTGCAAGGCCCAAAACTTTGCATATAATGGTTTGCATCCAGTAATATCATATGATGATGGTAAACGGAACTTCATTTCATAAAACATCCTTCCAATCCTAACTTCATCTATCCCGTCAATATTTTTCCCTTTGTATTCCACAATTTATAAACACACAGGAATAGACATATGATCACATAAACATAATAGCATGGAGCACACCAAACTTAGATATGTATTATTACAACCATTCTATGCATATTGACACACTTGCGGATACTCATTACCTACTCAACCTTGTGCATACATAACATTCTCAAACAACAAAGATTATACATCATCATAGAACTCATCATGGACTCAATATAGTTTCATGTTAGCAACTAGCGTCCGGGAAACAAAGTATAGAAACTTACATGATGGCTCTTGCCTCCCAAGATTAGCTTTTCCAAACGCTAGAGCTTCCATTCTCTTGGCAATTAAGGAGAAACAAGTAGAACTCCTAAAACGGTTTTGAAAATTCTTAACTTCATTTTCTTAATCTTACATACACTGAAGGGCTTATAACCTTACCAGCTGACTAGATTCTCTACTTTTTCGACTCAAACCTCGTGATCTTCGCTCCATGCAAAGCTTCCCACAACTATCTTTTTTTCGGAGCAACCAAGGGAAAAAGATAAAGAAGAGGAGAAAGTGAAACAAATTTGAGAAGAATTCTCCACGGGAAGTCATTTCCTGGTTATTTATAGCCCCTCACGCTCAGTTATCAACCAATAGAAACCATCTGTTTGTAATCATTTTGTCTACCACTAAGGAACTACCTAGTTTTAATCCAACCGAACCAGAATTGGATCTCAACCATGTCCAATTCACTCACTAAATTTTTCTAATTTTTTAGTAGAGACCACCAACTTACAGCTTCTTTCAATTTAACCCCCACTTAATCCTATTTTTCAGGCTTAAATAAAATCGGGTGTGACAAAATCAATTAAACTAGGTAAAAACCATTTAAAAGAAACCATTCGTGGCTACTTATGTTTCTATTATTATTTATTTATATTTATTTTTTATAATTTTTACTTTTTTATTTTTTTATTTTAAATATTATAATGGTTGAACTAGCATTCAAATAATTCAACCAATAATCGGTGGTCTAATCAGTTCAACCACTAGTCTAATTCTTACAACATTAGTTTTAATGCATATTTTCTACAATAATATGCCTAATCCTTTCCAACTAAAGCATCATGAAATGTGGGCATCCAACTGCATATGGCAAGTTTGTGTAGTGTCACATAAAACATGTTGATATGTGAGCTTGAAGCATTAATCCTGTAACACCCCTAACCCTTGTCCATCGTCGGAACAGGGTTACAGAGTATTACCGGACTTTCCAGATCAAAAACGAACATTTCATATCATTTAACATGCATACCATAATATAATCATAAATCACTCATATTTTCCCTTGTATGAGCCCTCGAGACCCAAAAATACACACTAGAAACAAATCGGCACTAAACCGGAAACTCAAATAATTTTTCACAAAATTTATTTTTCCTATGTGCAGGGGACACACCCCCGTGTGGACGAAAATAGGCCATTCCAAGGTCACATTTCTCACCCATTTTGATATCAATCTAAACACAAGATTTTAACACATCAATATATCCCAACAAACAATCAAAACAAGTCAAAATCATGTTTTAAACATAACATAACATCATTTATATATACCCAAATACCTATACTTACCTATTTAATCCATCTAACTAGTCTACTAAAGTTAATCACAAATTGAATACAATAAACCTATATCATTCACATCAATATCACTAATATGTCTCATTTCCAACCCAACATATATATAAGCAAAATTATAATTATTAACATTTACAGAAGACAAACTTTAATTAAATCCATAGAAACCCTATATATGCCATATAAACCATATTGAACGTTTCAAAAACTACCGGAATAAGCTGGAAAGTGTGACTTGATGTGCTGATTCGATCTTCCAACCTCTTAAAAATCTACAAAGACATTAAACAACTCGAGTAAGCTTAATTAAGCTTAGTAAGTTCAATGGGTTAAACATAAATCTTATCTAACCTACAATAACACATCAATTAAATAAATTCATTCAATGTAAACTCCCTGCCAATCACAACTTCAATCGATGAATACAATTATTTCAGATCAATACCAATAACAAGCAATATGTTTTTCAATTTCAATTACATATTCACTTACTAAGTCTTCCCAAATCGATGAACGACTTATGGATAAGAGTACATCATTTTCAAAAGCACGAACACTGAACAGAAGCTCATGAGAGTTAAACAGAAACCCATAAGGGTTGAACGAAAGCTCATAAGAGCTGAACAGAAACCCATAAGGGTTGAACAAAATCTTGTAAGAGCTTAACAGAAACAAATAAAGGTTAAACAGAAGCTCAAAAGAGCTGAACGGAAACTCATATGAGTTAAACAGAAGCTTGTGAGAGCTAAACGGAAAATAAACACTAAAGTTCAAAAAAATGCTGAACCTCGGTTTACTTGGGTAATTTGCCACATTTTCCTCTAATGCTGTCAATTCACCGAGTGCCGAATGTACTCAAATCCTGTGTTCCAATCGTTTCGAACATTCAATTTAAATTCATAACTTTAACAAAATTTGACTTTAAAAAATAGATATGAATAAATACATAATACCATTCATCAATTCAATATATATTTATATATTAAAATTTAACCATACGAACTTACCTGGATTAAATTATAATATTTACAGAAGTTCAAGGACTGTTTCGCTAATTTTCCTTTTCACGAGTATCTACGTGTTCGGATCTAAAACATAAAATTAATCATAAATTAGTATATATTTCAGTTCCAATTCATTTCATAATTAATACCCTTCAATTCTTCAAATTTACACAATTACCCTAAAATTTTAGAACTTTTGCAATTTAATCCCTTAACTAGTTAATCTATCAAATGAACTAGTTTTTCTCAATTAATAATTTATTTAAATATTCTAGGCTATCATACAACCCTTGATAAAATAAAAATTTCATACCTAACCCTAATACTTTAACTTTTCACAATTTAGTCCTAAAATCAACATTTAACAAAATCACTTTATACAATCATCATATAACATAATTAAAGCTCTAAATCCATGTTTATTAATCAAAAAATCCTATATTCATCAATGGTAACTTCTAAATTTTTCAATAAAATAAAAACTAAAGCGGGACCTAATTGTAAAAGTCTTAAAAACATAAAAATTACAAGAAAAGGGAAAGAATTAAAATCACTTGAAGTAAAAATATAAAAACCAGTTTAATGAGCTCTCCTATGGTTTTTTTTGGCTAAGAATTGAAGAAGAATTTGTCTAGAAACCTTTAAAATTTCAATTTGTAGTTTTAATTTTGCTTTACTTACTATTTTGCCATTAAATGGCTATTTTTTATTATTTTTACCACTTATGCAGCCTTCGCCATTCCATTTTGATTATTTACTCTTTGAGTCCTCCTATTTACCATTTAATCCATTTAACCACTATTTCTTTTCATTAGTAAGTTTTGCACATTTTCAATTTAGTCCTTTTAATTAATTAACTATCAAAACATTAAAATTTTCTAACAAAACTTTAATACTACCTTAATGACACTCCATAAATATTTATGACTCAGTTTAAAGAATCGAGATCTCGATACCTCATTTTCTAAACCACTTGACCTAATAAATCCTTATAAAACACAAATTACTAATTCAAAAATCTTTCTAAAACCACATTTGACTCGTAAATACTAAGTATTAAAATTTACGAGCTTAATCATCAGATTTGTTAGTCTTGAACCACTATTTCTAACACCATTGAAAATTAGATTGTTACGAATCCTCTTATTCCAACTCTTTCTTACTTCACCCGTAAGCACTATTGTAGTTTTATTCCATTATAGAATAAATTCATCTTTCCAACTATAAACCTTAAAAAAATCATTAAGGATGGATGGATTAAACCTTCATGTAGTGCTTAAAGCTTAGCTCAATAATGTCCCTCCTTAAAAAAGTATCAAACTCTATCATAACAGCTATAAGATATGGTTCCCCAAATTTGGTAGTCTTGAGGAGTCTTATCTTCTATAAGGCTTGAACAACACTATCCTTAATATTCTTCTCTTAAATAAGATGTGACTGTTATAGCACAATCTGTTTCTGCAAGTTTTATTAAGGAACATTAGTGCTTTTTTTTTTTCAAAAATCATCTTTTTTTCATAACTTTTGTAGGTGGTGGTGGTGACTTGGCATGCCTTTTACCCTTGTTCGTTGTAGTAGTAGTCTTTTCCATAAGATTAGAGAATTGCATAATGTCTCCAAGATCATCTTCAAGCTCTGAATGGGAAGGCTAGTGGTATGCTCATTTCTTTGTGTTTGGCTTTGTAGTCACAACTGGTGGTGTTGGAAAAAATCCGGTTCGAAATCAATTTTCTTGAATAGCGAAAACATAAAAAAAAATTAAAAACCAATTTGGTTTGTGATATTTATAGCACAAAACTTTTTCCTGAAATAATACTTGTGCTTTGAGCGAGAAGGATGTTGGATGTTCTCGACTTTTAACCGAATGACCTCCCCTATTCTCATACAATAAATTGCTCCGAGTGTGAGCTTGAATAGTTTCAAATCAAACAAAAAATGAGAAATAATTTTCTTTACTTTCAGTAGGAATGTAAATCTCTCTTTCAATAGAAATCGTTAGAATTATTATTCTTAGAAAATAGAACTTATTCTTAGGAAAAAAATTTCCACTACTTTCTGGCAGAGATGTCCATGGAACTAACAAAAAATTTGACTAAGGCAAGTGCACCTATCAAATAATAGTATAGTTATGGTGAGCAAAGATATCGTTCCTATGAGGACTAAAAATACTAGTAATTATTGTCTTTCTATTATTTAACCGAATAATTCGAGTGATTCATTAAAACTAAAAATAACTAAATTAATTAACTAACAAACTCAAAAAAGAACAAATCAAAAAAATAATCGACTAACAACTAAGAAGTGAAACAATACCCAGGAAATAATCTACATAGATTTCATCTGTCACTATCAATCTAAATTACGCAATTTCTTTACTTAGCACCTTGATCCGTAGAAATCTTTAAATTATGCTAATATCTCTTTCAAGCATAAGAGTCTTTCGAGCATTAGAGCAATTGACTCAATGTGGATTAATTGAAATTTCTTTCTGATTAAAACTCATATTATCGCATTAACTCGTGCTATAGATTCCCCTTTTAGATTTGACTCTAATCTGATAGACTTATGTTGTCCTATTTCTAGGATTGCATGCAACACCACTCAATTAAGCAAGATCTACTCTTAAACAGGGTTTGATTTAAGTACATCAAAAATGGATTAATAATCTAGAAATATCAAACCAATAATTAAGCACACATAATTGATAAAAAGAAATTAAGTATTTATTGCATAAAATAAAAATCAAACGACAGAATCTATCATGGGGTTCATCACCTTAGGTATTTAGAAAATTAGTTCATGCTTGAGAATAAATGTAACAACCCGATTTTGACCCTAATCGGAATAGTGGTTTTGAGACTACAAATCTGAGTCAAAAAAATATTTTAATATAATTTTCTGTGTTAATTATGTGTGACTTTGCATGTGTGAAATTTTCGTGAATTAATTTTATTGTTTGTGTGCTTAATTTCAGAAAATGGCTTAATTGCGTAAAATGAAAATTTGAGGGTTAAATATGAAAGTGCTCAATTTTTATTGTCTTTATAAATTGGAGGTTTTATGTGGCAATTAAGCCATTTTCCAAGTTAGTGGACGGCATTAGGTATAATATATAGTTTTCTTATATTATTAATATAATATATAAATGTTATAATAAGTATAATATATTAATATGTTATAATAAACATTAAAAGAAAGCCATTATCATTATTATTTTTACTTCATCTTCTTCACGAAACAAAACAAAAGAAAATAAAGAAACAAAGCTAGGGTTCGGCCATTGTTAAGTTTGATTCAAGGTGAGTTCTAGCTCGGTTTTTGATAATCTTTATGTTTTTGAGATCATTGCTTTGTATACTTCAAAACCCATGTCTTAATTTTGTGAATTGTTGATGATTTTGAAATGTGCCATTGATGAATGTTTGAGTTTCATGGTGTTAGTTGATGAAATAAGAAATATATGTGTTAGATTAACATGTTTTGTCTTTGAATTTTTGGTGAATTTGAGTAATTAAGGCTAAATTGAGAAAATAAATTTTTGAGGGACTAAAATGCAAAATAAATTAAATGCATGGACTTTTATGAATACAAGGAAGATTCGGCCTAACTATGTTGTTGTGAGATTTTGTGTATTTTGTGTTTTATGCAATAGGGAATAAATTGTAAAAAGTGTAAAATATTAGGGGTAAAATGTCAATTTGCCTATTTATGTGTTTTTGGATTAAATTGAATGACTTAGTGAATAAAAGGGTTAAATTTAAATATGTTTAGATCGAGAACTGAAGAAAACGGAATTAGATCGAGAGAAGTCGAAAGTAGTCGATTAGTCAATTTAGTCCGTCAAAATCCGAGGTAAGTTGATAAGCATTTAAATTTTGTTAAATTCAAGAATATATAAACGATATGTGGTAAATTGAATTATTTGATTTGGTTTATGCTTTGGTCGAATGTGATTATTGAGATAGGGATTTTGTTTCGAGTTTGATTCGATCGATAATTAATGTCTGAAAGTCTCATACGAACCCTAGGAATAGATAGGATACTTATGTCATGACATAGGATTTTCGATATGTGTTTTCGTGTAAGACCACGTCTGGGACGTTGGCATCGATTTGTGTTTACGTGTAAGACCCTTTCTGGGACAGCGACATCGATCTGAGATTACATGTAAGACCACGTCTGGGACGTTGGCATTGTATGAGCTTTCCGACTATCCGCGTATCCTTTTTAATTCTGAATGGTTCAACGGGCAATGTTAGGTGTGAGACCGAATGTGAAAACGAAATAAAAGTTTCAGGTATGTATTTATACCATGCTATGAAATTTAGGTAAGTATGTTTGTATTACCAAGTGACTTGGCTTATTGAAGTAATTGTGATATAAGAAGATTTGGCTTATTATTATAATTGTAACTTACGAAATGATGAATAAACATGTATATGAGCATTTAGGCATCTAACTTATTAAAGTTAAATGCTTTGTTATAGTTGATTTAGTTGGCTTGGCAAATTGGTTTGAAATTAATGTTAATATGAATAATGTTTGCTTATGACTTACTAAGCTGCGAAAGCTTACTGTGTGTATATTTATTCTTTGTTTTATAGATTTTGGAAGTGGTTACGTGCTCGGGGATCATCAGCAACACTTATCACACTATCGACAGTTTATTTCGGTACTTTACTAAGTTGATTTTGAATATATGGCATATATAGCATAGTTGGAATGTTGATTTTGGAACAAGTGCCTGCAATGTAATTAAAAGCCATGCGAAAATGGCTTATCTTCTTTTGATCAAGTTTAGTGTTTATGCACATAGTTGTAATGGTCATTATAATGAAGTTATATGTATGCACATTTGGTTTTGGTATAGGTCTATGATAGGTAAGTAAGTGTGATGATTATAACTTAAATATATATTGTATTCGGTTAATTGTTTAGTATATGTATAATGGTATGCATAAAGTGATGGATTAACTTAGTTATGAGATGGACTAAGGGTCGAATGTGTGTCTTGATATAATGGCTGATGCTAAGCATAATGTGCCGAAACCACTTTTTGAAAACAAAAATTGTGTCGACTTAAAAAATGAAAATTTGAGTCGCCACCGATCTTTTATTGAGGTGTGATCGGATCACCTTAAAAATGATTTTGGTCTACGAGTTTTAGAAAAAAACGAGTTCGAGAGTCAGTAACGCCCAAAATTGGTACCGAGTTGATTATTTAATGTCTTAAAGTCGAATGTCAAGAATTCGAAGAGATTAAAAATGATTTCCCCTTTTTATTAATGCCATATTTTAAAACAATGCTTGGATAGATTTGAGCGAATGTAAAAGGATTTCTCATCCCGAGGCAACAAAATATCGTATCTCATAAGTTATGATGCAACTTTTGAATTCCCGAGCATAAGCTAACCTTTAAAAATCTTTATTGTGTATTCAAACTAAATATTTGGCCGTTTTAGTTCGAAAAGAAAATCGAAACCCCGTAAGTTAGGGCACGGTTTCTCGAAGTTCCAAAGACGACATATAACTTGCTTTTAATCTTATTAAAAAGAACCATATATTTTGAAAATTAAAAAAATGGTCATTTCGAATTAACAAGAAAATCGAAACCCTGTAAGTTAGGGTACGATTTCTCGAAGCTTCGAAACTTGAAATATGACTTTATTTTAAGAAGATTTCAAATAAGAGTGATTATAAAACCGCCTTAAAATACATTTATTTGGTTTGTTTGAAGAAAAAAGAAGCAACGACTAATATCGATTATCTACATTGGAATTTGATTCATGATACGATAAAATAATGTGAGATGTAAAATTAAATATATTTAAAACAGAATAATGAAAAAAAATTTTAAAAAAATCAAGCATATTAAAGAGGTAAGGATTAAATTAAATTAACAACAAAATTGAAGGAAAAAATGAAAATAAAATAAAGCAAAGGGGCCAAATGTAATGCGCGAATAACTACGGGACCAAGTGGGAAATAATCCCCGTCCCTCAAAAATGCAGCGTTTCTACCTGGGCCGAAATGAAACACAAACAAAATGCAGAGCAAAATTTAAGAAAATGAAAAAAACTGATTTGAACATGCCACAAAAGAGGGAGGACCAAATGCACAAATTAACCCTTGAGACAAAGCACGCGGATCCTTCCCTCGGGTTTGGTCACCGCGCGGATCAATGCCAAAACAACGTCGTTTTGAGGCCACTGAAACAAGCCCCAAACGACGTCATTCAGAGGACATATAAAAGAGAAAAAAAATTTAAACCTTCATTTTTGTTGTTTTGTTTAAAAAAACATAAAAGAGAGGGCTCTTTTCTCTGCTAGGCTTCTTTCTCTGGCCACAGATCCACTAATCGGATGGCCATCGTCCACCGCGAACGACAGCTGTGCGCGACGGTAAAACCCTTCCCAGGTTAGTTTTTCTTCTTTTACTCTATTTTAATGCATATATTAACAATAAAACAAATATCTTTATATATATATATATATAAGCAATTTCGAAGAGGAAAACAGAAAGAAAAATAAGAAAAAGAAAGAAACATTTGCTGATTTGCTCTCTGATTTTTTTTGTATTCTTTTGAATTTTTCGTATCATTTACAGATTTTGTAATTGGCTTTTATAGCTGAAAATGAAAAAAAAATAAAATAAAATCTATTTTTCCTCTCCTATTTTTTGTTATTCTCTTTTGCTGCATGGTTGCTTTTGTTGCTGCTCATTTGTTACATTTGTTTTGCAAGTACAGCCAGCTGGAGGCGGAGATGCACGCGCAGGAAAGCTCGGCACATCACACGCGAATCGTGAATCAGCTAAACCTTAGCTCTGCTACCAACAATTGTAACACCCCCTAACCTCGAACCGTCGTCGGAACAGGGTTACGAGACATTACCGAACATATCATACAACTTACGAATAATTCATAAATAAAATAACATTTGTAATATAATTGAATAACTAAGTCCCTGTAATGAACTTTTGAAGTCTAAAATATGTATTAAAAGTGAAATGGGACTCGTTCAAGTACTCTATTTAAAAAAAAAAATTCAACAGCATTTCTGCTTATTTTCACATAAAACCCCCTGCAATTAAAACCGTATCATTTCCAAACATAACCAATTCAACCAATTCATTTCACCTTCTCTTCTTCTATTCTAAATATCTTCTAATCAAACTCAATCAATATAATATCAATTTAAATTTATCAACGTACTAATTAAATTGAAATGGATAAACTTCTTTCATTATAATTCTTAGACTTATAATACTAACATTTTTAACCATTTATATTCAAAACATAATAATCTTTATACACATCCTATGTACATACCATATTACCAAAAGAAAATATACATCACCAAAATTTTGCTGAAGTCGGGTTTTGCTTTGGATGCTAGTTCAGTACTTGACTTCTACAACCTGCGCACGGAAACAACCGTATGCTGAGTATGCATATACTCAATGGTATCACTATAATTCAATTTTATAATTAAATACATTAAATCACACACATACTTTTACATTACAATTATCATCACTTAATGAACAATTCAATCTTTTTATATTGTTATTTGATTATATGTATACCATTCTTATTTCTTTATTTCAATTCTCACCTTTCACATATGCCATATCATTCAAATTTAGTTTTATCAGTAAATTTATTTCATTTGTCCCTATTAACTTGACTCGGACTCGGCGGATACACAGATTTTAACCCAAACACACCAGTTTGGCACATTGTGCCTAAAACGATACATAGTACCTGATCAGTAATCAGTAATGGTAGCAGTAACAGTAACAATATTCAACACACAATGTGCTGAGTCTGTAACAATAACGGTAACAGTATCCGACACACAAAGTGTCGAATCGGTAACAGTAACAGTAGTCGACACATAAGTGCCTGATTAGTAAGCCGACAAAAACCCATACTCTTCCATATCCTATGGCATGCCAACTATATCCGACTAGCACGACTAGTTAATAGGGTATTAATTCACTTTTCAGTACAATTTTCATCTTAGTTCAGTATCAATTATAATTCCTTATTTCAATCAGTTTCACAGTATTGCAGTAATTCATTACTTCAGTAATTTCATAGTTCAATGCAGTACACATAACAATATTCAGTAACTTCACAATTTAATTAATTGCTCAAAAACAATATTCAGTATTCCATAATTCAGTTCAGTATCAGTCTCATTTTCAATACCCAATCATAAATTTTCATTTTACTAAACACTTACCTTAAAATGCTTACCACACATAATTAGTAAATTAAACACATAATAATAATAAAGTTTGAATTGTAGTGATACAAACCGGAATTATCTTCGAATTTAATCCTCGATGATCTTTTCTTTTCCTTTTTGGGTCGATGCTTCAGGCTCGATATTAGCTTTAAAGCTTTAAAACCTTAAACCCTAGTTTTTCCTTTCTTTCTCTTTTTCTTTTTCTTTCTTTGTTTCTCCCCTGTTTCTTCTCTGTTTCATCCCTTGCCTATTCTGTTTCTTTCTTTTCTTTTGCTTTGTTTTTTATTATTTCTTTACTTTATATTATAATAATATAATTTATTAATAATCATTTAATTAATAAATATCTTTTAATTATAACACAAGTGTATATACATACTTTACTATATTTGTACAACTTTATCATCCTACATTTGGCACCATTTTATTTATTTATTTTATATTTAATTAATTAATATTTATAAATATCTTTATACTTAAATTTTAAGTAATTATATATTTATTTTACAAGTGTATAAATATATGCATGACACATGTATAATTTTTACACCTTACATTTATCTTTTCTTAATTTATTCCATAATATAATAATAATAATAATAATAATAATAATAATAATAATAATAATAATTGCAACAACAATTTAATATAATAATTTAATTAGTAAATATCTTTTACTTAAAATTTAAGAAAATATACAATTATATTACAAATGTACAAATACATATATTACACATGTATTTTATCATATCCATACAATTGGCATATTTTGATTTATTTAATAATATAATATCATTATAATTTAATTATCATAAATTCATTTAATATAAAATATATTTAAATATCATTAATTATATAATTAAAAAGCCTCAACTTTGCTAAATGGCTTAATTACCATTTTAGCCCTTCTTACTTTCTTTTAATCTATAATTAGACTTTCACTCTTTATTCAATTTGATCCTTTTTCCTAATTATTCTTAATTAGACTAAATTCACCTAATTAATATCTAATTAAGCACTCAAATAAACTCATAATTACTTCTAATAATTATTTATGACTCAGTTTACTAAGACGGAGTCCCGATAATGTACTTGTCCGGTGCCCACAGATTTTGGGTCGTTACATTTAAGTTAAATATTAAGCATGCAAATTTGGTTACTTGAATTGTTATATTTTAATTATGTTGTATTAATATATATAAGCATAGTGCATGATTCGTTTTTGGTTTTATCATTTGTTAACTAAAATTAGAAATAAGTTTTTGTTCGGTAATGCCTCGTAACCCCAATCCGGCGACGGGCACGGGTTAGGGGTGTTACAATAAAAACATCCAAAATACAGTATAACCAAAAGAAATACAGAAAACAATGATAACTTCCTAAGAAATCAGTTGCGAATCTTCAATCTTGATGAAAATGTGCTTCCAAGTTAGCTTCAATGGTGTTTTTCAAGTTTTTTTTCTTGAATATTCTATGACAGCTCACTTCTATCTTCTTATTTTTGTCATATATATGTCTTAGAATGTCCGAAAACCCCAAAAATTATGATTTTTTGCAATTTGGTGTGCAATTCCTTGAAATTGACACGATAATATGATCTAGCCGTATAGAATGGTTTAGCCCGTGTGGCTCCTATAGCTTGCTCCAACACTTTGATTTTTACTCATTTTTCACTCATTTTGCTCTCAAGTGCTCTATCAAGCATTAAAACATGAATTTAAAATATTAGGAGTATAAAGTTCACAATTAACATCAAATAATCACCCAAAAATGCATTAAAAATGAAGTTAAAACATGTTACTTTTAGCACTAATCAACAATATTGAAAACTTATGCGAAACTTGTGTTTCTCTTGTTGTGTCCTTAAAGCCCTTCTAGTGCCATCTATTTATAGGGGGAGATGAAATAATCCTAGTTTAGCTAGTAAAATACAAATAATATTTATTTAACAGAAAAACAAGTGTCCTACTACTACTAAGACAAAGGGGCAACAAACCCTAGCTAAAAATACTAAATTTGTTGTCCCCTATACGCATCATGAGGGGATTTGTGCCTCTCATGTATTGCCTCCAATTATTTGTGCTTCCTGGACTTTTAACCCAACATTTTATACTTCAATCAAACTCAATACATGTTTTTCTATTTCCAAAAATAAATATTATTTATTAAATTAATATTTTAATTAAATAATTTTCTCAACTCAATTCTAATTCCGCTAAAATTATGACAATTTTACCATAATATAATCTATAAGAAGATATATTTAATTTTACATTTTAAAGGATTCACAATGATCAATTAATTTAATTCCATTTTCGAACTTCATTAATTCAATAATAATTCAAAAAATTAAATTGATTCTTAGGTCATTTCTATACTTAGTGAGAAACCACATTCATTTTTGAATGTAACACATTTCTCTAATTTTATCATTTCTATCAATTTATGTTCATTTAATTCAACATGCAATTCATTTATGGTTTCAACGAGATAGCAATTGATTGGACATATGTAATTAAGGTTCAAATGAATTATAATTAAGTTCCAGATTTTCGCCTATTAATTAGAAACATATTTAACCATGAAGTCATTCCACTATAGTATCGCGACTGAGCTCTCCCCAATTACATACCATTATGAAAGCTACTCGATTAGTGCTCGTCTAATGACCTTATCATAAGTGTGTTACTCTTATAGGATATCTTTAATCTCTTTGGGATAAATCTATTCTCCCAATATGATCATATTTTATCTCATGGTAACCATTACATCTTTCTTCTTGAAAAGCCGATTACTATCAAATAGTAATTAAGTCATTCATCACAAAGACAAATGACCGGTAGCCATGTTTACTTTTCATTTATCATGTAATGCCAATGAGAAAATATATCATTTACCCATGTCTTGAACTATGTATTCCACTATTGTGAATGATGCTACATATTGCTAAAGTCATAAACCCAACACACCATCTTTTGGTTCCTTATCTATTTGAATTTAGACTTTTATTTACACTAAAGTATAAGAGTCACGCATTCATAGTCTATCATCCACTGAGGATTAAGGTATGCCACACTATAAACGTCGCAAGTGAATAAATACATAAACGAATTCAGGATCTATTCTACTTGGGTCATGTCCGATGTATTGTTAGTCCAGTCAGTCACATCTTGTCAATCCAGTCAGTCACATCTTGTCAATCCAGTCAGTCACATCTATGTCTCTATCTTCTTGGAGTTATCCGTTCCGATGCTCAAGATAAAGCATCTCCCCAATTAGACTTGATAGACGGCATATTAGTCTTTCAATTGGTTTGCTCATTTTCGATTTGTCTAAGGATATGTTTAGGTTCATCTACTAATATAAATTGTCTTTCCGTATTACTATTTAACCACGTAATACCGCTTAGTATTAGTTAAACATTAGATAATTGGTGAGCTAATATTTACTTCTATTTTTCTTTGCATGCAAAAATTATCGAGGATAATATACAAAGGTTATTAATGTAATTCATGAATAATTTTATTAAACCAAACTATTTGAAAAATTATAAATTTACAAACGAAAATACTACACTTAAGACACCAAATCTAACGGGTGGTACCTTAGCTAACTATTTTCTTTTCACTTTACTCAACCTATATATTTTAATTAAGAAAAGTTGGGGAAGAAAGATTCCTTACTTCTAAAGCAAAAAGATTAGAAAACAAATCACTAGTAATTTCGTCTATTAGTTTGTCCAAACCAATATTATTAGGCTCAACGTGTATAGTACCAATATTCTCAAAATTAGTATCTAAATTCTCACGCTCATCCTCATTCCAAGTTTCAAATTCATTAGTCATATTTGTAGTCATGTAATTAAGCAGACCCGAGCTAAATTCGAACACTACTAAGTTCAAACTCAACTCGAAATTCACTTAATTTGAGCTTGATCAAATATCTATAATCAAATTCGAGCTTAATTAAGTTTTTTTATTTATATTTATACTCAAACTCGAAATAAAATCAATATATTCGAACCCAAACTCGTTTGTGCATCAAGCTCGAGCTCGTAGCTCGATTAAAAAAATATTAATTTTAACAAAACAATCACAAAAAAATGTGAAAAGTTGCACGAATGAGAGATGAATAGTTCGACAACACAAATAAATCTAGTAGCGAAAATCATCAATTAGGAAGTTTCAATTTGTCAATAACCCAAAAGATGACAAGCAAATGGAGGTGTAAGCCTAAAACATTTTAACTCGTTAATTTATTCAACGGTATAAATTTGTTACTAAATATTTAAAAAATATTAAAGTTTTGTTCGCATAATAAAAATATATTTGATATACTTTTAATGGAGTTTTTAGATTTCAGCTAAATTAGTTATATATGCCAAAAAATTTATTGGTCAAATAGGTTGATTTTTTGAAAATTTAGGAAAATATGTCATTTTTTGAGAGAAAGTGGGAAAGAGCGCTCAACTGGACACGTTTTTCCTTTAAATTGCATTTTCTAAATTTTTTAATATAATTAGTTTTTATTGGTTAAATAGTTAAATATTAGTAGTTTGGTCCCAAGTTTGATTCCTCTCTCACTCACATTTATATTTTTTATTTCATTTTGTTTTAAGCTTTTTATATTTTTAATTAATGTTTTAATATATTAGTTCTTTTGGTTAAATGGTTAAATAATAATGATTAAATTTTTAAGACCTAGGTTCAATTCCTATTCTAAACACATTTGTAATTTTTATTTCGTGTTGTTTCAAACTTTTTTATTTTTAATTAATAAATATATAGTTTTCAGTTTTTATTTTAATTCATCTTTTTAATTAATAATTATTTTATTTATAAAATCAAATAATTATTAAAAATATGATTATTTTAGTAAATATAATTTTATATGTGTAATATTTATTTTTCAATCCATATCATGACAGTAGTAAATTTTAGTATTATATATTTTTGTATGTGTATTTAAAATATTTCACATATAAACATAATGATATTTGAAATATTTTACATATAAAAATTAATAATTATATTTGAAATAATTATTTCATTTTATATTATTAGAAATCACTATACCCACAATATATGTGGAGAAAATATATATTTGACATATAAAATATTATATATAAAGAAAAATATATCAAAAAATTAGTTGATGTTTATATTATATATAAAGGAGTTATTAATATCAAATATTTTAATATAATGATATATGTAAAATATGTATTTATTATATAGTTACATAATTATTTTTTAATTTTATGAATAAAAGAATTACTAATTAAAAGATGAATTCAAAATAAAAATTGAAAAAAATATATTTATTAAATTAAAAACTTGAAGCACAATGAAATAAAATTACAAATGTGTTTAAAAAAGAGAATTGAATTTGGGTCGTAAAGATAAAAATATTGTATATCAAATATTAATCTGCACATGATTGGGGTGGCTTGTAAAACGAGAACGTAGGTAATGGGTAGGTAGGAGTTTAACCTATTATAGGTTTTGTCCCACCTAATAGTTAAATATTTTTAAACAAAATCTCTCTAAAATTATAAAAAAATAATAATTTCTGCTCTCAAGTTTGAATACCAACTTTGTATTTAATCATGAAGTTGTGTACATTCTTAAATCTAAAATAAACAAATTTTAGCTCAATTGTCCAAATATGCTTATTTTTCTAATTTAAGAAATGGAGAGAAATATTGGTATTAAAATAAAAAAAAAAGTCACATTTTCCATTAAAATGTGCTTACTCCAACCAAAAACAAATAAAAATTTCCATGAAATAATGACAAATTCTTTGTAATGCTCATCATGATTTGAAACCTAAATTGGGGAGTCTACGTAACTTACAGGTGTTTACATTAATCAACCACCACGTCAGCATTAACTGAGTAACACCTGATTGCCATGTGTACACGATCCAATTTCATACTTAATTTCTACTCCTGATCCCATATCTAACCCGGCTTGGGCCACAACCGAAGCCGAGGGAGTCACCTTTCTCCTCCTTTTCGGCGATCCGTTCACTGAGCCGGAGGATGAAGAATTAGACGGCTCAGGTGATGTCCTCTTTGATGTTACCCTCACTGGATCAGGCTCTCCGGAATTGACCCTCAATGGAAAATTCAACAAAGCCTTGGACCCGCGCATCCTATAAGCTGCTTTATCATAAGCCAAAGCCGCATCCTCAGCTGTTTCAAATGTACCTAACCAAACCCGAGCCCCATTTTTAGCCGGGTCCCTTATCTCAGCTGCGAACTTCCCCCACGGCCTTTGCCTAACTCCTCTGTAATGCCTCGCTTTGGCGGGAACCGCCGCCGGAGCAACCGTGTTCACAGCCCTATCTACTTTCCTTACCGGTGCCTCAAATGAGATCTCTTGCGGCTCCGGTTTTATAGGCAGGAAATTCATGGAAGAGTTATCGGAGGGCGCCCATCCCACGGTTAAAGCATCTCGGAGGAACCCGAAAACAAGCATGTCTTCAGAATCGTTTTCTTTAAGAGGGAGGTCACCCCAGGTTTCAGTCAAACATGGGTACAAGCGGTTGAAGCTTGAGCTCCTACAAACCATGGGGGGAGCCGTGGTTGTGGTAGTAGTGGTACAATCAATGGATGCATCGAGTCGGAAGTCTGATGGGTCGCCGAGTAAGTGTCGCCGAATTGAGTCCAACATTGCTAAGTCGGAATCATTGCTACTGAGATACATCTCCATAACGAAACCTGTTAAATCTTGAGTAAGTTTGTGATCGTGGGATTTGGAGTACGTTTTGTTTTGTTTTAGGTAAAAGATTGAATGAAATAAGGGAAAAAAAAATAAAAAAGAGGAAATGTGAGAAATGAGGAGTCTGAATATTCGTACGGCGAGGAAGTGGGTTTATATACGGAAACCAGATGCATGAATTTGGGTTGGCGGATTTTTCCTTTTTGATTTTTGTTATTATTAATTATTATTTTATTACAATAATAATGGGGTTTTATTTCCTTCATTTGATAATGTTGGCTTTTATTATTATTTTTCAAAATTGTTTATTGATACCTTTAAGGGACGTACTTCCTTGAAAGTTCTTTTCATACACGTGATAAATAATTACCATTCATGTAATTAATGTAATTAGTAAATTTTTTTATAGTTACAATATGATTATTTAATTTTTAATTTTTTAAAAATTAGTATAATAGTAATTTTAATACTCAACATTTATAAATTATGTCAATTTAGTTTTAATTTTTTTAAAAACTAATCCTCAACATAACACATTGTGTACTTTTTTTTAGTTTTGTTTTTTATGACATTAAAGGTTATTTTTAAAAGAATGAGAAGAGATAAAATTATTACCTTGTATTTTTTGTTGTTTTATTTTTTGTATATTTTCAATTAAATTTAATTGATAAATTTATTTTTTAATCTTTTAGGTGAAAGTGTTACAAAGAAAAACAAAACTATAAAAAATTAAATTACATAGTGTGTAAATGTTGAGGATTGGATTTTTAAAATTAAGACTAAATTGACACACTATATAAATATTGAGGGTTAAAGTTGAAATGATGTCAATTTTAAAAGTTGCCACCGTTAGTTAATTGGTGACAAAAAAAAAACAAAATTGAATGAATAACTAGGTGATCATTTTACAACTTTTTTATAAACAGATGACCATTAACTAAATGATAAAAAAATTACTAAAAATTAGATGACTATTAACGTAATTTAATTAATAAATTTGAATTTGTTTGCTCACTTCCAAAAATCCATGACGTCATCCTTTTGATAGCAACAATTGTCCGTTGTCCATTGTCGTGCCTAATTGCCCACTTGCTCTTCCCTCTTCAAGTTGATCGGCTGATAATATCCGTGCGTTATAAAAATTAAAAAATATATATATTATTAAATACTAAATTACAAAACAAAAATCAATCAATTTTAATTCTGAAAAAATTTTGAAGATTGGGAAACTTCAAAGATTTTAAACCAAATAACTTACAAAGGATGCTAAAAATTGCACTTGTATTTTTTTTTTTAAAAGAACTAGTAAATGAAACATTGATTTTTATGAATAAATGGAACATAGAAGACAAGATTGAGAACTTAAAAATGACAAGACAAGATTGAGATTTGACTTTCCTTGTCCAAAACGGATACATTGGTGTTAGACAAAACATATGGTAAAATAACAGCAAATAATAATAAGATTGGATAAGTCAATAAGACGATATTAGAAACGGACCCACTATTCCTCAATTTGCACTCCTTCTTATGTTCCTTCTAGGAAGGTGAGTTTATACTGTGGCTACACTTAATTAAGCATTCTCTCTTAATTAATCTCCACTTTAGTTAAAATTTTCATTTTCTTTTTGAGCTACTTTTGATTGCCCATTGGCTGCTGATGTATTGATGATTAATGGGATTAGCATCATGTTATATAGATTTATTGTGCACTAATGGATCTAAAATGTGATTGCCTTTTTACTAATGCCAACTAGTACTACCCAAGAATCTAAGACAACCCCATCTTTTATCCCTTTATGCTTGGCTATGAGTTTAGACAACTCTATTGCTGGTGTGAGTGAGAAGGATCTAAATTACTCATTACCTGCTCAAACTCGAAAATTTATTCAAAAAATAGTAGGATTTAAGAAGAAATATAGACCCAAAAATGAGCTTAAACAAAAATTAAAATCTGTTTTCTAAATGAGTCGGGTTTCGGGTAAGGTTTTTTTAACTTGGACTCGACTCGTCCTGAATCTGCCTAATTTTTTTCCTTGTTAATGTTTGTTGTTGTTTTGTTGTCATTTTGCTATTATATTGCTACTATCTTGTTTTTATTGTTTTATTGTTAATTTTGCTTCTATTTTAGAGGTATGTGTCTACTAACATGTAACTATCTTAGTGTTATTTAAGTATAAAGATTTTTTAAATGTACTTTCAATTTGTTGGGAAACATTTATTTTAATATTTCTAGTGTATTTGATGTATTATATTTTTTTTAAATTTGGTTTTATATAAAAATAATAATAATCTAAAAAAATTTATTACGGGCGAGTTGGGTGGACTCGAGTTTAGCATTTTTTATCTTGGCTGAGCTTAGATAAAATTTTAGGCCCACTTTTCGAGTCCAATCCAGGCTCAAAAAACAAGCTTAAATTTTAACATCGACCTAACCCGACCTATGATAAGATCTAATGTAGACTTCAATCGAATAGAATTTACTCGAATTATGAACTTAAATATAAATACTGATAATGGTTCAAAACATATTCAAGTTTGAAACGTTAGATTCATCTCATATTGCTAAGAAATATACAATATAAAAGAAATTAGATAATAAAATCTTTATAACATAAGATATACTTTAATGTGTTGATATAAGACTTAGATTGGTTTGCGATTACCACATTAGTAATTTTTATGTTGATAATAAAATTTCCATTCCAAATTTGTATTTTTTGGTTAAAATAAATAATTAAAATAGTTGAAGTGAAGTAGAAAGAAGAAAGGGATTTCACTGTATCATTCATTACAAAGTAGTGTAAAGATATTTGTATATGGGAATTGAGGGTTTTTACAAAATTATTATAAAAATAAAAATAACCAAAATATTATAATTTTTTTTATTTACAAAAATATTATAATTTTTTTATTTACCAAAATATACCAAAAAAAATTGTAAAAAGCCTGCACCGAATTGACAGCACCTTGGTCAGGCCAAAGCCATTGGCGGCACCAAAGGTGCCAAAGCCATTGGCGGCACCAATGGTGCCATACTGATTGGCGGCACTACTCGTGTTATAAACACGAGCTCTGTCTAGCTGAAGGGAGAAAAATCAGAAGAAAAAGAAGAAGAAGAAGAAGAAGAAGAGGTGCTGCGTAAAAGAAAAGAAAAAGAGAGAAAGAGAAGAGAAAAAGAAAGTACTTTTTTTTAAAAATAATTGATTATATTGTTGTTATTGTTTTGTATATTTTGTAATATTTTTTGTTTTAGTTTAGTTATTAAGATTAATAAAACTCAAATTGATAGTTTTAGTTAGTATTATTATTATTATTATTATTATTATTATTATTATTATTATTATTATTATTATTGTTCTTTGTTGTTGTTGTTGTTGTTGTTGTTGTTAGTATTAAGATGTTATTAATGTATTAAGATGTAACTTAGTAGTATTATTGTTAGTAAAAAACTAGTATTATTATTATAGTTAGTTAGTTATTATTTTAGTACAACCCTAATTAATAATTTTAGTGTGTATTATTTTGAGTATAAAATTATTAATATTATTATTGTGTTAGTTATTAGGATTAGTGGTTAAACAGTTTTCATGTACAAAATTGCATATTGAAACATTAATTTTTTTAAGTAATTTATTTACCGTTCGAGAATTTTTATGAGATTTTTTTTTGACAGATTAAATATTGAAGATGGATGCTAAGTTTCTTGTATGCGTTTATTTCGATGGAGTCATCTTGACAACAAGTGTTGGATGTGTATTTGAATGTCGGTAACAAATAGCAATGAGATTTAATAGAAATGTATCGTTCGATGAAATGAAGGCAATGATTAATGCAAAAATTCTTAGACGTTGTGGGAGAAGGATATCAAAATTTTTTTACAAGTTTCCAGTTTCGACAAATCCGGTCAAATTCGTCGAAATGGAACTTGTAGACGACGAAGACGTGGAGACAATGGTCGATCTCTACTGTGGGAATGAGAGTGAGAAGAATGCACTGATTCACTTATTTGCTGAGTTAGTTGGTATGGAGCAAAATGAAGATGTTAATGCATCTGATGGAGAAGACGGGGCTAAAGAACCGTGGATGGTGGCTCCAATATCATACGTTGATAGCGAATCAACTATGGGTGGGATTAGTATCGACCTGAATATTACACCCGATGTTGATATGGTTGGTGGTGAAGAAGAAGGTGTTGGCGAAGAAGAAGGTGGTGGCGATCATTGGGATGAAGAAGCCGATAGTGATGGTGATCCCGATGTAGACGATGTACCTGATGATATTGACGATGAAGATGTCAACAACGATGAAAGCATTAACGCTTCTTCGGTCGGGGAGCAGATGCGGGGTATTTTGATACACAATAATCCTGGGCCACACATGTTGCTCATAGACCCCGACGCAGTGTATGTAGCTGAGTTTCCGGAGTACCCTAAAATAGTTCATTCTCATGGGCTAGCCGTAACATCTGATGATGAAGAGTTATTCATAGGCCAGAGATTCAGGTGTAAAGAAGAGTACATATATGTCATTAAACGGTACAGCATGAAGATATCGGTGGATTATAAAGTCTCCGTGTCTACTTCGACAATATATGTTGGGGAGTGTTGGAAGGCAGCGGAAGGCTACAATTGGCGGGTAGGAGCTGCATTCATTAGAAGTTCTTAGATGTGGGAGATACGAAAATTTGTTGGTCCTCATACATGCACATCAACACGTATGACAGAAGATCATGGAAAACTTGATTCAAAAACTATTTGTACGTGTATTATGCCAATGGTGAACGACATGCCGACCATTAAAGTTTTGGTATTGATTGTCGAAATGCAAGCACGATTCTAGTATCGAGTCTCATATCGGAAGGCATGGATAGCTAAACAGATGGCGATGGAGCAACTGTATGGGGATTACGATTCATCATATAACGAGCTTCAAGGTTGGATAGCTAATATGCGGGAGTACGTACCAAGGACTGTGATTGAGTTGCAGACAAGGCCATTTTACGGCTCGGATGAACAGTTACGCCGGTAAAAAGGATTTTCTATCAGATGTTCTGGACGTTCGATCCATGTGTACGGGCATTTCCCCACTGCAAGCCACTTGTGCAGGTGGATGAGACCTGGCTGTATGGAAAATATACACAGATCCTACTTCTTGCAGTTGCTCAAGACGGTAACAGAAACGTGCTCCCGATAACATTTGCATCATCTCCGATAGAGGGAAGGGTTTAATTGTAGCTATTAGGCGTTCTAGTGTGCTGTGGAGATCCGTTTACTGCATTCATCACATTGCGTCTAACTTCCATAAAGATTATAAGAATGCAGACTGGAAGAGACAAGTCGTGGCAATGGGTAAATGATAACCTTATCTTTTCAATATAAATTGTAATGTTTGATGTTATCGACTTACTAGAACTTATTTTTCCTTAATACGTATGCAGCGTACGAGTTAGAGCCACATATTTTCCGGCAAAGAATGATCCGACTTGAGAGTGACATGGAGGGGCAGACAAACACATCTTTCCGACAATGGTTAGGCACAATGGAGCCGTGGCAGTGGGCTCAAAGTTTTGACGAGGGCTTTCGTTATGGCCATATGACCACAAACTTAGTCGAGGGGATCAACGCTGTCTTGTTGAAAACACGTCATCTTCCGATTGCATCGGTATTTTCTGCTACTTTCTACAGGCTGGCTACTTTGATGCCAAGAATGGGTCAGCAGCAAGTCGACTAGATTCAGGCGGGACACGTGTTTGTCGAACATGTCAAGGATGCAATAGTCACAAACCATCGGTTGGCGAGGTCAACGAACATGGAAATATATTCACGACGACTGGAAACATTTCGAGTTACTGAGACCATCAGTCGTCGACCTGGTATACCAACTAGGTCGTACGGAGTTGATCTCTGGAACAGACGGTGCGAGTGCAGGAGGTTCGAAACACATCATTATCCCTGCGCGCATGTCGTGGCAGTGTGTGCTAAAGTCAACCTTGATGTTGAATAATATGTCGATGATGTGTACACGCTGGAGTGCACATTGCGTGTCTGGGAGAATGAGTTCCCCGTCCTGCCTGACCTATCTACGTGGGAGGTGCCGCCAATGACTTTCGAGCTTCTCTCGCATGAGGCTACGGAGGAATTCAAGGGTCGTCCATGATCAAGCGAAATCAGAATGAGATGGAAATTAGGGAGAAATCTGACGGAAAACGTTGTGGAATATGCAGGTTAAGTGGTCATAGTCGGAATAAATGCCCTAACCGAAACTTTAATGTTGGACAGTCATCCGGATCGGGTCGGAATTGACCTAATGCTGTAAAATTTTTATGTATATTGTTATAAAAAGTATAATTCATTTAAAATAATTTTTATTATTTGGCTTATGCTTATGCTTAAATTGTATCCAAATCGTATCCAAATTAAGTTATAAAATACCATGTACGCATTTGGAATTATTAAAATTATATCGACAATAGAGGCATTTATAATTGGATTCACCTTTAATATAATGTAAAAATAGAATAATTAAATATATACAAAAAAATTCAGAAGTAAGCAAATATTAAATTAGATATATTAAATTTATACAAAAAGTATATTAAACCCCTAAAATTGATGGTTCGATGGTGTTGTCCTAGGGGTATACCTATTCGGAGGTCGACGATCACGTTCTGGGCGACGACCAACTTCATCATTCGACGCAGGTGGGGGTGTGCCAAACATAGAGGAAAAATCATGTGGCTCGTTCGCCACCGACGAACTGGATCCGGAATGAGTCCTATGATGCTGCGGATACGGGTCAGATGGGTCGGGCATGCCGTACTGCAACGGGTAGGATCCAAACAATTCAAAGTCGTAGGCGTATTCATCCCCTGCGAAGCTTGGAAAATAGTCACCGCCCACCAAATCTGGACGATAGCTATGTGAATCCACATTTTCCTGTGATTGTTCGGGATCTGGCTGGGGCTCCTACTCGGGCTCTGCTGGTTGCGGACAATAATATGCCACTGGATCCATCGGGCTCGCTGCGTTCGACCCCCCAAGTTGCTGTATGTGCGAGGGGATTACAGTCGACTGGCCTCTAAGTATATATGGCTTCCCGCAACTATAATACCATTGTATATACGATAATGATGGTTGCGGGTCGGTAGCCATAACCATCTGAGGTATTCAACGCAATCGATCGTTCCACAGTGCCACAAATTTTTGGTGCTTAATTTCTCAATCCAATTGAAATCTTCCTCTCTTAGTCATGCCGTGAACTTCCCCCACCAGGCACGGTGGATCCGGGATAGGTTGGATGCAGCGAAACTATCGTAGCACCTGATCTCGGTGATACCACTCGACTACGTTGAAATTGATAATTGGTGCGTTAGTGCACCATATGTGGGAATCAACGTATGCGGACGAGGGTACAACATTCGTAATTTTCGGCCTACGGTATGGCATCCATATAAACTGCATGATTAATAACATTGTAACGAGTTAGAGCCATAACATGTGAGTAAGATATAGAAATAGAATAGATGTCATGAATATTAGAATAGCAGCTTACCCCTTCCCGGGCATGCTGTTCAATCATGAGGCGGTATATCGGGACATCATACGACTTCCCGATGCCTGGACGAACAGTCCACCTACAAAAAATAATATAAGGTTTAGGGTTGGTAACATTAGTCAATATATTATGACTACAAATAATGACAATTTATATTTTATCACCTGAGTGGCAGTGGATACACATACGGTTGGTGACTAACGGATGCCAAAAACGGCAGCCGATAAAGTGCCCAGGACTGCAGCAGTATGAGGCATCCGCCGATGTCGAAAACATTCGGGTTTGTCGCTCGACAAAGCTCCCGGTACAACATTGCTAGAACGGCGGAACCCCAGCTATACGACCTAGCAGTGGACAAATCAGCTAACAGGGGCAAGTACATCAAATGCACATTGTCGCCGTTTGCATCAGGCATCAGTACTGCCCCTACCATATGCATGATGTACGCTCGAGCAACGCACATCAACTCACATTCAGTGGCATTCGCTGATAATTGTCCAATTTTGGCTTTTAACCATGTAAATTTTATGCCGGAAAAATATGACTCACCGTCACTTAACGAGTCTCCTAGGAGCTGATAACAAAGTGCAGTCAGATTGGTAAATGAAAATACTCCCGTTACGGGACTCACGTCAATTGGGAGCCCAAGCTGCAATGCAACATCCTCCAAGGTCACCGTGCACTCCCTGCACGGAAAATGAAAAGTGTGGGTCTCCGGGCGCCACCGCTCCACTAGCGCAGATAATAAATCAAAGCGCAAGTCAGAGGACCGGATCAATGCTACTGACCCAAATCCGGCTAGCTCCAAGCACGACATCAATCGTGCATCCGGAGCTTTCTTTAAAACACTCACACGGCCCCTTAATACTCGGAACGAGTCCTGATAGTGTTAAATTAAAGAAAATATATTACAATAACATAATTTATTTGTATATACTGTGTATATCCTTTTTAAATAAATAGAACTCGTGATTAACAAATAATAAATCATACCGCGTTATTAGCCGCATCAGATATGTGTTCATCGTTTCCAATCAATTGAGCCATTGCGATGCCTGCAAGTTGAAAAAAAGTTAGTAAAAAAATCTTACTTCGGCCATTTATTCGTATTTTTTTCTCCGCATTTTATTCCTTTAAAAAATATCATAATTTCTAATTTTATAATTTTACATTATTTCAGTGCATAATGTTTGAAATTTATTAATTTATTGTGTTATTTAAATTAATTTGGTGTAAGAAAATAACCCTTACCCCTGCCCTTTGCTCGTATTATTTTCTCGATTTTTATTACTTTCAATAAAAATATATTATTTTCGTATTTTATTATTTTATATTATTTCAGACATTTTCTTTGAAATATTTTGTATTAATTATTTCTAAATTTAAAAAAGTTAATAATACACTCTTACTTTCGTCATTTGTTCGTATTTTTTCTCCGCATTTTATTATTTTAAAAAGATCATAAACTTAGTCTTTTATAATTTTACATTATTTCAGTGCATAATGTTTGAAATTTATTAATTTAGTGTGTTGAAGGGAATAAAAGAAAATAATAAATAAGGAGGGCTTAAAAGGTAATTAGCCACATATTGGTGCCGCCTTTTTATTCCCTCCATCACACTCTTTTTTTTTCCTCTATTATTTTGGTAAATAAAAAATTTTAAAATATTTTTTATTTTTTTATTTTTTGTAATATTTTCGTAAAAACCCAAAATACCCTTTTCCCTACCCTTTGCTCGTATTATTATTTTCCGATTTTATTACTTTCAATAAAAATATATTATTTTCGTATTTTATTATTTTATATTATTTCAGTACATTTTGTTTCAATTATTTTTATTAATTATTTCTAAATTTTTAAAAAATTTACTAATACACTCTTATTTCGCCATTTGTTCGTATTTTTTATCTGCATTTTATTATTTTAAAAATATCGTACTTTTTAATTTTATAATTTTACATTATTTCAATGCATTATGTTTGAAATTTATTACATATACAATTTTTTCGCATTTTATTATTTTCGTGAATATACAATTTCTTTTTTCTTTTCGTATTTTATGTTTTCTTAAACATATTTCTTTATCATTTTACTTTTAATGTTATTTTCCTAAAATAACTAATTTCAACTTACTAAGTAAATTTCATAAAAAATCCCTAATCACAAATAATGACAATGTACATATCATGAATTTTTTCATTATAAATATATTTCATAAAATATATATGCTAAATAAAATAATAAAATACGATAATGTACATAACATAAATTTTAACACACAAATATTACAAAAAATTAATTTATAAAAATTACCTTTTTTTTCTTTTCTTTTTTCCTTTCTTCCCTCTTCTTTTTTTTTTCCCTCTTCTCCTTTTCTTTTCTTTCCTTCTTTTTCTTTCGTTTTTCTTCTCCTTTCATCTTCTTCTTCTTTGTTTTTTTTTCTCTTCTCCTTTCATTTTCTTTCCTCTCCTTCCTTTCTTTCTTTCTTTCCCTCTCCTTCTCCCCCCCACCACCGGCTGGTCCCTTATTACACCATTGGTGCCGCCAATGACATTGGCCTGACCAGGGTCTTGTCATTTTCGGTGCAGGCTTTTTGCAGGTTTTTTTTTCTGCTTTTTGTTTTTTTTGGTAAATAAAAAAAATATATTTTGGTAAATAAAAAAAATTATAATATTTTGATATTTTTTATTTTTTTATAATAATTTTGTAAAAAACCCGGGAATTGAGACTTATTACTATTATTCACAGTGGCAACGCCCACCTCGTCTACCAAACTACAAGTATAACCTTTGAAATTGACCAAACTTTGTTCGGTCATAACATTGACCATTGACAACAAGAAAAGTTCGCTTTCCATTATATCTGAACCTTTGAAGCATTGAATGTGGCCACCACGTGCCAGACATCCCCACGTGCGGGTTTCTACATTCCACACCGCAATGTTTGAGTCTACTATTTATGTTATGTCACGACAAAAACAGCATCCTCCTTTGTCTTTGAAATTCGACATTAATAATGGAGTTCTTTTTGCACGCATGCATTCTATTTATTATTTTGAATACAATTCTAATCCATTTTTTATTTATTTAATCATCAAGTTGTCCATCTTCTTTAATTTTTTTTTAAACTAAGTTGCATTTCTTTTTTTCTATTTAGGTTGCATTTTTTGAATAGCAAATGCAGAATGAACTTTTTTTTTATGGATTTTAATTTGATTAAATTATTATAATATAATAAATTTCAGGTGTGAACCATTTAATGAAGCCGTTAATCTTGAAATGAAGTAAAAAAAAAAAAAAAAAGAGGGAGCGATTAACAGCTGCATTACGTTTCTATTAACATGATTAAGGCTTAAAGCAACAACCTGGTAATCCATGCTCTCAAAAATAGCGGCCTAGACTCAACTTTTTGAAAGGATTAAACAACACAGAATCCATGACCAACTAATGCAAAAGATATGTAGTTAAATAAAACTAAAGAATTTGTCTGCTAATTGTTTCATGTCAATCTATTGCTACTTAAATGCACCCGTAAGGAATCTCTCTCTCTTTTTTATTCATTATTTTGACTGTTTTTCAAAACTTCAACTTTCAAACCTTGACGATAATTGATGAGATCTGTACCCACAATTACATAATATCAATACCGAACCCATACGTAAGGCCATTTTTTAAAAACCTTATAACCATTAAAATACAATCTTTTAAAAGAGTAACGGTATTTTTATTCTTTCTTAAGATATATTCAAAAGGCTACGGTAGGGTTGTTACTTATTGAAAGAGAAATTGCAGGTTTTCTTTTTAATATAAAAAAAATTGATATGATAAATGTATTTTCTATATTCGTTTTATGTTAAATGAAAATTAATTTATTCGGGGTTTGTAGTTATATTTTTTAACAATATCATTTTCAGTATTTCAACTTGAATTCTTTTTATGTGAGTGTAATGTGTCTTTATTCTACACGCAATACTTACACCATGTTTAGTTGGTTATAATGGCCTATTACGGCCTACATTGAATCCATTCCTATTCAGGGAAGAGGTTGCATAGCCATTCTCTTCCCTCACCACTGAATAGGCATTGAATATGAGTTTTTTCCCTTTTCAATTTTTGCCCTCACCTCAACACTATAGCCCTTCTCACCTAGCCTCCCTTATTTGCTTCGCCTCCAGCCACTTTCGTTCCTCTGCTCTTTCACGTCAGTCGATTGAAGTTATCATCCTCCGTTCTTTCTTCTTTTTCTTTTCCTCAGTCGATATTACCTTAAAGCCATTAGTTCCTCCTAGACGGTTGGAAATGAAACTGTGGAGGTTGCCAAGACAGTTCTCGAAGTCGCCGACATCGCTTGGAGCACCATGGAATGTTGCACCACTTCCACCACCTTCACAACCTCGACGATAATTCTCCTAAAAATCATGACGCTTTCAATTTTGAAAAAGAATTGATGTAACAACCCATTTTTAGTGGTGTCAGAAATAGTGGTTTCAAGACCACGATTCCGACGAGTGAGTAAGTATTTTAATATTTATTTAAGGTCTATGGGGTTATATTAGAGTCACATTAAAGTTTCATTAAGAAATTTTGAAGTTTAAATAGTTAATTAGGTAAAAAGTACTAAATTGTAATAGAAGCAAAAGTTGAATTCTATTAGTTTTATGGGTTATTTGGCTATGGAAAGGAAAGCTAATGAACTTAGATGGTAATTATACCATAGATGTTGATAGAGGACAATTATGGACATGTTTATGCTAATATTTAAGTTATAACATAAGAGCAAAAGAGTAAATAATTAAATAAGAATGAAATAAATAAAACAAAGCCTATCATCATCTTCTTTTTTCTTGTTCAACCAAAAACACCATTGAAGGGGGGAGAAAAGCTTCGTTTTTTGTTAATTCACTTGCATGGTATGCATTCAAGTCCCGTTTTTAATAATTTTTATGTTTTTGAGCTCGTTTTAGCTTAAACTACTTAGCCCAGGGGTTAAATTGCAAAACTATTTAAGGTTGAGGGATATTCCATGAATGAAATTGATGTGGTTGTGATATTAATTGATAGTTTATTAATTTTGATTGTTAAATGACCATGATTTGTTAAGTGGATTTTTATGAATGTAAGGTTTAGGGATTAAATTGCTTAATTGAAGATTTTTATGTATATTGTATGAAATAATGGAAAATGTAGATTTTGTAAGCTTAGGGAAGAATTGGTTATCATGAGTTTAAGTTAAAATGGTTAAATTTCAAGTTACGAGCTTAAGGACTAACTTGTGAAAAAGTTAAAATTGGAGGGTAATTTTGTAATTTCATGATAATATGAATTATAGATTGAATTGAATACTTTAGGTTATTTGAAGTACTTAATTGAATAAAATTATCTATTTAGATCAAGATAAACAACAATCAGACTTAAATCGGGGAAAAACAAAAGCTTTGGAATAGTCTTCAACTCTACTTTTGGCGACTATAGTTATCGAGGTAAGTTCGTATTAATTATAATCTTATTAATGATAGTTTGATTGATTATCAGTTTTATTGTGTGAGTTATAAATTGACTTGAATATATATATATCGTTGTTTTGAATAATTTACGGTTAAATAATCTTATTTGAACCTTAAGAATTCTTAGGATACGAATGGTATGTCATTAGGGATTTCATGATTCAGGTGCTAGTCTTGAATGTCCTACCGATGACTGAAGTCCTGAATTTTTTGCGGATTCTCCATAGCTCGGGTAAGCAGCATCGTGTAGCTAACATTTCGACCCACAACTCGTGTGGCAGACCCATTTCATAACTCGTGTAATCGCTATTGAAAAGGAAAGGTTACAGCTATATGGAAAGGCACAGTATATGTGAGCATTCCCGAATATCCAATGAAATTCTAGATGGTTCAACGGGTAAGTAAGGGTTAATGGCAAGGTATGTATACAATTGGATAATTGATAATAATATTATAAAAAGGTAAATTTGATGAATGCAAATGATTAGAATGGAACAAAATAAGTATGTGATGAATGATATGTACATGGCGATTCACTTATGATATGGTTGATTTTCTATATGTGTTATGCATGAGCTTACTAACTTGTGAATTTGGTGGTGTATATAGGATTTTATTAAGCTTATGAGTATGGTAATGATGTTATGCATATTTCATTAAATAAGTTTAAGAAGGGTAAGTTTATGTTTGAGTTTATACGAGCTTACTAAGTACTGGTTGCTTACGTAGTTATTTTCCTCTATTTCGTAGATTGTTGGAAGTTTGATCAATTAGAAGCTTGTCGGAGTTCTATCACACTATCCAGCAATCACTTCGGTAGTTTTTGAGTTATTTTGGCTAAGGTTATAAATGGCATGTATGGGATTTTATATAATGATAGCTTTTGAATATGCTAATGATCAATTTGGTATGAATATGACTTTTATGTATACATTTTGTTTGTGTGGACTTATGGTATTTTGGAAAGTTTATGTCCTTTTGTCACTTTTAAATACTTTGTAATATTTGGTGTAGTTGGTTTGTTTATATATTAAAAGCCATATGAATATGGTTATTTTGGTATGTTTTTTATGAAAGGTGACTGGTTTGACAATTGATGTCATTAGGTAGCTAAATTGACTATGTTTTGTGCTTGAGTTGTGGCATTATAGATTTGTTTTCATTGAAGTTGTTTTGGTATAAATGAGGTGCCTTTGAATGGCATATTGGCTAGGAGAATTAGATTAAATGAATTGAGGAGAGTCAAATTGAATGAATTGGTATGTTTATATGTGTTTGAAATGTGTTTAGGTCTGTTGAATGTATGCACAAATGGAGTAGATGGATGGGAAAGTTTTGGACTTAAAATGGTTTGTTTATAGGGTTAAATTATGGAGCACACGGCTTGGAACACGGGCTATCACACAGCTATGTGACACACACGGCTTGGTTACACGACCGTGTGTCACTTTTTATTTCAAGTATAGTTATCACCTGGTTTAAGACATGGCCGTGTGTATCAAGTCAGAGAGTTACACGAGTTATGACACGGTCGTGTGATCTAAGTCAGTGAGTTACACGGTTTAAGACACGAGCTGGGACACGGCCGAGTGTCTCATTGTTTGAACACTACACGGTTTGGGCTATGTCACACGGCCGTGTGACCCCTATTTCCTAAATTTTCAACTTTTCCTTAGATTTTCTAAATTGTTTCAAATTAGTCTCATTTTGATTCTGAACTGTTTATAATGCCTCGAAAGTTTAATTTAAGGCCTAAATGTGTATGTTTGTTGGATTTGTTAAGATTTAAATAAATAATATTAAATAGCATTATTAAACTGTTAAGATGTTAATTGTTATGATTTTTATGGTAATGCTCCGTAACCCTAGATCGACAACAGAAACAGGTTTAGGGTGTTACAATTGAAAACCCTAAAATTTGAAAATCAACATCTCAAGAATCTTCTGGATCAGAACCTTAAACTCTTCAACATCTCTATGAATCTCCTGTTTATTTAGATGATTATCCTCCTAATGTACATAAATTTCATAACCCTTTATTCATGTTTGATTTTCTTTTTCTTTTTAATTTCTAGACCTAATTATTTAATTAATTGCAGCTCTATGCTCAATTGATATCTACCATGGAATCTAAAGGCTTTTTGCTCGACTCAAATCTCTTAATGGATCCAATACTAAAATCAATTTCCATTCAAGGAAGCTATAGGTTCTTATATTATTATTTTTGTATCAATTATTTGCACTTTTGATATCTTATATAACTTTTTCCATGAATGAAAGTAATGCAACAAGAATTTCTTAATTGAACTGATAAATTATCATTGCATCAAGTTGGATTAATAACTCGACAATAATGTTGATGCAATTTTTTGTCCTTTTCCTTTTATTTATTGTTAAAAATGTTGATATTAATTGATTAGTTACCATGGATTTTTTTAATTTGATTTTAAATAAGGGGATAATAAGCATTCTATTGAAATTTTGATTAATGTTAACCGAAATGAATCAAGTTGGTGGGTATGGGTAACTGATGAAATGGTTTCGAGCAATGTTGAAGAGTGGAGTGGAATCGATGATGAGAGTTATACTGTTATTAATGAAGAGCATGTTGTGGATGCGGTTGCTAACTTTATAGCCAAATGCAAGCTCAGGTTTTTGGCTGCCGAATCTGATTTTTATCCTTTAATTTCAAGATATATGACATGTTATATACGACTTTCTCATGTTTGTTTGTGTTCCCAGTGTTTCAGGCTTTGACACCAGAAGAACTGTAGAAAAGTAAGTTTTCTACTTACTTCACCTGCCTTTATGCCTTTACTACGTTAATAAACTTATTTTTTTCCTTGCAAAATGGTTATTGTACTAGATAAATGCTTCATGATAATTGACGGTGAATCATGCAGTTTCATTCTTTTAAGAAATCGTAAATTTATGTTAGAGGATAATTAAATTATTTGTTTTGTTAATGATATTCTAGTATATTAAATATGCATTGCAATTTAAAAATAATAATGTAGGCTATATATTATTTTAATAATAATTATATTAGGAATGTTATTAAATTATATATTTTTATTTTATTAAATTATATTTAATAATAATCCTATTAAAATTTAATAACAACAACAATAATTATCTACCTAAAAATATTTTGCTAAAGGTATTCTAATCATTTCAGTTTTTTTCCTTATGCTATTACAATATCTATTTCATTCAGCCAAATACAAGAATACTATTAATAGTTCTATTCCATTATAAACATATTTGATTCCCCAAAATATATATTTTTGGTCCATTAAAATTACTAAATGTTGGATACAATACACTTGCAAATAAGGAAATTAAACAACTAGGAATAGTCCTACATAAATAAAATATATTATGGGTTGTAATGTCTTTACCTGTTGAAAGATCAGGTTGAGAAATGCTTCCAAGACATGCTAATTAAAGCATCCTTATACTTATTGCCTTATCAGAATACGTTCTTCAATAACCTAGAAGTCATACTATGGAGGAGTATTCAACTATCAATGATCAAAGAAGATAAATGGAGGTTAGAAACCGTATCAATAGTCATAAAATGTATAATGGTTCTATCACTAATTGAGTAATGTTTAGATCCCTAGTCAAATTTAGTCCATTTTTCAGAATAATCTTTTAGGACAGTCCTAACACTTACTCTACCAATGTGTTCTAAAGAGATCCCTCAAATAATTGGATTTGCAAAACAGTCTATTTGCTATTAAAGAGATAGTAATACAAAATTACAGCTAGACAAAATCCATAATGTTGTTACAAAAAACAAAATATGAGTGAAAATCCAATAAATTCCGTTTATCAAATTAATTCTTATATTATTATTTTATTATATCACAATTAAAAAGTTAAAAATTTAAAACTTTTAGGTTAGAAATGATTTCTTTTTTACATGCGGTAGGAAAATAATTTAAAAAATAAAAGATCAAAACATCATGGCAGACGATGGTTCCCCCAAAATGTGACATACCAAAACTCCACCGGGGAAAGTTGCATCTTTTTCTCCCTTTGTCACAACATTTTTTTTTTTTTTTTTTGATTTTCAATGTCACATATAAATAGTTGATCTTTTAGCTTTTGGAAGTGATATATTTTACAAATACATTAAAATTGGTTATATATTTGTAAGTAATCTTTCATCTATATCTATAAAAGGAGTGGGCGTAATAAGATTAACAATATAATCATTTGAAAGTGACAATTTGTATATTTTCATTTCAGAAAGCCATCCATTTAATCCAGAAAAATGTACAAAGAATTGGAAATTATTTCAATTCTTTATTTCTTTAATTTAACAAATAATAATATGAGGGAGACTTAATTTTATATTAATTTTGCCCTTTTCCCACTTCATCTTGATTTCATTGCGATTAAGACTTCTCAACCATTGGCTGACCCTAAAAGGAAATAGACAAATCAACCAACGGCAATCATAAAAATGAAATCCAAATAATTACCAATAAAACATTGATTTAATAGTAAAGACTAATTACGATAGTGTCTTCAATTTTTTATTGTCTAACTTTTAAGTTTATTATACGTATTTACAGGCGGTGATTTTAAGTTTAAATTTTATTTTAGATTTAAGTCGTGTACAATCTATTTAAATTTATTTTGATTATTAAATTATTTTTTGTAATAGTTAGAGTTAATGATTAGTATAACGGCAATATACTTTTTTTTATTTGTTGCTAAATATTTACTTTTAATCTTTTATTATTACTTTACAGGCCCTATTTGTGAAATTTAAAAATATAAAATGTTTTCCTTTGATGTATCATGAAGTGTAATTGTACCTAAAAATGATAAGATTTAGGTTTTAGATATTTATAAATTTTGATTTAAATCTCATCATATATAAATCATATGCCGGTTTTAATCCATTCCTCGATTATAATGATTTTGACATATGTTATGCATGATTAAACTTATAATTATAATTGCACTTACCAATTTTTTATAAAATTAAAATACAAAAATGAAATTAAAGCCACCCATAAGAAAAGCACGTGTTTCTTTTCTATCTAATTTAATGCAGTATTGTTTGGTAAGGAGCTCAAATCATATGAATCATCACCGTATATTTAATGTCCACATTTTAATTTAATAAAAAATAAAATAGAATCAATAGCAGACATCAGGTTTTGCGGTTTAATTAGATGGCGTATTGCTGGAGATTTCATTTAATTATTGAGAAAGGTGTTTGTGATTTAACAACAAATGAAGAGCTTTCTATGTCAAAATCAATTCAACTATCTATATATATATAATGTTTTTTGGTTAATTACCTGGACGTCCCAAATCGTATATAAAATTCTGAATTGTTCAAAACTTTAAAACCTTATAATTAATTGCAATTAAAATTTTGCTTTATAAAATAAAAAATCAATTAAATTTATAATGAAATTTTACTCAATTCAATTCTTAAACTTTATAAGGTTTGATGTAAAAATGGAATGTCGATAATGACAAGAAAAGAGAGAAAAATAGAACACATAGATTTTACGTGGAAACCCTTTTGGAAAAAAACCACAATAGAGAAGAGAAAATTCACTCTATCAAATTCAAATGATTACAATGAGTATAGACTATGTCTATTTATAGGTTTAGAAAACATTATTCTAATCAACATCTAATAGAAGTAATGAAGTAAGGTTGAAACACCTTATTTAAATCAATATCAAACAGAGTAAGTAAATTTCTATACGGACTTTTCTTGTGCAGTCTGTACCATACCTCGTGGATCCCCCTATCTTGCCACTTGTATTTTATTTTAATAAGAATTTGGGTCACAACTCTAACATTTGATCAAGTTTTACTGTTACATTCTGCTAACATGATTAATGGAGGAAATAGATGGTAGCACATGGTGTGATGTGTCACGTGTACATAATGCTACCATGACACTTTGTCACATCAACAAAAGTTTTTTCTTTAAACCTCCATAAATAAATAAAATTTAGAAGTCATGAATGACTTGGACAACCATTTGTTCATGTACATTTTAGGAAGTCCTTTTCTAAATTAGAAAAAATTATTAAGAACCATAATAAATTGTAAAAAAAGTATTTGTTCATGTATGATTAAATAATATTGTAATTAATAGGAATCAAAAAGAACAATTGATTCAATGGACTATTATGTTGTTTATCAAGTCCAATGGGGGAGATGCATTGTTCTAGAGACTAGTATGTTGTTTATAAAGACTTAAGTGTGATTATCTAGGTTGACAATACATCAGGCATGATCCAAGTTGAATTTATCTTGAATTCATAGGGTGACTTACCTCAATCCTAAATAAGTGTCTGACCATGTGTATGTAATTCATATACTTTGATATATTGAAAGCCTATGCTAAGTTGGCATTAGAGTCGAAAACTAGTATATTGAGTATATTACTTGTGTATGGCATGAATCCACCTACAATAATGAAATTCATAGCTCGTTTAAAAATTAAATGGTATCATCTCATCCATATTGCATGAATTATGAAAAAGGAACGTCGACATGAGTCATTCGTGAGAGACAAATGATTGTTATTACTATTTGTTAGTAATAATCTTTTTCATTGTGGAATGTGCAATGGTGATAATGAGATAACATAAGATCATATTGGATGAACCAATTTAAACCAATGAAATTAAGGATATCCTATGAGAATAACACACTAATGACAATGTTATCGGACAAAACATAAATCTAAGCTGCTTTCATAAAGGTATATGATAGGGAGTCTAGTCTAGCACTTTTAGTGAATTGACTCCATAATTAAATAATTTTGTAATTAATAGAAGAAAACTTGGAACTTAATTAAAAATTATTTAAGCCCTAATCATATATGTTTCATTGATCCCTTCGTTAGCTCAAACATCCTTCTATGAATTGCAATTAGAAGCGATACGATAAATGAATTAAAACGACGAGAGAAAATTAAATTGCATGAATTACTATCCGCAATAAATGCAATTTCTAAAAAAAAAGAAGAAAAGAGATGACTTAGAACTTAATTGAATGTAATTAAATAATTGAGTTCAAAGTAGAAATTAAGTTAATTAGTCATCATAGTTTTATTGAATATAATAATAAAATTTGTTTACTCATAGATTCTAATGCATAAAGTCATCATAGTCATCATGACATTGACGAAATTAGAATTAGGTTGAGAAAATAAATTAATTGAAATAATTGATTTTTAATTAATTAATTATTATTTTGGGAATAGAAAATTTGAATATTGGGTTGAATAATTATATGAGCTTATTTTGATTAAAATTGAACTACACATATAATTGTACCTAATATATGAAAGACCCGATGAGCTCATTTAATATAGGGGTGGGTGGAACATTAGGAATCCCAGTGTGTGAGCCGCCCACCACACTGAGTCCTAGAAGGGCTCTGGATTTTCTATTAAAATATTATTTTTCTCTTTTCCTATTCTAATAGAATTCTTATGTTTTTTCTATACAAGTCTATGAGATAATTGAATAAACACACAGTTGATATGTGGATAATTTGTCGAAATTTAGAGAAATTCATTTAGATACAAAATAATTTCTACTGTTCATGAGTACTCATATGAATTTCAGTTTTGATTTCTTATAGAGAAAGTGAACTTTCCTCACTGAAAATTTTTAGTTTTCATTCTATGTTTAGTTCGTGATAAGAGTCCACTCTTTTAGCAAACGAGACTTGAGGATATTGGAGAAGATTGTCTGGTAAAAAGCCAAGATCAAGGAAGTCTTGCTAGTCCAGAAACATAGGTACTAAATTTAGTAAATTTTATTGTCATAGATAAAACAAATAATGTTAAGGTTTTATATTTTTTTTTAAATTCCATTAGGTAATAAAATGCTTTTCATAAATAATTTTTCTGACAAAAATAATATATATCAATTCATAATCAATGCCAATATTTTTTGAAATCCGTTATATTACAAGTTGTGCTTTATATCTTAAAGCTTCATTCTTATTTCATTGTTATAAAAATACTCATTTGTACCCGATTGGCTTAACACCTTTGACTAATGGTCCAAAAACATCACATCTTAGAAGTGAATTAGACTATGCTTGAATTGTGTCTTTCTATTTTGACTAGTTATTTCTAAGCTCCTCTCGTTCATTATTTCAACAATAATAATATACGTAAAATTGTTGTTGGCAGATTTTTTTCATTTCTGTTCTATATTTTCTCGTAGTGACATAACTTATCAAGGTCTATTTATTTTCATTTTTTATTTTTAGGTACCTAAATATATTTTGAAATTTATAATTAGTTATATATGGGTCTCTTTTGGAGCACCCACCTCAACCATATGACCATCTTGATTATTTACAATTTTCCATTTATGTGAATTTTTATCTTTGAAACCAATTGACTTGACATACTCTAGGCATGTCTTACTTTTATTTTCTCTAACAAGTTGCCCTATTAGGACATTTATTCAAATTTAAGCATTTGCAACTGGTATATGAGACAAACTTATTCCTATTAGATCTATAAATACATCTAGCAGTTCATTTCCAATAAAAATGAATTATCATTTGAATTTCTAGTTCACGTTGCTTTCTAACTAGCAATTTACTCATGTTGTTTATTTTCTCTCCCTAATGTTGGGAAATGTTTATTTTCTCTCCCTAATGTTGGGAAAATTATTAGCAATTTTGTGTGTTGTGGTTTAACAATTTTAACAAATATCACAGATCCAAAAATTTTAAAATGTAGAATATTATTAGCTCTTGACCAAAAACTCTTATAATGAGAAGTACTTATTATTATTTATTGGATGATGCGCGCAAGTATTGTTGCATGTAAAATTCATATCTCCATACAAGTGTCATAGGGCTAAAACTTTCGTCTCATAGTCAGTGCGACCTTAGATGATTTTATGGGTTCAAATTCACCTAAGTCAGCCTTACTCTTACAAAGTGAGAATTCTCGATAAAAATTCTCCAATGCATCGAAAATAAAGCAAAAGCAACTCAAAACGAATGAGCAACGAAAGAACAAAAAAACCATAAGAAAGCAAAACACACTAAGTGCTTGATTAAATGCTCTCAAAGTATTTTAATACTCCAAAAAGAATACAAAGAATGAAATGATTACAAATAAGAGGAATGCCCTATTTATAGTTGAGCAGCACCAAAACTAACGGTACAAATTGAGTTACATCGACGATCAAGATTAAAGCCTATCTACAATTGAGATTCTTATGGGATTGACTCAATCCTTTAAGATTACAAAATCAAATTTTATCATATTACCATTTTTTTAAGATTACTTTCCATATTTATCAAGGTAGCCCTAATTTTCCTTAAGTGCTTCACTAGGCCACCAAGACTTCAAGTAGACGAGCTTCTCCACATGTACCACAAATCTTACCAGCTCAAGTCGGTCGAATGAGCCTTATTTAATCGATTGACCTCCATGAGACGCTCTTTGCGCAATCATCATGAGCTTTGATCCGTGACCCGTAACACATGCACAAGAAATTGTATTATTATAAATTCATATTTTTGTACAACCATTTTGTGTATAAACAATAATGTTTACAATAGTTATTTTAACTGAAATACAATACTCATTAAAAATATGAGATAAAACCTCATTAGAAGAACCATGATGAATCTTCTTAATTGCATAATCTAAAAATCTATTTATAATCAACTTATATAATATCTTGTAGATACATCTATCAAAATTATATAATATCAAAATATTCAAAATAGTGAATAAATGAACCTATATTCATTTAAAAATGCAATGCATTCAACCTCAATTTTAGCTAGTGAGGTTAACATAATCATTTTCTTTTAAGGACAACACATGAAAATTAATGAAGAATCATCGATTTTTTAATAAATATACATATAAATTCTCTCTTTTTTCGCATCATTATTTAACCAATCATATCAACTAATTAAAGTACCTGGACTAGTAAACTTTTAGTTTATAATTGCATATGATTCAACTATACTAATATATGCATACAACAAACTAAACGAAAATGTGGATAAAATTTCAATACATAAATCTTAGAACAAAAATTTTCTACCCCTTTTGCTTGCCCTTCCCCTACCCGTGCCTATCCAATGTTATTAGCCTAAATGTACGATTAAATTTTACATTTTGCGTTCTGCTAACATTTAGTTCTTTTTTCTCTAGCTCAAGTTTCATTCTTTTCCCAAACTTTTCAAGTTTTAGTCTTAATAAAGATTGGTAGGCAAGGAGGATAACAATAGTAACAAACAGAATATGACGATTTCATGGTGGGTTATAATAATTATAGTGGAAGTTTAAACATTGTTAAAAGTGAAAGGGTAGTGCCGGTGTGGCGAAGATTACCAAGCGAAAATGTGGTAGGAGCTTGTTAAGTGCTAAGTAGAAAACATAACAAGACTACAGAGTGATACTTCCAATCAATCTTTCTTACTTCCTTTCTTTGAATACATTGGCTATGTTTATACACTCATACCAGAGTGAATATTCTTGATTAACTACATACCAAACTGATTACCAGATTCTATAACAAACTAACAACTATAACAGTCTTTATATTACTGTTAACATTCACCCAACTTCTCAAGAGGTAAAACCCAAAGCAAATTTTGAAACTGAGCAAACAACAAAACAGACAAAAGCCGGGACTTCACCGACAATAAGAGACTCAGCAGCCACATTTTCGCAAATAAAAAACAAATCAAGCTCAGCATGTTTGAATTTAGAGTGTAACACTGGATTAGTTGTAACAACTACAACACTTGAATTGTCACACCAAACTGTTGGAGGATCAGAAGAACTAATTTGTAACTCTTTCAATAAAGAAACTAACTATGTAACATCACTAGACGCTGTAGCAAGACTTCGATATTCAGCCTTTGCTGTAGATCAGGACACAAGTTGTTATTTCTTGGAACACCACAAAACTGGCATATGACCGAAGTATATACAAAACTCTGTAGTAGACCGACGATCATCAAAATCAAGTCCCCAATTGGCATCAGCATATCCAACTAAAGATAATCGATCAGATGGATGAAAAACCAGCCCATGAGTGATGGTACCATGTAAATACCTCAGGATACGTTTCAATGCTACCAGGTGAACCGTAGTAGGTGCATGCATAAACTGACATACACGATTTACAGCATAAGCAATATCGGGCCGAGTCAGAAAAACATATTAAAGTGCACCAGCGATGCTTCTGTATTCAGTAGGATCTACAAGTCGATCACCTTCATCTTTAGACAACGTTCGTGAACTAAATATTGGCATATGAACACTCTTGGCATTAGTCAAAGAACTCTGGTCAAGAAGATCTCGAATGTACTTGCGTTGACATAAGTGCAGACTACCACTGGAAGTCCTATTGACTTCAATTCCTAATAAATAATGAAGCTCACCCATATCCTTTAGAGAAAACTTGAGATGTAGTTGCTGAGCAAAATAACTAATTTCATTAGTCGAACTCCCAGTAATAATAATATCATCCACATATACCAAGATATAAATGGTGGACTTGTTTGAAACTTTAACAAACAAGGAAGCATCAGCTTTAGACATGACAAAACCAAACAAAAGAAGAAACTGTTTCAACTTTTCAAACAACGCACGAGGAGCTTGTCGTAAACCATACTAAGCCTTAGTCAGACGACATTCTAAAGGCTCACCATTTGGTCCACATTGAACATATCTAGGAGGCTACTACATGAATACTTCATCAGTTAGATCTCCATTTAAAAAAAAACATTATTTACATCAACCTGACGAAGGCTCCAACCATTAGACACATCAATAGATAAAATGGTTTGGATTGTCGCAGGTTTGACCACTGGGCTAAATGTTTCTTTGAAGTCACATCTAGGAACTTGAGAACATCCCTTTGCTACCAACCGTGCTTTTTGACGATTAATTGACCCGTCAGGATTCTTTTTGATTTTGAAAAGTCATTTGCACCTAATTACTTTTCGACCAGGAGATAGAGAAACTAGTTCCCATGTAGTGTTTTCCATTAAAGCATAAAATTCAGCTTGAACATCACTTTTCCATTCCGTATGAGCAAAAGCTTTTTCAACAGACTGCAGCTCAAAATCAACAATATCCACTAACAACGCCTTTGGCTTAAAAATTCCTTCCTTAGATCGAGTAAACATAGCATGAGTATTTCATGTAGAAAGAGAAGGGATAATTTGAGATACACTAGATTGATTCTCTGGACGAGCTTCTGTGGATAAGCTTAAAACACACCGTTCCCTGAGACTATTTCCAAATTCAATCGATAATTTTACTGAGACTACTGACGAGGAGGACACAGATCTGGTAACTCAGTCGGAACAGGTTGACCAGACTGATAGTTTGAAGTAGAAGACAAATGAGCAGTCGTTGGTGACCAAGCATTGGTGTGACTGGGTTCTGTAGACGACCGATCAAAAGAAGTGCTAAGAACAGGAACATATGTGGATGAACTGGAAGATGACTGAATAGTAGATGAAGTAGACAAGCGAAACAGAAATCGACATTCATCAAACACAACATTACGAGACATAATAATCTTACCCTCCGGTGTGAGACAATAATAGCCCTTATATTGAGAACTATACCCCAGAAACGTACATGATTGAGAACGAAAATCCAGTTTGTGTGATGAAAAATGACATAGATACAAAAAACAACAACAACCAAACACTCTTAAGTGATCATATGCAGGTTCATGACCATACAGACTCTGATACGGAGACTGACCTTTTAGTACCGAAGTAGGTAGACGACTGATAAGATGAATAGCACTGCAGAATGCATACCCCCAATACTCTATAGGTAGATTAGCTTGAGTTAAAAGTGTAAGATCAGTTCTACAATATGCCTGTGTTTAAGCTCAGTTACCCCATTTTGTTCTGAAGTATGTGGACAGGAAACCCGATGAAGAATCTCATGACTAGCAAGAACTGATGTAAACGCACGAAACTCACCACCCCAGTCACTTTGAAACTTTTTAATTTTTTTTCAAACTGTGAAACAATCATTTTTTCAAACTGAAGAAAACAGTCAAGTGCTTGAGATTTACGTTTAATCAAATAAACTCAGGTAAATCTATTAAACATGTCTACAAACGAGATATAATACAGATTTCCCCCACAAGCAACAGAAGCTGGTCCCCACAAATCGAAAACAACCAATTCAAACAATTCCATATATTCAGTAGTAGAATGCAAAAATAGCAATTTGTGTGCTTTTCCTTTTTGAGAGGCAATACACATATTATCACGACATTTTTTATTTGAAGCAATTCGAAACTTATCAAGAACATGTCTAACAACTGTAGCTGAAGGATGACCAAGTCTGTTATACCACAGAGTAACAACATCATCAGTAGACGAACAGTCTTGAACCCCGATGTTGTGAACAATAGAACTGGAATCAGATGAAGCTGTCGTAGCGGTCGAAAACTGATATAGACCATCACATGCTTGGCCCCGCAACAAAACTTCTCGAGTCTAAATGTCCTTAATGACATTATAAGATGGATGAAATTCAAAAAACACATTTTTGTCTGTAGCAAACTGAGACGCAGACATAATATTCTTCCGTATACTGGGAACACAACACTAGACAGATGAAATAACTTCTTTGTTGTAGGCAAAATTGTATTACCAATAGATGAAATTGTAGTAGGGGCTCAATTCCCCATAATCAGAGAAGAAATACCTGAATATGATGTTGTCGTATTTAATCTCGAGGCATCCTGACAAACATGATGAGTGGCTCCTGAATCTGGATACCAAGACGAGGTCCCTACTGGCACAAAAATATACGAATTAGTGTTATCAAAATTAGAATCATACTGTGTAGCAGGTGAAAAATCAGACGCACGAAATTTAGCAATTCGAGGCAGCCCAACACCCTATAATGAGTCAAAATCAAATACTCGAGCACGAGGTATAATACGCCACTAACCATTATGTTGTCAAGAATTGTCAAAACCCACATAATTAGCATTAGGCTCAGATGAATTTTGTGCAAAATGTCGGCCAACATTAACCTGTCCATCACGTGGCCCATTAGAATTATGTAGCCCAAACGACTGACTTGAAACCGTTTGCCTGAACACCACAGCATTGGGGTCAAACTGCTGCTGACCCAAATTATGCCCAAATTCATGCTGTTCGTCATGCCCAAAATAAGGCCCAAAACCATCCTGGACATTATGCCCAAACACAGACCCAAAACCATGCTCCATATCATGCCCAAAACCACGACCCAATTTGCTCACATAAGCACGCCCACTATACAACTGAACATACGGGCCACCCATCATTTGCGGGTCAGTTGGAGACCAAATAATGATTAGTAGTAAAATAATTAGGGTTTTTCTAATTGGAAACCCTATATCCAACACCCGACAGTACCCATGAAGACGACTCACCTTCTAGACGATGTATCTGATCAGAGTGACCAAAACGGAAACGCGTCGGAGTGAACTCGCTCGGGCCACCATAGTCGCGGTTGAAGCGATAGAAACACCTTTGAGCGAGATGGCCATAGCGACTACAAATTTGGCACTGCACTCGAGAACGAAACCTGCGCCCACTCAAGCCAGAAAATGAACGACCATCACGCCTAGAACGTAGAGCCGACTCAATCACCGCCACGGCCGGAGAGGCTTCAACCACGTTAGCATGCATCGGCGCATCGTGCACAGCTTGCATCTGACGAGTTTCAAACTCGAGCAATACATCAACCAGTTGCTAAAACGGAAGCATTTTCGACGAGAAAGACACAAGATTTAATATCGCATCAATATCAGATGGAAGACCGACAATGATTACTTCTACTTTTTCGGCTTCTGAAACAACAGAACCAGAGGCCTCAAGCAAGGCACAAGTGTTCTGAATTTTGGCAATGAACTCGGTAACAGTCAATGCACCTTTCTTTAGAGAGTGCAGTTCATGCTTGATTTTTGAAATCTTAGCACCGATAAAGGCAGTAAATAACCAATTTGCAGTAATCCAGATATCACATGTCGTTTTAGCGGCAGTAAACAAAGACAATAGAGACACATTAATAGTATATAGTAGCCAAGATGTTAAAAGCTTATCTTGTTGAAGAAATGCAGCCGCATCTGGATTTGGAGTCAACAAGCCATCCGATGAGGCCACGAACTTAGGTGGAACAGGTAAAGTTCCATCTAAAAAACCTTGTAGCTCATACCCTTCTGTAATTAATATGATATGTTGCTGCCACTGCACAATTTTTTTTGCATCTAACTTCACTGTATCATGACGAGGAAACACTTAGATCAAACGTGAATTGGAAAACGATGATGGAGGATGATCAACAGACGTGGAGTTCTGTGAATTGGCCATAAACAACAAAGAAAACAGCAGCAGACATCGACACCTGGAGGAACTAGGCGACTGATACCATGTTAAGTGCTAAGTAGAAAACATAACAAGACTACAGAGTAATACTTTCAATCAATCTTTCTTACTTCTTTTCTTTGAATACATTGGCTATGTTTATACACACATACCAGAGCGACTATTCTTGATTAACTGCATATCAAACTAATTACGAGATTCTATAACAAACTAACAAGTATAACAGTCTTTATATTACTGTTAACAAAGCTCACTGTGTATGGACTTGGAGGAAATGAAGGTGCGTAGGGACCTAGATATTGAGTTAGAACATTAATGTTGGAGATGCCTAGTGCTATTTGTGTTTCACTTCAAGTTCTACTCTTGATTCCACCAACACTGGTGGCAATTCTCCTATCACCAATTGGTGTATCTCAAGCTTTGGTTATTCAAAACATGCCCGCTCCCTTTGGATTACTTTTAATTTGAACCATTTTTTCACTAATTTTGGTAATTGCTTGATTAATATAAAACATCAACATTTTCAAATTTTCAATCCATCGGATAGGACATTCAATATGTAACTTTTTAAAGATTTCAATCTGTAATTTTAAATAACAATCTTAAGGATGTCAAGGCTCGAGCTCAACAAAATATGTAACTTCTTTAAAGATTTCAATCTATAATTTTAGATAACAATCTTAAGGATATCAAGGCTCGAGCTTAACTAAAAGTGCAAGCACGTAAAGGAAAAAGGCGAAATAGGTTGGGTTTAAAATTGAAAGTTGAACCATAATTTTAAATCTCAAGAAACTAACAGTAACATATGAAACTTGAGATGATAAGGGAAGAAATTTTCACCACGTCAGCGTGAAGCCAAAACATGGAATTAATTTTACATGTGGACGAATTAAATTAACGGGGCATAACTAGGGGCAAATAAAAGAGGTGAAGGATTTTTATCCTAAGAATAAATAAATTTTATATAAAAATATAGAAATTATTATTTTTCTTTCATTTACAATTTTAATATTTGAATATCTTTTAAAACTTAATAAATCCTTTGATATTAATTAGAATATAATGCATTAAGTATCACAAGTTTTATTATTTCAAATATTGATACACTAGTAAATATTGGATTTAAAGTGCTCTGCACTCTGTCCTTTAATCGTTTGAGGTTTAATAATGGCAACCAAATTCAATAACTACTAAAACTTATTATGAGCAACTTCGTTGTTATAATAATGTCATTTGCGTCAACAAATATTGCTATCTGTTTTAGCCCTCAAATTATTGTTAAAATAATTGCCTTCTAACACTTCATCTTGAAATAGACATTACAAAATATTAAAATTTTGATATCGAATGTGACCATATCACCCACGAAAGTAATTGAAATTCAGCTGCCATGTTCAAGCACCATAGATTTCTGTAGTGCCCACAACGGACGCTCACAGTCACAAACAGCCTGCTTTCACCACTGAAGGCAGAAAAACACAAGAACAAAGAAGAAAACTGAAGAAGAGAGCAAAAAGAATCGATCTACTTCTTTTATTTCATACACTCTAATATCCCAAAAATAGGGACGAGCCTCGTATTTATACAAGAAGATTAGAGTGTTGCAGCATGATCAGCTAATCTTCTTCAACTGACCTCTAACTGAAAAAACTAATTACAACAGATTATAACAGAAAACTAACAGCACAAACTAATCAGTACACTAACAGTTCTTATAAGTTATAACAGAAAACTACCATTCTTAGCTAACTCAACCACTAGCTATAAAGGACGGTCAAGGATACAAACAGTTCGTTAAACTTCAGGCCCAGTTCAAAAGAAATAACTTTTTTTAAGTAAACAATCATAATTAATTACGAATTAATCTAGTTATTAAAAATCAAAATTTGTCATTTTGTAAATGTTGATGGCTAAATTTATTAATTTTTTTAGAATTTGAACTAAAATAACAAATTTTGTAAACATTGAAGGCTACATTTGTTAATTTTTTTTATATTTAGGATCAAATTGATAGAATATGTAAACATTAGATAGCTAAATTTGTTATTAAACCAATAAAAAGACCCACGTTAGCTTCCCATCACTCGACTAACGGGAAACGGGGAAGGTGAATAAAATATTTAATTTCGAAAAGTTTAGTCACTAAATTAAAAATATAATAATTAAGTGACCAAAATAGAACGAAATCAATAGTCTATTAACCATTTTCATAATTTACCCTAATAAATTTATATCAGCTTATCCATATTCAATATTAATTTGTAGTATGTTTATGCACTTTGAGACAAAATGATCTCTTATAGTGAGTTGAGTAACTGATGCTCAAATCCTTTGTATTGCTTTGTTTTTATCACATACATTACCAAATAAAATTGAAGCATCACACATAATGCAGCATTAGTTATCAATTACTTTACATGCAATCCACACCACTATTCAACAATATTTCAAAACCAATTTGAGTCGACCAACATAACCAATTATCTTGGCCGAATCAATTTTAAAAAAAAAATCGATATATTTTCGATTAAATAAATTGATTCGGTTCACTTTAGTTTTATCGATAATCAAGTGAGTTTTACTTTTTCATTAATGATAAGATCTTCTATTTTAAGAAAAGAAAATCCCACAATAAACTGTGAGATACTGTGACCAAATTTTGTGCCATGATAAGGATTTGTATAAAATCAATGACCTTTGATAGCAACAGCAAAAGATTAGTGTGAGGAGTAAGTAGATAGGAAGCTGATCTTAGGCCTTGCAACTGGGGAGCAATTTTCCTTTTTCAATAGCATCTAACAATTGAAGCTTGTCCTCGGAAGAAAATTGCTCCTACAATCGCAAGGCCCAATCTCAGCCTTCGCATTATGGAGATCTGGACGCACCAAATCATAGTCCATAAGGAAGGTCAGTGGTACTTGTACCATCCTTTTTAAACTGCAATCTTTTTCATTTCTATCGATCTAATTATGCATATTACACAAAGATTGAACGCGAAAACAGACATCATAACTTGAAACCAGGTGGATTTCTGCTTATACAGCTGAAAAATGCCCATGTTATCACTTACTGGAGAAAAATTTGGTATAATTGATATCATAAGCTGCAAATGCCGAGGTTACACATTATAATACGAGAATTTATTATATAAGCTACCATGATGTATATCCAACCCAACGAAAATTATGGTTTAATGTGATGGCAGAAAGGTGGGAAATGGTGATAAGTTGGCGAGGTCGACCTTAGACCTATAATTATGGAGGGACATACTTAACTGCTGGTTCGGCATCGTGCCTCAGTCATGAGCATAATATAGAGAACCATTGACTCGATGAGGCTTTTGTCACCCCCAAGATACTATTGTTTGATTTTATATTTTCTTCATTTTATAGCCTTGGAAATATTGATAGATTTCTAGATGTTCCGATTTTATATGATTAATTTGAAAAAATAAAATTATCATGTTGTCCTTAACTTTTTAATGTAGTTTATTTAAGCTATTTTTTCATTTTTAAAAAACAATCATTTTATTTTAACCACATTTGCATCTAAATATACTTTCTTTTCATCCATCATATCGTAGGAGTTAGAATATTTTTGAGAGGGCTGGAATAAAGTCGTATATTTTTATGATAGCAAAAGTAAAGTTTCATCATTTTAATAACCTATATCTTTATAATTTTAAAAGATTAAATCGATTTTTTTCTCATTTTGAAGTGCCAAAGTGTAATTTTACCATATACTAATTTAATTTTTTTTAAATCATAAAAGGACTAAAGGTGAAATTTTTTATTTTAGGGGAGGGTTGGTAGGGGTGTGCAAATTTCAGGTAAAACCGAATTAATTCAGTTAACTGACCGAATTCGATTAATCGGTCGGTTAACCGAATTAATTCGGTCAATGGTCGGTTAATAATTTTTTGAAAGTTCGGTTAACGGTTAATTCGGTTAGAAATCTGTCAGTTAACCGAATTAACCGAATTTAATAAATAATATTATAATATATAAGTATTCGGTCGGTTCGGTTAATTTTTTGGAAATATAAATTAATCGGTCGATTAAGTCAGTTAATTTTTTTATATGTTTTATACTTGTTTTAACCAAAAATAAAATATATATAAATTTTGGTTAATTCGGTTAACCAACCGAATTAACTGAAAAAGTTCAGTTCGGTTAAATTTTTTTTGAAAAAATTTCAGTTCGGTTAACGATTAAGGGTTTAAAAGGGTCGGTTAATGGTAGTTCAGGTCGGTTAACCGATTGAACACCCCTAAGGGCCGGGCCCCTGCCAGCCCCCTTGGCTCCGCCCCTACATCATATTAAGATAAATATGTTTCCTTTTAAATATTAAAAGAAATTTTTGTATGGAAAAGTTTTCAATGAAAATGAAATGTTTACAAGGATATCATGATAAGTTATACATCTTTATTTTCTTTTATTTTCATTTTTACCACTTCTTTTATTTTTCTTCAAATTTCTATATATCCAAATATTGTTCCACCTTACCCATGGTGTGTTCACTTGACTGCATGAAAAAGTGGTTGGACGAAGAAAAAAAAGTACAAAAGTTGAAAAAGGAAAAAACAAAGTGCTTTGATAGTAAGTACAAATAAAAGCAAAGAAAATAGGAAGGATAGTTATTTAACATCTTGATGTATAAAAATAAATTATATCAAAGTTAGAATAATAGGAAGAGATTTATTTTCATTTTTCAACTTCACCAAGTAATAGATGGTCAGAATTTTTTTTCCCTTTTTTCATCTTTCCTGCCAAGCAAACTAATGAAAAAGAAAAAAAAAATCTGTCTTTTATTTTTCTTCCCCTTCAAATTTTCATTTTCCTAATTTGATTCCCATTTTAACAAAACCTTAAGGACAAACAGCTGCTTCTGAATATCCAAAGTTCAACTATTAATACGAGATCATAAAACTGGAAAAGGTATCTCCTTTTTCTCCAATGATTTGCCTAATTAATAATTTTGATTATGGTTCCGGGAAAGTTTCCATTAGTAAGTAGACCTTTCTAGGGTGGAAAGGAAGCTAATATGAAAAGCTGAGCCATGAGCCCCTTCCTTCTCCAATCTCCATATCCATACAAGACATGGAGATGATGAAGGGGGCTTCTTCCTAATTCCTAATAAAGAATATTAAGGATAAAAGCTTACAATAACCCAGGAAAACTATCACCAAATCTCTCATTTAAGTTGACACTGAGCACAAGCTCATCACAATGCAATGATATATATTTTTTCTTTTCTATCTTTGATTCTTGAACATATTATCATCAACCCTACTTTCTTCAAACAACATCAAAACCGTCCCATTTCTACCTAGATGATTCCAACAGTTCTCTGCAGTCTTGCAGTTCTTATAGCCTACTATCTGCTTCCATTACTTGACCAAAATCCACCTAGTGCTCATTTGTGTGCTCGTCTTATTCATAAATTTCATAGTACTAAATAGGCTAAATTCGCAGAAAATGCTTACACAAGTTGGGTTCAGTTAGCAAAATTAAGCTATTCATGATTTAGTTATACCATTAAGACTAAAGTGGCTCTCTGAATAGTAGTTACTGCAATCATGCTTGATGAAGAATTTAAAGTCTCGAGTATTCATGAACTCTTCACAACCAACTCAGACAAACTTTAACTCAAGTAGGCTATGAATAAATGGAAATTTGAATCCAACACAATAACTCAAGTAGGCTATGAGTAAATGGAAATTTGAATCCAACACAATCACTCAAGTAGGCTATGAGTAAATGGAAATTTGAATCCAACACAATTTGACATTAGCACGTATCAAAGGGGATCTAGAGGAAAGAGATCTAGATTAAGATCTAAGATGTTAAAACAGTGTATGACCTAGTAAAAATTAGGCTTTAAAATCAATGAGTTAACAGAGGAATAATAATGAAAGGAACTTCCCTAAACTAGGTCAAAGAAGGCAGAGAATACACGTTTGATTAGTTTAGATCTTGTCAAAACTTTAAGTAAATTTCCCAGTTAAACAAATAAAATAACTCAAAGCATATCAAATTAAAAGAAGATAATATACCATTGGGTCAGCTGCATGATTGCTAAATCCAATTCTCCATGAACAATTTCCCCATTGTTGTGGTTTTTTTAAGGCTTAATGAACTTGTGCAACTTGATCCTGTTGGATCCTCGTGTTCTTAACGTTTGAAGTTCAAACCTGAGTCCATGCAAAATTACCAACTTTTTTTAGCACCAAAGGGGATAAGAAATGTATAATAATGAACAGTTACATCTAAAATTGATAACATAAAATTAAAAGGAGTATACTTTTATGATTGACAAAAACAAATCCTTGTAAAAAACAATGGAAAAAAAAGCATCTTTCATATATACTTGTCCAACTACGACTCGATAAATACTTCTAGATTTTATGAATCAATGCATTTCCCAAGTCTTTAAGCAATGACTTTATCCATAACGATAATTACAACTCGGTGATTTCGCTACAACTTAAGAATTGGCAATAATACGCTTAGATTCGGTTTAAGCTTTCATCAATCCACTTGGTTAGGTTAGGTTTGAAAATGAGCTCTCAGGCACTTTACATGCATTTATCATATAAAACAATCGGAGTGGTTGAGTTTGAGACCAAGTGGATACTCAAGACATGGAATCAGTAATACAACACCGCAGATTGACCACTTCTCACCTAAACATCTATTCATTGGCCATGCTACTCCATCAAAGCTTTAATTATATCATTCTTCAGAAGAGGTTTCACAACACAAGCATTGATGTATGGATATATATATATATATAGACTTAGCCAAAAGCCCAAAATAAAACTAATAAAAAAAACCAAATAAGGAAATAGAAAATTATTTCATTGCAGACCTAGTAATGATAAAAGAAAGATGAAAGAACAAAGCAAACCCATCTGTCTTTTGTGATTTAATTAATTGTTTATTATTACATCAGTGCTTATGATTGTCTCTATTCTCAATATGTTATTACTCCTAGGGTTGTCCGGCCATCGTATTTGATCCTTGTACACTGCTCCTGGATGAAATTTAATTAAGCTTAGAAAATAGTCCCCCACCCCACCATAGAACTAGGGTTTGAATTTGAACATATCAGCATTTAACATGAGAATAGGTAAATAAACTTAAGTTCACACACCATTTGTATTTACCCAAATGTAAATTGGATTTGTATAACCTGTAAAGCCTTCTTCTTTGCTTGCAAGTTAAATAGTAATAATCAAATAAAACATTCTAGAAAGATTAAAGTTCAATATTGTATTATTAGCTTCCATCTTAATCCATGTTTACCGCTACATCAGTTGACCAAACCATCATCCAAGAAAATTTTGTCTTTTACTTAATAACGCTTTAACGTAATCATTAAAACAGTTGTTTTATGAAACTTTGTCAAATATTTTTATGCAAAGGAGAACCTTTTTTAGAACCAGCCAAGAAATGCAAGCAACAAGAAAGCAACAAAGGAGATACAAACATAAATTATTCTAATAATAATATGGAACTTAGCAAATTAGATTACCTCAAGCACTAGCCGTCTGATCCTCGATTTGACCCACTTTTTCAAGGAATCAGATGGTGAAATATTCAACCTGGTACAAACCCCTTTTGCACAGTGAAAAAAAAACAAAAGTTTGTAGCTTCCTTGAACCTTCATACATCGTCGAAGCCCCGTTGAAAAGTTTGACAAGTCTTCAAATTCAACCTTCCTCATGCGTTATAAATACCTTTCCACTCTCCCCTTCTACTCGCAGGCAAAAAACCTGAAAATCTTTTCTTAATTTAAACCCGCAACAACAATCCTTTGTTTCTTTCCTTTTTCTGTTCTCTAAAATTTCTCAAACTTTTTTCAATTTGTTGGTTATGGAAACAAGCAGTGAAATATCAACCGCGCTTCAATATATCCAACACTATTTACTTGATGAACTTTCTCCTGTGGGATTGGGAAATTTTTCCAATGAAAATCGATGGATAAATGAGGTAAAAGCGGAAGTTTCTACCTCTCAACCTGAATCTCTTTACTCACAAACTTCGAGCTCTGGTTCCTCTCTCACAGAGGCTAACTTTAATTGCCTTGAAAATGATGATTTCTTCAAATTTTCTCCCAATTTCCGTGGATTCCAGCCAAACGGAAGTGATGTTTTCGAATACGAGTCGAAACCTCAAATTATAGATCTCATAACACCTAAGTCCTTCCCATCCAATGCCAGTTCCTTAGAATTTGAAACCAAACCTAAAATCACTGAACTTTCAACGGCAAAGCCTCAAGTTTCCTCGGGTTGTAACTCTAAGATTCGAAAGCCGTCGCTAAAAATCTCGTTACCCCATAAGGTGGAGTGGATTCAATTTGACAAACCGGATTTAACTCGGCCCAAACCGAAGAAATCAAATTCTGAAGACAATAGGCACTATAGAGGAGTCCGACAAAGGCCGTGGGGGAAATTCGCGGCGGAGATCCGAGATCCGACGCGAAGAGGTTCTAGGATATGGTTAGGGACCTTTGACACAGCCATCGAAGCCGCTAAGGCTTACGACCGAGCCGCTTTTAAGCTACGTGGCTCAAAAGCCATCCTTAATTTCCCTCTCGAAGCCGGGAAGCTGGAGTCAGGTGCCAGTGACGGAGAGAGGAAACGGAGCAGAGATAACAGCGAAGGAGAAGAAAAACGGGCAAAGGTGGTGAAGAGAGAAAGCGAAAACGTGACGAAAGCGAGAGACAACGGTGATGCGCCTTTGACGCCGTCAAATTGGACAGCGTTTTGGGATTTGGACAATGAAATTAAGGAGATTTTTAACGTGCCACTATTATCGCCGTTAGGGTTTTCTCATGTTATGGTTGTATGATGATGCTAGTGTTTGAAATGGAGAGCAGTGACGTGGATATTTTATGAAAGACGTGGAATTCTTTTTGGGTTGTATATTTTGGTTGTATACTTGGATTTACTTTCTATTACGTCAATAAATTATTTTTATTATATTTGTTAAAAATATTATTATTTTAATAAAAAATTCATTTTAGATGCATAAAAAATTTACCTCCATTATCATAATATAAAATTATTTGTAAAACCATCATTCTTATAATAGTTTACTTTGTTGTAGAACCAATTTTTATATTTTATTTTTATTCTCTAATACAATAAGAGAAGTTCACTCTTATCTAAACTAATTCCTATAATCTTTTGTCTCCAATTTTAGTAAAATTAGGAATATTCTTGAATGAATTAATCCAATAAATTGTAGTTAACATATGATTTTGTTATAAAATACTGATAATAATACAAAGAACACAAAAATAATAGATGAGAATAATAGTATACTCCTATATAGACTCCTCATTTTCTAATATATAAATAGGATAAGGGTTATAAGAAGATGAAAGATTGATTTAGATTTCAATAAAATGTTTAAATTTTATATAAAAATCTTAACAATATTTTATTAAATGAAAATAATCTCTAATAAATAAAATTGCATTTGTAAATTTTATTAAATATGTTATCTAAATTAAACTTATAAATATATTATAGTTTTTAATTTAAAAATATAAAAAGAATTTGAATATTATTTAAATCTCAAATGTTTTCATAGGTTTCTTAGATGTTGTTATAGGTGCATAACAACCACCTATTTGTCACATACAAAATTTTAACAGAGAAATGAAACTGTTAACTACACCTTATTTGGTTCATTTAACTCGAATATAAGAATGTTTATGAAAATAATATTACCTAAAAGTATATTTTATTAAATTTATTTTTCACTATACATGTTGAAACTCAAAATATTCTATTTTAGTTATAAACGAATGCAATATATTCTTAAATAAATGAACTGAAATTGAAGAGGAGAAGCTTCTCTTTCAATGAAATTAATAGTATTATTTTATTAAAATACATGATTTGTTATGATTAACATCAAATTGAATCAATCCTATAATGCAAACCCATCTCATCACTAATGTAAAATTGAATATTCCCTGGTTTAATATTTGTAGCAGATATAGCAGAGTTAGGTTTTTCCATAAAAATAAGTGGATGGAAGGATAGAAAGAAGGAGAGATATGGTTTTGACAACAATTAACAGGATGAAATGATAGGATTTGAGTACTGGTGAAGCATGCAGGTTGACAATTAACGTTGAATACTAGCTTCACTTTGCCAACCTGAAGCGGTAAAAGTCAGCTCTCAGATTTTCACTATTTTCATTCTATTTTTATAAAATTGAAAATGTATCACTCACCAGCGATGCACAATGGAAGGATTTCCGGCGTGATCTTTGGGAGGAAAAAGAACCCATTGTTCATCAACAATTAATAATGTAATCTGACAAACTCCTAATTAATTAAACTATAATTTACCCTATTATAATCAATTTATAGGACTTGGCATCATCTTTGCTTTGAACGCTATTTTGGCCATTCAATCCTGACCGTTGGATGCCGTCAGATCTTTACTCCTGTACCAGGCCTGCTTATCGGTTTGTATATTATATTAATATCGGTTGACGCAAAATGCATCTTTTGTTTTGAATTTCACCTTGTCAACTTTTATATGCAACTATCAAATCAAGCTTCCAAAATACGTAAATGGTCAATTACACATGTGGGGTTAAAAAATAAAAGTTAACTTATACTCGGTAGAAATTTCAAACTTTGAATGTAAAAACCATTTATTTCCCTTAAGAATGAGACGCTTTCAATGTGATAATATATAATTTTGGATACTAAATTAATTTCACTCTTTATTTTCAAACTCATTTGATGGTAATTTTCAATTTTTAAAAAAGTAATGGAGCATAAGTGAGGTTGTCAAAGTCTCATAAAGTTAGATTCCTTTCACAAGGATGGCCAAGTGACAGCAAGTTAAAAAGGCACTTCCTCGGACAAATAATTAGTTCAGTTAAATATTGGTGGAACGGTTAAGGTGGACTCTAGTAATGTTGTTTCAAGAAGAGTCTTGCGAGATCAGGGAGGAAAGTGGATTGCTTGGAAAATTGTTTAGTTTTTGAAGCTGAATTATGGGAAATTATGGATAGTTTGAATATTATGTTGAGTAGGAATTTTGAGAAAATATTGATATAGACTGACAGACAGCATGGAAGCAACGAAGGCTATATGGGATTGTTTCAAGACACCCTCAAACTCTACATTAAGACGACGAATTCATCAACTTTTTAAAAAAGGTTGAAAATTGACTTTTACAGTATGTTCTCAGAGAAAATAATAAGAATGCTGATTGCATAACTAAAATGAACTTTGATAGAGATAAAGGCTTGATGGTTATTGAGAAATCTTCCTTTTATTGAGTTAAAGAAATTTTCTCTTTTTTTTTTAAAAGTAAAAAAAAACATATTAGTTATTTCTTTTAATGAATTCAACGATTATAGACACCATACATCGAAAAAAAACCCTCGATTACGTTTTAGTAATTATATTTTATATAATTTTAAGGGGTGAACTCAAGAAAAGAGAAGGGCAACTTTTGAACAAATATGGTAATTGATATGGTAAAAAGCATTGAAATTTGCCACCAAAAGGTGAAAAAAAAAAAAGACCAAGTATGTCTGATTTGGTTTGCTCAAAAAAAGAAGTGAATGTTGACTATTGGGCTGACCTTAACTTCTTCATGCATTTGTCAATATCATGTATTTGGGCTTTACCCAATTCTTCCAAAACCATTGAAAACGAAGGAAAAATTATTTGGTTCACCTTCAATATAAATGTATTAAAAATGTCATAACTATAATTATAATCAATCCATCAAAATAGCTACAAGCTCAATTCAACTAATAATCGAATATAAATAAATAAAAACAATTCGAACAAGATATATATAACACGATTTAAACCAAATTTAATATGAATTGAAAATCCGTAGATAATAAAATTAAAATAAAACATCTTAAAATTTTCGATGTCTTAAAATTACCATTACATCAAGAATTCATTTGCAGGTTAAATAAAATTTCACGCTCCATTAAAAAAGTGACTTATGTGCTCAAGGTTTGGTAAATATAATTTATTAGCTTCATTTGTTAAATTAAAAAAGTATGACAAACTTGAAGATTAATAGCGATGGAGGCCTCATGAAAAACTTGAGCATGGCTACTTGTGGGGGAGTAATGCGTGACCATTATGGTAAGTGAGTTGCCGGTTTTTGCAAGAAGAGTTGGGACTACTACGGTGATTAAAGCAGAGCTTTGTGGGGGGGGGGGGGGGTTGATGGTTTAAATACAGCACGGTTGATTGAAGCGCAAAAGGTAATTCTCTTGGTTAGTAGGGCGGCAATTCAGCTAATTGGCAGGACATATACCGAAGCTTCGTCCAGTGCGTGCGTTAGGGCAATCCAGCAGATGTTGAAGCGGAATGGGGAAGTGAAGGTTGTGCATACTTAAAGAGAAGGCAATCGGCTAGCGGATACGATAGAGAATTTAGCACAAACAAGAAGCTTGGGATTTCATTTCTTTAGGGACCCTCCAGCTGAAGTTTACTCGTTACAAGCTGATAACGCATGCAGGAATAGTTCTAGGGTGGTGTTTCTCTAATCTGTTTGTTGATATATATAAAAATTATGATGTTGAAATTTGTTTAGAAAAAAAAAATCTATGACGTTAAACGAAGTTCTTGTTTCTTCATTTAATATTCTCATTTCCTTTCATGGAATATCCTATTTTGATTATTAGTATAATAATATAAGATCAGAAGTTTTGATGTCCTATATTCCTTACGCATTTGTCAATACCATCTCCCTTCCTCTATTATTCTCTCCTTTTCTTTTTTATCTTTAATTTTCAAAATCGTCATTCTTTTTCCCTTTTTTGTCTTTTATCAGTGAAAACATTGGTGACATTGACCCAAGATGAGAAGATAAATTTATCACAACGAGAAAGATGACACAGATTAGAAAAGGCAAAACTCCTATATATGTTCAAGAAAGAAGAAATATTCCAATATTGAAAATTACCAAATATTCATATTACTAGTTTGGTTGGGTCTCAATTAACAGACCCTAAAAGCAAAAAAAAAAAAAAAAAAAAATCATATTCTAAAAGTAGAATTAAAATGTTATGGAAGAAAATCTAGCATCAGCTGAGCAAGTATCTTTATAATTATGTTATTTTTAGTTATTTTAATTGTTGTAAAAATGTTGCGTTTTAAGTCTTTTCATTTTAAGAATACAATGCATTTTTTGTTTAAAATGGGTCGGTATAAAACGACTCATTTTTTATGGTCAATAACTGCTTAAGTGAAACGGTGCGGTTTGGAGAACACCTGGACTAATAAGTGCTAGGTTGTTTTGAAGCTGTTATTCTGACACCTTTAAGGCACCAATCAAGGAAAGGAGGGTGGTTAAGTAATTTTGTTGACAGAATTCTCAGTCTCTTTCTCTCTAATTCTCTCCATCTCTCTCTTTGTTGACAGAATTCTCAGTCTCTTTCTCTCTAATTCTCTCTATCTCTCTCTTTGTTTCTTCTACAAATTTTCTGTTCTTTTCGTTACAAGGTATCAAAGCCACTCTTTCCTCCTAACCAACGAAGGCGTCATCACCAAACTTCAGACGGAAATGGGACAGATACAACAGGAGCTACCTCAGTTGCAGTTGGAGGTTTCTCAAATTAACACCAAGATTGACCCGCATTTGAAGGACTTCCATGAAAATATCAAAGGTGAGATTCGTTCAGAACTTCATTCACTATGTGAACAACATTTTGGCCTGTCACCACCAGCTAGTGCTGTGGGAGCTAAGGTAGACAAGGGAAAATGCATTTTGGGAGGTCATCCCTCAAGGGCATTTAAGGAGCATCTAGCTATATCTCTTATGACATATATCAAATATATAAATACATCTACTTGAGTAGGTAGAACTAAGCCAGCAAACAAACTTTTAGGGTTGGATTGTCCACGTTTTAATGGGGTAGACTTTAGGAGTTGATGTTTAAGCTTGAGCAATTTTTTAAAGTTGAATGTGTGGGAGACCTAGCTAAGGTGAGAATGGTGATGCTTCACTTAGATGAGAAGGCTTTGGATTGGCACCACTTCTTTGTGTAGAGACAAGGGGGTTTGCATCAACTAACTTAGGAGACTTATGCTCGAAGATTACAGGAAAGATTTGGATCTGACACTTTCTTAGATCCTATTCTGGGTTGGTTACATTCAAACAACACGACTCCATGGATCTTTTTCATGATCGCTTTGTAAACTTACTGAATTAGCTGTAGCTGCTAAAGATCTATGCCCTGAGTATTTTTATCAACAACCTGAAACCCGAGGTCGGTCAATATTGAAGGTTTTTAAACCTCAAAACTTGGTAAAGGGGTACTTACTGGTTAGACAAGTGGAAGGCATATTGATGGACCATCAAAAAAGAGTGTTGCTATAAGTAGTAGTATAGGAACGTTTAAACCATTGCTACCTAGTGCTAAGGTGTATCAATATTCAAGTGGGGAAACATGATCTGGAGGATTGTCTACTCATCCTGTGAGTTAAAGAGCCTTGTCAAATCTCTATCACAAGTTGTAATAGATGAGAGGAGGAAAAAATGACTTCGTTTCTAGTGTGCTTCCAAATACACACCAAGCCACAAATGTGCCAAGTCACATTTATTCCAACTGGTAATCGAGACTCTACAAGATAGTGAAGATGATACTAAGAGTCCAACTGCTGAAAAGTTCTAGGATTGCAAGGAGCAGTTGGAACCAAGTGATCAAGACACAGAACCTACTTCACCGATTCTATCCTTACATGCTCTTTAAGGGTCTCAAGGGCACAACACAATGAGATTCTCAACTCATATTAGCCAAGTTTAGGTGATTGTTTTGGTGGACTTTGGAAGCACACACAACTTTCTGAACTCTAGGGTGGCTAGAAGGTTGAATATTCCAATAGAACAATATACTCCACAGACTGTTAGACTCTCTACACAAGAACTTTGTCGAGATGTCCAATGGGAAGCACAAGGCTCTAGCGTCAATACTGATTTTTTGATACCTCTAGTGAAGGGATGTGACCTTATGTTAGGTATCCAGTGGCTCCTGTCCTTAGGTTCCGCCATTTGGAATTTTGCTTTGTTAAGGATGCAGTTTGGCTATGGTGGCCAGACTCATGTTCTTCGAGAAATGTTCCTGGAAGCTTACAACTGATGTCGAAGGGTTAATTGTCCAAGTTTTTTAGTTTGGCAGGTTTGGGTCCTTTCCCTATGTTGCTTGCTTCCTGCCAGTAAATGTCTTTATCCTTACCTCATTCATAGCTAACGCCAAACTTGCAAGCACTCATTACTGAATTTGATGACGTGTTTCAATCACCCTCAGACTTACCTCCTATTAGACTACACGATCATCGAATTCCCTTGGTTGATGAGAGCCAAGTGGTGAAGGTCAAGCCCTCTAGGTATCCAGCAATCCGGAAAACTGAGATAGAAAAGCTTTTCCAAGAAATGCTATAGGCTGAATTGATTAGGGACAGGAATAGTCCATTTGCTTCACCTGTTGTGATGGTGAAAAAGAAGGATGGCAGTTGGCAGTTGTGCATTGATTACAAACAACTCAACTAACTGACCATCAAGTACAAGTTCCTTATACCTGTTATTGAGCAGCTAAAATGGTGAAGGTTGCCTATAAATTGAAGCTGCCTAAGGGAGTCAGAATCTACTCCACCTTCCATGTTTCTCAATTGAAGAAACATGTAGGAACAACAATTAGCTCACTTGCATTACCCCCTGTAGGTCTAGATGGGGCCTTTCTGAAAGAACAAGTAAGGGTTTTAGAAAGAAGGATGACAAATAAAGGGAACTAGACCATTACTAAAGTGTCAGTTGAATAGAGGGATACGTTTCTAGAGGATGCAACTTGGGAGAATTGGAATGAACTTCATCAGAAATATCCTTCTTTTGATCTTTGAGGACAAAGATCATCTCTATGAGAGGAGTATTTGTTATGGAAGAAAAGTCTATCAACAGTCAATCACCAGCTGATCATCACAAATGTCTTTATAATTATATTAATTTTAGTTATTTTAATTGTTGTAAAAACTTTGCATTTTGAGTCTTTTTATTTTAAGAATATGATGCGTTTTTTATTTAGAATAGGTTGGTATAAAACGACTCGTTTTGATGGTTAGTAACCGTTTAAGGAAAACGGTACAATTTGGAGAACACTTGGACGAATAAGTGTGAGGTTATTTTGAAGCCGTTATTCTGACACTTTTAAAGCATCAATCAGGGAAAGAAAGGTGGTTAAGGAATTTCATTGACAAAATTCTCAGTATCTTTCTCTCTAATTCTTTTAACTCTCTTTCTCTCTCTCTCTGTTTTTTCTGCAAATTTTCTATTCTTTTCGTTACATAAAAATAATATCATGTTACACATCATTCATTAGAAAAAGATTTTGATGAATTACAAGAGAAGGATAGGAAGAAGAAAGAACCTACAACTAGAGGGATGAGAGTGATGAACTCTTAAAATATAATTTTTCAAGAAAAGAAAAACAACATAAAAACAAAACCCTAAAACAAACATTGAAGAAAAAAAAGAAACTATGATAGTTGAATTCAAGAAATTAGTCATTAATGAGAGAGAAAAATATAAGGCCTGAAAATATAAACACAATTTTTTTACTTAAGTTAGTGTAAAAAGTTGTAATTGGTGATTTATTAATATGTGTATTAATTTTTTTTATAACTAAATTGTTCGTGTTAGTTGCACATCTCTGATGCATCACCAATTGTAGCTCACTTTGTAACTGAACTTGTCATATATGTTGGCATACTTTTGACTGAAAAATCTTGGTTTGATTCTTACATCATTTTGAGAGTCTTAAGAGAATATAATAGATAGGATCACATTGAATATTAGTTAAGTAATGACTCTTTTTGAATATTTCATGTGTGATGGTATTACCTTAAGTGAAGAGGTCTAATTTTTTTTTATATAAAAGTTCAATCTTTAAAGACCTTTGTTTATTTTATGTAATATAAAATTCTTATTAAAGCACAATTTAGGGCATATCACGTTCACAATAGCCGAAGATTTGCAAGCCTATAATGTCTATCTAATGAAGGCTTTCTTACTTGATTTTGTATGAATTAAAGAGCACCTATTTGTTCATTGTAAAGAACTTGTTTTTAATGCAATTACTTTGTAAACAAACTATTTTCATAATCAGTTTGTAACTAAACTTTTAAAGAAAAGTTTTAAGGAGGAGAGTGATTATATAGGAATGAGATTACAACATAGTGAATGAGTTGAACCTAAACCACATCTTATACTGTTAATACATAGTGGATTACTCTCAAAGCAATGCCTTGTAGATGTAGGAAAAAGTTTTCGATTTACATAACCAACTATTGTGTCCATTTCTATTTTTATTTTTTAGTTGTTCATCTAGTTGCAACTTAACTAACAATTGTTAAAGAACTTAACGTTTTACAATTGGTATCGATGCTAGACAATTGGTGTACTATGTGAAGATCTTAATATTAAAGAACTTAGGACCTTTTACGCACACTAGAAGGCCGAGATGGGGCGTTTATCAAGTCAATGGACAAGATATCTTAGAAATCTATACTAACTAGTTGAGAGCCTTCTACAATTGATATTAGTGGTGTAAAAACTCCCAAGCCAGAATTTATTTGGACTTTTGAGGAAGATAAGTTGGTTAATGCAAATTGAAAAACACTTAATGCCAAATTCAATGGCGTAAACCCTCAAGGGTTTAGGAGAATCTCCAACGATCAACTTCAAAAGAAGTTTGGGCAATCCAGCAAACAACACATGAAGGAATCAATTCTATCAAACAATCCAAACTCCAAATGTTAAAAAAACCAGGTGTAAGACTCTCATAATACTTGATAATGAATAATCATCAAATTTCTATACAAAACTCTGTGATATATGTTGGATCTGGTGCATTGAGTGTAGTATATTCGTTTGTAAACTTGTACTTTTTTTGAACAGATTGGTTAATAAAATAATTCATAGATTACATTAATATACTTTGTATAATTTTCCTCATGTGGTTTTTTCAAGCAAAGCAAAATATAAGAAAATATTGGCTCACTGGTTGTCTAATGAGTAAACTAATACTAAGCGGTATTAAGTGGTCGGATTGTAATACAAAAAGACAAATTATATTAGTAGGCAAACCTAAACATGTCTTTAGTCTAATCGAAAATGAGAAAATCAATTGAAATATTAATATGTCATCTATCAAGTCCAATCGAGGAAATGCATTGTCTTAGGCATCAGAGCAGATGACTCCCAGAAGATAGAGACATAGATGTGACTGACTGGACTGACAATACATCGGATTGGACCCAAGAAGAATAGATTTTTAATACGTTTATGAATTTATTCACTTGTGATGTTTATAGTATAGCATACCTAAATCTGAAGTGGATGTTGGACTATATATGTGTGACTCGTATACTTTGATGTAAGCAAAACCTGAGTTCAAATAGACAAAAATTCATTGTCTAAAGACATTCAAACATAGAAGCAAAAATAGGAAAATAGGGGAGATTGGTCTCGAGACATAAATGAGTTTGCCTTGAGACACAACATATAGTGTCTCGAGACATGTTAAATTCAAAGCTAAAAATCTCAAAATTATTTATGACCTGTCTCAAGACATGGAGACCCCTGTCAGGGGTCTCGAGACATAAATTTGAAATTTAACATTGGAGTTTGGATTTCAATCCTAACTCTGAAATTAACCTGTATAATCCCCGTAATGTGATGAAATGAAATCAATGAGTGTTTAAATGTATGCATATGAATTATTTTGATGATTGGATTGAATGTATTTGTGTTATAGTAGCTTGAGTTGCTTTGGCGACTTAATGTGACATTGCACATTCGGGTTCGACGATTAGGTTTGATTTGGGGTGTTACATCACCTATCCTTAAAGGCTACTACTATGCATATATAGTACTTTAGTAGTGAGTATTCCATGCACATGATTGGGAATCGAAGCTGCCTCAAGGAATTTCAAGAAAAACATAAAAGGAAAGTGACATTTGGTGATGGTAAAAAGGGAAGAACCTTTGGCAATGGGGATCCTCAATGTTGAAGGAATGTCACAATGCTAAAATGTGTTTTTAGTGGAAGGTTTCAAAGCTAACCTGATTAGTATCAACCAATTATGTGACCAAGGTATGTTGGTGAGCTTTACAAAGGAAAGGTACAAGGTAACTGGTAAATTATATAAGTACGTTATGGAAAGGGTTAGGACATTTGATAATTGTTATGGTAACTTGTAAAACTGTAGAAGAGATTGGTCAAATTCTTGAAGAACCATCATAGCCTAACAAAGACGTAGTATTTCATCATTTGTTGATGTAGTAATCCAGCAACAACCATCTAATGTTTATCCTAGTATTCCATAGTTTTTTGAAAAAAGTTATTGAAGTAGAAGAAAAATTAGAACAAATTATTGGTGGTGAGGCCATTTCTAAAGACTTGAGGTAGTTGTAACCTCAGTTACTACAACACCTACAACTCAAAAAAGAACCAAGGCTACAGTGACCAAGCCAATTGAGTCAAAATATGCCAAGGTGAAAGTTCTTGGTAAGAGAAAGAAACCACTCATTCTTGAAAAGTTCCTGGTAAGAGAAAGAAACCATTCATTCCTAAGGTTCCTAAGAAGAAGTGAGTTTAAAAGAAGAGAAAAGCCCTTGTTATGGCAGAAGATGGTGTGCCACTTGTTGAATTGACACCACAAGTAACAAAACATTGATCCAAGAGACCTAGTACCCTTCCTTGTAAAGAAAAGAAATAAAAAGCTCAAATTGCTAATGTACAAAACATTCTAAAAGAAACTATTGAAGCTGCAAAACTTGCACTTGAACCAAAAAAACTAAGATTCCTTATTTTAGTTTACGCAATAAAGAATGAAGCTAATGGCTCAAAAAGGCTTTATCAATGAAAAGAATGTTTAGGAAGATGAGATTTTTTTTAGCATGGAATTGAAATCATTCTGGAGGGGAATGATCTAATGTTCTCATTGGCCTATGCCAAGCCCTATGTCAAGAATGTGGTGCTTGAATTCTATGTAAATATCCACAAGGTGATCATTGATAAATATTATAAGCACTTTATATAGGCTTATGTGTGCGAACACTACTTCACTTTTAGCTTTACAACCATCAACAAGTTTCTACCCTATACAAGAGAATATGCTGATAAGTTTCTCCTTGACTATGATCACTTTGCATCACAACTTACCAACAAAGTCAAATCCATTTGGCCCAAAAGTTAAGATTTCAAGGATTGGCTACGATCACAACTATACAAGAGAAGATGCAGATAAGTTTCTTCACTACAAGCTATTGCAACCAAGAATTGGCTACCATCCAAACAAAACATGATTGTCAAAGGTTTTAAATCTTACATCACTTTGAGGATTTTAAGCAACAATTTAGTGGATTAGATCACGTTGAATACCAATCAAGCAATGACTCTTTTTGAAGACTTTATGTGTGACCGTGTTATTTTAAATGAGGAGATCTAGTTTCTATAGAAGTTCAATATTTGAATTTCTCTGATTATTTTATACCATATAGAAGTTTTATTGAAGCACGATTTCAGGGCCTATCATGTTCATACTAATTGAAGATTAATTGCAAGCCTATAACGCCTATTTAAAGAAGGTTTGCTTACTTGATTTTGCAAAAATTAAAAAGAACACTTATTTGTTCATTGTAAATAACTTGTTTTTAGTGCAATTGCTTTGTAAACAAATTGTTTTGATGACAGTTTATAATTAAGCTTTGAAGGAAAAATTTTCACTAAATAGTGATCTTATAGAAGTGAAATTACAACTCAATGAATAAATTAAACTTAAATAACATCTTGAATTATTTTTAGATATCACCCTACATACGTATCCATTTCTACTTTCATTCTTTTAATTGTTGATCTCATTACGATTTAACTAGTTGAACAATAACTCACCATTTTTTTTTGTAAAGAACTCATTATTTTAAACCGATTAGTTAAAAGATATTATAATTTGTAATATTTCTACCAAATGAGACATGATTGTCACAATTTAGAGTTGTTGATATCATTATGTTGGCTGACAAAAATGGGTAGATAATACTGTGGATGACTGTTAGAACGGTAGCCCCCAAAACACAAAAACCAAGAACATGTGATTATAAACACAATTGTTTGTTTGGTGGCTTACATATATAATTCTCCAATAGATAAATGATGGTGTTTCCTTAGTAACTCAAGGTTGCCGAAATTATTTTATCTCTAATGAAATCCCCGTAAGCTTTTGTTTTGTGATAAAGAAATTCACAGCCTTTTGGATCCTATACATCCTCATTCCTCAACAATAAATTACATGGTTACTAAATTATTAGTAAATTTATGTTTCAATTACTTAACTTTAAAAGGTTATAAAATTGTTTGAAAGTTTTCATTTAAACCATTTGGTGTTAAAATTGCTCTTATATGGCCTTCTTAGTTCCCATTACCTGTACCAATCAAAAGTTCTTCTTCCATTTCTCTTTTACAGTTCAATTTTTTTTCATAAAACAATTTTAAACGCTATGAATCAATGAATCAAAACTCAAATAGTTTTCTTCTTTGAACTCCGACATTGATCGTCAGATCAACTTAGAATTAATATATGTTCTTTTACTCATCAATGGGTATTAATACACCATACCAATTGTCAAATTTTCACTAGCTGAATTTTTAAAAACTTAACAACTTAATGACTTAAATAAAAAAACTTTCGAATAGTTTAATAATTCAAATGAAACTTTTCTATTAATTTAGTGGCCATTTTAAAATATATTAAAATTGAATGACTAAAACATAAATCTGTTAATAATTTAATATAATTTTCCTTAATCAATTTGAAAACAAATTAACCTAAGTGATGTCTACCCTAATTTCGTGGTCTTTCAAAAAAAAAAAAGAATTTGTATGTATGGTTGGATCATTGGTGGATCCAACTCTCTTTTGTTTGTTGTAATAAGAAGAGGCGTTTTGTCCTAAAATATTCTATGATTTTTACTTTGAGAGAAAGAAATAAAAAAAGAATACATGATCACTTAATCAAATACCATCGTTGGATTAAAAGAAAAAAACTTTAATTAATTTTAATCAATTAGAGCTGACATGTATTAAAATTAGCGTGAATTATTTTACTATTAAATTTATATTTTGGAAAAGTGGAAAACAGTTAGGTGAGGTGGTTGGGTCCATTCACATACGCAATAAATTAAACGTGATACATGTGAACCCTTCCCTTTGTAGTTTTTTAAAACAAATTAGTGGCGATTAATGTAAGATCAAGGAAAAAAGCATTGTTATTATGAGATTGATTTTGGTAGCCGTCACTATCATTCATTTCAAGTGGTCATGCAAAGTATTATATGGGTTCCCCACTTATTTCATAATTAAATAAACTATCCAACTAATAAAATTCGCTGGATAAATAAGATGTGTCATTTCATCACAAATTCTGATGACTGTACTACTATACTATAATGTTTCCTGCTGTATGGGACCAAAACTTTTTCGATAATAGCAGCACCAGAAAAACAAGTGTCCAGCAGTTCTCTCAAAAGCCTCCACCAGACATCAGAAACTCACGTGCGGTAATGCCATCCACGCAATTTTTACTCACTAAACCAAAAAATACTTAAAAAATAAAAAGAATGCTACTGCGATAGTTTCACGCGCGCGAGAAAGGTGTGCAACCACGCGACAATATAACACACCATTTTTTCCTGATTTAGGGATTTAATGGTTCTAGGTAGGAAAAAATATTGTATTAAAATGAAAGATATATGCTTTAAATTATATCAAGTGTATAGTTTTTTAAAAAGAGTATAAGCCAAATAATATTGTCATAAAAATATTTATAATAAAACTTAAAAAAATTTCATAATCATACCAGAAATAAAATCAACGAATTTCCTTTTAGTAAATTACAATATTAATTAAGACAAAACTCAAACAACAAATATAACGAGTGTGACTTAAACTTAGCCCACACTTGAGATAATGAATACCCTTGACCATCAGACCATCTCATGATTAAAGTTCTTTTTAATTTTTATTTATTTAATCTATTTGAAAACCGGGCTTAAATCTATAGTTTAACAATAAATTATCTGACATATGGCTAATATTTATATTTAGTTGTGGAAAGAGAGGAGAATATGCTTTGCTTTTCCATTGTATTCTTTCACATTAAGAATATGCTTAAGGTTACATTAGCGATAATTTTTGGGTTATTTATTAAATAAATTCAACACCAATAAAATTTGTTCGATTATTTATGTTTAAAATAAATTTATTTAATAATTTAAAACTTATTCATTATTCAGTTATTACATAATTAATAATATTATTATTTGTGATTGAAGTTATTCGGTTACATAAAATTTATTTATAATTGAAGTTATGAAATATGCAATATACTAATACGATCCAACATTATTTTGTATGTTATACTTAAAATATATTTTTAGAACACTAGATGTCTTCTCAACTACATTTCGAAACTTTTGAAACTTGAAATATTTCAAATTAAAGAGTTCACAAACTGTCTATGGTATTTGTTTAGGGCACCATTCTCTCTAATGGTACCATATCCCACGATATGATGTAAGATTTTTTTTTTCTATTTGCATAATTAACATCGATATTATAATATTTGAGTTCATGGTCTAAATAGTCTTTAGCTTTAATTATAAAACTTACATAAACTTAATTTGGAGAAAATTTTATACTAAATTATATCACTTTTTATAATATCTAAATTAAATAAAAATAATATAAAATTTAAAATATATAACCTTTATTAAAAAATATAAATTGTCCAAAACTTTCATAATACTTTTTATAAATAAATTATGATAAAAACAATAACACTTTTATGAATAAATATATTATTTTATAATATATAACATGTATATGAATTTGGTCATAATCTTTTATAAATAAATATATCATAAATGTAATTTATTTTTATAATAATTTTTACCATAACCATGCCAAACATAAATAAGTGTTGGTGCTTATAATTTATATAAAAGTAATTTTTTCTTAAAAATTGAATTTGAGAGTAATTATTGTGATCTAATTACTTCCAATTTAGTGGGAGCCACAATTAAAATAGCTACCAAACAAATCAGTTCCCAAGTTCCCTCTTTTTTCATTCATTTCAGCCGATCTTCATATATATAAAGTTGGCACTTTCTTTTTGATTGTCATCCATCACCCAACACCCATTTCTCACCACAGCTTCACCAAACACATCACTCTTAACTTATTTTAACTTTATTCATTTTGTTTGCTTAATTTAGGTAAAGATTGTATAGGCTTACTCATGGCTTACGAGGCTTGTCTCCAGCATTAAACCTTGTTCCAAGGATTCTCTTCATCAAGCTTCATGTGTTTGTTTGTTTGTTTTCGCCCCTCTCACTACATTTTCAAAGTGATGTTTTAATTTCTCAAGCAATCTCTTTGGCCAATCCGTTGTCTTTGGAAACGTTAAATTCTATAAATCTTTCTTGTTTTCTGGAATCAAAATTATTCTGATAGTTACAATCGTTTTGTTTTTATATATGTCAGGATAATTTATATGTATTAAGCAGTTAGGGTATCGTTAAACCAGTGGGGGTTTAGGTCAGGGTTAGTGTTTAAAAGTCGTTTGAGAGTTTTGCATACTGACATAAATGGAGTGCAGCTTTTTTAGTTCAAAGTATATGCCAATGTCTGAGATTGCACATCTTGGAAGGACAAATTCAAGCCAGTTTTCGAGTTTCAGGCCATTGGTTGAAGTTAAATCCACCCCACACTTCAGTTCTTGCAGAGGTAATTCTAAATTCTTATATGTTCAGTCACTTCAATTTTTGTCCGATTCCTGATGTAAAACAGAACATGAAGTTGAGGATTAGTTGTCCTGTTTTGATTCTGTTTCATGTAGGGAAATGATTAGCTTAAGATGCCATTGATTGGAAAGTAATGATTTCAGGTATATCTCCGAAGGCTTCTCATTCAAGTACTCCGAACTACAGTTATGTGCCAAAGCAAGCTGTCAGTTCAGTTGATGAAGAAAAACTTGGAGCAGGAAATTTATTATATCAGATTAATGGCACAAATTCAAGTTTGTTTTCGAGGAAATTGAGAATATTGGATTCTTTTGATGATGAATATGGTGGAGTCATTGTTGATTCAGAAAGATTACCAGCTAATCCAAATGTCTTTGCTTCCATGCTTAGTTTCTCAATTTCTCACTGGAAATCAAAGGTGATATAAATCTCTGTCTGTGCTTTGTTTTCTTTGCCTCCCAAGTCTTTAACCATATTGCTTCCCTGTATTTATATTGTGACGGGTATGTCACAACCTTTGGTGACCAAACCTTGAGAGACATGTAGGTAGTTAAGGACATTTTTAGGTGAAGTCATGACATAAAAATGCAACTTTTTATTATCAAGAGAAGGCCGGACAGCAGTAAGTTTAGGATATTACTGATCTTAATTCATTATCTGCAGGGAAAGAAGGGAATTTGGCTGAAGTTGCCAGTGGAAAAATCAGATCTTGTTCCAGTTGCTGTCAAGGTATCTTCCAGACATTAAAACATGGCACAAATGTTTCACTGGCTTCACTAAACCGATGTTATCCAGACTTGAGTGCTCATAAACTACATATGTGTCTTATATGATGTCATCCCTTATAAATGTTGGATACTGATACTTTTAGAGAAAATTGAGAGATTGGAAGTAGATGAGAACTTAAGGGGTTGACAATTAGCACTTAGGTTGGATGAATTGACAAAAAGTTGAGGGAAAGAAGGTGAAACTGGAGAAACATTTTCCCTATATTTTGCATTCAATTCACTCTTTCATTAATCTTCGATGCAGGAAGGGTTTGAATATCACCACGCAGAGAGAGGATACGTAATGTTAACTTACTGGCTACCTGAAGGACCCAGCATGCTTCCTGCCAATGCTTCACATCAAGTAGGCGTTGGAGGATTTGTCATCAATGACAAAAACGAGGTACCATATCACTTGCGCTTCAGCTGACACTGCAGGAAGAGAAGAACCATTATTAAGTTATCTGTCTTAAAGTTGAGTTATAATTCAATCATTTGCAATGATCAACTACAGGTTCTTGTAGTACAAGAGAAATACTGTGCTCCCCAATTTGTTGGACTTTGGAAAATACCAACAGGTTTCATTGTTGAGGTATAGTTATTTGGTTTGAATTCTATTGAAAGAAAGTAGAACTCAAAATCAAAGCAAAGATTTTTTCAATCAATACACTTTTAATTTGGTTTGGCAGTCAGAGGAGATATTTACAGGCGCTGTAAGAGAAGTCAAGGAAGAAACTGGGGTAAGTATTTCTGTTTGATAGATCTCCTTTTAGGTACTATTTTGAATTAGATCTTATTGTTAGTTCAAAGTATTTAAAGAGTCTGATTAGGCTAATGCGTTGTACTTGCAGGTTGACACTGAATTTGTGGAAGTAGTAGCATTCAGGTAACAGATTACTACTGATATTTTTGATGTCATCGAATCCTATCGAAAGTTTCTTGTATGGTAATCCATGTAATATAAATTTTTGGTATCTGGTCCTTAATATTTGGCAGGCATGTGCACAATGTAGCCTTTGAAAAGTCTGATTTGTTCTTCATCTGCATGCTAAAGCCTGTATCAACTCACATTATGGTTGACGATCATGAAATTCAAGCAGCCAAAGTAAGTTCCTCCCTACCCACACGTATTCGAAAAGAGATGTTTAGTGCTGTGAAGCAGATATCTTGTTGATACTATTAGATTGGCTATTATTGCAGTGGATGCCATTAGTTGAGTTTGTGGAGCAACCATTGATTCAACAGGATTGTATGTTCAAGAAAGTGATTGATATCTGCGTTGAGCGTCTGGGGAAGCGTTATTGCGGGTTATCTGTACATCAAGTGGCTTCTGCGTTTGATGGCAAAACATCGTCTCTGTACTATAATGTCATCGACTCACAACATAACAACTGTATAGGCAACTGAAACAGATTCTGATCTCATTGCCTAGTGAATGAACTTTCTAATCCACGGGAAGCTTGAGAACTACACGATTTATGACCTGTAATTACCAATATCTTAGTAATGTACATATTATGACTTTGAATGTAAGATCATGAGATCTTGTATTGATAATTGAGGATTCCAGGGAATGCTTACATTTGACGTTAACTCTTCAATAGTGGAGAGATTAATCAGGGAAAAAATGAATATTAGGTTAAGCAGCAATGTTATAAAACATATAAATATCCGCTAATTAATTATTTTCTGTTGGCAAACCTAAGCATATTTAGTTGGTAGTTAATAATATGTCTGCAAATTCTCTTGTCCCAAACTTGGAAACTAATATTGATGTTTTGGGACCTGTAGTCGTCACATGACAATATGCTATAATGCTGGCCAAAACAAAGCTTAAAGTGGTCATAAGAAATTATTACTACTAAATGTCACAATAATGACGATTAATTTGTACATTTTATTACACATAATCATTTTAAATCTACCCAAAATGATAATTCTCTTTAAAATTTGTAAAATATAATGATAAAATTTCATTTTAACTCCCTTAAATTTATAATTTATTTTATATAAATATATAACATTATATTTTACATTGAATTTCAAGAAATAAAAACTCTTTGAATTATTTATGATATTTAACTTTTAAAAGGAAATAAATTCCTTTTCTTTCATCCACTAATTGTTTTGAAAGCTAAAAGCAAACAAAAGAAGATCAAAGTCAAATAATTATCAACAGATTAACTCCTTAATCCAAGCTATTTCTCTAATATTTCTTTTAACTATTTTAAATAATTAATTGATAATTGAAATCCTAAAATATAAAATAAATGTTATGACCAGAGTTCTTTACCTTTTTTATACCAAACAAATCAAGCTTCAACTCCACTTTACCTGTGAAAAAGCTTCACTCATTCATTCATGCATCTCTTTTTTTTTCCTCTAAGAAGAACAAGAGAGTTGCTTGAATTGAATTGCCTCAAAACTCTTTGATGTCTGTCCCAAAGCTGTTTCCTTTAACTTCTCTTTGTCTCCTGTTCTCGGTAAGCTACAAAGCTTCAATTTTTCCCTAATATTTCATTTTTTATGCTTTCATTATTGTAATTTCCTGGATTTATGGCCGTCTTTCACTATATTAGTATTCAAATGTTTAGTTCGTTGATTTACTCGTATTTTTTTATTTGGGATTCCTGGGAAAACCCGGGAAAAGGGAAAGTTGATTCCTTTACCTCTTACTTTTCTCAAATTGGAAAAATCCCAACTCTCAAAACCTGTTACTTTTCATTTGTTTTGCTTTTTAACCAAAATTAATTCTTGGGGATTTCGTCTTTCTGGGTTTATATGCTTAGACTTCTAAGTAGTAGATAATTATTTGTATAATAACCTAATCTTGACTCCTTGTTGATACAACCCTTATATTTGTTTTCATGGTTTGGTGCAGAAGAAGAGGAGCCTGTGATATAGATTGAAGAAGCAAGTTAGATTTAAAAAGGACAATGCGGTTGTTTCCATCGAATTCGAGTAAGGGTCAGAGTAATGGTGGAAGCAATCGTGCTTTGTTGTATCTCAATGTATATGACCTCACACCTATAAATAACTACCTTTACTGGTTTGGGATTGGGATATTCCACTCGGGTATAGAAGGTATTATTTCTCCTTTATGATAATTGTATTGTTTGTTTTTTTTTATATTTTTTCATTTGAACTTCGATTTTGCTGTTCAGATATAGATATTATTAAGTTGATTTGCATAAATAGCTTTGGACATACGGGCATGGCAGGATGTGATAGGGTTTTCCATACCGAAACTCTTTATATGCATAGAAATCCTTACCTTGATGGCATTAATTAATTTCATTTTGCTATCACTGTTTAATAAATTTGTTGAGGGTTACCAGCTTATGATGATTTGTCATTTATTCGAAGTTAATGTTAACCTTTGATTTTCTCCCTCCTTTTATTTTCTAATTTCTGTGGTTTTAACCTATTCTGCACTAATTTAATCAGTACATGGTTTGGAGTACGGATTTGGAGCGCATGAGTACCCTACAAGTGGGGTGTTTGAAGTGGAACCAAGAAGTTGTCCTGGCTTCATCTTCAGAAGATCAATATTATTGGGCAGCACTAACTTGTCTCGTTCAGAATTTCGGTCACTTATGGAGCAGCTTTCCCAGAAATACCATGGGGACACGTACCATTTAATTGCTAAGAATTGCAACCATTTCACCAATGAAGTGTGCATGCAGCTAACTGGAAAGCCTATTCCTGGATGGGTAAATAGGCTGGCTCAATTAGGTGACAAAATTGTCTGCTTTCATTTTAATGTTATCTTGTACTTAATCACTTAACCACGATGACTTCTAATGGCTTTAGATCGCATATCCGTATGGCATGGTTATAAAAGTTATCTCATTGTTAGATATTTGAATGTCTATACTTATATTTCTTCATTTTTTGAAGAATTTTGAATGATGGGATGAAGTAGCTCCCAACTCTTCTTTCTTCTAGTATATGTATGGGTTTTTGTACTTCATGCAATAATTTGATCTGATGAATGAAGTTTTTGAAGTTTCAGGTTCATTTTGTAACTGTCTACTTCCAGAAAGCATTCAGGTTACTGCAGTTCGACATCTTCCTGATCATCCAGCATATTCCGGTAAGCTTCTTCTAGCAACCATACCATTTACCATTTTTTACAAGTTTCACCCATATGCTTGCAAATGATTCAGAAGTTTGGTTACTTTCAATATGAATTCGTACTGGATCCTCGGTGATGGATCAAAAAAGCAATTGCTCGCCGAGGTTATTGACGATTATGTTTTTGATCAAGCTATTTTTCCAACGCAGATGATGAAAGATCAAATTCTGCTGCAACATCTTTAACAGGAGAGAGCGATGAAGAGGATGCAGATCATCATCTCTTGACTACACAAAATGGTGATGTCGCATTTCTAAAAGAGAAGCCACTGAGGTTTGCCAAAGAACTCCTCTGATTTTTCCTCCAACTATAACTGTTTCTGTTGCGAGTCGTTCTACCATGTGGTCCAAAATGCCACACCGAATATATCAGAGCGCTTCAAGGTACTGCAATGACGCTGATGACTTCCTTTTCATTCTTAAAGCATGATAATGCCCCAACTTATTCCTTTACTAGTGTGACCATTAAAGCCAAATATTTAGATTCTGTATTATTAGTTGCATTTCCTTTCTCCTTGTGAGGAAATTATAATAATTTTCTGGTTTCTTTTGTTGATGGGACATGAGTTCTTGGGTGTGTTTCTAGGTTAGTTTAAGCCAAAAGCCATTGTTTATAATTGACAACATTTACCGACTGAAGTAAGCTTCTTTTGTTTTGAAGATGCAATAACTACCAGTTACACTCGATCGAGTAATTACAAGTCACACTAATAATCAGAATATATCTAGACTAAAAGACGGTTGTGACTTTTAACTCAACCATAGCGGCTGCAAAAATGCCGTTTATGCCCGTTTCCGGATGCGAGAGAGAGAGAGAAAGAAAAAGGAGAAACTCGTTTTTCTATAAAAAAAAATTGCAATAAGAACAAAAAGTCAAACCCAAAACCCCTCCAAGTCTCCAACAAGGAGCAAAAATAAAGAGATTTTTCAATCTTCCCGTGGTTCAGTCGAAATGTGGGGGAGTCTGCAACTATAAAAAAAGCTTCCCCTGTGATGAAAAGTAAGGGAAAGAATCATCCTTTCCTTTGTTTGAATAGCTCAATTTTTAATTGGGTACATTATCTGGGTGGTCACCCAACTTTTCAACTAATGTGGGTCTGTTTTTTATTTGCACATTTTATCAATTTAATCCTAAATCTAAAAATTTAACAAATTTAACCTCAGTATTACAAAATTTTTTATTTAGTTCTAGTTCTAAAAAATGAGTTCATATTTTATTAATCAAACAATAATTTTGGATGCAATCAATGCTAATTATAGAGGTAAATATCAAATTCACACACTAACTTAGATTTAATGTGCAATGTGATATGTAAACTTTAATTTAATTTGATTTTGATTCAATTATAAATATTTAAAATAAATAAATAAATTCAACAGTTTTCATGTTAAGCAAATAATTTTATTTTTTGTATAGGCAAAAAGTAAACCTAAAATAGTACTACATCTAGTATGGTGTTAATGATTTGTGAAAACTGAATTAAATTTAATATTTATTTATCGATTACACAAAGTAAAAGTTCATGTGTCAAATTAAATATTAAATTATAGTTCATGTATAACTTAAAATATATCCCTGAAAATTTTATTTTAATTTATACAAATAATCTCCCAAATTTAACCCCAACCTTTAATTTTTGTTGTCTAATAACCAAAACCTTCAAAAGTTAACTTCTAGAATTAGGAGACACTAATAAGAGGAATATTATTCATCTAACTTGCAAAATTCAATAAATTTAGTCAAAATCTACTTGATTTCTATTGCAATGTTTGTAAATTCATTGCTAAGGTTCGCTGTGTAATCTCCAGGTAAGTTCACAACTTCACACAATTCTGTGTGCATTTCAATGATTTGCATGATTGATATTGGATTTAGAAATCATTCAAATCAGCTCCTATCATAATAAATTTGCAGGATTTTCTTCACCCTCTCATCAAACCCCAAAACTAATTTTTCCCTTTCTTTTCACTCTTTTCTTATCGCTTTCATCCTTCATCATATCAAAAGCTTCAATAATTCAAGCTTTGAATCACCATAAACCATGTTTTCAAGCACCTCTTTCCAGTTTCATATCAGTTTATAAATCTTTTTGACTCACCTTTCCAACTTAAAGATTCCACACTCTTCTTCACTGATTCAGCATAGTACACTTTGGGCTTAAAGGTCCCCCACCTTGCTAAGCGTGACCCAATGCATAAGAATAGTTACTTGCCAAGAAGCAAAGGTGACTTGGTTTTATTTTAGGATCTGTGTTTTGCTTTGGGTTAGTGTCATATTTAACCTTTAAATTATGGCAAATAGCGGTATAGTAGTAGTATTTTGAAAATACGAAATGTGAAATCTAATGTGTATATCAATGGTTATACTAAAGGATTGCTTGATGCTGGACCTATAGAGAAATCAAAAGCAACCATGATTCCTCAAGTGTTGGAAAAGTCATCACAAACATTCAATGGCGCTCGAAAGAAATTGTAAAATTAGAATGTCGGTAAAGAAAATATATCACAAATAAAAAAAGAGAAATAAAAATAAAGAACACACAAATTTTACGTGGAAACCCTTTCGGAAAAAAACTATGTCGAATTCGAATAATTACAAGAGGGGTAGACTATGTCTATTTATAGACTTGTAAAACCATATTCTAGTAAGATTGAAACACCTTATTCTAATCAATTTCAAATAGATGAAGTTTAATAAGGTTTAAAAAATCATATTCTAAAAATAAAACAAAATAAAAGAAGTATAATTCTATAGGGATTTTACTTTTATTTTATTTTACCACTGTATTTGATTTAAATAAGGATTCGGGTCACTTAATTCTAACAACCTCCACCTTGACACGAATTCTTAATGAACAAGTTCTTCATAGCGAACTCTCAACGAACAAGTTCTCCACCTCTTCCATAAAACCCCTTAAGGGTTTAACTTCAACAATGAACACTAACCAAGTCTAAGCAATGCTCAAACAGGGTTATAGGAAGTGACTTAGTCATCATATCTGTAGGATTTTCATTAGCACTAATTTTGCTCACAACAATATCACCACGAGCAATAATATCATGAACAAAATGATACCGAACATCAATGTGTTTTGTTCTCTCATGAAACATTTGATCTTTTGCAAGGAAGATGACACTCTGACTGTCACAAAATACTATATTAATTTGAAGGTCTTCATTGAGTTCACTAAAGAGTCCCTTCAACCAAATAGCTTCTTTACAAGCCTCAATAATCGCCATGTACTCAGCTTCAGTGGTAGATAAAGCGACTATAGTTTGCAAAGTGGCTTTCCAACTTATTGCACAACCTCCGATTGTAAAGACATAACATGTGAGAGATCTTTTTCTATCGAGGTCTCTAGCAAAATCATCATCAACATACCCAATGACTTCATCTCTAGTTCTTCCAAACTGTAAGCAAACATCGGTAGTACCTCGTAAGTATCTTAAAACCCACTGAACTGCTTTCCAATGTTCTTTATCGGGATTCGCCATGTATCTACTAACTATACTAACTGCATATGATAGATCTAGACGTGAACAAACCATGGCATACATGAGAGATCTCACTGTACTAGAGTATGGAACATGTGACATGTACTCAATCTCATCATCTGATTGTGGAGACAAAGTCGATGAAAGTCTGAAATGGGCTGCTAAAGGAGTACTAACAGGCTTAGCGTTCTGCATATTGAATCTGCAAAGAACTTTCTCAATGTACCCCTTCTGACTTAGGTACAATTTACTTGCTTTTCTATCTCTGAGAATCTCCATACCAAGTATCTTCTTTGCTAGTCCCAAATCTTTCATCTCAAATTCTTCACTTAGTTGGGCTTTGACCTTTCTTATCTCTCATTTATCTTTCGCTGCTATCAGAATGAAGCTAATAAGGCCTAAAGCTGAGCGACGAGTCCACTGGCATGAGAATCAAGTGAAGTAGAGCGATAAGCACACTATCGATTGAGTAGATACACAAAAGAACCATCACTATTTTTCTTAAAGTAAATACAACTGTCAAAGCTACTTCTTTTAAAATCATGAGAAGTCATAAAGGAATCAAACCTCTTGCACCACTGTCTTGGTGACTGTTTCAAATCGTAAAGGGACTTTTTCAACAAGCAAACATAGTCCTCTTTTTCTAGGACTGTAAAACCCTCTGGTTGTTGCATGTAAATATCCTCCTCAAGTTCTCCATGCAAAAATGCACTTTTTACATCTAACTGCTCAAACTCTAAATCATGCATGGTCACAATACCAAACAAATCTGGAATCGAACTATGCTTCACAACTGGAGAGAACACATCTGTCTGTGAAGTCCACTCCTGGAATTTGACTGTAACCCTTTGCAATAAGCTTTGCTTTATATCTAGGTTCTTCAACTTTTGGAGTCCCCTCTTTCTTCTTAAACATCCATTTACAACGAACAACCTTTTTACCTTTAGGAAGTTTCACAAGATCCCATTTTTATTTTTGTGTAGTGATTCCATCTCCTCTTGCATAGCAAACATCCACTTTTCTGAGTCTTCACAACTAACCGCCTCAGAATAATTAGATGGCTCTTGGTTTGCATCTATATCTTCAGCCACATTTAAAGCATAAATAACTAGATCAGCCTTGGCATACTTCTTTGGAGGTTTAATTTCTCTTCTAGTTCTGTTTTTGGCGATAGAGTATTGTGGTGAAGAACCAACTCTATTTTGAATTTTTGTCTTGGCTTGATGAGTCGACTACATTGTAGATTCTAGATTAATCTGATGCTCCACCTGCTTTTAATTTTCTTTATTGGAAGAGTCTTTAAGAGATAAGTTAGGTAGCATAGCAGTTTCATCAAAAACAACATCTCTGCTAATCACAACTTTTCTATTTTCAGGACACCATAACTTATACCCTTTTACACCAGCTTTATAACCAATAAAAACGCATTTGATAGATCTCAGTTCTAATTTTCTATTATCAACATGAGCGTATGCAGGACAACCAAAGATCTTTAAATCAGAATAATCAGTAGGATTACCAGACCATACCTTTTGTAGAGTATTTTTCTCAATGGCAACGGATGGAGATCGGTTGATCAAAAAACATGCAGTAGAGGCTGCTTCGGCCTACAATGACTTTGGTAAGTTGGCATTTGACAACATACATCGAACCTTCTCCATGATCGTTACGTTCATTCGTTCTGCAACGCCGTTTTGCTGTGGAGTATGACGAACTGTCAAGTGTCTCAGGATCCCTTCTAACTTGCACAGTTTATTAAACTCATCAGAACAGAACTCTAAGCCATTGTCTGTGCGGAGGTATTTTATTTGCTTTCCCGTCTATTTTTCAATCATGGTTTTCCAAGATTTATATGCGGAAAACACATCGCTTTTTTACTTCAGGAAAAATGCCCACACTTTTTTAGAAAAATCATCAATAAAAGTTAGCATATAATTAGCTCCACCTCTCGAAGGCACTCTGAATGGCCCCCACAGATCAGAATGAATATACTCCAATGTTCTCTTCGTGTTATGGATTCCTCTGGTGAGTCGAACTCTCTTTTGCTTCCCAAAAACGCAGTGCTCACAGAACTTCAGTTTGCAAAGTCCTTGCCCATCAATAAGTCATCTTTTGGTCAATTCTGCCATGCCATTCTCAATCATATGCCCTAGGCACATATGCCAAAGTTTAGTAATATCATCATCTGTCAAGGAAGAGGAAGCGACAGCTGCATCACTAGTAACAGTAGAACCTTGCAAAATATATAACTTGGCAGTCTTTCTCTGTCCTTTCATCACAACGAGGGAACCTTTGGAAATATTCAAAACCCCACTTTCAGCTGTGTATTTGTACCCTTTTGAATCAAGAGCACTCAACGAAATTAAATTTCTCTTCAATTCTAGAACATGTCGTACATCACTAAGTGTTATGATAACTCCATCAAACATCTTAACTTTAATTTTTCCAACACCTACAATTCTACATGAGGCATTATTTCCCATCAAAACATCACATTCAGACACTATTTCATAAGTTGTAAACTAATTTCGATTGAGACTCATGTGAAAGGTGCAGTTCGAATCAAGGATCCTCTCCTCGCTCACTTTAGAATTGTTGACGGAAGCGACTAGAAGTTCACCATCGCTGTAGTCTTCTACAACATCAGCTTTACCAGAATTTTCTGGTTGTTTTCCATTTTGATTCGCAACCTCCTTTTTGATCTTGTTCTGTAGCTTATAATACTCAGATTTAATGTGCCCTTTCTTCTTACAGAAGTTACAAGTTTTACCTCTGTTTGAAGACTTCGATCTACTCTTAGATTTACCACGAGGATTTCATTCCTGTGTCCTTCCACGATCATCATCAGCATTTCGGTCTTGTCTTCCACGAATAATGAGACCCTCTCCCTAAGAGTCAGTTTTAACCACAAGATACTTCATCTTATCATACGAGGTTAAAGAATCATAAACCTCATCAACTGTGAGAGACTCGCGACTATATGAAATCGTATCTCTAAAGGTTGAAAAGACGAGGGTAATGAACAAAGTAGAATCAACCCTAGATCTTTCTTGTCATACTGAACCTCCATGGCCTCCAAGTTTGAGAGAATTTCTTTAAATACTATTAAGTATTCGTGCATAGATGCACCTTCCTCCAAACGATGAGCATAAAGACGCTGCGACATACATATTTGTTCCAACCTCTTCCATAATCTAGCGGAGGTCTTCTCCTTCATCACATATTGTAAAATTTCGTTAGACAAATGCAAATGTAATTGTGTTAACGCCTTTCAATCCTTGCGCTTCTTCTCTTCTTCCGTTAATGTTGAAAGTATTTTATCTACCCTTAGTAGGACTTCCTCTAAGTCCATCTGTGTAAGAACTGCTTGCATCTTTATCTGCCACAACGCAAATCTGGTGTTACGATCCAACAGCAGAATTTCATATTTTAAAGACGTCATTACCGTGATTGAGATGAACAACCTGAAAGCTCTGATGCCAATTTGTAAAATTAGAATATCGGTAATGATAATATATCACAAATAAAAAAAGAGAAATAAAAATAAAGAATACACAGATTTTACGTGGAAACCCTTTCAGGAAAAAATCACAGGCAGAGAAGAAGAAAATTCACCATGTCGAATTCGAATAATTATAAGAGGAGTAGACTATGTCTATTTATAGGCTTGTAAAACCATATTCTAATAAGATTGAAACACCTTATTCTAATCAATTTCAAATAGATGAAGTTTAATAATGTTTAAAAAACCTTATTCTAAAAATAAAATAAAAGAAGTATAATTCTATAAGGATTTAAATAAGGATTCGAGTCACTTAATTCTAACAGAAATGAACTTTAGAATTATATTATGGGAAAAGAAACGAAACTCAAGCAAGCATCTGAATAATTAAGATAAAATATGTAATAAACCCACCCTTGCACACTATAAGGAAAGAATCTCCTTTCCTTTTTTCTTAAACCTTCATCTTTACCGAAAAGAGAAAAACAACGACCTTGGAACATCATTACTCGTTTAACTTTGATTTTCCTTAACAATCTCATTCATTTTCACTATTTTGATTGACGAAATGAACACAAATGGATGAAATAGTTATGGCCATAGCGGAGTCTTGTAAAGAAATGGCCTTGGAGTGGAGTACCAAAGAAAAAATGAAGTTTGACCATTTTCTCCATGAACATCCATTGAACTTCTATGATGCTCACTTGTTGCTCAAAGAATTTCTTAATTGTTCGGGATGTGGCGAAGGCTTATCAGGTTTAATCTGTGCATGCAGTATCTGCTACAACTTTTTCCTCTATGAATCTTGTGCCGAGCTTCCAAGAGAGATCCAAAATTTCTTTCATCCATACCCTCTTCTCATCAACATTCTAAATTTCTATACATGTAATGCTTGTTTCAAAGAAGGCTCAGGTTTTACCTACCGCTGCGTCAAGTGTGATTTTCATATGCATGTTGAATGCACCCAACGACCCATCATACAATCACAAGGGGATGAAGAAGAGCTTATTCAACATTTTACTCACTGGCATCCCTTAAAACTTGTTCCTCTAATAATCATTTGGAGGTTAGGTGTGCCATATGTAACGAGCTCTGTTTTATCAACGCCTCTAATTCTTCCTCTTATGGTTGCCAGGATTGTAACTTTTTTGTCCACCATTCGTGCATGATCGATATTCCGCTCCAAATCAATCATTTCTTTCATCGGTCATGTCCTCTGGTTTTACTCACCAAAATACCTTACCAATGTGAAGGATGTGAAGAAGCTAGCTCAGGTTTGGCCTTTCATTGCGGAAAGTGTAAATTCCAACTGGATGTTAAATGCGCCTTGCTTCCGACTGTAGAATCTAAAGATACTGATAAGATTCAACACCTAGCCCACGATCATCCACTAGCACTCCATGAAAGCAAAGAATTCGGCACTGAAATTTATGCAGAGGGTGTGGAGAATATTGCTGGTTAGATCCTTGTTTTGGTTATAACAAAAGATCATGCACCTTTTTTCTACATAGAAAGTGTGCTGTTGAGTTACAGCCGGAAATACATTATCCCTTTCATTCCTTACACCCTCTCACTCTACTCTGTGACTTATCTTACCAGTGTAAGGTTTGTTATGAAGATAACTTAGGGTTGGCCTATTATTGCGTACAATGTAAATTCCTACTGGATGTCAAATGCATCTTATTTTTGACAATAGAGTCCAAAGATGGTAATAAGATTCTACATTGTGCTCACAAGCATCCCCTAATACTTTGTGGCAGCAAGGTATTAAGCAATGAAGTTCGATGCAGAGCATGCGCAACGAGTTGCTTTGCTTCCTCCTTCGGTTGTACGGAATGCAACTTCTTTTTACACAGATCTTGTACTGTTGAGGTACAAGAGAAAAAGATCTATCATCCCTTTCATCCCCTACACGTTTTCACCCTCTCATCACCCCTACCACTTTCTCATCATGAAACCTTTCAATGTTCTTCATGCCTGGGTTTGGATGACTGGTTTTTGCTGCGGTATCGCTGTGCCAAATGTGACTTTGAGCTTCATATTGATTGTTCTAAGCCTAAGGTTACAATACCTGACTTCAAGCATGAAGGTCACATACACTAACTCTCTTATTTTGATAACACACTTGCCTCTGTTGAGTGCAACATTTGCCATGAAGATGCTCAAACTGGCTTCTTTCGATGTGTGGCTTGTGCATTTAACATCCATATCTACTGCATTCGCTCAACATCAAAGACAATAAAACATGAACTCCATTTGCATCCTTTGACTGTTATAAAATTGCCTTTCCAATATGAAATGATTTCTGCTGAACATGAAAATGGCTCAAATGATGAGTTCTATTGTGATATTTGTGAGAAAAAAAGATACAAATTTGAATCAGTTTATTATTGTCCAGAATGCAAATTTATTGTTGAGGTTCGTTGTGTAATCTTCGAAGTAAGTTTACATTCTGAATTCTGCATGGCTTGTTCATTTATAATTTCTATTCTATTATCAATTCTAGCATAACTAATATTACGTTTGATTTCAGCTATTACCATCCTTAACTATTTTAGAGGAGCAGAGTACAGAGAAAGGCACAGTTGATTCCGAAAATGAGGGTAGTTCTACAATAGAAGCCACCATTGAGAATCTAAATGATCAAATTGTAAAGTCTAAGCAAAAGAGAAAATCTTTAAAAAACGAAGTTGAGAAACATCGAGAAATATTAAAGGGTTTTGAGGAGGAACTAGAGCAGAAAAATTAGGAAGTAAGAAAACTTAAGACTGATTGTTTCTTGTACAAGTATCACCTCAGCCTCAACATGAAAGGACATGAGAATCCAACTGAAGCTTTTGCTGATCTGCCTTGACTTTTCAATGAGAAATGAATACACTGTTTGTCTTGGTAAATGCAGTCGAGAAACACTTCAATTTACCTTTTCTTCCCTCCAATAGAATAAGGATGTGTTTGGCTTCAAAATGATCCTTGAGCCTACACCAACTTGTGTTGTTCACCAGAATAAAAGTAGTCCAGTTCCATTTGTATTCACTCCACATGTTTCTCACATAAACTATAACTGTTGGCATTCATGAATCATTGTATTTAGTGGCAAGTAAATTTGTTATATTTTCCAATGGATCTGATATGATCTTATGTTGAGTTTTGCTAGAAATTTTATGACCGATTATAACATCACTGTTTATGCAGACAGATCTTTATACTGAAGATCGGATTGGTTTAAAGAGCTTAATGATGCTGGAAGGGTCCATTTATGTTAGTGTCTCAGGTCGTCATCTTAGAATTTCCAAAAAATACATGAAAAAGCATGTTGTTATTAAAGTCTAGGATTCTAAGCTTTGGTTTCTTAAATCTGGTACATTTTCTCTCTTACGAGATAAAGATAAAGATACTTTTCTAAAATATGAGATGAAAAAAATTGTTAATGTAGCATCAAATAATTGGATACAAGAAGAGTTGCTATAATAAAATTTTCCCGGCATTTTTTCTTTTCTTTTTCTAGGGATTGGACATCAATGTTCCAATTATGAAATCGATCAATTCACTCAACTTCTCAAAAAAATTTCTGGTTCTAAAGGATAGTGCTTGTATGTTTCTTCAATGTTAAAACCTGGGGAATAATAATCTTGGGTTCTAAACTGGCACAAGCCAAAAAAAAAAAAAGCTTACCTGTTTGATTGCATAACAGCCAACCGCATGTTTTCATGCTTACATTCCAACAGTAGTCCACAGAAATTTCCTATGTTATCTATGTAATACAAAATTTTTTAAATAAAATGGGTATTGTTTTAAATGCCAAATTAGTTATATGTAGTCCACTAATCCCTTGTGGACCAGGTTTCTTAAAATTTTTGTATTTTAAACTATTTCTTTGGAATATTTTAATAGTTTGTCAAAATTTAGTAACTTTTCAGTGAGGTTCTAGCGACATTTTTGTTACCTGATGGGAGTCGAAACAAAAAAAAAAATTCCTACAATAAAATAACTCTACACAATAGTAAAGAGTAGTAGGATCAAGCTACATGGATTGAATATTATGATCAACTTCTGTGTTTTTCTTGTGAATAGAATTTCGGTCGAACTGATAATCATGGCACGACTCCAAACAGACCTGCTGAAAAATAAATTAAATAAATTAGGAGAGATGAAAATTTTTAGAAATTAAATAATTGAGATAGCAGAAACAAGCAATTAAAAAAATTAGAAATTAAATTAAATTATAAATTAAATTCGAATTTTGTGAACAGAAATAATAAGCCTTATCCCTAGACTTGGTGAGTTTGGTCTCTGAATTGAGCCTCGAAAATGTGTTTTCTCCTCCAAACAATAAGCTGGTTATAGTGGCTAGGAACGTCCTAACCACTAATTCTTCCTCTCGTAGTTGATTCCGGTATGTCCTGCAAACCAATCATTATAGATTATCTAACCACGATACACGCGTTCACGAATCAAGACTTCGGTAGCCTTGCATTCTGAAGAACCCAACTCGGATTAACGGTGTCAACCGCGTAGGATGTTTAAATCCGATCACTATCTCCCTTAATTTGTTCCCGAAAATCCGAATACAACACGGACGACTCCTCTTTCCAACTGTACTCCAAAACAACTCCAACCCGATGCGCTTTTTGAATTAAAATCGAGTTAACTTTAACAGATGAATTTGTCAATCTCGATATTCCGGAGAGATGGTGAATACCGATTTTAATGATTTTTAGTGCAGATACATTTCTTACGATTCTTGACCGGAAAGAACACCGACCTAAAGCTAATTTGAATTTAGTGAAGCATGAAATTTATCATGCTTTGTTGGTTATGGAAGTGAATTTGAATGGAAATAGTGATAGATGAAAGGGTTGGGAAACAATTAAGTCAAAAATTGAAATGGAAACAAAAGTTGGCAGAATACCTACACTCTTTCACTCAAAATAAGAAAGAAAATAAATTGATTTCTATTCAATTGCGAGGCAAATCAATGTGTGTTTTTTCAAGCGCACCATGCCATTTATTTATACATAAATCATATGCTAAAATTAGGCTAGTTCCACCTGCCCACTAATTACATGAAATAAATATCATATTTCTTTTCTATTACAAAGTCAAAAATCTGATTAGCCTCTAAATATCTCCAAATTTCTAATTCGACCCCTCTTCAATTACTCATCCTTCAATTTAATCCTTTTCTGCTTGTTTTCGAATTAAAACATCCGAATTTCGTTCTTGACAAGATTTAAACATAAAATTCACCAATTAGCAGAAATTAATTCAAGAACAAGTTGATTTGAGTACGTAAAATACGCAAAATAAATATGCTATCAAATCCCCCTACTTAGCCTATGCTTGTCCTCAAGCATACTGTATGTTCATTCATTAGAAATTATTCAATAACTTATCAAAAATCAAGTCTCTTTTCCATAATCATGACCAATGCAAACAATTTAAGCGAAAAAATGAATAAGTGCTCAAATACTTAGTTTGATCAACAAGTGTCCTTAAAACTCAAACATGCAAATTAAATCATTTCACTAAATTGAGTTTGAACCAAAATTTGCAAGGTATTATTCTTAATTAATTTGTGTAGTAAATTTGGGACATAATCAAAAACCTTTTTACGTGAATTAAGATGACAATCCAAGCACCCTATCTGGTTACTCAATTTGACATGTCTCCAAATAACTATTATTCCCTACTCATGGCAGCTTGGTTAATGGAATGTTTGCAAGTATTCGGTTCGTCACTCGATCCTTTTACACGAGATGAGATGACAACCCAAGCACCTCACCTCGATAACTTTTCTGAAATCTTCACTCATAATTAGAGCCATCAGTGGAGTAGTATTTTTGTTTTTATTTATTATTACCCTTTTTTTTCTCTTTATTTATTTATTTACAAGGAAATACAATATTCTTACCAAATAATTATAAACAGTCAACTTTCATGAAATAATCTAATTACATATATCAACTTTATAACACACATGTTGATTAAACTACATTTTAATTCAAGAATCACTCAACTATCTAAATTGATTAAGTAATGGAATTAGAGGCTCAATGTCAAACAAATTAAAGAATAATCCAACATAAGAATTAACACATGTGAAAGAGAAATAAACATGCAGCGAAAAGAAAATCAATCATGCACACTTACTAATCCAACACCCCCTACTTAATCCATGCTTGTCCTCAAGCATATTGTATAAGAATTAAAGTATAGTAGAGAGAAATGTCAAGTATACTCCTTGTATATATTTAACATGGTTGTTGGCATTGGGAGTGACTACTTTGCAAGATGACAAGAATTGTGGAGACTTGGGTTAATTTGAAGAAAAATGGTTTGGGCCGTGAAGAAAATAAATGGCAGTACTGAGCAAGGCGTGCCCACACCACGATCCGTATTCGATTTCCAAAAAAATCGACAGCCTCCACCATGTTCTTGAAAAATAACACATTAAATGGATTAAATAATAATCTTGTTACTATTCATTTTATTTTCAACCTAAATTTTACTTAAAATCAAAATTAAATAAATTAAAATAAATTTGGATTGCCTCTCAAAAGGCGCTTTTGTTTAACGTCGTTAGCTCGATGACTTTAAATGTTATCCGTTTAACTCATTGAAAATTAATTTTTCCATCTCGTGCACTTGGACATTTTTGTAGAAAAGTTTTGACCTTTGCCCACTGTCCTTAAAGCACTTCCCAAATTCCCCCATCATTAGTGGATTGAGATGTCTTTGAACTTCTCCGTTCAAGTTTGAATTTTCCTCTATCAGAATCCTTATATATTCTGGAAATGGTTTGAGCTCTAATTTCGAGGCCTTCATGCGAATGACAGCTTCACGTATTGGTTTTTTATCATTGATAATTCCTTTTCCTTAACATCGAGATCTACACTCTTGCAAGGCACGGTTTGTAACTTATCCTGTAAGTATTTCAATGGTTACATTCCATTGACATTAGAGACATTTGTTATTACATCGGGATGTCTCATATCCTCATAAACATTAAACCTAACCACTTCACCGTCAAATTTCATGGTGAGTGTTCCACTCCAAACATCAATTCCCCTCGAGTAGAATATCAGAAAAATTGGCCGAGTTATCATCCTCCATGTCGATAATGTAGAAATTTGCAGGAAAAATTGACCTAGTTATCATTCTCCATGTCGATAGATGAAAGAGGCAGGGCTTGGGAAATAATTAAGCCAAAAACTGAAATGGAAACAAAATTTGGCAGAATGCCTGCACTCTTTCACACAAAATAAGAAAGAAAATAAATTGATTTCTATTCAATTGTGAGGCAAATCAATGTGTGTTTTTTCAAGTCCACCATGCCATTTATTTATACATAAACTATATGCTAAAATTAAGCTAGTCCCACCTACCCACTAATTACATGAAATAAATATCATATTTCTTTTCTATTACAAAGTCAAAATAAAAAATCTGATTATCCCCTAAATATCTCTAAATTTTTAATTCGACCCCTCTTCAATTACTCTTTCTTCAATTTAATCCTTTTTCTGCTTGTTTTCAAATTAAAGCATCCGAATTTCGTTCCTGACAAGATTTAAACATAAAATCCACCAATTAGTAGAAATTAATTTAAGAACAAGTTGATTTAAGTACGTAAAATTTTCAAAATAAATATGCTATCATTACCCAATAAAAGTTCTCACCAAGTAGCATCCATTTTGATTACTCAATTTAAGAGGAAACAAATTTTGAAATTTCTGATGTGCGAGTTTTTAACAGTTTCAAGCAGCTGACTTACGCACTAGAAATCTATCTATATGGGTTCATTTGTTTCGAATCTTACACGTTTTGCATAGTATAAAATTTTTAATTTCATTTGGTATTGATGAGGCCCCAAAGTAGGTTAGTCGAAACGGTTAACCTAGAAATTTTGGGTAGTTTATGATAATTCCTTATGTTTTAGCTTTTGGAACTTAAGATTTTTGTAATTGATTTTGACTAAAAAAATTTCTAAGTTTTATTATTGCCGAAATACCAAGTAAAATTTGAGTTTGAATGACTTCAAATAAACCAAACAACCATGATGTCCAGAATCTCAAAAATTTTAAAATTTTATTTTTAATTGTTTTTAAAAATATTTTTGGTTCGAGTATATATTATTTTGTTGAAAAAACATACTAAACAAATTCTTATCAATTTATTGAATTTTCTTAAAATATGTATGTGTTTTAATAAATTTGATTTTGCTTACTTTTGATTTAAAATGCAATTAAATTGTACAATTGTGTCTTAGCTAGAGGGATTGCCACACAACAGAAATGTCTTAGGATTATCATAGAAGGCCATGCCGTTTTAAGCCTTTGATTTTTGATTGAATTCTGATATTCAAGTTTCATTCTTAAATTTTAGGCTATTAAGAGACTTGTGAAAATCATTGCTCATTTGTTGGTTCAGTAGATCAAGTTCCATTCTTATAATCGCTGCTCCTTTGATTTGTTGATTGAATTCCTTTTGTGTTTAATTCCCAAAAAATCAACTTCAAATGTTTTATGTTATTTATGAGCTCTATGATATTTTGACCATGTTTTATGAAAATTAAGTTAAACATGTTGTATGTTTTAAATTTAAAATGTCTAATTTTGAATTATTTAAGTGTTATATTTTTCTATACTTAAATTGGATTATGTTATTATTGTTGAGAAATATATTTTAACTGTGCTTTTGGGTATATTTATGCTACTCAAATTATGTTTGTTATATATTTATATAAAACATGATTTGAGATAATATAATACTAACTTGTCTTCGTATATGTGAAGTTTGTTTTGTATATGTATTTGAGATAATGTGAGTAACCCAATTCTCTGATTTTGAACTTGCTCCTCAAATGATATGTTCCAACCTTACCAACGGGGGATAAACATTGGTCATGTCGACATGTAACTTGTGTTAGAAATCGGTTTCAACCATGCTACTAGTTTAGAATAGTGATTTTTGACCCATTGTCACTAGGGTTAATTGTGGTTTTTATTTCAACCCATTGCCACTAGGGTAAAGAGTGACTATAAAGATAAAAGGGGAGTTGATTTTTATCTGCAATCATTCTAGAAATTATTTAGTTTATCTTTATTACGGTTTTGACATAGAATATGCTTTGAATTATTTATTATGGATTACCCATAAATTCGCAATTATATATTCTACTAAATATTTGGCCTAAGTATTTTTTCACCCTTAACTTTGAATTATTTATAATGACATTGTATCGCAAAGAAAATAAAAAGAAAAAATAAAGAACACATATATTTTGATGTGGAAAACCTTTCTGGAAAAAACCACTGGCAGAGGAGAAGATAATTTACTATGTCGAATTCGAATGATTACAAGAGGAGTAGACTATATCTGTTTATAGGCTTGTAAAACCATATTCTAATAGAAGAAGTGTAGTAAGATTAAAACACCTTATTCTAATCAATATCAAATTGATGAAGTGTAATAAGGTTTAAAAACCTTATTCTAAAATAAAATAAAAGAAGTGTAGTTCTATATGGATTTTACTTTTATTTTATTTTACCACTATATTTTATTTTAATAAGGATTCAGATCACTCAATTCTAACAATCTCCACCTTGACACGATTCTCAATGAACAAATTCTTCATCGCGAACTCTCAACGAACAAGTTCTTCATCGCGAACTCTCAACGAACAAGTTTTCCACCTCTTCTATGAAACTCCTTAGAGGTTTAACTTCAACAATGAACACTAACCAAGTCTAAGCAATGCTTAAACTTGGTTATGGGAAGTGACTTAGTCATCATATATGCAGGATTTTCATTAGTACTAATTTTGCTCAGAACAATATCACCACGAGCAGTAATATCATGAACAAAATGATACCGAACATCAATGTGCTTTATTCTCTCATGAAACATTTGATATTTTGTAAGGAATATGACACTCTAACTGTGACAAAATACTGTACTAATTTGAAGGTCTTCATTAAGTTCACTAAAGAGTCATTTTAACCAAATGACTTCTTTACAAGCCTCAATAATTGCCATGTACTTAGCTTCAGTGGTAGACAAAGCGACTGTGGTTTGCAAAGTGGCTTTCCAACTGATTGCACAACCTCCGATTGTAAAGACATAACCTGTGAGAGATCTTCTTCTATCAAGGTCTCTAGAAAAATCATCATCAACATACCCAATTACTCCATCTCTAGCTCTTCCAAACTATAAGCAAACATCAGTAGTACCTCGTAAGTATCTTATAATCCACTGACTACTTTCCAGTATTCTTTATCAGGATTCGTCATGTATTCTTTATCGGGATTTTAATTTTATTTTACCACTGCATTTTATTTTAATAAGGATTCATGTCACTCAATTGTAACATAACCCAATCAAGGAAAATACCATTTACTTACTGAGTAATTAAACTCACTTTGAGCTCTTTAAATATTTTTACTTTTTGTGAACGTTGGTAATATGGGCAGTGATGATTTTATATATAATTATGATTCTTTAGTTTATAAATTTTAGAATTTCGATACTATTTTACTATTTATTTTGAAAGTTATAAATTTATAAAAGTTTTATAAAATTATGATACTATGATTTTCATATTAAAAATTTTGGTTTACTTTAATTTCTATTAGTTAATGATAATTTTGCATACTGATGATATTGAATGTGCAATGTCTGTCATGGGCAGAGGCGAATCTAGAGGGGCTAGCATGGGCCCCGGCCCCCCTTAAAATGGAAAATTAGTATTTAAGGCTTCTAATTTTTTTAAAATTTTAAATTGGTAAAGGTAAAATTGCATTGTGGCTCCCCTAACATTATAAAAATATAAACTATAAAAAATTAAAATTTCATTTGGCCGCTAAAAACTTGTTCTGGCTTCGCAGCTGGTCATGAGACGTGAAAATCTATGTAATAAGAAGTCATTGAGAAACCAAAGCATTCGAAAAATGATATTGTAGATTACAGTATTAGTAGGAGCTTTATTTTATGCAGTTGAAGTGATTTTTTGCTATTGCTGTGTGGTTTTCTATGCATGACAGCACACCAAGTCGCTGATATACATAGACTTTATACAAGTACATATGTATATATATATTTCTCTGAGGATTAAAACTCACACATTTTTATTCATGCTTTTTGAGGAGCATTGTAACTTAAATAGAAGTAGGAATACTTTCTTATCATGGTGAGCTGAAAACAATGCCTACTTAGCTTTGCCAACCTAGATTGGTCCTTCTAGCTTTTTCTTTTTAATTTAATCGTCCCGATCTTTGCAAATCAGTTAATCTTGCTCATCTTCCATTCAAAAACTGTTAGAATTAAGTAACCAGAATCCTTATTTAAATAAAATACAGTGGTAAAATAAAATAAAAATAAAATCTCTATAGAACTACACTTCTTTTATTTTATTTTAGAATAAGGTTTTTTAAACCTTATTAAACTCCATCTATTTGATATTGATTATAATGAGGTGTTTTAATCTTATTACACTCCTATTAAAATATGATTTTACAAGCCTATAAATAGACATAGTCTACTCCTCTTGTAATCATTTGTATTTGACATAGTGAATTCTTTTCTCCTTTGCCCATGATTTTTTTCCCGAAAGGGTTCCCACGTAAAATCTGTGTGCTCTTTATTTTCTTTTTTTATTTTTTCTTTACGATAAATTGTCATTACTGACATTCTATTTTTTACAAATTGGTATCCGAGCTTCCGGGTTGTTCATCTCAATCACGGTAATGGCGTCTTTGAGGTATGAAATTCCGCTATTGGATCGCAACTCCAGATTCATGTTGTGGTAGATAAAGATGCAAGCAGTTCTTCCACAGATAGACTTAGAGGAAGCCCTGCTAGGGGTACATAAGATGACTTCAACATTGATGGAGGAAGAGAAGAAGCGCAATGATCGAAATGCGTTAACACAGTTACATTTACATTTGTCTAACGAAATTTTGCAGGATGTGATGAAAGAGAAGATCGCCGCTGGATTATGGAAAAGGTTGGAACAAATATGTATGTCAAAAACTCTAACTAGTAAGCTGCATATGAAGCAGCGTATCTATGCTCATCGTTTGGAGGAAGGTGCATCTGTGAACGAACACTTAATAGTGTTTAAAGAAATTCTCTCAAACTTGTAGGCCATAGAGGTTCAGTATGATAAGGAAGATCTAGGGTTGATTCTACTTTATTCGTTACCCCTGTCTTATTCAACCTTTAGAGATACGATTTTATATGGTCGTGAGTCTCTCACAGTTGATGAGGTTTATAATTCTTTAACCTCGTATGATAAGATGAAACATCTTGTGGTTAAAATTGACTCTTAGGGAGAGGGTCTTATTGTTCGTGGAAGACAAGATTGGAATGCTGATGATGATTGTGGAACGACATAGGAATAGAATCCTCGCGATAAATCTAAGGGTAGATCGAAGTCTTCAAACAGAGGTAAAACTTGTAACTTCTGCAAGAAGAAAGGGTGCATTAAATCTAAGTGTTATAAGCTATAGAACAAGATCAAAAGGGAGGTTGCAAATCACAATGGAAAACAACCAGAAAATTCTGGTAAAGCTGATGTTATAGAAGACTACAACGATAGTGAACTTCTAGTTGCTTTTGTCAACAATTTTAAAGTGAACGAGGAGTGGATCCTTAATACGGGCTACATCTTCCACATGAGTCCCAATCGAGATTGGTTTACAACTTACGAAACAGTGTCTGAATGTGTTGTTTTGATGAGAAATAATGCTTCATGTAAAATTGCAGGTGTTGGAATAATTAAAGTTAAGATGTTTGATGGAGTTGTCAGAACACTTAGTGGCGTACGACATGTTCCAGAATTGAAGAGAAATTTAATTTCTTTGAGTACTCTTGATTCAAAAGGGTACAAATACATAGTTAAAAATAAGGTTTTAAAGATTTCCAAAGTTTCCCTCGTTGTGATGAAATGGCAGAGAAAGACTGCCAAGTTATATGTTTTGCAGGGTTCTACTGTTACTGGTGATACAGCCGTCTCATCCTCTTCCTTGTCAGATGAGGATATTACTAAACTTTGGCATATGTGCGTAGGGCATATGAGTGAGAATGGCATGGTAGAATTGAGCAAAAAAGGACTTCTTGATGGGCAAGGAATTTGCAAACTGAAGTTATGTGAGCACTGCATTTTTGGGAAGCAAAAGAGAGTTTGATTCACCAAAGGAATCCATAACACGAAGGGAACGTTGGAGTATATTCATTCTGATTTGTGGGGGGTCATCCAGAGTGCCTTCGAGAGGTGGAGCTAATTCTATGCCAACTTTTATTGATGATTTTTCCAGAAAAGCGTAGGTGTTCTTCCTAAAGCAGAAAAGCGATGTGTTTTCCGTATTTAAGTCTTAGAAAACTATGATTGAAAAACAGACGAGAAAACAAATAAAATACCTCCGCACAGACAACGGCTTAGAGTTCTATTCTGATGAGTTTAATAAACTGTGCAAGTCAGAAGGGATCGTGAGACACTTGAAAGTTCGTCATACTCCACAGCAAAACGATGTTGCAGAACGAATGAATAGAACGATCATGGAGAAGGTTCGATGTATGTTGTCAAATACCAACTTACCAAAGTCATTTTGGGTCGAAGCAGCCTCTACTGCATATTTTTTGATCAACCAATCTCCATCCGTTGCCATTGAGTCTGGTAATCCTGCTGACTATTATGATTTAAAGATCTTTGGGTGTCTTGTGTATGCTCATGTTAATAATGGAAAATTGGAACCGAGATCCATTAAATGTGTTTTTCTTGGTTATAAAGCTGGTGTAAAAGGGTATAAGTTATGGTGTCCTGAAAATAGAAAAGTTATGATTAGCAGAGATGTTGTTTTTGATGAAACTACTATGCTACCTAACTTATCTCTTAAAGGCTCTTCCAATAAAGAAAATCAAAAGCAGATGGAACATCAGATTAATCCAGAGTCTAGAACAGAATCGACTCTTCAAGCCAGTACAAAAATTCAGAATAGAGTTGATTTTTCACCACAATACTCTATCGCCAAAAATAGAACTAGAAGAGAAATTAAACCTTCAAAGAACTATGCCGAGGCTGATCTAGTTGCTTATGTTTTAAATGTGGGTGAAAATATAGATGCAAACCAAGAGCCATCCAATTATTCTGAGGCAGTTAGTTGTGAAGACTCAAAAAAGTGGATGTTTGCTATGCAGGAGGAGATGAAATCACTCCATAAAAACAAAACATGAGATCTTGTGAAACTTCCTAAAAGTAAAAAGGTTGTTTGTTGTAAATGGGTGTTTAAAAGGAAAGAGGGGACTCTAGGAGTTGAAGAACCCAGATATAAAGTAAGGCTTGTTGCAAAGGGTTACAATCAAATTCCAAGAGTGGACTTCACAGATGTGTTCTCCCTAGTTGTGAAGCATAGTTTGATTCGAGCTTTGCTTAGTATTATGGTCATGCATGATTTAGAGCTTGAGCAGTTAGATGTAAAAACTGTGTTTTTGCATGAAGAACTTGAGGAGGATATTTACATACAACAACCAGAGGGTTTTACAGTCTCAGGAAAAGAGGACTATGTTTGCTTGTTGAAAAAGTCTCTTTACGGTTTGAAACAGTCACCAAGACAGTGGTACAGGAGGTTTGATTCCTTTATGACTTCTCCTTATTTTAAAAGAAGTAGCTTTGACATTTGTGTTTACTTTAAGAAAAATAGTGATGGTTTTTTTGTGTATCTACTCTTTTATGTTGATGACATGTTGATAGCAGCGAAAGATAAATGAGAGATAAGAAAGGTCAAAGCCCAACTATGTGAAGAATTTGACATGAAAGATTTGGGACCAACAAAGAAGATACTTGGTATGGAGATTCTCAGAGATAGAAAAGCAAGTAAATTGTACCTGAGTCAGAAGGGGTACATTGAGAAAGTTCCTTGCAGATTCAATACGCAGAATGCTAAGCCTGTTAGTACTCCTTTAACAGCCCATTTCAGACTTTCGTCGGCTTTGTCTTCACAATCAGATGATGAGATTGAGTACATGTCACATGTTCCATACTCTAGTGTAGTAAGATCTCTCATGTATGCTATAGTTTGTTCACGTCCAGATTTATCATATGCAGTCAGTGTAGTTAGCAGATACATGGCGAATCCCGATAAAGAACATTGGAAAGTAGTTCAGTGGATTTTAAAATACTTATGAGGTACTACTGATGTTTGCTTACAGTTTGGAAGAACTAGAGATGGAGTCATTGGGTATGTTGGTGCTGATATTGCTAGAGACCTGGATAGAAGAAGATCTCTCATAGGTTATGTCTTTACACTCGGAGGTTGTGCAATTAGTTGGAAAGCTACTTTGCAAACTACAGTTGCTTTGTCTACCACTGAAGCTGAATACATGGCGATTACTGAGGCTTGTAAAGAAGCTATTTGATTGAAGGGACTCTTTATTGAACTCAATGAAGACCTTCAAATCAATACAGTATTTTGTGATAGTCAGAGTGTCATCTTCCTTACGAAAGATCAAATGTTTCATGAGAGAACAAAACACATTGATGTTTAGTATCATTTTATTCGTGATATTATCGCTCGTAGTGATATTGTTGTGAGCAAAATTAGTACTAATGAAAATCCTGCAAATATGATGACTAAGTCACTTCCTATAACCAAGTTTGAGCATTGCTTAGACTTAATTGGTGTTCATTGTTGAAGTTAAACCCTTAAGGGGTTTTATGGAAGAGGTAGAGAACTTGTTTGTTGAGAGTTCGCGATAAAGAACTTGTTCATTGAGAATTCGTGTCAAGGTGGAGATTGTTAGAATTAAGTGACCCGAATCCTTATTTAAATAAAATATAGTGGTAAAATAAAATAAAAGTAAAATCCCAATAGAACTACACTTCTTTTATTTTCTTTTAGAATAAGGTTTTTTAAACCTTATTAAACTTCATCTATTTGATATTGATTAGAATAAGGTATTTCAATCTTACTACACTCCTATTAGAATATGGTTTTACAAGCCTATAAATAGACATAGTCTACTCCTCTTGTAATCATTCGAATTCGACACAGTGAATTATTTTCTCCTTTGCCCATGGTTTTTTCCCAAAAAGGTTTCCACGTAAAATTTGTTTCTTCGCTTGATCTATTTTATTTGTGTTGATTTCAATTAATCTGAAATAATTGAAAGGCAAGTCTTACGATTTTATAATTCTTTCATTTCATGGGTTTGATTTTTTTGGTGCACTACACCAAAACGAGCTTTTAGCGGCATTTTTAGTGGCGTTTGGACAAAAAACGCCGCTAAAAATCGAGCATTAGCGGCGTTTTAAGGAAAGCACCGCTAAAAATGAGTATTAGCGGCGTTTTATGAAATGCGCCGCAAAAAACCTAAGCCCAACGTTTTTTTGACCTTTCGGGGCTTTAGCGGCGTTTTTGAGATAGCGCCGCTAATGCTCCTGGCTTTAGCGGCGTTTTTGAGAAAGCACCGCTAATGCTCATGGCTTTAGCGGCGTTTTTGAGAAAGCGACGCTAATACTCATGGCTTTAGCGGCGTTTTTGGAAAAGCGCCGCTAATGCTCAGGGCTTTAGCGGCGTTTTTGAAAAAGCGACGCAAAAACATTTTATCTGTCTAATTACTATTTAATTTGTTTATTTATATTAATTAAAATTCAATTTATTTTTAATTGAATATTTGTTAAAAATGGATTAATTTGAAATAATGACACATTGAAATAAATACTATTATTAAGCCATAATTTTAAAATTTTTTGGGTACATGACTGATTGATTTTTAATTTATATATTAAATAATTTCATATATAATTGTAAAAGATACGATAGTATTGATTTTAAAATATTTAATTAATTATCATTATAGCTTAGGGTTTAATATATATTGTTAGGGTATATGGTTTAGGGTATATGGTTAATTTAAGATTTAAGGCCGGTTTAGGAGTTATACAATTTTAAGGTTTATAGATTATGGAATTGGGAATTATGGATTAGGGGTTCCGGTTTAAGTGTTGTGATTTAGGGGTTAGGGGTTAGGAGGTTAGAGATTAAGAGTTAGGGTTTAGGGTTTATAGATTCAATGTCAGTTAGGGGTTTAGCGTTTAGATTAATTAGTGTGTTTTAATTTATATTAAATAAGGTTTAGGGGTTAGGGATTCGGGTTAGGGTTTAGATTAATTAGTGTTTTTTAATTTATATATTAACTAAGGTTTACGGGTTAGTAGTTATGGGTTAGGGGTTAGAGGTTAGATATTAAGAGTTAGTGATTTAGGGTTTAGAGATTCAGGGCCGGGTTAAGGTTTAATATTTAGATTAATTAGTATTTTTTAATTTATATATTAATTAAGTTCTTATGTAATTGTAAAAGAGGGGTTAGGGGTTTAGGGTTTATGTTTTATGATTAGGGTTTAGAAGATAGAGGTTAAGGGTTTAGGGTTTAAATTAATCGGTATTTTTTAATTTATATATTAAATAATTTCTTATATAATTGTAAAGAGATAATATTAATTTTAATATATTAAAATTATGATTATAGTTTAAATTATTTATAAATAAAAGTAATGATTGATATGGATAAGTAACTATCTATTTTGGATAGGACCAAATTATAACAAATAAAAATGAAATACAAAAACTAAAAATTATAATTCTATCTAATTCTTTTAAATATTACTTAAAATTTAAAAATTATTTATTTAAAATTTATATGAAAGATACAATAATTTAATTTAAAAATTGAAAAAAAAATAGAGCGTTAGCGGCGTTTATTAAAAACGCCGCAAAAGGTAGGAATTAGCAGGGTTTTTGATGAAAACGCCGCAAAAAAAGAGAAGTAGTGGCGTTTTTCTGTCAAACGCCACTAATATTTTTACAAAACGACATATTCTTTTTTTTCCCCCTTCTTTTTCCCAAAATCGATTCCCCCCATCCCCAAAAATCTCTTCTTCTTTTTCCACAATTTTATTTTTCCCAAGCCATTTCTCCCCTACCCCGACTCCCTTTATTTTTCACCCTAATTTCCCCAAATCGGCAGCCCTCTGCATCCTTGTCGACACACTTTCCCCTTCCACCCTTCCCTCCAAAACCCAAATTCCTTCAAGCAAAACCCAAACCCTCCTTCAAATTATCCTTAAGTTTTCCTTTTTTTCTCATTTTTGGTATTGCGCAAGTTCCAAATATTGTTGGTGTTTTGCCTATGAATCCCGGATAGATTTATAAATTTTAGAGGTAAATGTTTAGCGATTTTTAGCATTGAAGATGGTGGTTGTCGGGCAGCAGTTTATGTTTACATCCGTATTCCGTAAACGGTTAAAGCGTCCACTCCTTCCTCTCTTGTCTATCTTCAATTTTCTCTGAACCTAAACCAACTTTCTTATTTGGGATTTAAATTGAACATTGCCTTTTTCGCATGTATCTTAGAAGTAGGGATCTAAGGTTAGAGGGTTTGTGTTTATTCTTACAATGTGCTAAGTAGTTATATGATTGCTCAATTTTCATCTCTCTGCTGTTATTTTAGGGTTAAAGGTCGAGTTGTGCAGGTTGCTGGAAGAGAAAAAATTAGGGGTCTGATTCTTACTAGCTTCCGTTCTCCATCTGGTACACTTTTATCTCCTCTTTATTATGTTTCTTAAATTTGTGGTTGCAAGTTCTAGGTCTTACTGTTATAACTAGAGAGTTGCTCTCAAAAGTTGCTCTCTAAGATTATATTGTTTAAACCAAAACGATTCCTATATTTTCGGTCTTGCATTAAGTTCTGAAACTGTTTCTTTCTCCCATGTTTTGAGACACAGAATACGAGCTGATAGGTAGGTATCATAATTGAAAGGCTTGTTATGATTAATCTGGGTTATCAGACAGATTTAGTTGAATCTAAAATAGGTTATTAATTATCATTAATTAAAGAAAATCTTTAACTACAATAATGAATTGAGATTGAATCGTAATTACATGGTATTATTATCTTGACTATTGCATTTTCACTCTTCTTAATCATTATTCATATTTTCTTTATTTATTTTTTTCTCATTTATATCAGTAGCTTAGTAAATACTTTATTTATTTTGTTTTCTCATTTATATCAGTAGCTTAGTAAATTAGCGAGTTAAGTAATTTAATTGAAGTTATTTGTAATATTTTCTCATTATAATTGAAAGGCTTGTTATGATAGGTAGGTATCATAATTTACAAACTAACCCTGACTGCCTATGAGTCAAAATCAAAGATTATATGCTCCCTTTGCAATTCCCAACAAAGGTGCTCCCGGTTAATGGCTTTTATTAAGCTCCACCAATTTCCTTCTTTCGGGTAGCAGAAGATATTGCATCAAGTCTTTCCTGGAGAAATGCAAAGGAACCCACCACCGGATGGTTGTGAGGGTATTTGTGTCGATAGGTTTATTCAACGATGGATTTAGGATTTGTTTCAAAGCCTTCGATCTGGCTATTAATTCAAAATTGTTTAGTTATATTTTTCTCTATGCCATTCAAAAGAAAATCATCTTTCATATTATTCCGAAACTTTGTCATTTTCATGCTTGAAAATGTTTACCCTATTATTACAATAGACACTTGAAGAGGTAGCATTATGTTTTGAGACACTGAATACGAGCTGATAGGTAGGTATCATAATTGAAAGGCTTGTTATGATTAACATGATACAATTCAGAATTCCTGTTACTGAAATTATCTATTTGGAGTTTGTTATAAGTTATGTTGTTTACATTTGTTTGTTTGCAGGAATTATATCATGAGTTGCATGCCTTGGACAGATTTGAACAAGATTATTGACGTAAGCTTCAAGAAGAGGATAATTCAAATACTGCTCAAAAGGGTAACCTACTGTTTGTATCTCTATTGTAACATTCTAGCTTAAACTTATTGGTTAACTGGGTGTTTCTAATTTGTGTTTCTAGATTAAAATGGTGAATCATACTGAACACCCCGAAAAAGCAAAACTTGCTGATATGTAGAAGTAATAACTAGTTTTTATGTGTTTCTAGTCAAAACCCTCTGTGGCCAATTCCATTTTGGTTATAAGGAACTTGTAAGCTTTATCATGGCCCTTCTTAGGCATGTTAGTGCTCATTCTGATGACATTTTGTTTGCAAAGTTGCTGTGAAGTTTTCTGTGTATCCCATTGTTGTTTCCTTTGAATTTATATGTAATACAGTTGATGTCATCTAAGCCCTTCCTATTGAGATTGTTTTGATTTTGTCATGTAGGAGACAGCCTTGCAATATTGAGAGCAGAGTTAAAGAGTCAAAATAAGCATGTGAAAAATTTGAAAAAAAATCTCTTTGGTCTAGAATTTTGGAAGAGGTACTAGTAAAGCTCTATGAAATTTTCTTTTTTGTTAAATAATTTTTCATATACTTATGTTGAACTCTAAAAAAAAATGTGGTGTTCTTTTTATCTTTTGCGGTGAACTCCAAGTCTAAACGTATGCGAGCTTTTGTACGTAATGTTACAAGTGTCTTTTGCTGCTTGATTTTGAAGTTTGTTGATATATATCAGTGGAAGTTTTATGCCTTGTATTCATAGGTCATGGAGAAGCTTGTAGATATCATTCATTTCTTGCACTTGGAGATTCATGAGGCATTTGGCGCTGCTGGTAAGAATTTAAATCATCAAACTCAAATCATTTGGAAATGGAATTATTTTATCAAGGAAGTTATGAAGATAAAATTAAAATATTTATGCTACATTTGGTGGGATTATTATTTTTTATGCATGTTTTAGTATATAAGTTAGCAATAAACTAATTCAATTGGTAATATTTAACCATTCCCATGACTTATTTTAGCAAAGAGAAGGAAAAATATTTGCTTATTTTGAAGAGGTCTTACTTTTTACAGGAGTTTTATTCATCTTTCTAATTTCAAGTTTAAAATTGTACTAACTATTCTTTATGTTACGTCTAAGCATTCTTGTATTTCCCTTAGTTTAAAATTGTACTAATTTCAAGTTTAAAATTGTACTAACTATTTCCCCGAAAATTTACCTTTCAAATCCGTCAGTTAAATAAAATTATTTGTGAGATTAAATAAATAAATGTGCTATAGTCTCTGTAATTTGCCATCTAAGCATTCTTGTATTTCATCTAATTTGTATGCTGTTTATGCTAAAGAACTGTGGCCTTTTTTATCATTTATTTTGTGCAGGAATTAGTGGTGCACCTCAAGATAACAACATTATGCTTTGGAATGCTGTTATATTTGGGTATATTACGAAATAAGACTAGAGAATCTTTATGTACTTACTTTTTAGATTAAAGTTCTATTAAATTGTGCTAATGTCTTTACTTGATGGATTTGCAGACTTGATGACACCCCATGGGATGGAGGTAAAGTAAATTCTGGTGTTTTGGTTTGAAGCATAAATTTTTCTATGTTCGTTTAGTTGATTTTTTTGATTTTCTCCTTAGAAGGTTGCTATGCTCAATATATGTTGATTATTACTTTGATTATTTATGGTGCGAAAATTATAAGTATCTCAAGGTGATCTTTTCTGATTGTCGTGAAACTTCTGCATCTCAGCCGAGGTTAGTCTCAATTGATCTCAATTGTCTCCTTGTTCCACTATTAGCTAAAACAATAAGCTCGTTGATTTTCTGACTTGCTTAATAGATTAGTTGTTTCATGTTTGGAAACTTTTGATGCTCTTGGTGTAGTCATTGAAAAAAAATTGGTTCTCATTCTTCACTTAACAAGTCCAGTGGCACATACATATGTAAACTAGGAATTCATTGGTTTCATTGCTGTAATCTCTCTTATTCAATATCTAATTCATTTCCATGGTTGAGATAGCTAACTTGTCAATTTCCTCGAGTATTAATTTTTGCATTCATGTTATTTCCCATTCATATTTAACTTGTCAATATCAATTTTTGTTTTAATGCACTATAATTATTTTCCCAATTCTGCAGGGTACATGAAGATTGGATAACCAGGAATGTAGCAGATGTAGTTTGCATTGTATTTTTATTACCAAGATTTACTTGATTAAGAAAATGCATTGTATTTTTATTACCTTGCAATGTGTATAGTCATAGGCAAGTTCAACTAGTCGATCTATTTCTCATATGTATTATTTTTAGTTTTGATTCTAAATTTTATTTTTACTTTAATATTTACGATAATTTTATTAACTTTTGAATTTTAATTGTGTTATTAATTTATTATTTTAAATTCTAAAACTAAATTCATTAATTTTTATATTTAGTTTTAAAATAAAAATTTTCATAGAAAATTTAATTTAAATAATATTTTTATCCTTAAAAGTATATTTAAAGTTCAAATTTAAAAATAAAACATAATATAATATTTATCATAAAAATAAATATTATTTGATTAAATTAATTTTTTAAATGTATTTTTAGTGGCGTTTTTGTGAAAAGCGTCGCTAAAAGTTTGTTCTATAAGATATCGAGCTATAGCGGCGCTTGTGGGAAAAGCGCCACCAAAGCTCTTGAGCTATAGCGGCGTTTCTGGGAAAAGCGCCGCTAAATGTCTTGATCTATAGCGGCGTTTGTGGAAAAAGCGCCACTAAAGGTCAATGTCTTTAGCGGCGTTTGTTAGAAAAGCGCCGTTAAAGTTAGCGACGCTGTCATTAGCGGCGTTTTTTGCGGTGCTTCTCAAAGCGCCGCTAAAGGCTTAAAAAAGCGCCGCTAAAAGCCTGTTTTGGTATAGTGGTGGATACTGAGATTTCTATTAAAATAATCAAAAATAAAGGAAAAATAGAATGAAGTAGACATATATTAATTAAATTAATAAAAAAAAGAAAACCAAGTAATCTTTTTTTTGAAGATTCCAAAGAAGTGATTTGTTCAGCAACTGACAGATGATCCAAAGAGTTCTATGGTAACTTCTCTTCGTATTTTGTTTCGAAAAAAGGGTATACCCTGCCAATTTTGAATTTAACTTCATTGATCAATGATATGAAATGAGTCAATAAAACATTTCATAAAATCGGTGTGTTGTTTATTTTTTTCTCTCGTTTTTTTCTTTGCGATAAATTGTTATTATCGATGTTCTATTTTTTACAAAAACAGTTTCCAAATTTATCATTATCATCCTAAACCTGGCCTGAGCTTTATTACAAAATTTCTTGGCCCTGCAGAAGCTATCCAATAGAGGTCATTAAGGATCATCTAAGAAGGAAATAATGAAAGTTATCTATATACCATTAGTGTCTGCAATTAGCATATTACTTTGAGCCTGCTATTGTAATCCAAATATTTCGCAAGCATTTCAGTTTCATTGGTTTCTGACCCTTTTCTGTAGTTTCTTCATCCTGATTTCAATTCCAATGATGGCTAAATTTCATGCACGTGTTTAGCTCAGTGTAACATAAGATGCTGGTTTATTTTCTTGTTTGAAGCACAAAGTAGAGATGCTGCTTTTAATTTCTTTCCTTTCCCAAAGTGGAATCAATTCAGTTTCCCAGCTGGAGAATAAACAAAGCAACTCTCGACACTTTTTTCCCTAATAAGCAAGGTACGAATTACTTTAAATGGGAATATCTTCTAAGAATGAAAAGAAACGAACCTTCAATTTTCAGTATATATAGATTAGCCAGCGTTTATTGTCAACACATATTCATCTAGTTTCACATTCTCAGAAAAGAAATAAAAGAGAGATGAGTTCTTTTGAACATTTCCTCCATAAACATACATTGTCGTTCATCCAGGAGGGATATCAAATATTTATCTGTGCTGGATGCAAGAAACCCATATCCGGGCCTTTCTATTCTTGCCCGCACTGTATTTTCTATCTTCATTATGAGTGTGCTAGGCTTCAACGGCAGATTCAACATTTCTTTCACCCATGCCCTCTTTTTCTCATTCTTGATTCCGATACATGTAATGCTTGTTTCATGGAAGTGTCCGGTTTCAGCTATTGCTGCTTCACTTGCTATTTCACTATGCATGTTGAGTGTGCTTTAAAGCCCACCATTTCATCTGAAAGTGATGAAGGGCTTATTCTGCATTTCACTCATTGGCATCCTTTATCACTTATTGATCTCAACATCTTTCATGATAAACCTTGTTGTGCCATATGTGAAAAGCCCTGCTCCACTAATTCTACCTATGGCTGCTCCTCATGTAATTTCTTCCTCCATAATTCTTGCAAGGCCACCATTCCACGAAGTATTAATCATTCTTTCCATCCGTGCGCTCTCAATTTGCTCACTTATCCGAACTATACGTGCAATGGTTGCAATCGAGACTGCTCGGGCTTGACCTATAGTTGTGGGAAGTGCCGTTTCAAGCTCGATATCAGATGCGGCTTACTTCCTACTGTGGAGACCAGAGGCGCTGATATGATTCAAAATATCATGCATCCACACCCATTAGCACGCCTTGGAAACAAGAATGTTGACAATACTAGATTTGGAGTAGGACACCGATGTAGAGCTTGTGGAGAAAATGATTTGGATCATGGTTTCAGTTGTAGCATATCGTGTGACTTCTTTATACACACATCATGCGCTGAATTGCCAAAAGATATTCATCATCCTTTTCATCTCCAGCACCCTCTAAGTCTCACGTATCTTCCATTGCAGCTGCATGGTGCTGATTGTTCTTCATGCAACAAACCGCTCGATGGATTTCTGTTGGCCTACCGCTGCGACGGGTGCAATTTTAACCTTCATAAAGATTGCGCTGAGTTCAAACCCTCATTCAAGCATGGAAATTACTTACACGCTCTTACCCTTTGTGACAAAAGACCATCACTATTTCACTGCACCGTCTGTCATAAAAGAGTCAACAAAATTTTCCTTCGATGTTTTGTGTGTGGGATTGACATCCATGTGTTCTGCCTACCTTCAGCACCGAAAACAATAACACATAAATGGCACATAGATTGCTTAAGTCTTACCCAATCACCTCTTGAGTTCGAACTGAATCGATTAGAAGACGCAGATAACTCAGATGATGAATTCTATTGCGATGTATGCGAGGAAAAAAGAGAGAAGAAAGACTCGGTTTATTATTGTGCAGAATGCAAATTCATTGCGGAGGTTGGCTGTGTCATCTCTGAGGTACGTTGGTATACAATTTTACATTTCAATCTTGCTGAGATTATATCAAAACCTTGATTAATATTTGGTAAGAGAAACCAAGTTTCCTTATTCATATAAAGTACAAGCCTCTAAAAACTAGTCTACGGGTTTTTTTTGTGTAGTTGGTTCCATCCTATAATACGCCCGAGGAGCAGAATGCGGTGACCAGCCGAGCCATTTCCAAGGATGAAGACTATTCTGCAAAAGAAATCAGACTGGCAGAGCTGAATAACGAGATTATAGAGCTTAGTGCAAAGTCAAAGCCTTTAATACAAGAACGAGAGCCTTTAAACATAGAAATTATGCTTTTGAACGAAAAACATTTACAATTGCAAGGAAGGTTACAAGAAATTGAAACGGAGCTATTGCAAATAATCCGGATCACAGATAACCTTGAGGTAAAACGTTTTCTGTGCAAGCATCAACCCAAGCATCGCATAACAGAAGATATGTTTTCGACTGAAGCTTCAACTTCAGGAGGGCTGAGCCTGAGTGCTGAGCAGGCAAGACATATGGAAGACGAGTCAAAGGTGCAGAATTCTTAATTGAGTATTAGACATGAGTTTTGGAAATATTCTTCCTGCATCTTCAACTTTTTCTTCCCAAAATTTTCTTTAGAAAATCTAGATTTTTCCGTAGAACTTGTATCACAAAGGTGCCCCGTTGTTATACGCAATGGTCATAATTATTGTTTTCTTCTCTTTCAGCTGTTACCAGCATCAAATATTTCCAGAAACAAGGAGACTGCAATAGAAGTTGCAAAGCTCAAGGCAGAGGAAATGGTTTTCAAATTAGAAACTAAGAAGCATCGGTCAGAATTAGAGAAAGGTGAGGAGAAACTAGAGCGAATAAATTTGAGGCTAAAAGAACTTGAGGTTGATGGTTTTTTGAACAATGATATGGTCGGTCGCAACATGAAGAAAAATAAGTACGCAACTGAAGCTTCAACTTCACAAGAGCCGACTGCTGATCTGCCTTGAGTTTGGAATGACATGTATCAACTGTCTTGCTAAATGCTACTATTTTATAATAAGCTATATGGATTATTAATTTTTCACCTTTGTTTATTGTACAAGAATCTCCACACCGGTGCCAGATTCTTGCAGCAGTTCCATTTCTATTGAGTTGCATATATAGTATCTCTTTAGCAGTATCTCTTCCTTGTATCAAGACACATAGACACGATACGATACCGACATAGTTATACGATAATTTTTAAAAATTGACATAGGAAGTAAAATTGAGTTAGGGTTTATGTTAAAATCTTAACATCGATAATGGTAATGTAGAAAGATCGCAAAGAAAAATAAAGAAAAAATAGAATACACAAATTTTACGTAGAAACATTTTTAGGAAAAATCATGGGTGGAGGAAAAGTCATGGGTAGAGAAGAAGAAAATTCACTAATGTCGAATTCGAATTATTATACAAGAGGAGTTTCAACCACGTCTATATGAGGTTGAAAAAGCCTAATTCTAATCCATACAAAATATATTATTCTACTAAATCTGCTAGAAAAAATATATATTTTGGTTAACTTGATTTGCAAGTAATCTCTTAGATTTTGTTTAACTTGACTTGCAAGTAATATCTTAGAATTTAGGTCACACAACTCTAATAGTTTAGTTTAATTTTGTTAGTTCATGAACAGATGATGAAGCAAATTTTGTTTATTTAATTTAACTTTTGTAATTTAAAAAAAGTTAATATTTATTTATTTATGATTTTCATATATTTTATATTTAAAAAAATTGAAAATTAAATTATGACATCATGGTCTAGCTATCTAAGAAAGCTATATGTTTTGGACTTAATATCTACAAGAAAGCACCAAAATTTTAGACAGAACTTAAAAAGAAGCATAAATAATTGAAAAAAAGATAAATTTAAAAACTAAATTTATTTGATAATTTGGGGGCGGTAGGTTTAATTATATGTCGGGAGTTTGGAGCGGCAACCACTGTTACTTTATGATTTTTAGACTTTTATTTCTTATATTTTGAAGATGACATTGCGAGATAAGAAAAAGTATCTTAAATTAGGTTATTTTTGGATGCTTTAATAATGCTTTTGAACTTGAGTCGTACTTAGATATTTTAATTCATTTTGAACTAGTATAGTATAGGCTCAAATTAGAGTTCTATAACCCAAATAATAACTAAAATACTAAACTTAGATTTTGTTGAAAGTTGAATATACAAAAGCTTATTAAAAATAATTTTTTCATAAATAACATAATTAATATTTTTCATCTCATTTCAATTCCAATGATGAGTAAATTTTATGACATGTTTAGCTGAGTGTAGCATAAGAAACTTTAGCAAAGATGCTTATTTATTTTCTTGAGGGAAGCAAAAAGTAGAGATGCCTTAACCAATGTGGCAAGGTACGAATTGGGAATACCTTCAATTTTAAGTATATAATGATTATCCAGCGTTTATTGTCAACACTTACTCATCTAGTTCCATATTTTCAAAAAAGAAACAAAGAGAGATGAGTTTTGAACATTTCCTGGATGACCATACTTTGTCGTTCATCCAGGAAGGAAATCAAATGTTTATCTGTGATGGATGCGTGAAACCCATATCTGGGCCTTGCTATGGTTGCGAGGAATGTATTTTCTATCTTCATTATGAGTGCGCCAAGCTTCCAGAGTCGATTGAACATTTCCTTCACCCATGCCCTCTTTCTCTCTCGCTTTATTCATATACATGTAATGCTTGTTTCATGAAAGGGTCGGGTTTCAGCTATCGCTGCAATATTTGCCATTTCAATATGCATGTTGAATGTGTCTCAAAGCCCACCATTTCATCTGAAAATGATGAGGGGCTTATTCAGCATTTCACTCATTGGCATCCTTTATCACTTATTGATCTCAACACCTTTGATGAGAAACCTTGTTGTGCCATATGTGAAAAGCCCTGCTCCCCTAATTCTACCTATGGCTGCTCCTCTTGCAATTTCTTCCTCCATAATTCTTGCATGGCCACCATTCCACGAAGGACCTACCATTCCTTCCATCCTTGCCCTCTCATTTTGCTCCCTTATCCAGAATATGAGTGCTTTGGTTGCCAACGAGAACGCTCAGGCTTGACCTATAGCTGCGGGAAGTGCCGTTTCAAGCTCGATGTCAAATGCGGCTTACTTCCCACCGTGGAGGCCAAAGGTGCTGATGTGATTCAAAGTTTCACACATTCGCACCCTTTAGCACTCCTTGGAAACAAGGATGCCGAAAGTACCGGACTTGGTGCCCGACACCGATGTAGAGCATGTGGAGAAGATTGCCTGGATCATGGTTTTAGTTGTAGCATATCATGCGACTTCTTCATACACACATCATGCATTGAATTACCATTAGAGATTCATCATCCCCTTCATCTCCTGCACCCCCTCTATCTCATGTATCTTCCATTGCTGCTGCATGGTACTGATTGCTCTTCATGCAACCAACCCCTCGACGGATTTCTGTTGGCTTATCGCTGCGACGGGTGCAATTTCAACCTTCATAAACATTGCGCTGAGTTCAGACCCTCATTCAAGTTTGGAATTTCCTTACACGTTCTCACCCTTTGGGACAAAAGACCCTCACCATTTGATTGCTACGTTTGTGGTAAAAAAGCCAGCCAGAACTTCCTTCGATGCGTTCTGTGTAGGTTTACCATCCATTTATTTTGCCTACCTTCAGCATCGAAAACAATAACACATAAATGCCATATAGATTGCTTAAGTCTTACCCAATCACCTCTTGACTTCGAACTGAATAGGTTAGAAGACGCATATAACTTGGATGATGAATTTTATTGCGACGTTTGTGAGGAGAAAAGAGAGAAAAAAGACCCAGTTTATTATTGTGCAGAATGCAAATTCATTGCCGAGGTTGGTTGTGTCATCTCTGAGGTACGTTGGTTTATAACTTTACATTTCAATCCTGCATTGATTAATATTTGGTAAGAGAAAACAAATTTTCAAAAAAGCCTCTAAAAACTAGTCTTTGAGTTTGTTATAGTTGGTTCCATCCTATATTATGCCTGAGGAGCAAAATGGGGTGACCAGTCGAGCCATTGCCAAGGATGAAGACAATTCTACAATAGAAACCAGACTGGCAAAGCTAAATAACGAGATTGCAGAGCTTAGTGCCAAGTTAAAGCTTTTAATACAAGAACGAGAGCCTTTGAAAGAAGAAATTGAGCGTTTGAACCTAAAACGTGTTCAAATGCAAGAAAGGTTGCGAAATATTGAAACGGAGCTATGGCAAATAGCACGGAACATAGATAACCTTGAGGTAGAAAGTTTACCGGTCAAGCATCCACCGAAGCACCACATAACAGAAAATAAGTTACTGACTAAAGCTTCAACTTCAAGAGGGCTCAGTGCAGAGAAGGCAAGACATATGGAAGACGGGTCAAAGGTGCACAATTCTTAATTTGAGTATTTCATTTACTTACAAATTCTAAAACTAACAAATTCTTAATTTTCTACCTGCATATTCAACATTTTCTTCACACAACTTTACTTAGAAATAGAGATATTTCCATGAAACCTAATTTTCCCTAAAATTAAATCACAAAGCTGCACCATTGTTATATGCAATAGTCATAATTTTTTTTTTCTCTTTCAGCTATTACCAGCATTAAATATTCCCAGAGACAAGGAGAGTGCAACAGGAGCTGAGATTAAGAAAGTAAATATCGAGATTTTAAAGCTCAAGGTAAAGGAAAAGGCTTTGAAAGTACAAAATGAGAAATATCGGTCAACAATAAAGCAACTTGAGGAGAAACTAGAGCTAATAAATTTGAGACTAAAAGAACTTCAGGTTGATGGTTTTCTGCACAATGATTTGCTCAGTCGCAGCATGAAGGAAAATGTGTACGCAACTGAAGCTTCAACTTCAGAGTAGCAGACTGTTGATCTGCCTCGAGTTTGCAATGACATATGTACCAATTGTCTTGCTAAATGCTACTATTTTGTAATAAGCTATACCAACTTTTATTTTCACCTTTGTTTCTCGTACTAGAATGCCCACTCCCTGTGCCAGATTCTTGCAGTTCCATTTGTATTGAGTTCCTTAGTATCATTTTAGTGGGGCCCTATATTGATATTGCTTCCGTTCCTCTTTGCAGTGTAAGTCATGTCGAGACTTCTCCATCTACTCTTCGATAAATTTTAGATTTCGAGATAGATAATTAATAAAACTTGACAATCTATGAAAGCTGCTTGTAAGATGATTATACGTACGATAGATGCTCTTCTTATCCTATACCTGGCAAATCCTACACGTTCAACATCATTTTCATATTCTCACATATCTTCGGCAATAGTTTGGTGTTCGGATTTACTAAAGGATTAACAAATGAAAGTTACCCTCCATTTACTTTTGCTTTTGTTCTCAGTACTGGGTTTCCAGATTGCAAGATTCAACAATATAATCCCCAGTTGGTCACCAAATCACTAATGTGAAAATAAAAACACCCAAAAATTTAATATAGTTGGGTGACTATTTTATACTTTTTCATATTTTGGTGACTATTAGAGTTACTCGTAAGCCAGACTAGGTAGGGTTTGGGTCAATACCATGCAAGGTATCTAAATCAATTTTTCAAATCTAAGTTCGGCCCGAAAAATTGATTTACTTTTTGCCCAAGCCAAGCTCAATTTAAGAAAAGTAAACCCAGACTTGACCCAATGCATATTTGATTTTTTTTAGGTTAGCTTTTATTTGAAAATATTTAAAAATATATATAATACACTAAATACATTAAAAAACACTAAAATAAAAGTTTACTAACATATTAAAAAGTATTTATATTAAAAAACACTACCATAAATATAATAAATGTTTTGTTATATTAAACAACACAAATAAATATAATAAATATTTTATTATATTAAACATAATTTTTAGAATTTTATAATTTAGGTTGGGTTATCTAGTTGGGTAAGTTTTTTTTAGGTTTTGGATAATTGATTTAATTATTATTGGGTTAGTCATTTAATATAAATATGTATAATAATTATTTAACGTATATAATTAATATAATTTTTTTATAATATAATATATTTGTGGCCGGTCGAGCCAAGCTCAGGCCAAAAAAATCTTGTCAAGCCAGACTCATATAAAAAACATGCCTTAAATTTTTCTCAAGCCTATTTTTTGAGCCTTTTATTTTGTCTAAACTCTCTTATTTTTTAGGCAGGCTTTTAGGCCTAGACGAATGGTTCGGCCCATAAGCAAGTCTAGTAATTAGTAATGTAGTTCACCCCATAATTTTTCATGGTTTTATACTTTATTATATCTTATAATCATTGATAATTATTGTATTTTTTATTTTTCTAATATTTTTTATAATTTACTATTTTTACTATTTTAATAAATTTTATAGTTTTTTAACAACTTTTAATAATTTTATCTTTTTTTTTTGTTCGAGCCACATTGAGTAAACTTAGACATATAGTGGTTTAGATTCAAATAAACTTAGACTCATTTGTCTAGATTCATTCTAGATTGTATCTTTCATACTTTTTTTATAATTTTTTATGATTTTTTAATATATGTTATGTGACATGCCAAATCAACATACTTGTACATGTGGTATGCCACATGTCAACTCTTTATTTATTTCATCAGTCACATAAGTATTCATTGACACACAAATTGGTCAACAATGGTTTTCATTATCAAAAGACTTAATTGATTTTTTTGTCACTAAAAGCTCAATTGAGTGCAATTTTAAGGGCTTAATTATTTTCACTAAAATTTTTTAACTTTAAGCTTAAATATAATAAAATATTTTTTAATATTCAAATTCAATACTAAAATAAAAATTATTCAAATTTCAATTTATTAATATAATAAATAATAAAGATTTTTTTTAATTTAAAAGTTTCTTTCCAAAATTGTTCCTTATATATTTTTTAGGTAATAATTCAAGTAATCAAAATTTATATACATATCATATAACCATAAATATTATATACAAAATTCATAAGTATATCATATAATAATATTAATTATGTTTCTAAAATTCATATATTATATAATCATAAATTTCTTGATAAGTGTTAAAGGTATCATGTTTTAACCTCATTCTTAACGCGTTTTTGGGTGATTATCCGGTGCTAATTGTGGATTTTATACTCCTAATCCTTTAAATTCATGTTTTTTTTATGCTTTATAAAGCACTTGAGAGCAAAAGGAGTGAAAAACAAGAGAAAATTAGAGTGTCGGAACAAGTTGAAGGAGCCACACAGGTTAAAACATGTCACACGGCTAGACCACACGGTTGTGTGACCCACACATACGTGTGGTAGACCGTGTCAATTTCACGGGATTGTGCACTGAACTGCGAAAAATCATGATTTTTAGGTTTTTGGGCATTCTAAAACGTATATATGACAAAAATAAGAAGTTAAGAGGGAGGCATCGGAGAATACTAAAGAAAACAACTCGGAAAATACTATTGAAGCCGATTTTGAAGTAAATTTGCGTCGAGATTGAAGATCCCAAGTTGATTTCTTAGGAAGTTATCATGAGTTTGTTTTTATTTCTTTTAGTTATATTGTATCTTGGATTTTTTTTTATTTTCGAGCATGAACTATTTTTTTCTAAATACATATGGGAGATGAACCTTATGATGGATTTTGTCGTTTGATTTTTATTTTGCTCAATAAATACTTAGTCTCTTGCTCTCAATTATGTGTACTTAATTCTTGGTTTGATATTTCTAAAGTAGTAATCCATGTTCACTGTGCTTAAATCGGTGGTTGAATTGACCTTGTTTAAGATTAGATCTTGCGTAATTGAGTGGAGTTCCATGCAATCCTAGAAATAGGACAACATAAATCTACCCAATTAGAGTCAAATTTAATAGGGGAATATATAGCACAAGTTAATGCGATAGCAGGGGTTTTAATTAGAAAGAAATTTCAATTGATCAACTTAGAGTCAGTTGCTCTTATGCACGAAAGAGGTATTAGCATAATTTAGGGATTTATACGGATCAATGTGCTAAGTAAAGAAATTGCATAATTTAGATTGGTAGTGGCAGATGAAATCTGTACGGATTCTTTTCTGGATATTGTTTCGTTTCTTGGTTGTTATACGATTATTTTCGTGATTTGTTCTGTGTCGCGTTTGCTAGTTAATAAAATTAGTTAATTTTAGTTTTAATCAATCATTAGAATTATTTTTTTAAATAATAGAAAGACGGTAATTACCAGTACTTGTAGTCTTTATGGGAACGATATCTTTGCTCACCGTAATTATACTATCAATTGATAGGTGCACTTGTCTTAGTCAAATTTTTAGTTAGTTTCATGACCATCATTTCTATTAAAATAAAACACTATATAAAAATTTTGCTTTACATGAAGTGAATATATTTTGTGTAATTACTATGTAAAAGTGAAATTAATTATTACGTTTGAAATAAAAACAAATTATATTATAAACTAAGAGAATTATAGAATGAACAAAAGAGAAGAGTAGAAAAATGAAAGGACGGTCCAACTTTCACTTATATACAAAAATCTTATACTTGCCCTCTATTTATAAGGCCTCAATCACCATAGGCTACAAAATTAGAATTAAGGCACCCTATAAATTCTTTAGGGGTTACAAGAGTTGCAAGAGAATGAATTTGGAGGGCTTTGGAAGTTATATGAGCATCATGAATAAATTTACAACACTCCCCCTTGGATGTCCATTAACAAAAATATGTCTCGTTAAAATCTTATTAGAAAAAACCATGTGGGTTAAAAATCTAATGAAGGAAAAAGAGTATACAATCTCCTATTACAAGCTTCCTCATTAAAAACTTTTACTAGGAAAACTTAGTGGGAGAAAACTTTGGTTAAATGAAAAGAGTACAACGTGTTTTAGACTCTTTTAATGGCAACATCACATTCCATCTTTGAGTCGATGCATTTTAATCTTGTATACTAGTCTTTCAAACATTGTGGTTGGCAATGCCTTAGTAAAAATATCGGCCAAATTATCACTAGAACTAATTTGTTGAACTTTTATATCACATTCCTTCTCAAGATCATGAGTGAAGAATAAATTTGGTGAAATATGTTTCGTTCTGTCACATTTGATGTAATCACCCTTCAATTGAGCTACACATGTTGCATTATCTTCATATATAACAATTGACATCTTTTCTTGCAAAGGAAAATCACATATCTTCTGGATATGTTGGGTTAACAACCTTAGCCAAACACATTCTCAATCTGCCTCATGCACTGCAATTGTTTATGCATAATTTGAATAGGTAGCAGTGTCAACTAATAGAGATCTTGAATCACTTGAATAAAATAACCTCATTCCAACAGTTCTTTTGAGATATCTAAAGACATGTTTAATTCCATTCCAATACCTATGAGTTGGAGAAGAACTAAATCTTACTAACAAGTTCATAACGAATGATATATCCGGCCGTGTGTTGTTTAGGACCAACATTTACGCAAAGATGAAATGGGTCATTATTCACATCGAGTGATCTTACAACCATTGGGGTACTCAATGGATGTGCTTTATCCATATAAAATTTCTTTAAGATCTTTTCTATATAAGCTAATTGATGGACATGAATTATATCCTTCAAACGATCGATGTACAGGCCAAGACGGAACTTTGTTTTTCTAAGATCTTTCACCTCAAAATTTTTCTTTAAATAGTTTGTTGAATTTTGAAGCTCTTCAGGAATTCCAATAATATTTAAATTGTCAATATAAATAACAATTATAAAAAAAAATTTTGATCCAGACCTTTTCATAAAAACATATAGACAAATTGGATCATTTTAATAACATTTTTTCAACAAATATTTGTTAAGAAGATTGTGCCACATATGTCCAAATTGTTTAAATCCATATAAGGATTTCTTTAATCTGATTAAGCAATTTTCCCAAGAAACATTAAATCTTTTTGGGATTTTTATATAAATTTCACTATCATGTAAGCCATATTCTCATTTTGTTTTCGCACAAACACCCATTTATATCTTACTGACTTTACATCTTTAAGTGATTCGACTACAGGTCCAAAAACCTTATGTTTAGCAAGTAAATTCAATTCTACTTGAATTGTATTTTTCTAGTTTGGCCAACCCTTTCTATTTCTACATTCCTCAACTAATTTAAGCTCGGGATCCTCATTTTCTTTTTCTATTTCAATAGCAACATTATAAGCAATAACGTTGTTGACAACTTTTTCATTTGCATACCATGTTTTCTCGTTTTCATTTATTGAAATCTCTTTACTTTCATCATTCTCATTTTCATTTTCACTTCCAGGTACCTGAATCTCTTCTTCAGTTCTATAATTACTTATGTCTCAGATCTCTTTAGGAGCACCTCTCTCCACTATATGACAATCTTGAATGGTTTGCTTATCTCTTTTTATGATGACTTTTATCTTTGAAACTAATCAATCTACCATGCTATAGGCATGCATTGCTTTCATTTATTTTTAATCAATTGTCCTATTGGAATTTCAACTAAAATCACAAAATTATTTGGTATATAACACTTCGTTATTCTAATCAAATCAATAAATGCATCTGGCAATTAACTTATAGTAAAGTGAATTATCTTATAAACTTCTAGTTCACATTGTTTTGTATAAGGATCGTAGATAATGATAATTCATTCTAAGTATTTGTTCATCCAACTTATTTATTCTCTCCCCCCTAATGTTGGAAAAACTATCTTATAATAATCGACAACTCAAGTTGTAACTAAATCCCCAATTAATAACAAAAAATATTTAATAATATAAGGAGACTCATATCAATGTACATTCTCAACCTCCTATGATGATCTATCTTTGTACATTGTGGTTGTCACATCCCAAAAATCAGGTTAATAGAATCGGGTTAGTAACTCGGGGGTTAGTGAACCGAAAATCGTAATTAGGTTAGGTAATTAAATTAAATAGGAATAAATAAAATATTAAAACAATTAGAATTAAAATTTTAGGTTAAGAAAAAAACTTAAGTGTTTGGAAATTAATTGGGTTAAAACGAATTTTTAAAACGAAGTCAGATTTGAAAATAATTCAGAAAATGGGTTTAATTGAAAAACAAGGGCCAAATTGGAGAAGGGAGGAAACTGTAGGTGGTCAAAAGGGAAAATACCCAATTTTTAAAATTTTGTTGGTTGTTGAAACCACCTATCGTCTCCTTCCCTCCTATTCAACTCCTCTTTCAAAAATTTGCAAAATACCAAATTAAAGCTTTTTCTTCCAAAATTAGTTCATCCTTTTTTTTTTTTTTTCAAGCTCTCCAAACACAAAAATACTTTTCAATTTTAACGAATGCTCACGTTTTTATCCTTAAATTCTCAAAAGATCCTCACACATTTTAGCTCGAATTAGCTCCATAGCTTGTTGATTTTGTCAATTTTAGGTGAGATTCTGACTTTTCATGATTAAACCAAGTGAGTTGCTATTTCAATTCAAGTTTTAATTGATTTAATCAAGATTTCAACAGATCCATTGATTTTAAATTAATTTTTAGCTTAAAATGGTAGATCTCGTATTACTAATCTAAACTTCTATTTTAAAGTGATTTCTAACCCATTTTGATCTAATTAAAAGGTTTTAATACTTTAATTTAATGAGTCTTTAAGGAATTTAAAGGATTTGGACGTTTTCCCCTCTTTAAAGTTCATTAAGTTTGATTTTTCTGGAAAAATGAGATTCGTGTAATTGGACAAAATTAAGGTTTAGATCTATAATTAAATGATATTTAAGATAAATGAAATTGAAACTAAGGCTTAGAAACGAGATTTGAGTTGTTAAACACCTATTTCGACAAAACTAGCTAAGTTTTCAATATATAGGATAATACGCTTTGATATGTGATTTTAGAATTATTCAAGTGTGTTTGCTTTTCTTTGTAATGCCTTTGTAAAGTGAAAAATCTTTAGGAGCCTCCACAAGGAAGGACAAAGGTAAACAAAAGCTTACTTGAGCTTTGCCATTGAAGTAAGTTGCTAAGGTGAGTGACCTATTGTGCTATAAGTAATGCACAAGCAAGTTGCAAAATACACTAAAAGCTTCATGCTTGCTCTTTTCCCTCTCCTTGACCTTATTTCTTTCTTAAATGGCTAATTCTTTGGGCCTTAGTAGACAAAGCTACAAAGTCTCTAATCTTGAGGGCAGACAATAGTACCCTCAATTCTTCATGCAAACCTCCTTCAAACCTAACGCACAGACCCTCCTCATCTGGCACCAAATCCTTAGCGTACTTTTTTAGCCTGATAAACGCCTTCTCATACTCAAACACTATCATTTTCCCATGTTTGAGTTTTAGAAAATCCGTCATCTGTTTAATAAAGAGTCGATTGATAAAATTTTCCTTGAACTTCTTTAGAAAAGCATGCCAATTCACCTGATCTCTTGGGACCATGCTAGATACTGTGGTCCAACATTCATATGCCTCGTCCTTAAGCAGAGAGATCACGTATCTCCAACTCTCAATTGGAGAACACCGCAGCTCTTCGACTATTCGACAAACCCTGGAAAGCTGCTGTAACTAGATCATTCTCTTTATTGCATCGAAACTCTTTGGCACCCCGTTTACGGATGGTCTTTATTGGGTCCTATTTAGACACTGCTACAGTTTCAGCTAGAGGTTTAGGATACACTTGCTGTGCAACATCTATTGTCCTTACCATCTCCTCTTCTCTCACCGGTTCGTCATGGCATCTATGAGACGAGGTTGGGACATCTCCTATGTAACGGTCAAACCATTGACCGATAACGTGCCTCACCATTTCCATTAAGGCATCCCAAGCCTCAATTCCTAATACTTTCCTACTCAGAGATGGTGTAGAGCTGCTCACATATAGAAGAGCATTATTTTGTATTTTGTCACCATCGTCTTCCCTAGCATTCACTGTCATATTTTTTTCTTCACTACATTATGCACCAATTTAATTAGCATTACTATGGGAAATCCAACCATATTTAGGTAACATAATTTGCGAGGTTTCTAACTAAAATTGGTTTCTGAAAATCGATTAAACTGAAGCTCTTATACCAACTAAACTTGTAACACCCCACACCAACCTGATCATCAGATTTGGGTATGGAGCGTCACAGGTTGACCCGATTAGAAAACACACATTACTACTTTTCTTTAAAGAAAAGACCATTATCTATTTTGGCAAATACCTCTTTACCAGAGCGGTATTGCTTTAGTTTAAGACCACTTTTACTTGGAAGTATGATTTATTATAATAACCCATCGCATTTAAAATTTCAAAGATGTTCAGGTTAACCTTTGGTGACTAATTAATTAACATAAATGAGTCATAAATAACATTATGCCAATGAGACTTCCATTCAACATTCGGAGTGTTTAAAAAATAGCATTCAATACAAATTAAAAAAATTCAAAATAGAGGTATCTAACAGTTGACTTAACACCCCCAAAAAATAAATGTTAACCATGTAAATAAGAAGGCTCACAAATGGCTACAGATCTGGCTGTATCCTTTTAATCACCACGATTAACCTAAAAAATTGAAAGGAAGAAGAAACTGGGTATGTTCATGAGAACTTAGTGAGTTCCTAGGAAGAACAATCCTACCATTATTACTATCAGACATTAAGAAAAATGGACTCGACTAGGGTCAATATCGCAATCAAACTCAACCTATTGGAGAATAAAACTGGTTTCTAAACTCATCTATGACAGTTGTGGGCACATCTACTTCGCAAATACGCCACTTGCGTGGACTACCATTTATGACTGACAGGCTTACTGTTTATGTTTTCATGCAATGTCACTACCACATGCACCCTTTTTCCACTTACTCCCTTCCTTGTGCTAGCTTTTAATCACGGTCCCCAAAGAACCAATTTTTCCTGTATCTTCATATTTTTTTCATAAGATCTATTTAACAACATCACCTCTGTATCCTCCTACCTCCCCTCCTTGCATGAACACATAGGTGTCCCCCGTAAGGTCGGGTTTTCACCACTCACAGTTTGCATCAAAGTGACATATTAGAGGCAAATTGTATTATCATGTGTCTTCTTTATCATTATATATAACATCCCTTCATTACCTCCTTACACCCATCTGGATACAGAGCTTGTGCACTAAGGAAGGAGTACACATAGTAAATATATACTAGGTTTTTCGAGTCTGTTTAATCATATTTAATCATGCATGCATTGACTCTTTGAATGAGTTTTCTTAGACATGAACATCAGACACAAATGACAAAGCCACCTACCTAGCTGTACAATATTTAGAAGTAAACAAATTAACACAGATATCAGACACAAGGTACAGAGGAACTCACCAGAATACTTTACTTAGAGCTTTGTCTACTCTACTAGTTCTTTCCTTTTATTACTGGGATCTTCTCTCATTTCTTTGGCTAAAACAATAAAACTACTTATTTAATCATCGAAAATGACTAAAACTTTACGATTTATGAAGAATCTATAGACATGGAAGCAATTTATGGATAGAAGATTTCGTCTTACCAAGTATTCGAAGAAATCTTATCAATCCTTTCTCAAGTCAGTTTCTACCTATCTGGTAAAGCTTAAAAGAAGGTTTAAGAATTTACCAACAGACAACTAGCACAAAAGCTCTTCTAAGCTTTTACAGTTAACATCCTTGTTAGCAAAGAATAACACTCCTGGTTTATTCAATGATAGCAAAGTCTAGTGGAGAAGATGAATCAAAAATCTTCTCTCCACTATCAAACTATCCTATATATAGATAACCAACATCCACTAATTAAATACAGTGATATCAAAGTCTTGTAAAATACTCGTTCTCGCATGCTTCCACTAATTAATCATTACTCATTCTCGCACGCTTCCACTAATTAATATGAACATCAGAGACAAATGACAAGCTTATAATTATTACCCGTTTTCGCACGTTTCCACTAATTAATTACATCTTACAAAGCTTTACAAGTGTCTTAATTACTGGCACGTTGCCTCCAATAAGATGCCAGGTGACTTAAACGTATTCTACAAGCAGTCATACTTACTTTAGTATCGACACTAAAAGATGGGTGGCGGTCTTAGTAGCGGGAAAGTCCACCTAATAAGCTCATTACCCTAACTACAATCTCACTATCTCTCGGACTAGTACTCCGCAGTATCAGTGAAATTCTTCGTAGCACTCTACCTCGAAGTTATCATCCTTATCCGGTCTAAGTCTCGCAACTTAGGCGGTCTTTGCCGATGTAGTCTCCCTAACCGATCCAATTCGCCAAACCAGAGTGTCACAATACAAATGCAAACTTCTGGCTTACCATTGCATGTGATTTAACTATACTAATATATGCATAATATGAACAAAAGGAAAAAAAAACAATAGTTTTCCGATACAAAATTCTTTCCCAATATAATAGATTTAATATATAAGCTATTTTGGATCTTCAAATTAATTTTATGTTGTAAAATATTACATTGATATTGACTTTTTTTTACCACATTTATAACATAAGTTATCTCTAATTTTCAAAAGTTATCTTTAGAACCATTTTTTGTTTTATACTTTTCCAATTGTGGTGGTGATAAAAGTAATACAACTATCCTTATGGTAGTTATTATTATGCCACCAATTTGCATTCACTTTAGGGAATAAAACAAATCCTGTCAGATAGACTTATATCCTTGCAAATAAATCACAAATCCTGTCACACAAAAACTTGAGTTTGAGTAACATTAATTAATATGCCATCAAAAATCCAAACTTCAAAATATATCAAATAAAAGGATGCAACTCATATTTTGATAAATTTTATCACGAAAGCTTTGCATAATCAGTTAACTATCAAGACTATTTAGCTAGGTCATGTATAGAAACATACCGAATTAAATGTATGAATAAAAGTCACATCTCAAACATTAAAATATGACATAATGCAAGAACTAGCCATTTTTCATAACCACCATCACAAACATGCATAAAATTCAACTTAAATTCCAACCATTTATATTCATAGAACTTTTATTTACAATTGCTCATGTCATTTCTCTAAATAATTAATAAATGGAATAATATAAAATATACAAATCACTTCCTTTAATAGTTCTACAAAAGTAACAAGTATCTTAAGGATGTATAGTAAGAAAAATATAAGGTATTTGCAAAATCAAATCACACAAGTTTTTTTATGCTTCTTATCAAACAACAATTGGTTAATAAAACGAAGTTCGTAGAAATACCAATGGCCAAATTAATATAGTAATTAAAAATGACGGCAATTAATATAGTAATATTTGTAAGCTTTTGCCCCACTGAGTCTTCAAGGTAAATTTTTTTTAACGAGGCAACTTATAATAGGAGATTGTGTACTTTTTTTCCTTCATTGAGTTTTTATCCCACAAGATTTTTCCTAATAAGGTTTTAAGAATGTACATTTTCATTAATGGACATTCAAGGGAGTGTGTTGTAAATCCGTTAATAAATGGATGTCCATATAACTCCCAACCCCCCCCCCCCAAATTCATTCTCTTATAACTCTTGTAACCCCTAAAGAATTTATAGGATGTCTTAATTCTCTTTTCATAACCTATGGTTATTGCGGCCCTATAAAGAGGAAGCAAGTATAAATTTTTTGTATTCAAGTGAAAGTTGAATCATCCTTTTTGTTTTTTCTACTTTTTTCTCTTTTATTTATTTTATAATTCTCTTAGTTTATAATAATTTATAATTTATAAAACATCAAAAATTATTTAAATTTACCTAAACTTATCCAATTCAAATGGACACGAGTCCAAAAAAATCCCAACATGAGAATATTTGAGGTTGAAACCCACCGCTTACCGCCTCTACTATGAAATGAGTGCAGCAGCTCCAAAGGAAACTGGGTTTTGGAATATTGAAGCCTATGCAATAATGTTTAATGGAAAAGTAGGCCTAATTGACCCAAATTCGTTTTAACTCAACCACAATAAGCGAATAACACTTGTGTGGCTTCTCTTAATTGGAACTTGAAGACCCACCCAATTGTAATATCCCCTAAGAGGACCTTTGCATGCTTCAAATTCATTGAACTTCATATTACTAAACAATTTCTTGAAGTTGGATTCATACCCCAGACGATACCTTGTTGTTTAAGATAGATGCAAGAACCAGCGGAATTAAACATCATCAGGTTCAACATTGTATAAGGTGTAATGTAACAAATAGGAATATGGGATCTTATAAAGTCTACTTGAGGAAGACAGACCCTTCTGCAAATGACAATTGAGGTCTACTACAACTGCAGCAACACAATGGTTGTTTCCTGCCCACGGATAATGAAATACAAGAGTGTGTAGAGTACGCAAATTCCTAGGGCCATCAATATGTGTTCGGCCTGCCATATTTTATCAAACAAAAAATTCTTTCAACTTCAAATTTTCACATTCCAATGGGAACCTAAATCCCTAGTAATTGGAATATTGGTAGTACCTAAAGATTTTTTTTTTTTTTAAAGACAATCGGTTGTATAAATATTTGCAGATTTTATACTGTTGCTCATGATTTGAAGAATATATTATATATTAAATTAAATTATATTATATTATATAATTTCAATGTTGCTGAATTCTTAGAAAAGGAAGATAGATGGCTTGACTTAAACTGTCATTTCCTCCACATTTACTCTCCAATCCAAGATTCCTTTTTCCCATTGGCTATTATGACAAACTTGCTAAAGGAGTCCCCACCCAAAATGCAGGGTTTCCTTTGTTGTTCTAATACCCTGCAAGTATAAAAGTCAAAATATATACTTGATAAAATTTACTTTTCTTTTCATAAAACTAACTATTCAACCGTAATTTCTCATCAATGACTAACGACTATATTTTCATAATTTACCCCCCTTTTTTTTCTTTAAATCCATAAATATGAAATTATATCACCAATATTATATTTACTCAAATCCCTATCACTTGCTTTGTGGGTGAGAAACATTTTTTCCGGTTTTCATTATCATAATTATATTTAAAAGAAAAACAACTTAAAAATTAGTTAGTTAATTAATTACTTTAAGTGAAAGATAAATTGTGATTATAGTTATTATTATAGATAAAAAATAATATATATTTATGTGTTGGTTTTTAAAGAGTAGGTAGTTATATTAGTGTGGGTAAAAATTTTATTTAATAATTTTTTAGAACAAAATTGATATAACAAGTAAATGTAGATTGGGTTGAAATGATAATGTTGGGAGATTAAAAGTCATAATGTTTTAGACCGAGTTAGTATATGATACACCGACAATGTATTTTTTATTTTACATGTAGTATTAAAATTTGCCATGTATCTCTTTTTTTATTTTTAATACTTTATTGTACTCAGATAGAACACTTGTCAATGCCCTTGATCTTGCTTGTAAAATCTAAAAACTCAATTGGTAGTTTTACTTTAGGTTCAAATTCCATCATGTGTGAACATTTTTCTAGATTTTATATAAAAAACAAAATTGCCCTCAAAATAATATGTGTGTATATATACGAGAGATATATATACCTTTATAAATATAAGAAGTTTTAATAAATCCTCATTGAGTTAGGACCCGATTGAAGGATGCACTAGTCTAATAAAAATTTAAATATACATATAGGTAGATATATAGGCTTGTCATTTCAAAAAAAGAAATTAACTTTGTACTTTAAAAAAAAGCAAAAAGGTAAGTTATACTATTAGTCACTAAGTTATAGGTAAGCTTTCATTTGGTCACTTAATTAAAAAAAGTTACAATATGTTCACTAGACTATTCAAAAGTTTTCATTTAAGTCACTGGGTTATTAAAATCTATGTTATATGACTTTCTTTGTTCGCACTACTTACACCAATCAAAAATCCTCTTTCCCCTTCTCTTCTACAGTTCGGGTTTTTTTTTCATGAAACAATTTTGGACGTCAAGAATCTACGAACCAAAATTCAAATAATTCTTTTTCTACAACTGTCAACAATGATTGTCAGATTGACTTGTGTTCTACTTGTCAATGTGTACTAATTTACTGTATCGGTCGTTGAATTGTCACTTAGAGCTCACTGACGGAACTTTAAAAAAAAAATTAACGGCCTAGTGATTTAAATAAAAACTTTTGAATAGTTCAGTGACTTCAATGAGAACTTTTGAATAGTTCACTAATCAAATTGTATTTTTTTTTGTTAAGTGATTTAAATAAAAACTTGTCCATAATTTAGTGACTAATAGTGTAATTTACCTAAAGTAAAAAAAAAATTAGGAAAATCTTTCATTATTGATTTTTAAAATGAGAATTGAATTATTTATTTAATAAAATAAATTACAGACCGTAATAACATTGTTTGGTAGGAGCTTATGATGATTTCCATTTTTAAGGGCAAAGTTTTGGGTGATTGCAAAAGACTTGAGTTAAAAGAAAAGGGTTTGGGTCTTGTTCATACTCACAGTTTGCAAAATATTTTCTCTTGGAAATTAAAATATAACAGGGAAGAAATACAAGTCAAGACACCTCATCTACTAAATCAAATTATTAAAGTTTTAATTTTGTCAAATACCAAGTTCAAAATGCTTGGGAAAGACAATGACCCCTAAAATTAGGACCATACTCACAATTAATTACATAAACCCTTACTCAAATACGGGTGTAATTGTCCCCCACACAATCCCAATACTCTATAATATAAAAGAAATTATTTTTTTATTTTTTTGTTAAGAAAATAAACATAGATTACATTAACTTAAGAAACTAAAAATCTCTCTAGGATCCTCAAATATTACCAAGCCCTCTACCCTATCAAATGCCATCTTAGCTATACAATCAACATCCTTATTATTTTGTCTAGTAATATACTATAAAAACCAATTACCAGCCTCCTTCAACTTTTGATGTATTCGCCTAATCAGTGTAGAATTCGAGGAAAACATGAAACAGTCATGAATCACCTTTGCTACTTTCGTACTATCAGTTTGAATCAAAATATTCTCAAAGTTTCTACTCAACATAATGTTCAAGCCATCTAGAATTCCCCATAGTTTTGCATCCAAGACTGAGCATTCCCCAGACATCTATTATAACAACGATCCACTTACCCTCCCGATCGCGCAAGACACCACCTGAAACAACTTTACCAGAATCTACCTTAACAGCACCATTAGAATTTAACTGAATCAAATTATTCAACCAAGGAGTTGTTCTTTTAACCTGTTACCACCTTACTGAACCTTCCTTGTGATAAGAAACATATTGTTTGGCCCAACTATATGAAATATTAATGATCTCACTAGCATTCCATTGTATGCCCTGAAAGATAAAAAGATTCTTGTTCTTCTAGATACTCCATGCAATCAGCCTGAAAAGGCTAGTCCACTCCATACCACTCAAATCCATTCTAAGATAGTTCTGCAAATTGACTTCGAGCCATTCTTTCAGATTTCTAGAGAAAAACCAGCTCCTCCTATTCACCGAGATTATCTAATTCCAAACCTCATTTGCCCTAGAATAATCTCTAATGGCGTGAATAATGTCTTCCGAGTCATGTCCACAAATTGTGCACGAACTATCTATCTCAATCCCACGCCTTACTCGTTTCATGTTGTTGAGGAGTATTTGTTTAAAGACAAGCCAAAGAAAGAACCTAACTCTTTGGGGTCTTTTGTACTTCTACAAGATATTTCAAGAAGTGTCCATTGGATCCCATGACAGCTTGGTAACTTTTCAATAAGCACTCTTAACAGAAAAGGATCCAGTTGAGGTACCTATCCAGGCAATTTTATCAGGATCCGCCAAGGACTACGGAGGAGGTATATTAACAATATGATAAATAATCTCTTCTGGGATCCATACTCGAAACATGCCAAGGCTACCATGTGAAGGAATTTGATTCACCAAAGGTCCAACACTCGAAATCCAAATATTACTCCAACATTTAATATTATTCCCATCTCTTACAGACCAAAAACTATTTTCACACAGTAGAGGCCATATTTTAGAGCCCTCCATAAAAAGGAACGCCTACGCCTATCCATAGAAACAGGAGCATCTTCCTGTAACATGCCAAACCAGACCCTATAATAGGATCCAAGTATGATGTGTCACTACTGAAAATCAAACAAATTTATAGCAAAACAATTTGGCAGAAGCTTTATAAAATTATTTCAAAGTTATAAATATTAAACATATATTGGTTGTTACTATACTAAAGTTTGAATATAATCATCAATAATTTTAAAAATAGTGTTGAAAGCAACTGGAAGTTCAAATATAATAACTCCATTAGACAGAATATAATAAGTCAAAACCAAACATTGAAATTTAATATGGTTTCATAAAACATCATATTGTCAAAGTAGTAGTTCTTTATACAAATCATTTTCAAAATACATTTACACGTCACCCCCAAAGTCATGCATGATATAGAACAACACAAATAGCTCACAATAGCAACAACACTCTAGCGTAGTCCTTCTAACAAACGTCTTCCTTCAGTCAGCAAGCCTGAGAAGGAAAAGATAACGAAGTAAGTTCATACGAACTTAGTGAATTCCAACGAGAAAAATCATACATATCATTACTTACAACACAACTGAACCTTTAAGAAGCACTTACACATGATAGTCATAGTACCCCCAATGGTGTATACAAAACTGAGATAGACTTAGTATGCCAACTTACTTAACACATGGGTGTATACTATATGCCAACTTAACACAACTCAAAAAATCCATATTCATGTCAGCCACGTACCCATAAATCAGAATCAAAAGCATATAATACAATCTCAGTCACATATATACTCCCCCTTAACTCCTCATCTCATTTCCATTCAGAATAGCATGTTTTATCGTGATCTACCAGTCTAATTTGCAATATAATTGCCTTATCGGAGGCTACACAAACATATCTCATCTTCTCTATCATCATATATCATATCATATCATATCATATCATATCATACATATCAAAAGTAGATGGTAGTGGTTTAAGCATGAAGGATGCCACTTACTTAATATCACAAACAAACTATACCTAAATTGATGACATTAGATAACAATTATCCAAACATACACCTTTCAACCATTACAGAGGAAGATTACTTACCTTACACGAATTATATATTAATAAAATTTACAAGACATGGAAGTAAAAAGGAACTCACTAGAAATTCTAACACAAGTCTACAAAGCAAGTCATTTGCCTTTATCACTTGGACCCTCGTTAGCTTCTTGAGCTGAAAGAAAGATAATTATACATATCAAACCATCAATCTATAAAATCTAAACATGCATGCAAGAATCAACAATATTTAATTTAGAAATAGGATGTTTCCTTCCTCACACACCATCTTGACATCTATACATGCAGAACGAAAGACACGTAAATGACTTCAATGATAACCTAAGGGTTCATCAGTAATTACTAGTGAGTTGGTACTAACGTATAAGTTAGTTAAATAATGTGAACCTTCACTTTGAAGTTCTCTAAACTTAGGTTTTTTAGAAAGTTTTCAAGGAAAGCAAAAAAATAAAAAGATGTAAAGGTGTTCAGAAATACCATCGCTATCCTTATATACTTAAGCACAGAAAAAAATATTAGTGGAAAAATTAGAAAATTCCATTAACTCTCTTGATTCTCGTGATTAAGTACGCTTAAAAAAATTTAGGTCTTGTTATCTACAGTAGTCTAGTTCTGTTCTAACTAAATCTGAACTTGACTAACCAAATCATCATACTAAAATAATAAAGAAATATAAACAACTTCGAACTTAACGAGTTCACCCAAAGCATCTAGGTTAGTCAGATACTTAACAGAAGAGTCTACTAAACCTTAAAGCTCACCAAACTAGAAGTTCACCAAATGGCGAATTACACAAAATGTTATACTTAGCCAGGACAAATACTTTACTTACTCATATCTATCCTTATTTTACCATCTAAATGCCAAACAATAAACAAATACGGAGACTCCACCAGGCGAGTTGTTACACTTCTTTTAATTCATATTTAGTCCTTAGAACCTTGACCCATAGAGTAGGTGAATTGGCTGCAAAATTAAAAGCTAGTTTGAGCAATAAAGAGATATTATGAGCCCTCATTTGTCTTAACTCAATACTACCACAAGATCTAGGTTGACAAACTGATTTCCAACTCACTCGAGCCATCTTTTTCCCCTTAGTCGAATTCCCCTAAATAAATTTCCTCACCATGCATTCAATTTCTTCACAAATCCCTTGCGAAATCAACATAGATTGCATAAAGTAGCTAGGAATCAAAAGCAAGACTAACTGAGCAAGTGTAACTCTTTCGGCCATTAGTAACTTTTTAACATCCTAACTTTGTAACTTGGCACGGACCTATTCAACCACAAACCTCAAGGAAATGTTTGTTACCTTCTCATGGAAAAGTGGCACTACTAGGTAGATTTCAAGATTTGCCACTCTTTGAAATCCAATAACGTTGTTAATAGAATCTCTTAGCTCCTCCATTCCCCTACCTGAAAAGAAAACATTTTTCTTCCTCACATTGATTTTATAACTTAAAAGAGTATAATATTGCTCCAAGATACTTTTAATTTTCCTGGCCTGTTCAACCTTTGCCTGTCCAAAAATAATCAAGTCGTCTGCAAAAAATAAATGAAAAAAGTTGGACCTGACTTGGATAATCTGATGGAACGCCAAAACCAAAAATTAACTGCTGAGTGGATACTATGTCCAAGTCATTCCATACAAAGCACAAACAAATATGGAAACAAGGGACACCCTTGACGAATGCCTCATATCGACCTGAATTTTTATGTTGGGACCCCATTCCACAAAACCTGCATGCACAAACTCGTAATAGCAGACATGATAACCTTACATAAAAATTTGAGAATACCTATTGCATTTAACGAGACTTTAATAAACTCCCAGCTAACTCTATCGTAAGCCTTCTCGAGGTCAATTTTGATAGCCATCCATTTATTGCTCTTTTCTTTACTCCTCATAGAGTGGATCACTTCTTGGGTAATAATAACATTACTAGTAATGTTTTTTTTCTCGCAATGAACCCCATCTGCTCAAAAGCAATAATTTTTGGAAAAAAAACTATAAATCGATTGGATATCACATAGTTTAGGCTCCTAAGATATGGCGCCCTTAGAGCTTTCTATTTGATTGTATCGAAAATCCTAATGAATTGGGATTTCCTTATTGGGTCAGGTCATTTCGGGGCAAGCGAATCATTTATGATAAAAAGGATGAGCTTCAAGAGAATGATTCGGCGTTCTTGCAAAGTGGAACCATACAGTACCATGCATGTGATAGATCTTCCAAAGAACAAGGCTTTTTTCGAATAAGCCAATTCATTTAGGATCCTGCGGATCCACTCTTTTTCCTATTCAAATATCATCCCTTTGTCTTTATGTTTTCACACCGAGAATTCTTCGCAGATGAAGAAATGTCAAAGGGGCTTCTTACTTCCCAAACAGATCCTCTTACATCTATATATAAACGTTGGTTTATCAAGAATACGTAATTAGGAGAAAATGACCAACACTCTCCGGATTAAAAATATTTGGTATAAGGACTAACAGAGTGTTATTCAAATCCGAATCAATATTCTGACCAACAAAAACCTTCTAGAACCACTCGTAAATCGCCTCTCAAACCACATCCCATTGACTCTAAAAAAAATAGACATGAAAGTCATCACTACCTGGTGCTTTCAACGGGGTCATATAAAAAGAAGCAGACTTAATTTCGTCCACCGTGACCTTACAAAGGAAAAGAATATCCTATGGTCAAGTCTCAGAAACATACTAGCTTGTAAGTCCCTAATTTTATCAAGTTTCTCTCCATACAATCTCTGAAAGAATCTTATTGCCTCTTGTTGCAACTTAGTTTCTTCAAAGATCCATTTCCTTTCCCCATTTTTAAGGACAAAGATACGATTAGATTTCATTCTCTACAACGTTCACTTATGGAAGAATATGGTATTTCAATCACCCAAATACAACCAATCACATCTAGATTTATGTTTCCATAGTAATTTTTCATGATGGAGAACCTCTTTTAACTCTTCCCGCACTTGTATTTCCCTTTGAGCCAAAGTATCACCACCTGGAAACTCAAAAGCCCTTTGTACACCAAACAATTCGTGTATTAAATGTTTTTTTATGTACACTAATATGACCATAAACGAACTTATTCCAACACTTAACATTAACAGTGAAATAATCCAGGAACTCAGCCATACTCCCATTAATTTTCTAGTTATCTTTCACAAACTCAGCGAAACTCGGATGTTCAACCTAGCCTGCCAAAAATTTAAATGAACGCCTTCTAACAAAGAAAATAGTAAGGAAGAGAGGCCTATGATCCGATTTTAGCCTCCAAAGATGAGCCATCGTAGTATTAAGAAAGAACCTTACCCATGCATCATTACCAATAGCCCTATTAAGACATTAAAACACCCCTTCTCTATGACAAGTAAAAAATGGACCCTTCAAACCTAAGTCTTGAAGCTCAGCACACTCCATAAAATTCCCAAATAACAGGCATCATTTTCCTCTCGTTCGAACCCCTTTTTTATCATTAGAAGAAAGCAATGCATTGAAATCCCCAATAGCAAGCCAAGAAATTATTCTAGATTGGATAATTGATTTTAACCCTTCTCGAAGTTTCTTCCTTTTCTGCCTGCCTGGGCTACCATAAGTGAAAACAACATAAATAGGATAAGCATACACCTTATCAAGAATCCGAATAAGGATAAACTGTGGATGATTACAAATTATTTCTATATGGATCGACTCTTTCCACCTGACCCAAATGCCACCAGAAAACCCATCTGCCTCAACCCGGTGAGAATATTAGAGACCCAACTTAATAATAATTTTGTCAACTTTACCACTACTAACTCTAGTTTCAAGAAAACTCATAATGTCTAGCTTGAATTTCACTTTATACTCTCGAAAAATGCAAGGAAACTTGACACTGGCACAACCTTGAAAATTCAAGAGAAAATCGACAGATTCATAACTAAAAATAGTAAATTAAGAGAACTAAACATTTTTCTATCTTGAGCTACCCGTCTCCTCAACATGTGTCTTATTCGTACCTGGCCTAACGACATCAAAATCCTCCTCTATTTGAGAATTAATTAATTCTACCATAGAGTTCATTGTATTAGGCAGTGGAACTCAAGCAAATCCAGCTAACTTGAACCTCTCTCTTATTCCAAATAGCCCTAATTTCCTTTCATTCTGGCCAAGCTCATATTTTCCTCATGAAGTACGTATTTTGGATCACTATTGTAGTTTAATCCCACCTGTAACAACACCTCTTATTTTATTATTGTGATTTTGATGACCATCGGTTTTTAAAAAAAGTAATTGTCGAATGTTTTCCTAACGTCAAAACTCCAGGACTTAAAGCCACAATATTTCTTGATGTTTCAACAAATATGGGATTAAAGTGGGAGTTTGAACCTTCAGGGACACTAGCACTCATTCAACCTCAATTAGGAATTAAATTATAAGGCAAATTAGATTCGGCTTCCCCTAATCGAAAAACACCAGCGCCTAAATAGTTGGGTTGTGTAACAGCCTGATTTTAGTTAAATCGGAATAGTGATTTTGGAACCACAAATTCGAGGTCATAAATTTATTTTAATACTATTTTTGGTATTTACAGCATGTGATTATATATGTGTGAAAGTTTCGTAAAGAAATTTTACTGTTTGAATGCTTAATTCGATAAAAAGGACTAAATCGTGTAAAGCATAAAAGTTGTGTTCTATAAGATAAAGGTGTCTAATAGCTATAGAACATTAAAGTAAAGGTTCTTAAGTGGTAAATAGGCCATTTGTGAGTTATTGGATGATAGTGAAATGGCTTTTGGTGTAATTACTAATGTTTCTAATGGTAAAATAGTAAATAAGTAAATTAATGATAAAATAAATAAAATCAAAGCTAAAATTTTGTCCATCATTTCTTTCTTGGCCGAATATTGAAGAAGAAAGACACCATTAATGAACACTTAGGGTTTGGCACACACATATCTTGATTAAGGTACGATTTGAGCTCAATTTTTGATAATTTTTACGTTTTTGAGATCATTGCCTCCTGTTCTAGCTAGCCCATGCCCAAAATTTTGAATTGGCTGATGAATTTGTGAGTTGTCATTGATGATAGCTTGATTTTTTTTAATGTTTATGATGGAAAATGAATTATTGTTGATAGATTAATGTGTTTTGTAAAGTGATTTTTGACAAAAATGTCAAATAGGGATTAAATTGTGAAATATGCAAATTGAGTGGTTGAAATGTGAAATAAATGAAAGTTTTGGGTTGCTAGGGGCACTATAGTAATTCGGCTAAGCTTGGGTTACATTGAATTGTATGAATTTTGTGTATTTGTGAAATATGGACTAAATTAAACAAATGTGAAACTTTAGGTGCTAAAGTGCAAAAATGTCCAAATAGGTATTTTTTGGATGAAATTGAATGAATAGGTGATTAAATGAGTTAAATTTAAATTCTTATAGATCAAGAAAGAAAGAAATTAGATTTAGATCGAGGGAAATCGAAAGTTGACGAGTAGTTAATCCGATCCGTTCGTTTCCGTACAAGGTAAGTTTATAAGTAAATAAATGTGTTTGAATTCAAATGTATATGTTTTATATATTGCTGAATTGATTTGTATATGGATATATATATTACCGAATTAATTTATATATAGATATATATAGCCGAATTGATTTGTATATGGATATACATTGTCAATTGATTTGTATATGGATATACATTCTGAATTGATTTGTATATGGATATACATTGCTAAATTGATTTGTATATGGATATACATTGCCGAATTGATTTGTATATGTATATATATTATCGAAATGATTTGTATATGTATACATATATATTACCAAATTGATTTGAGCATTAGATGACTATTTTCGTGCATGAATGGATTTAATTACGAAGTCGAAAGCTCCGAATGAACCTTAGGAAATGTATAGGATATTGATGTCATGATATTAAGACTTTCGAGGTGTGATTTCATGTAAGACAATGTCTGGGACATTGGCATCGAAGTGAGAAAACGTGTAAGACCATGTCTAGGACATTGGCATCGTATATGATTCGTATAAAACCCTGTCTGGGACAGTGGCATCAATATGTGTTAATATGTAAGACCATATCCGGGATATGGCATTGTACGAGCTTTATATGATTTATGTGTGTTCTTAACAATTCTGAATGTGAATTTGAGCTAAATGGTTCAGGTATGTGTGAAGTTATATGTTCATGAAATATTAAGGTAAGTTTAGTACTTAATGTGATAATATGAATTTATATGAGTTAGTTAAATGTATATGTGTCTGAGATTTATTTGAATTCAACCTAGTTGAATTGAATTATAAATATCATTGAGATGATTTATTTGCTTATGGCTTACTAAGCTTCCAAAGCTTACTTTGTGCATCCTTCCATTGTTTTATAGATATATAAATCTAGCTTGAGCTCGGGGATCGTCAAGGATTATCGTCACACTAACAATCGCCATTTCGGTATTTTGAAAGCTTAATATTATGACATATGGCATGTATAGACTATGACTAATTTTGAATTGTATAAAAGTTGCCATGCGAAATGGCATGTTAGAGATACTAATTTTTATGTATATTCGGTCATGTTATAAGCTCTTTTGGGAAGTATGTTTCGAGGCATATATGTATGATAATGTTTGGTTATAAGATTCGGCTTGAGTAATGATTTACTTGGTGGATGTGTTTTGTTATAATGTAATATGATTCGATGTATGTTAGTTGGTTCAAAATTTGAATAGTAGAATGATTAAGACTTGGTTAAATTTCAGTGTATGAATTGTATTGTGAAATTGGTTTGGACGGAAAAGAAGTATGGTTTGTATATGAGATATGATTAGTAGACATGAATTGTGATAAATGACTGTGTTAGACTGTGTTGTGTTAGGTAATACCTTGTAACCCTAATCCGGCGACGGATACAGTTTAGGGGTGTTACAGGTTGATTCAATAGTTCCATTTTATTGGCCACCTCTTATTCATTCAGCCTAGCTGGAATTACTGCCTTTTCCCCTACCCATTTATTACTTTTCTCACGGTCCAATGCATTTGATCCACTTCTAGTCATATTGGACTCGATCATTGGTCCATCAAGCCCAAAGCCCACTTCCTTTCCAGTTCTGCTATTAATTAAAACATTTGCCCCTTCCTTATCTTTAAACTTTCTTTCTCGATTCTGCTCCAAAGATAACCTAGAATTTTCCCCTTTATTAGTCGATAAATCAAACCTAAGATCTTTCTTGCCGCCCTCGCCATCAATTAAATCATTTAGTACCGAAAATATTGACACCGAACTTGCCTTGCCCGGATTTTTTGCCTTCTAATTTTGTCTATCCCTATTGTTACGCCTATTTTTCCTCTCCACTTGCATCCAGGGCCCGAACACTTCTTCTTCGGAAACTTCCATTGTGGTGGCTCCGGCGCCTAAAGGGATCTTCGATGATCCCCTCTCTTCCCTGTGAAATCAATTCTCAACCGTCTTAGTACAAACCTCTTTGGCATGCCCATATCTCGCACATGTAAAGCAGATCGTGGGTAAGGATTCGTAAAACACTTTTGAGTTTCCCTATTGATCTAAATCTGAGACACTAGAGGTTTATCTAAATTGACATAAACGAACATTCAAGCAAACCTACCTCTTGTTCTGTTGATTGTGTTTAGATTCAGTTTTGCTACCCTACCAACCAGACCCCCAATTTCACCTAGGATTTTCCTATTGTACAGATGTCCTGGGAGACCCAATAGTCTAATCCAAGTCAAAACAATACTAAATAATGTTTGGATCAGATTAAAATCCACCATCTATGGTTGAACGGTCAAATATTGACCAAATATAATTCACGATCCCTAGGTTAAGACTCTGTCAAAATCCTCACTGGACTGGAATTTCACGAAAAAGTAATCATTTCCAATGTCCATAATATGAAATGGGTTTCCACAAGATACTAATCCTGTTATATAGAACAACATATCCAATATTTCGACCCAACAGTTTGATTACCAAAGTCAACTCCATTTCCTTAACCAAAATTTGTTTGATACGATTTGAAAAATTAATCGACAGTATCCCATTGAGAGTAGATTTCATAACATCTCCCTCAAGAAAATCTAGATCTTTGTCCTCTGAACCCATCACGCCAAGTTCCTTCTCTGAATAACCAGAACCTATCCCTAATACCTTGTCCCTCCACGACACATTCAAATCCAGAACCTGATCCACCGCCATATTCGAGACTTCATCACCGCCCATATCCTTGAAGTTTCCATCTTCAAAAGAAAGACTCACAGCTTGGCCCAAATTCTCCCCTTTTATTTGTTTTTTAAGGCACCTTGTAACTTGAATTGGAATTTGGAACACAAGATTAGCTTTCAAGTTCAGTCAAATTTAATAATTAAACATACCGAGGAAGATGTAATTTAATTAGGCATCATTGATTAACATTAAAAAAAATAAACTAATTGAATATGTCAACATTAAACAGGGATTAGATTTAGGTGGGCCCAATAATACAAAACATGATGTCCCACCAAAATCACATTCTAACCACCATATCTTAGAACATGGGATTGGTACGATGCTCTAAACAACACTAGATATTCTCCGTACTCAATTTGTGATGCTTTTTTTTTTTCATTTGACAAAAACGCCCTTGAGCATCGGTTGAATAATTACGATTGAGGCCGAAGAGCATCGAACGGTCCATGAGGGATTGGGGCAGCAGCCGGAGCCCAAGGGTTGATGGGGATGGCCCTGTGGTGGGTTTGGGGTAGTTGATGATGGGATCTTGGATCAACGGTGGATGATGCACCCACTCTCTCACACGATGGGCACATGGTGAGGGTGGTAGGTGGGGTCATTTGCATGTAGAACTGAGGGGAAAGTTTCAGTGCTCTCAGCTCCTGAACTTCCTTCTGCAACCGCCTGTTTTCCTCCGTCAGATTCTCACAGCATCTCTTTAGGAACTCACAGTCAACCTCAGTTTGCTTCAGCTTGGTCCTGCAAAAAGAATTTTAAGAAGTCCAGTATTTAGTAAATAAGGTTACACCAGAAGGACATAACAGTAAATTTACTAACAAGGCAAATAGTTCTACCTCGCCCTTCTGTTTTGGAACCAAACTTCAACTTGTCTGGGTCGCAATCCCAGCTGCTTAGCCAAAGCCATCTTTTGTTTCTGTAAAGATACAAAACAGCCATCGTTTTATTAGCTTATTTACCATAAAAACCACTCCAAATATGTTCTGTTTGGTTACTAAGAAAACAGTTATAATATAACATCAAAGCTTGTGTTGGAATTACTTACTGGGTTCAGAGTGTTGTGTTCTTTAAAGCTTTCTTCAAGAATAGCAGACTGATCCTTCGAAAGTCTAAGTTTTTTTCTCGAAGCGTCACCATCTTCCTCGTCACTGATGCCACGAGAACAAGCTCTTTCAATATCAAGCTCATCTCCATTAGTGCCTTCCCTTTCGCTCCTTTTCCCACTCACACTCGATATCGTGCTGTTCGGAGATGAAACTCCAGCTTCTTCTTCGCAGTCGACCGTAGATGGCAATCTGTTCACGTCGATTCCTCTAAGAAATGATCTAGTCTCGCCTCGGAAAGATTCTGCGTTAGGATCTGCATGCAAATACCGTACTTTTTCAGATAAAAAAATGGAAACTTTATCTGATTGTTGAAGAAAAGAAAAAGAATTTTCAGGCTTAGATCTAGAGAAAAGTAGCAGATTTTAGGGTGGGGGTCTGCATGTGAACATGAGAAAACGATTGTCAAAAAAGCTACTTCAAGCATGAGGAAAAAATTTTGGTTGGGTGACAGTAGAGCATTGAAGGACGAAAAGAAATTGATTTCTTTAAGGTTTATTTGGTTCTCGGGAAACCAAAGGGGGGAAAAAAGAAGAGAGTTAAGAAACAAACCTGAAGGAGCAGAAACATCGTTCCACGACGATTTGTGAAAGGCTGTAAACCCAGAAGGGACCGAAGAGCAAGAATCAACGGAGGAAGGAAGCAAAGAAGGCCTTAGATTCAGCTGCAAGGAGTGGTGATTCTGAGGAAAACCCAAACTAAGACTCAAACCCAGATCTTCTTTTCCCACCATCATTTTATATTATTTTCTCTTTTGCCAAACAAAGCTTCGTTCTTCTTTTCCCTGTATGAAAAAGGGTGAGAAACAGAGGGAGAAAAAGGAAAGGAAAAGACTTGGGCTTTGTTAAGGGAGAGAGAGAGAGAGAGAGGGGAGGGGGGAGAGGTGATGATGGGTTGGGGATGTGAGAAAGGGGGGTATTATATAGAAAGGAAAAGAATGGAGTGCAAGTGAAAGTTCGATGATGACTTGCTGTCATTCAGGAGGCCAATTATCTGAATCATGGCAATTTGCTCCCCAAAATAATACCTACCCCTTCCCCCTATGCTCCTTTGTCTCACTTTTAACCTTTTTTAACCATTTACCTTACTAAATGCTCTTTATTATATAAACGTTATGCATTTATGTATTATCTCATTAATAAGTAAATGAGATTTTATGAGAATCATCATTCTTAATGTTTGCTTTTATATATTGTCTAATCTTTGACTTGTTAATTAATTATCTTCTTACCTAATTAACTTTCCATTTCGTTTCTAACGGGGGTGGCATTTACCACGCTTTGGTGGCCAATTAAAATCTTGACCAATAAATGCATTAATGAGTCTTATAAATGTAGTAATCTCCTTTTAATTCAATACAAAAATCTCATTATAGATTCTATCTTTATATTTTACAAATGTTTACGTTAAATTAATTTTGATTTTGTTAATTCCAAGTGTATAAACTACTAAGCTTCTCACTTTCTTTATAAAGTAGAGGATTCAATGAAGGTTCATGTATTAAGAGATAAATTGCATTTTATCTCATCTATTAAAAAAGGTAAATTAGAATTTTACATTAAAATTAAATTGGTCATTTTGTTAAAAATTTATTCAATTTTCTTATTAACCCGTTAGCATAAGATACAGATGACACTTTTTAATTACTCAGGTTAATTTTTAATAGTAAAATGAATTACTTTATTTATTTTTTAATTTAATATCTAAGGACTAATTTATGTAAAAATAAAAATGGATAAAGTTTTGTAAATGGGAAAAGAAAATTTTAATGGCGAAATGTTTTGGCAGCACCAAACAAACCAACCAACTAAAAAAATTTAAATGCAAGCAGATTTTAGTCTAATTATTTGTGTTTCCGAATCCCAACCAAAAAGACCAGACCAGCAAATATTATGATATCATCCCTGTGGGCCATATCTCCCCCCTGAACACCCCTCTCAACCAACGGCCCTGATCCCACCTTCCATCTTCATCAATCACCCCCTCTGATGCTGTTTTTGACAACCATCAAATCATGAGTGGACGGTGATGATTGGAGCCAGACAGATCAATTTGATTCATTTTTTACAAATTTTATCAAAGTAGGGCCCCGCATTCCCCCAAAAACAAAAAAAAAAATCTAACATCTACCACGAGAGATGGAAGACAATGGTGTCGCTTTCTCAACCTTTTGTATTAAAACAAAAACTCTTTCTTGTTTGACGCGCATCGTGCTGCGTATGTGTCACGCTCGCTTGCGTGATGGTGACGCGCGTGGGATGGTGGTCCTTAATCTTTGTTGGTGACTGTCATATGAAATGGGCTTCGTGATATTAATTATTGATTTTGGCATATTCTCTCCATGGATCATTAGCGAGTTGAAATAGAGATGTTTTATGGTGCATTTCGAAAATTGTTTGTTTTTGTGCAAAGATGGGAATTTCTAAATTTCAAGATGTCCAATGTATTTTCCACACATCTTCCTATTAATAAATCAGGTGGTGGATATGTCCTTGATTCTACAATTTTAACTTGTTACCATTATATCTAAGTATCTCGCTTCATAACCTTATTATGCCAATCACTTATGTATTTTCCTACTCAAGCCTCGTAAAATTTTCTATCATTTACAAGAATAACTTCAATCCTCATCCAATCACCCATGCAGTATGGCACTTTTAACAAATGTTCGTGCTAAACTCATTTATATAAATCACTTTCTGTCACCACAAAAAAAAAATCAAGTCCCAAACCTCCATAACCTCCTATAATAGTTCTACGAAGTGCTTTAACTTAATAAACAATGTTTTTAGAATCAAATTAGTGGCCAATCTAATTGGTTCAATTAAAAATTTAAAAAGCAAAATCATTTTAATCATCAATTCAAATAATTTATTAGAAAAATTCAATCAAATCATATTTATTTTCAATCTAGTCCAATTCAATTTCTCCAAACATTGTATTAACAATGATAGAGTAGAGGACTTGGATTTTAAAGGGATGGTGGAGTGTAGTTGGCAGGAGTGGAAATGGAAGGGGGAGGTTGTCTTATTACTGAAAATTGGCAGGTATTCCAAATCATCATTTTGGCACATTAGCTGAGTTATATTAGCCAAGTCAATATCAAAGAGTGTAAGAAGGCATGTGAAAAAGGAAGGGAGACAAGGGAGAGTGGAGATCACGTGGTGGGAGAAGGAAAATGATGGAAATAAAAAGAAGCGTGGAAGAGAAAACCTCTCTTAACTCACGTGGACCAACATGTCTTGCATGGGGACACGTGCTCATGTGGACCCCTATTCCAATGTATTTTAATATTTACCCACACGGTCGTGCGTGTCACTGTGTCCCTTCACGCCCCGACAACTCGCTCCTCACAATCATTTGAACCTCCCTCTCCCCTCCACGCGCCCTCAATCGCTTATGCATTCTACGCTCCCCCCCCCCCCCCGCCCCCCAAACTAACCATTTTTAACCTCTGTAGCCAGCTTCACGCGGCGTCACTTGGGCTTCCATTTCCTCCTTTCAGCTGCAACCGTTACTATTGAGACTGTCTCCAACTCCTTTTCATCTCGCTTGACTTGAAAATTACTTGATTGCCATTTCATAATAGATTGACCAAAATGTTCCTCCTGTAATGATCTAATCACTAGGGTTTATTAATTCCAAAATATCATTCGATAATGCCTAAAAACGATATCTAGACTTTTTTTCTCTAAATTTAAACAAATAAATATTAGAGTGATTTTTAATTGGATTATCTCACAATACTAATAAAAAAAGTAAATGTACTTGATAGATCCTTTTATTATAAAGATTTGATTAAATTAATTTTTTAACATTAAATTAATCAATTTAATTTCAATACTATTAAAAAAACAAATAAAGTCAAATTCCAACATATTTAACATTTACTGTTTAAAAAATGTCATTTGTTGTTTAATCTAATTATAATATGAAAGCTTTTTATAGTTCTACCAATATTTTACTAAAAGTTGAACTACAAATGAAATATGTATATAATTCGTTTCATTTTTAAACCGTAAATGTTAATTTTGTGCGGCTCCAACAGGTTCAGCTCTGTTGGTGTTATTTGGTTTGGAAGGCATCCGCACAACATTCATTTATAATATTTTATTGATTTTTTTTGTGATAAATTTATCAATTATTATATGATAATTTTTTGGAGAGATTTTAATATTATTTTTTGGCTCCAATCTATTTTTGGTAAAAATTATTTTGGGATATTTTCTCTCTCCATATCTCGAGGAGAAACTTGTCTTAGGGCCAGTTCTTCATTGCTTTAAAAAAGCACTTCTGACTCCAAAAGCACTCAGAACAAGCTACTTTAGACTGAAATTTTTAGCTTTTCAAAAATGCTTTTCAAAAGTACTTTTAAAAAGAATAAGTTAAAAATTTTAGCTTTTCCTCTCCCAAAAACACTTTTGGTGCTTAATTACTTTTTCACCCCTCCAATAACATAATACTTTCCTTTTTTTTCTTGGTGCTTAATTACAAATGTGTTAAAATCATTAATTAAAAATAAAAAAATTTAAAATAATAATTACAAATATTTAATAGTTATATTTAAATATTTAAAATATAGCTTATATATTCTAAATAAATTTTATAAATAATTAATATTTATTGCTTAAAAATATTTAAAATTTATATTTCATATATTAAAATATTAACAACAAGTTATAATAATTTTTTTATATTCTTACTAAAATATAATAATATTAACTAATTTAAATATTATTTAAATGCATATTTGTTACTTGATAATAACATATCTAAAATTGACATTTTATTTCTCAAAATCACTTTTTGACAGCAATGCTAAACACTCAAATTTTAAACTAAACTTTTCAAAAGCACTTCTCAAAAGTACTTTTCCACAGCACTTTTCCACACCACTTTTCAAAAGCAATAAAGAACTGGCCATTAATGGGTAGTTGCAATTATCCTGCCTTTTGTAAATACTCTTTCATATCAAGGTTGATCTTTACTGTTGCATTCCCAATTCAAGCCAATAATGTTTGTTTGCTACTTAAGTTCTTTGCCTATTCAAACTTGATCTGGCATAATTTGTTGTGGCAAATTAGGCTCTTTTCATCACTTAATGAGTTTATATTCAAGTGATTTTATATATTTTGTTTTGTTTTTAGAAGTAGTTAGTTTTAAATTTAAGTTTAACAAAATGAGCTTTTAGTATTGTTTTATGACTTGCTAGGCCCATTCAAGCCTAAAGAGAAACTAACATGTTCATTAAGTATGCAAGAAAATATTTTTGGCTGATGAGTCAGTGGACTGCCCTAGATGTTACAACATTCAAAGGGAATGTTGCAACAACGAAGTAAGCTTCAAGATTTAGTAGAATTTCAAACACAACTCCAAGAGGTGAGCTATTAGAGGCAGTGTCACGACATCCACAAGCCAAAGTCGTGACATCCAACTTTGAGTCCAAAGGGAGAGTAGACTACCATCAAAGTCGCAACACCATCTATAGGGTGTCGCGACACCAGTCTAATGAGGCCCATTTGAATGTCACGATTATTTTCGTCCGCACAATCATAATTAACCTGTTACACAACTTGTAATTGATCTAGTTGGGTCATCTAACTCAAACATTATAAATATTAGATCTTAAAACCTAATTAAAGGGGTTTAGTTCAACATTTAAACTTTAGATTTTTGTTCTTAGTTAAGGTTTAGTTTTATTTTTTATTTCTTTTCAATTGTAAACGTTTATTTTCAAATTCAATACCAGTTCGGTTTTTTTTTCTACATTACGTTTTTCTTATTTTCGCTTTCACTAAAATCAACAATCAATTGAGGGTTCAAGATCCAAGTTACAAATCAAGATCTTCATGTTTTGAGCAATCTTTCCTCTCCTCTTTTTATCTTTGCATCCATTCGCATGTTTAATAATTTGATAGGAGAGTTTGCATCTAGAATGACTCGGAACTAAACCCTAGGAAGGTTGGTGATCTGAAGTGGGATTGATTAGCTTGGGTTAAGGGTTTCACATCCAGATAGTTGGATTAGGTTAAGAGGATTGAACCATAAAATTGAAGACCCTAGGAAGTCACTTAGGTAGATAAGACCGAAATGATAGTATGCTTGACATTAACTTAATCTAACCCGGTTTAATTTATCAGGTCTAAAGATAAGTAAATTAAGTCAATCAGTTAATCTCGTTATAGGACGAAAGGTATTAATTAGGTTAGTTGTTAGCTAATTAGTGAAAGGCAAGTACACTTATAAAGCAATAGTATAGCTATGGTGAGTAGGGAATATCATATCCACGAGGACTAAAAGCACTAGTAACTACCGTCTTCTTATTATCTAGCCGACAAATTAGGGTGATGTGTTTTAATCTAAAATTACTAAAGTAATTTAACTAAGAACGCAACAGAGAATGAATTGAGGAAATAATAGAATATTAACCAATGAGATAGACAATACCTAAGAAAGAATCCACCTAGACTTCACCTTTTATTATGAATCTGAATTAAACGATTTATTCACTTGTGTCTTGATCCGTAGAAATCCCTACTTTATGTTAATATCTCGTTCAAGAGTAAGAACAACTGACTCTAGGTTGATTAATTGAAATCTCTTTCTAATTAAACCCCCTATCGTCGCATTAACACGATCTATGGATTCCCTATTAGATTTGACTTTAATCCGGTAGATTTATATCGTCCTATTTCTAGGATTGCATGCAACTCCACTCAATTATGCTAGATTTACTCTTAAATAGGGACTTTTGCTCCACTGAAATAAGTACATTAAACATGAATTAACATCCCGAAAATATTAAAACAAGAAATAAGCATACATAATTGAGAATAAGAATCAAGTATTTATCGCGTAAAAATAGAAATCAAATAAGAGGATCCATCATAGGTTTCATCCTCCTTAAGTATCTAGGGAATTTAGTTCATAATCCTGAATAGAAACATTTCAACGTCAAAATAACCATAAGACATAAGAAAACTTAATAAAACTTTGAAAGAAATTAAACTGAGATCTTCAATCTTGATGAAGATCCGCTTCCGAGTTGATTCTGATGGTGTTCTTCGAGTGTTTTCTTCAATCTTCTCTGATTTTCCCCTTATGTCTTCTTCTAATGGGTATTTATAGAGTTTAGAATGCTCATAAACCCTAAAAATTAGGTTTTTCTGCGTATTTGGGAAGTAGGCTGCAAAATCGACATGGGTTGGCACATGGGCGTGTAGCTCTTGAAAACAGCTCTATTTGTCCTATTTTAGCTCGTTTTTCGCTCCTTTCGCTCTCAAATGCTCTCCTAAGTATAGAAACATGAAATTTAAAGGATTAGGAGCATCAAATTCACTAATTTTCATAATTAATTGTCTAAAAACGCATTAATAATGAGATTAAAATATATTACTTTTATAGCTTATAAAATATCCTCACACTTACGCGTTTGCTTGTCTTCAAGTAAAATCCTCAACTATCATTAAAAATATTAATCTTTTTCAACTAATAATTCTCATTAATAATGTTTCAAAATAATTTACAAATAATCATACATTGACAATTCAACTAAAAGGGCACTAAAGTCTCAAACAATTCAAGTCAAAAAATTTTAAAGCACGAAAACATAGGTATTTCTCCTTATCTAAGTAATTACCTTTAATTCAAAATCGACAAGAATTGACATCCTCACTAAAGATTCACTCAAATTACTCAAAGTGTTTAAGGTTCAAGAATAAGCATTCAATGGTCAAACAAGAAAATTCATTACCATAGGCTTGCATGAAAATCGAACCTCCACCACTATAAAATGATATAATACACAAATCAAAAGGTTTTTAAAAAGCTGTAATGGGGCTTAGGTTAAGGGTGTGGAGAGAGGCCGGAAAAGTTGGTTATAATCGAGATCAAATTGATAAATTACCAAACTAGAAAAATTAAACAAATGCTAAATTAAAAACAAGCATAAATCAAGAATTATTCAAGATAAAAATGAGCTTCTTCTCAAAATATAAATTTAACTGTTCAAGCTCAATCAACATAGAACTAAATAATAATCAATATTTTTTTAAAATTTTTTTGTTTCTCTTTTTTTTTCTAGAACAATCAGCAATAATTCAGCAAATCAAACAAAAGAGCATAGTTAGACAACTAACCAAATCAAATCTCGACAAAAAGGGAGCTAATAAAAAGGGAAAAATTTTCAATGAACAAAAAATGAGTTATGGGTTAACATAAATAGGTAAATCAAGAGATGGTGTGTTAGGTTCAATGGGGTTCACCAATGGTTATTTATATAGGTAGGCTTTTTATGAGATAAGTGGGTTAAAACCTAAGTGTCTTTATCATCTCAGTATATCAAATCAAAGGTGTGGTCTCGACATGTATAATCGAAGCAAGTTCTAGAATAAGAAATCAAATTGACACACTTATAACCAATAATAAAATGAGTAAAAAAATGTATGCTCTAAAGGCTCAAAATCTCACAAAAAATCATGATTTTTGATGTCAAACTTGCAAATTTAAAACTTCAAGATAATACCTCAATTCAGGGAAACAACCTAAAATTTTTAATTCTGAAAATAAACTTATCATGATTGATTCTCTAATGTCTTAAAATTTAAATCAATCAATGCACAAATATCTACAAATTAATCCAAAACACATCAACAAAAATTCCAAATTGACAAAATTCATTCTAATGGAAGTAGGAGAAAACTACTTAAGCACAAGAATAATTCAGAGATTTTCTAATAGTCATATAAATAACCTCCCCACACTTAAGATGTACATTGTCCTTAATGTACAAACATATATAATCACAGTGTATGCAGAATATCATAAGATAGGGAGAAAACTGAAATTGCCCTGAATATTGGATGAAATAGCCAGACTGGTGAAAAGCAGAATTGTAGGAAATTGAAAGTGAAGTGCAGGACTTTATGCAAGCTAAGAAGAAAATAAACACAAATAATGAAGAAGATTAAGAGGTTACAATTCAATTAAAAATAACCATAAAAATAAAAATAAAACATAGTTCAAAAGATAATAAATGAAATAGCTCTAAGAAAATAAAAATAAAGCAACTAAAAAAATAAAGATAAAGATAAAATTAAAATATAATAAAATAAAAAGAAATAAACTCAAATATACCAATAAACTTAAAGGTAATAATAAAAAAATAGTAAAAAATACTAAAAATAATAGAAATAGCATGAATAAATTAAAATTAAATTAAAATCTAAGTATAAGAAAAATAAAAAAAAGAAAAAAAGAAAACAGATAAAATAAATAAATAATAAACAAATAAATAAAATAAAGAAAAGGGTAAAATGGGAAGATCGATGGAAGACGGTGGCCGGAGTTACGACAACGGGTCATGCGTGGGAGGCGGTTTCGTGCATGGGTAGGGGCAGGGTTGGTTAACTATAGGGAAAAGGGAGAAGAGGTGGGTGATGGGGGCAAAAGGGGGTGGCTTGTTTGGGGAAAAAGAAAAAGACATTGAGAATGAAATTTTAGGGTTTGGGTCACACGACCGTGTGGAGTATTTTTAGCCTGTGTGCAATTAAAAATTAAGCCCAGTCTTCACACGGCCTCAGACACGCCTGTGTGCCCAGGCCGTGTGTATTTTCTTTCGCTTCTCCCACGCCCATGTGAGATCCCACATGCCAATGTGGCTTAGCCGTGTGTGATCTCCTTCTCTTCTTTCATGCCCATGTGAGATCTTAGACGCCCGTGTGGCTTGGCCGTGTCTCCTGGCCGTGTAACTCTCTGACTTGATTTAAAATTAAAAAAAATTAGCTCTAGGGTTTAAGTGTCCTAGGCCGTGTGGACCAATTTAGGTCGTGTAACCTTCGAATTTTTAAAAAATTAAGTCCCAAGACTCACACGGCCAATGACACGCCCATGTGTCCAAGCTATGTGGGTCACATGGCCATGTCGCCAGGCCATGCAACTCACTACCAATTGCTCCTTTATGCACACGGTGTGGGACACGCCCCTGTGTCCAGGATGTGTGGGTCAAAAACATATTTTTTTAAGATTTTAAATTAGCATGCAATGGAATTAAAAGAATTAGAAAAAGTTAAACATTCGGGTTGCCACTCGAGAAGTGCTTATTTAAAGTCTAAGCTCGACTTACCTTATGCACGCGTGGTCATGGTGGTTCGCGGAGCCAAAAATCTTCTTTCTCGTTATCAATTCTATTATCAAAATAAGGTTTAAGTCGAGTACTATTTACCTTAAATGTGCCAAATTCAAAATGAGTTCCTCGACTGTACCGTATGGGAAGACGTTTAGTACTGTAAAAGGGTTTGATCCGTTTGCATCAAGCTCTGAAGTGGCAATTCGTGGATCTGTTTTCTCTAACAATACCTTGTCCCCAACCTTAAATTGGTTCGTTCCATTCATAGGCTCCTCATGGCGTCATTTCGGCTCTTCATCAAACTTAACTTTTGGGTTGTGTTGACATTGTGGAGTGTATCTAGTCCATCAATGAATATCATATTACTTGAGAAAACATATTTGGAGAATCGGATCAGGTCTTGCCTATCTAATCCCTTAGATCAAGGATATTAGAACGTTGATATCTTAGTTGCCAAGAGTCCTTGTTTACTTTGTTTATTATTTTTCTATTGTATGCAACTTGGTTAGTTGTTGTTTTATAGGGACTGATATAGATCTTCGTTATGTTAGCAAGTCTTGAAAAACACTATATAATTGAGAGACTTGTATAGGTTATTGTACAAAGATTTGAGAGCACTTAATTTGTTCAAGTAAGGAACATTATTTGTGAGAGTGCATTTGATTGTAAAACTTGTGTTGTGGTTTTACATGCTAAGTTTACAATAGTAAATTTAGTGGTGAGAGTATGAGTCTTCTAGAAGACAAAAGTAAAGAAATTGTCACGAGGTATGTTAGATTTAGGTTCACTTGTTATAAGTATTGAAAATAATAGATATTTCTATCTGAGCTAGACTCTATAGACATAAGTAAACCGAATTACATAAACAAACTTTGATATCTCCTATTTTTATTATTTGTTTCGCAGTAGCTTGTATTTGTAATGGCTTTCAGGCCAATAGATCTAATAAGAAACAACTTTACAAAGGTGTGAGTTGAGAGTAATTTGTTAATCCTCGTAATTTAAAAGCAATGGTGTATTATGTTTTTGAGTTAGAAAAATAATTTTGTCTTCGGTTCAGTCCCACGAATCACAGGCCATCGGTGGTTGCATCGTGGGATGAAATGGAAAAGGCAGAATGATGTAAATCATTGGTTAGAAATATGTCATTCAATTGATTGGTCCAATCAATCTCCTCAGCTTGATCATTGACCGTCGAAGGGGCTTAATTTTCTAAAATACTACTTCATAAGCATATAGAAATATAGACATCAATCATTTCAACCTTTTCCCAACCATATAAATGTAAGCTACCTAAGAGAGACACCCACTTATGAAATTCATGATGATTCCACCTTTAAGAATGGAAAAAGAAAATGTTGAACTATTTTCTTTAAAAATATAATTAATCTTAAGAATTTTAATTGTTGTCTACCGACGCCGTTTAATTTAATCTATAACCTATGCTTGATCGGTGATGGGAAAGAAAGTCCATGGTATGATGGGGGTCATCATTTGTTTTGACATTCTTTTTCATTTTGGCTCACAAATTAACCTACATGTTGTAGGGACCTAAGCGAATCAACTCATTTTGTCTTTGCAATCAATGGCATTGCTTAATTTCTAAAAGAAAAACTCAACCCCCTTATCACTCTTATTCTATGCATGTGCATGTTACATAATTATTGTCTCACACTTCCTACATTCTTGCCTACCCATACTATACTCATTGAGTGCCTTCTATATCATTCTTTTCCTTGCATCCAGGGCCGCACCAGGAGAGGCAGAGGTTTCGCCCTCTCAATAAATAGTAAACTATAATTTTGATTTTTTAAAAATTTATAATTAATTTAACACAATTAAAATGTTTTAGAGAAAAGAATGTAATCCGAAATTTTGAGAATGACAACACTTGGTTTTAACCATATGCTCCTTGTTGGCAAAACAATGAATTATTGGTGAGTTTGGGAGAAACAAGCATGTAACTAATGGCTAAGGTCGCTATTGTTTGAAGGAAAAACTGGCATTGGTTTTCAACTTTTTGGATTAACCCCCCCAAAAAGAACAGAAAATAAAAAATCCAAAGATCACGCGCCGCAACATCACACAATCTAAACCCTCCATCAGATGTTGTGAATGAATCAGACGGATGAGAAGAAAAGAGTACGTGGGGTGATTAAAAAATAATTGAAAGAGGGGCCCGACATGATGTCGGGTGATGATTGAAGGTGTCCCCACGTCATCTTCTCCTTCTTTCATTTTAATTTGCCCCCGCCAGTTGCGGGTACGAGGCTCTTTCTTCCACGTGAATTTGGTCCCTCTTTCTTCCTTTCCTTTTTGTCTTTTCACATTATAAGGCTTCCACAAAGAAATTGTTTTTTTATTTCAGTCAATACGTCCTATAATCACAAGTAATGATGTCTGGTAGGAACGAAATTAAATGGTATGTTTTTATTATCATTATTACTTTATGAAAAAATTTAAATAAAAAATTTCCTATTTTAAGAAATTCGGGCCGCCAACCAACCTGGCTTTGCCACTTGTATACAATTTCTTCTACTTAAAATTTATTTCTTGCTTTCTGTTACTTTACCAATAAAAGAAAATTTTTCTATAATTTATATATCATTAAAAATGTATACAAGAGTAGTGTTATTTAGGTTGGGAGTGGACGTAATAAAACTATGGAAGAAGTTAAGTTTCACTCCATTCAATCACTTGATATTATTTAAAAAACTTGTGAAATATCCATAAAATCTAAATTAGGCCAAATTACCATTAATAAATGGTATTATCATTATCCAGCAATCAGATATGGATGGGGTACCCTTTTCTTTCAATTTGTCCCATGTGATTCTCACGTGAACAAGCCCCCCAAGTTGAGTTGAGACTAGACTTGCCATTGTCCCCTTTAATGCCATCGTTAATTGTTCAATGATTTGTTGCTGGTGAATATATGGTTGGAATTTCAGCTCCCAACTTTATCACAACTCTTTTGATAGACTCTTTATACATATCGAATCATGTTTTTATTAATTTGGATGGTTGCTGAAGATCCAATATTGAAAAACTTTCACCTTCACCGACTATATATCCAAATAAAACACTACGTCCTTATCAAATAGAATCTAATACACTTTCCATCTTTTAGTTACCAACTTGATAGGCCATCAATGCCCTCTCCACATCTAATATCAATCACAATGCAAGGCTCTCATTCTTTTGCGGGGGAGGAGGCGGGTCACCCTTTTTACTCATATCACAATTGCTTTCCAGTTTGATTAGTCAGATAACTAAATTGATAAAAAAAAATTGTAAATATTAAGGACTAAAAAAATTATTTTACCTTTTAGCTTTAACTATAAAATTAAACTAAACCAAATTTTTTAAATAAAAAAAAGAGAGAGTATAGAATCTCAATGTTACAAAATTAAAATTCAACAAAAAAAATAGTTCTATTATTTGGTTGTGCGTAGAGATAAAAAAGCAAAACTAATTTCTGCTTCTATTGATTATATGCATTGTCATGTATAATTTCATTACCAACCCATCATCGCATGATTGTGAATATCTTATAAATTGATTTTGCTGTTGTAATATATAGAAATAAATTCCACAGGCTAGCCCAGGCTTATGAAGTTGAATCCTCTGGTCAAACCTCAAATATTTTCAAAAATAAAACCCTAATATATTTTAGTTGGTCCCTCGTGCAAATGGGTTTGAATAATATTTGTAGACGAATCTGGAAATCTTCCTCATTATTATATATAACTGCCCATCATTAGGTTCAAAAACCTTAATAGAGATTGATCTCATTCTCTTGTACTTACATTTTCTATTTAACTCCAAATTGCTTGTGAACTGCGACCACTTGCACAGCAACAAGCAAATTGCAATTCCTACTTTATTTATTTAAGGAGTTAAAACTAGAACTATATATTTGATTTTTCCTGTTTTACTCTCATGACATTAATGGGAAATTCTAAGTTGGAAACAGCTTGCATTATTGAACTTAAAGTCATAGAATGATGCATCTTTCTAACTAACAATGATTGTAGAGTTAAAGGTATATATATATTAATTTCATTTTAGAAGCTTCATTCATAACATAATTGAACAAGATTGGGTATACTTTTGAAAGAATATGTATAATCACTAACCCTAACTTATATGCAAAAGTTAGATGCTGATTCAACGTTAAGATGCTTAAATCGATTAAATTATTAATTGAGTTAGTATCAATTTTTCTTAGCATTTAAATAATTAATCATTAGCAACTAATTATGCATTAACCTAGGTTCGGGCAAGTTGCGTCTCAATTATTACCACTCATGTGGGATTTTACGTGGCGCACGAATTTTCATGCAACCGACGGACAGCAAAGACACGTGGATCTGGTTTACTCACACGTGCACTTTTGGACAAAGTTACCTTGCATTTGCTGGATCCTAGTCAACGGTCAAACCCAAATCAGTATTTGCCTTGCTACTAATTTGAACTGTATGTACCGTTTCCTCCCACCTTCAATACCGGTTCCCTCGGTGACCATACGTACAAACATCTCCCACCCGTTGGATGATCAAAAAAGATTGAATCCCGGCCGTAGATCATGTGTTCCCTCACACGTGCATGTGAAAACCCTAATTTCTCTCCACTAGAAAGTGGTTTAAGCTTTAAAACTGTAAAGCCAGCTTCTTCCCGCTTTGCTTTTCAGTATTCTGGTTTGCAGTGGGTCCTGCATGTCGTCCAACCTGACCGGATGAGCTGGTCACCATGTGATTTAACTGCTAATCAAATTATATTTCTTGTTTTAGTCGGTTTTTCAGTTAAACTCCGAGTTGTAATGCATGTGTTAGATGTAGGGATCAAGTATATTGACATGTCTATCCTTGTTCAACCAGGACTGACTACTTATTATAATGATTATTATTATTTTTTTAAAAAAGAAGAAGAATCCGAATAGTTTAGAGGATTTTATGTGGGAAGCATGTTTGGTTGGTGGAGTTGCAATATAATTGGGAATGACAAAGGAATATGATGGCACATGATGATTTAATCATTTAAAATAAACATTAGTATATAGGAAGGTTATTATTAGCTTCAACTTACCTAATCATGTGATTAACTTCCAATGATGAAAATGGGTTTCCATCCATAGTATCATTAGATGAATCCACTTGAAGAATATTAAAACATTAAACCCCACAAATCCATGCAAAACCCTTCCTTTATTAAATAAGCTAAACCCATGATTTGTAGTAACCAAAATATTTGCTTGGTTGTAAACGACCCTTTGGGATTGATATTTAAAAAAAGAAAAAAGACTGGATTTGGGGGAAGGACATGGCCTACTTGTAGTATTAAAATTGGAGGAGACAGTGTTAAGCTGGCATGAAGCTTTTCTGTTCAAGCTTTATTTGGAGAGATTGATAGTTAGGGTTCCCAAAATTGAATGGTATTTAAAAAAAGAAAAAACCTTTATTCATATATTGTTTAACTTTTCACTCCTTTTCTTGTATTTTAATATACCATTCTTTATTTAAGAATATGGGAATTTGTATGAACTAGATACTGATTTAATTAAGAATATATTAAAATGTCATTCTATATTCTATAAATAGAGGAACTCCTTTTAACTTTATCATCTCATCAACCCTAGTATATTGAGATGGATGTTGGTTCCAACTTCCAATATGTTTAATTTTTTAAATCATATGTCTTCCATGAACAAAAATAATAATAATGAACATTTTAAGTGTACGTATGTGACAATTTTAGAAAAAAAAAAGGTAAAATTCCTATCTATATTCCAATGTCAATGGACCTAATTCAGTTAGATAAAGGTGTATAAAAGGAACCACGTGCACTGCAGAAAATGTCCTTGTCTCAACCTACAGTTTTATTTTTTATTTTTAAACCATAAAATAGAAGCTTTAGAAATAACTAGCATGCATTTCACTACTTTGCATCACTTTTAACACTAACTGCAATGCTTGCTCTGCCCTTTTGTTGATATAAAAAGCTGAAATGCACACAGAGATTTGGAGAAAGAATTAAGTCGCAGAGAAAGGACGTAGGCACCGGTTCTTCTAAATCATATCGTGATATTCGGTTCTTCTATTTTTTTGAACTCAGTAGATATAAGACACCGGTTATTAGGTTATTATCCAATCATACTAAATCAGTTCGGTTCAAGTTTTGGGTTTTGAAATTTTGAACTTTATTTAGATAAAATCGTCTTTGAATTTCTACTTTCTACTTTTTTAATGTTTCTCACAGTTTTAATTTTTTCCAATTATACATAAGATCTCAATTAATATATTTATTTAAAAATATTTTGTAAAGTATATAATTATAAATGTTTATTAAAAATCTAATTAAACCTTGATCGAATCACTTTCAATTTTCACTAAATATAATCAAATGGAAAATTATTTATATTTTATAACTCTTACTATGTAATGATAATAAAAAGCACCCAAATTGAAAATGTTAATTAGCCAAAATTTTAAAAGTTTTAACTACAATAATAATAGAAAAATTAACACAATATGTAAATAAGGAGCGAATCTCAATTCTTGAAAGTTTTAACGATAATAATAAATAGGCAATAAATTTGAGAGACTGATATTGAAATTAGATTTAGGTTTTATTTTTTTATTTAATTATAAAGTATGTAAAAGCATAAGAAAAGCTATATTTAGAAGCAATGGGTTTTGTTTGGGTTTTAATGAGTTTATATATTGGGCTTTTTATGTACAAAAAAATATTGGGCTTTTATGTTCAATGGAATAAATCGAAACTGAACCGAATTGATGTGATTCAATGACATCATTTAACTGAAACTGAACTAAATTATAAAAAAAACCCTAACAGAATCGAATTTCCGATTCGATTTCTCGGTTTGGCTAGCTTTTTCTTAGCCGTAGCCAAAATCAATGTGACCATCTCCATGGTTTCTCTCCTACCCCTAAGGCCTTTATGTAGGATACATGTGTGACTATTACTACCTTTTTCTAACATTTTTACCTTTGAAAAACCATACCTCTTATGCTTATGTTTAAATGGATTATTCAATATAAATAGTTTTAAAAGAATGAAAAATTCAAAAATTGTTTTGTCTAAGTAAATATAATTGGGATTAGAGAATGGATTTAAAACAATGGATCAGAGAAGTTAAAAAGAGGCCCAACCCTGAACATTTTATTAGAACTTAAAAGCCTATGAGTAGGCTTTCAACCCAGCCCAATGCTAAATCCAAATAGAAACTGACTATTCATGAAGTCCAAGTGCCTATGCCTATTCTTAGCTTTACGTACTCCCAAAGCTGTTTTTGACGGCAAATCCATTTACTATCAAATTTATTACAGTTTTGACTTTTTTTTTCCTCCTTTTTGTTTTACTTGAGAGTTTATTAATTGATTAAAGTGATACTTACCTACTATATTTATTTATATATTATTGCTATAACAGTGAAGTTGGATTTGGATGATTATTATTGTTATTGAAGGAAGACTAGGTTCGAAGTACATTTAAACACATTATTCTACTATTTATAGATAGTTCTAAGTATTTTTATGTCAAAAAAAACATATATATGAAATAAAAAACAATACCCTAAACATCGACTTTGATAATTACTCCAACAATATATTAATATGCTTTTCCTTTTATGGGTCCTTTATTCCAAAGTTATATTTGAGTGGAGTTAACACCATTTTCTATTCAAATTTAAAGTTTGATATTCATTTTGAATTTGACTCAATTAAATTATTTTATCGATTTTTATACTTAAACTCATTCGTATTTAAACTTTTTTTATATAATAAAGATACAAAATATATTTTTATAATATAAAATATATCAAAATGAAAAGCTTGATTAGGCTCACGAGCTATTTGAATAAAGTATTATGATATTCAAATTGGCTTGACCGATAGCTTAAGCTGCTCGAGCTTGACTCGATAATTACTGAATTAATTTTTAATTTCTTTTAAAGTTGAATTCAAATAACTTGTAAGTAAAAAACATCTCATTTATACCCCTAAGATTATACAATAAACAAAACAAGTTAGAAATGTTTTTTTTTCCCTACCATGGCTATTTTTACCTATAACCTCTTTTCAACCTTTAAAATTTGAGGAAAAGTGTGTTTATGCACATTTAAATTCATGTCTTTGTATTTACTATAATAATAACCGTGCCAAGTAAATTAAGGCTCAATTCATTAAGTTGAAAAGCTATTAATTACAAGATTATTTGTGATGGGTTAGGATCCCAGTTAAAACTCAAGCTTCTACAAGTTTTATCTCGTATTGTATTACAGCAATAAACGCAAAAATATGGTGTATAGCCTATAGGTGAACTAAACTGAGCCTTTTGAACACTTACCAAATGTGAGAAGCTAGTATCTATCTTTTTGGAGGGTATGAGTTTATTATGGATTTCAACTTTGATCTTGAGCCTTCACCATCAATATAGAGTTTCTTTACCATCTATTCTATTGGATTATTGGATATGAAATTTTTTTTTATAAGGATTAGTATTTGATTTATTTTTACTAATCGGTTTCAAGCATCTTCATGTGTCATTTTATTATTATTACTTAGATTTTCTAAACACTCCCTAATGGTAGGGTGAAACCAAAAACTTTTCCTTGTAACATTTGAGTGAACCGCCCCAGATGCAGTAGTTTTCTTTGCATAACTGACCATAGCCTCACCATGCCAATATGGCATGTGCCAATAACACTTTTGAAGGGTTGCCTGCGGTTTGTGAAGGAAAAGAGGACAGCATTTATGGGTTCCAAAGTCATTCCTAGCATAAATGTGTGGACTGTGGTTATAATGATGGCTGTGATTCTTAATCAATCTTACAACTGACCCATAAGAAAAATCCATTCAAAATCATCCCTAAGTAATAATTGTAATGCACTTACACCATAATATTTAAATTCTCAAATTTATTATATGGTGATTAACATTAATGATTTGTTATATTTTGGTCTCTCAATCCTTAATTGTAGTTAACGGTGTAACAGGAAGTCACTTTATATTGTAATTTTAAACAATTTTAGGTTAAATTATGTAGCTAGTCCCTATATCTTTTAGGAAATTAATTCCTTTTCTTTTATTTTCTTTGGTTTAAATACACGTTTGGTCCCTGAATTTAACGCATTCTTTCAAGTTAGTACTTATGGTTTAGAAAATTTTAAAATATATAAAATTTCTAATAAAATATAAAATTTCAAAAGAAAATATATAACTCAAAAGAAAATCAACCTCAAGAACATCTAAAGGCTAAAGGGTAAAAAAACTATTAATAAAAATTAAAAATTATGTAATTTCTTAAAGCTTCCATATAAGATTGTAAAAATATATATAAAAATTTCTATGATGAAATCACTGAAGATTTGGGTAATTGCTTAAAGCTTTAGTATTTGGATCTTAGAAATAATCTTTTCACTAGTTCATTCGATTATACATTAATATTCAATTTATGTGTTGTCCGATATAGTGGAAAGAAAATTAAAAGATTGGAAAAATTGATGGAGTAGAAAAATAGATTGATAGGAAAGATGTTTTTTTCATAATTTATACTTATAGTCATTTAATTATTAAAAATTTTATTTTAGGCATTCAAAATAAAAGGTTTACAATTTAAACATGCATGTTACGTAGTTCGACCATTTTAATCACCTCCATTAAAATTACAAGCGGTAAGCTGACGTGGTAGTTAAAAAAATCGGTATAATAATAAATTTAGCCCTCAACTTTTACATATTATATTGATTTAGTCATAATTTTAAAAATTAACCCTCAAAATTTACAAATATTTCAATTTGATCCTAACTCTAAAAAATTCAAAAATATATATAATACATAAATATTTTCAAAAAAACAATAAATTTAAAATTGTTATTAATGTTAAATAAAAGTAACTATATTGACATTAAAAAAAACGAAAAAAAGGCCCTCTCCCTCTCCGTATCCCTAATTCTAAAAAATTTCAAAGAAGGTCCCTCTCCCTCTCCCTAAGATGCAACATTCCATCTCCACTCAAAACTACAGTATAAATGTGTATAAACTGCAGGAGTTTATTCACACAATTGTGTTGCCAACTAAAATAACACTGGTTTGAGCAAAAACCAGTTTGATTAATGCACAAACCTCCACTTGTTGTAGAGTGTAGACCTCTGAAAATGCTCAAATTATGCTTTTAAAGACACGGCGGAGTACATCTTTATGCATCTAAATTAGGTGTCAAATTTGGGGTACTCTAGTTTCTTCAAAACTTATACTCAATCATAATGAGTTTAGTAACAAGACCACCCAATATGAATCATCTACTTGTACTTTATCATTTCTGCAGTTTTAAAAAATACCTGTATTTTCAACCTACCTAAGGAGCCTCAAATGTTTCATCCTAGATATCCCCACTTCCATTTGATGCATGCTCAACATCTTCTTCCATAGAAAGCCTTTCTCTATAGAGGGAGAGGTTTTTTATTTATTTAATATTAATATAAACTTTAAAATTGTTATTATATACTTTTTTTTTAATATTTATGTATTTGTATACATTTCTTTGAATTTTTTAGAACTAGGATCAAATTGAGAATATTTATAAATTTTGAGGGTTAATTTTAAAATTATGATTAAATCAATATAATATATAAAAGTTGGGGCTAAATTTTTATTATATTAATTTTTAACTGCCATGTCAACTTGTTGCACTGAATTATGTAATGTAGGTTCTTAAATTATAATCTTTTTATTTTGGGTGCCTAAAATGAAATTTTTGATAATTAGGTGACTATCTATATAGTTTACCCTTTTCTTTTCTATAATATGTTTGGTGGAAACGGAAAGAAAATATAAATTTGTTTCCATTGAAAAATAACTAAAACTTTTGAAACTGAAACAACTGCTTATATCGGTAGTATAACCAAGTATCATCTATCTAGATAATGGATTTTCAGTGTGGAAATCCTTCAACGCATGCAAAATAATTGATGAAATATGTGCTTACCTCAAACTAGTTCTCCAACCACATCGTATGCATCGACAGTTTCCAATTCCATAATGGTACTAGCACTACATTAACCCATCTCAACAACTCAACATCAGATTCTTCCCACTCCCCAAATAATTCCCTCATAGCCTTTGTGATATGATATAAACCTAAGATCTCAACGATCAGGATTGGGACTCCAACCATCCAACACTTTTGGACCAACAGATTATGCACTTGCATATTATGTCCAAGTCTAATTTTATCTCATCCATTCAACAATATATATTGCGAGGACTCTCAAATCTACTTCTTCAAAAATAAGGTACCAATTTTTAATTATACTCTTTGTTAAACTAAATGAACGTGTCAACATTAATCTATTTCTTAATTTTGTATCTGTAATTAGAATCTTGAAAAGTTAAAACTGTCATCTGACACGACGTCATCAATTTTTGTAACTTTTACAGAGACAACGTGTCATATTCCTGCTAAACCTGTCATTCGACACGGTAGTTTCAAGATTCCCTTTTAATTTTTTGTTCAACCAATGTCACCATGTGTTTACCATTGGCTAAATCTATCATATGATGCGATAAGTTCAAAGGTTTTTCAAAAAATAAATTGTAAAACATAATTTTCCAAATTCATATTTGACCCCATGTCATTAGGGGTGAGCAAAACTCAATTTGGTTTGAAAAAATTAATTTTTTTTTCAAATTTTGAGTTAATTGAATAAGTAATTCAAGTTTCAAGTTCAAATCGAGTTGAATTTTATAATTTGAATAACTTGAATAACAGATTGATGTAAATACCCCTTTGGTCCCTGTCAACTTTGAAAATGTGCAAATTGGTCTCTCTTAACAAAAATTAAAAAAAGTTCAAAATATTTATAAAATTTCAAATTTTATATTTTTCAAAAAATCTAAAGAGTATATAAATAAATTTAAAATTTTAAAAATTTCTAAAACAATAATTTTGAGATCTAAATAAGTTAATTAATGATTCAAGTTTATCATACTAAAGTGTCTTTTTTTTTTACTTTGAAAAATTTCCAATTATATATGATTTCAAATTTATGTGTTCCAATATTGAATTCATTATATTGTAATAAGATTTTAATTTGACATGTTTAATTTTTAATTTAACTCATACAATTTCACTTGATTCAATTCGACTCAAATTTCATTTTACTCGACTCAATTTGAAAAGATTTCAAATCAAGTTAGGATGATAAAATAAGACTCATCAACTCAATTAACTAAAAAATTTTCACCTGATTTGATCGAACGCTCACCCTTACATGCCACATCTTTACCAAAACCGTCGCCACGATTTCACCTTGCATAAACAAAATTACAAAATACTTCTCTAAATAATCTGAAAACCAAATTTCATGTTTAAATAATTTATAAATAATCTGAAAAAAAGAAGAAGGGATTAAATTAAAAAGAAAACCATAAGCATGGCGTAATCTGGGATTGGGGGGTTGGGGGACCCTCTTAAGCATTGAAAATGGAATGACGGGTAAGAAAAGATTTGAAAAGAAATCATGGGAAATGCCTCTTTTTCTGTAATCAAGGCTAACTTTTTTTCCTTACCTTATACTTCATCATGTTTACCATCATTGCCCAACCTAACTTCCAACTTTCAATTTTGGTTAAAAACTTCCATCACTCCCTGTTCTCTTTTCAAAATTGGCATTTGGTCCCTATATTTTTTCAAGACTTTAGTCTCTCTACTTTTTAGATTTAAAATTCAGGTCCAATTGTTAACACTGTTAAAATTTTTCGTTAAATTTGTTGGCGTAATATTTTGAAATTAAAAAAAAACTCAAAAAATAATCCGTAATGAATCTAAATTTAACAAAATAATTTCCATAGTTTTAAGAATTGGACTTGAAAACAAATTCTAAAAATAAAAAATACAATGACTAAATTATTAATTTAGAAAGAATACAAGAACTTATAAAATCTTTTAACCTTAAAATCTTTTTTTCCTCATTAAAGAAATAAAAGAATGGTGTCGATTCCAACAACGTAGTCCCCTATTTATACTAGTGGCCTTGCTAAATTAAGAGCCACTAATCATAGAAAATCAAGGAAATAAAATATTAAAAATCCCTACATAATCTCCCACTAAGTCAACAAAAATTTCAGCTAATTATATCTTGGAAAAATTCTGCTTTGGTCCTCCTTCTTTGCTTCTTTCTTCAATCTAGCCCAATTGTTTCCTTTTTCTTCTATTTAGCCCCAAATTGCATCCCTGTATAAAATTCAACATAAACATGGAAAAAATCAGTGGTGCACTCTCATAAATTAACCAATTTAATTACATAAAATATGTAATTTTAGCATTTAATCACAATCCTTAGTTTTACAGATTGCTAATTATCACCTAAATTTGAATTTAATAATAAAATCAATTAGAAAATGATTAAGCTCTAAATAAATTAAACCTAAAACGTCATTGAAATATTTAATTTAATTTACAAATCTACTTAACTTTGGTTTTGTTTTATGAGATTAGATTGCCTAAGTTTGAATATGTCAACCAAACCTCGTTTGGTTCACAACTTCTCTTAATTACACACTATGATTCAAATTCTAATCATATTATCTATTTTAAATCATCAAATTTATAGGATAACTACACACTATTTATAATTTCATTAAAATCAAATTAATTGATGAAATTGATTTATTTCAATTAATTGTTCGGTCACCGAATCTAATTCGATTAAAGTTAATTTGGTTCAAAATCGAATAATTAAACGATTAACCAACACCATAGAGCTCAAAATATAAAATTAAAGAATGGGGATTTATATATTTTTAAACTAGCATCCTTTTTTCTCCATCCTCAAACTTAAAACAAAGTCTAGGCGGGCATGGCTTCACATCTGACCATCTTTTATTCTTCTCCACTTCTTCAAATCTTTTTTCTTTCATTCCATCACTCAAGTCTTGAATTTTCTTATTTTTAATGTAGTGTTTGTTATGATGATTTTATCATGTTATTCGTTGTTTATGCTTTTTTTATAATTAAAAACAAAGAAAAATAACATTACAATAGTATTTTTTTCTTGTTTCAAAGTTATTTCAACAAAACAAAATAAAAAAATGTAAAAATTTCAATTAATTCGATTAATCACCCGAATTAATTAAAATTATTTCAATCAATTAAAAGATTTTGAAATAATGTTAGTTTAGTTAACGGTTAAAACTTTTATGATTTTGGTTAATGATAATTTAATTTGAGTATTAACTGACCATTTGAACACCTCTACTTTTAAGAAAGCTCCATGTTTTCTTAAATTGATAAAAAGGCATGCTTGATGTAATAATACTTTGAAGAAATTAGGATAAAATATGAAAACTAAAAGAACATTACATGGTATATGGTAAAAGTATCATGGAGATCCTCTACTCAAAAATGAACAAATTAATCATTGTACTTCAGATCAAAAAGCAAACTAGTCCTTTTATTAAAAATTCCATTCATTTTAGTATTAAAACTAATCTTTATACATCATCATGTTATGTGTAACTATTTAGTTATTCCATCAATCACGCCAATTTTTAGTAAAAATGAAAGGAACTTTTAACAAAAAAAGTTGTTCACTCTTCGATCTAATATACAACGACTAATTTACTTATTTTTGAGTAAAAGAAGTAAAATACAATTTAACTCCCAATATAAATTATTGTACAGTTTTCATGCAACTACTGTACAATGGAAAAAAGGTGATTTGGAGATGATGAAGTGAGATAGTCTTTTAAACTTTTGGTTTATAGTTGTAAACTTGTAGTTAATTATTCATAGCAAAAATGGCAGGATTAATGATTTTCTTTTTTTTTCCCTCTCTTTTGGGCAAGAATCAGATAAAACATCCAGCAAAACTAGGCACTTTCAACTTTATAAAAGGTCACTCTTTTTCTGGTAATCAGTAATGAATATGCTTCTAATTTACTAACTATTAAGACATCAAAACAGAGGCTTGTTGACAGAAAAAACAGAACAAATATGACACTATTATGTTTGCTTTGGATATAAGAAGTGTTCACACAACAATTCATCGCCCAATCATAGAAAAAGAACCCAGTGGATAATAATGTGTTACTTCAAGACAGATTAAGATGATTTTTAAGGTCCTGTGAGTACTGAAACCCAAGTTTCCATTTTTATTATCATCTCACAAGTGCTTAAAGATCCTACATGAAACACAAGCTGACAAAATATTCAAACTTGGGCCATTCAAATTGTCATGTAAGATGTATAGAATTCATCTTGTCAACTGCCATTCAATTTTGACCAAATCAAAATGCATAATATAGCAACAACAATAAAGATTTCTTCATGCTAAGATGTCATATTTAGTCAAAGCAAATATATATATAATAAACTAAAATTAGAACCTTCTCAGAGTGTTCCTGCTGGTGAGGCTCGTATGTATAGAGGAAGGCGCTCTTCCAGATAAAAGGAAGAATGCAGTACCTTCAATATTAAAGTTAAGCATCCGATTACGGATTGCAAATTAACTACACAGCTTGAAACTCTGCCCCCCACCGATGTAGGGAAGCCTGTCAAACATCGTAAGCAATCAACAAATTAGAAAATCTACAAAACCCAACATCCCAGAATCGGAATACTTATTTGGCATAGCGAAATCAAAAGCTTTGAAAGAAACTCTCTCTATTTCATCCATATTGCTGTTCATATTTGGTGTCTTAAACTAAAACTCTAACCCTACTCTTCCCTTTGCACAACACATATAAGAAATTAAATATCTTCTCATACTTTTCCTTTACAAACGTCATATTTTCATTATACCTCAAAAAAATTGAGGTCTCAAATGTGCCAAACCCCTACAAAGCTCCCAGATTTGCAAGTTCTATCCATCCCCTGCAAACACCATCACCAAACTATTTCAGCTGCAGACTTTGAAATTTAACTAAAAAAATCCCACAAAGTTAAAAGAAATTTAGAGACAACCTTTCATATTTTGTAATCTGTTTTGCATCTAACAATAGATCTATTTCTGCAGATAAACAAGTTAAAAGAGATTTCGGTTATGAGCTACTGAAATCCTAAATACAAACAAGTTCACATGAAAATTTAGATAAAGCAACAAACCTTAACAGGAGCATCAGCAATACGGTAAGCATCAGCCGTCGTACCAACCAACCATAACCCAGGGAAAACATTCTAAAAAGTCCACAAAAAAGAAGAAGAAGAAGATAGATTAAGTGATTATCAGAAATTTAATGAGAAACGAAAACCCAGAAATATTAATCCTTACATCAAGCTGTTTCTGAATATTCTTTGGCCTTTTCTTGGGCCTTCTTGCAGGTCTTGATCCTGTTATAACAAAGATGTCTTCCTCAATCTCTTCCTTTGATAAAGCTATCCAGAACTTCCTTTTTTCTTTCTTTTCTGCAACTCCCCCATTTTCAGCGAAACCCCTTAATCTCATCGACTTCGGACCCACCGTTTCACTCGTCTTTTCCGCCGCCGATGTCACTACCGCCGCCGACGTCTCCATCACCACTTTTCTAGGTCTCAAATTCCATGGTCTCTGCACAGTCTCCTCCTCATCTTCTTCAGCTTCATTTTCTCGCGGCTTTGATGACTCCTCTTCTCGCTGCTGTTGTTGTTCTTCTTCGCGGTGGCTTTGTTTGATGGGTTTCGGTGGGGGAGGAAAGGATGAGCGGTGAATGCGGGTGGAGCGTGACCCGACACGCGTCGGACGAAGGCGGTCATGGTCCGAGTCGGATTCAGGAGAACGGCTGTGATCGGCGGTGGCAGCGGATGAACTACCACCTCCGTGGGCCCCCCATTTAAGAAACGGAAAGTTGAAGTTGTGTAAAGGCTGAGACTTTATCGGTGCAGTAGCCATAAAAAATAACAAAACGAGAACGAACAAAGTAACAACTGCACATAAACGACCAACACTTCTTAAAAGATGAGAAATGAGAAAGAAAACAGAGCACGGTGGAGGAAGTGGCGGAGCAAAGGAAGAGCAACCCTGAAAGATGAGGAGGAAGAAGAAAGAAATATCAAATATGTTCGTTGAAGAAATGGACTTCAATTTTTTTTCGTAGGTCACTTATACAAAAGCGAGATCACCCGGGGACCGGGTTTTTATGTTATGACTGTTTTAGGCTTGATGTTCCATTTATTTACGTTGTGTACCGGTAGGAAAAGGGAGAGGTCTTCATGGACTGGATTCTCTATATTTATATTTATTTTAATTTAATAATTTTAAATTTTTTTAATATTTATATTATTGTAATACTATATATTGTTATAGATTTAATTTTTATGTGTTGTAAGTTACATAATATATAAAAATAGTATAATATAAAAAATTACAAATTTGAAAATAGGTCAGGTTAGGGCTGGAACCGGGTGTTAAATGTTCAAGCCCAAAGCTTACTCATATTTTAAACGAGTTTAATTTTTTACCCAAGTCCATTTTTTTAGTCTAATCTTTTTTATTCAAACTCTTTCAAATATCAAATGAGCTATTCCGACCTTTGAAAAACCACAACTCTGATGTCCTAATTTTGGAAGTTTGGCTTCAGGCCAAAATTGGTAACAAATTTGTGAATAACTTTATTGATAAAAGACTTAAAAATTACTTTTTATAAGATGGTTAATTTTAAATAGAAAAATAAATACATCTTACTGAAAGCAGTCAAATTTAGATTAAAAAACATTTTTTTCCTTTTTTGCCATTTACCCTCTCGAATTCACGATTTGGGGTGAAAATTCAACACTCATAATCAATAGATTAAATGTTAAGATTGTAATGAAAATTACTTACCATCTCAAATTTAGTAAAAAAAAGAAAAGAAGAAGATATAATTACTCTTATAATTTGAAGAATGTTCACTTATCCTTTCATGTTTGAGAAAACTCTGATATATCCTATATCTATTTATTAAAAAATTTAAATAAAAGATAATTATACTCTTGCTATCACTTATCCATGTATCTTCTATTTAGTTTATTCATTAATCTATTTTAATACAAAATAATTACATATTGAAATACTATAAAATTAAATATATTTGAATTATTTTATATAAAAATATTTTTTTATTTTAATTAAAATAAATACTTTAAATTTATATATAATTCAGTCATATTTTAACCTAATATTATAATTAAAGTAAATTTTAAATATTTAACATGTATTTACATAAAAAAATAATTTAAAAAGAAGCAAAAAGTAAAGAAAAGGTAAAAACAAAAATAATTATCATTGATAACAATTTTAAAAATAAACTTGTAGTAAATAAGGTTATGACTTGATGTCAAGGTTAAGGTTTTGAGAACTTTAAAATCTTAGATTCGAGTTTTATTTCATATAAATAAACTTATATTTGGTAAAATTATACATTTTGACACTTAAAGTTAACAATATAATGAAGCGCTAAGGAATCCACTAAAAATATATAAATAACTCATAGATAACATTTTTGGACCAACAACGATATGCACTTACATATTATGTCAAAATTTAATTTATGATGATCTTGTCTCATCCATTCAACAATGTATGTGCTAAGAGGACTATTATTTTCTAGTGTCTCCCAAATCTACTTCATCAAAAATAAGGCACCAATCTTCAATTATACCCCTTGTCAAACTAAATGCATTTGTTAGTATCAACCTATTTCTTAATTTTATATCTGTAATTGGAATCTTAAAAAGTTGAAACTATCATCTGACACAACGTATTCAATTTTTGTAACTTTTACAAAGATTTATGTGTCATATTCCTGCTAAACCTGTCATCTGACACGGTAGTTTCAAGATTCCCTTTTAGTTTTTCTTCAACGCATGTCATCACGTGTTAATTATTGGCTAAACCTATCATCTGATGCAATAAGTTCAAAGATTTTTCAAAAAAAAAATATAAAACATAAATTTTGTTTTAAATTCATATTTAACCACGCGTCACATCTTTACTTAAACCGTCGCCACGATTTCATCTCACATAAAAACAATGTAAATTACTTTTCTAAATAATATGAAATTTAAATTTCATGTTTAAATAATTTCTAAATAATCTGAAAAATAGATTATCTGTTTCCTATTAAGGTGGTGCATTTATAACCAAAAAAAAAATAATCTAATTTTAGACATTAAATTTTAAATTAGGAATATTTTAAATTAAAAAGAAAATCATAACCCCCGCATAATATGACTTGATGGATTCGGGGTCGACCTGTTCATAGGTCGATTCACTCAGTCCGACTTGAAAGCCCGTTCAAAAAGTGGAATGGTTTAAACAAAAATATAAGTCCGAAAAATGAGTTTGGACAAAAAAAAAATAAGGCTCATTTAAAAAATGGGCTAAGTCTTGAGTAAGGCTTTTTTGGTTCAGGCTCAACCTGACCCAAATTAGCAAAAAACTAAAAAAAAAAAAAACTATTATTTTCTTATTGTTTTCTTACTGTTTTGCTACAATTTCACTATTATGTTACTACTATTTTGTTGTTATTATTTGGATATTGTATAACTCTTGTTTTATTGTTAATTTTGTTACTACTTTAGACGCATTTGCTTGTTAAGTTATACCTATATTAGTGTTTTTTTTATATTTTTAAATTTATTTTCAATTTCTTGGGAAACATTTATTTTAATATTTTTAGTATTTTTGATATATTATATTTTTAACATTTTTTATATATAAAATTAATTCAGGCAAATCGGCTTGGGCCCAAGTTTTAATATTTTTATCCAAACCGAGCTTGAACAAAATTTTAGACCCATTTTTCAACTCGTGCTGGCCCAGACCTAGCAAACAAGCCTAAAACTTTAACAAGATCTAACCCGAGTCCAACCCAACATGACCCATGAACAGATTTAGATACCCTATTCAACATTAAAATGAAATAAGGAGTGAGTAAAAGAAATAATTCCAAATTTTAAACAAAAAAGATAATTATACTCTTCCTATCACTTATCCATGTATCTTCTATTTAGTTTATTCATTAATCTATTTTAATTACAAAATAATTACATATTTAAGTATTATAAAACTAAATATATTTAAATTATTTTATATAAAATATATTTTACTTTAATTAAAATTAAATACTTTAATTTTATGTATAATTCAATCATATTTTAACCTAATATTATAATTAAAGTAAATTTTAAATATTTAACATATATTTACATAAAAAATAATTTAAAAAGAAGCAAAAAGCAAAGAAAAGGTAAAATAAAAAGAATTATCATTGATAACAATTTTTAAAAATAAACTTGTAGCAAATAAGGCTATGGCTTGATGTAAAGGTTAAGGTTTTCGAACTTTAAAATCTTATATTCGAGTCTTATTTCATGTAAACCAACTTATATTTTGTAAAAGTTAAACATTTTGGTACTTAGAGGTAACAACATTAACTTTATATTATTTAATTAGGGTTTTAGGTCTAATAATATTGGCAATTAACTTTTATCATTGGACTATATTTAACAAATTAAACACAAAATTAAACAAATTCATAATTAACACTAAATTTAACAAAATCAAGAAAATCCAAACCTAATAATATTAGGAACTAATTTTCATTATATCACCCTAAAATCTAAATTAAATATTGAAAAATTAACACCGTTACAATTGGGTACCACAATGTACAACATTTTGTTAAGTATAGGTACTACATTGAAAAAACAATATGTACCACATTAGAGAAGAATGTCAACATCAGGTATTAGATGATGTATTAAGCCTTGTAAATTTATTTTGGGTTGTCTGAATGTATTCTTATTATCAATGTGATCGAGCTTTATAATGATTAATTTTGATTATAATTATTTAGATATAATTTTTGTAATTACAATTATGATTGTATTATAATTTTCCCCAAAAAATTACATATGTTAATTAAAAATACATTATGTTTGATATATGTTTATATTAGAATATAATGAAAATTATAATTTAATTTAGTAATAATTAAATATTTTTTAAAATTATTAAAGTAACAAAAATAAATAAAATAATAATTAATTAAAAGGTTAAAGTTGTACTTTTATTTAAAATTTATTTAGGGTTAGTGAATTGTTGATGAAATCATAAAGGGTAAGTGGATTTTTCATCAAATCTCATAGAAGTTTAAATACTTTTTCCTAAATTTTATTATTCAGCTATTTATGTCTTTTAATAATTTTATAATTGTTTTAAATTAAATACCTTAAACTACCATTTAAAAAATAAATTGAATGAAAGGTTAAGTTGATAGATTTATTTAGGCTTAAGGAGGTAAAAGGTCTTCAAATTTTCAAAAGTCCACAGACTTTTTTTTTTAAATTAAGCCCTATTTTTATTTTTGCACTCATTTGGGTATTTGAACTTTTAAAATGCATCAAAAAGCCCTTAAACCTTTAAAAAAACAATTAAGTCCCTACTCTTTTTTTTGCACTCAATTGGGTATTTGAACTTTCAAAATGCATAAAAAGATCCTTAAACTTTTTCAAAAAGAAATTAATCCCTGCTTTTATTAAAATTATAAAAAATTATAAAAATTAAATTCAATAAAAGCTATAAATATATTAAAATTTTTTAAAATAAAATATTAAAAATTATTTAAAATTATAAAAATATATAATTAAGTAAAATAATTATAAAAATTGTAAAATTTTATAAAATAGTAAAATTGATAAAATATATAGAAATTTAAAAAATTATAAAATTTTATAAAGTCGTAAGAAATTATACAAAATGTAAAGAAATATAAATTTAAAAAAAATTTATAAATATTATCCTACCAAAAGAAGCACTTTATAATTTTTCTATAACTTTTATTGATTTTTATCATTTTTCCACATACCATGTTGTGTTGCGACACGTGATGACTTTAATTGAAAAAAACTAGGGTCATTAAATTTTTATGATTTTTATAAAATTTTACAATTTTTTTATTTTTTACACTTTTATAAAAAATTTCTAATTTTTAATATTTTTATTAAAATTTAATAGTTTTTCTAAAACTTATTATTTTTTATTTTTATACTTTTTTTCTAATATTTAATAAGAGCAGAGGCTTAATTGCTTTTTTGAAAAATTTTGAGGGTCTTTTTGATACATTTTGAAAATTCAAGTACCCAATTGAGTGAAAAAAAAAAGGGGCTTAATTACTTTTTTTGAAGAAATTTGAGGGCCTTTTTGATGCATTTTTAAAGTTTAAGTGCTCAATTGAGTGCAAAAAAAAACGGCTTAATTGTTTTTTTTAAAATTTAAAGACTTTTTACACCTTTAAATCATTTATTTATTTGTACAAGAGCCTATCTTTATTCTTTAGTAGTGTTGATTATATATGTATATAATTTTTTATTCACCACAATATGCGTATCTCATAATCAACTTATTGTATTTGTTTAATGGCTATTGAATTGATTGGATTATGTTTAGTTGATTTATATTTAATGTATTTGAAGATAAATTTGGATGCAATCTTGTATGGTGAAATTAAGCTAGAAGACAGACTCAGCATTTTAAGTCGTTGGAAGGTTGTTTAACTTTTTTTTTTTTAATTATAAGAGGAGGGTAAAATCCTAATAGTAACGCGACTAGCGTGATTTGAATCTAAACTATATTTAATATGGTGAACATCTTGACCATCAAGTCAATACATTGGGTTTAATTGGTCTAACCTCTTTGGTTTAATTGCTTGGCACATATGGAAAAATAGAAACATTTTCGTGTTTCAAGAAGTAACTTGGAATTCCTTTAAAACTATTAAATCATCTGTTAGTTGGGCTGAGCAGTTTGATTTAGCTCACAAGAAGGCCTCACCAAGACAATTTGATTAACGTACATATTGATGGGTTGTTAAGTTAGGTGCAGGTTTTGCTATTGCTGAAGGTGTGGTACGCGAATAGAATGGGGATTGGATCATTTGTTTCAATTACTATTTTGGGGGACTGCTCAGTTTTTGATGTCGAGCTTTGAGGCATTGTGGATGGTTTGATTCTACTTCAAAGGCGGGGATAAAATAAGGTATTAATCCATACTGGCAGTTTAGAGGTGGTCAATGCCTTTTAGAATAGACATTTGGCTGAATCGACCTCAGCTTTGGTGAGAAGGGTTTATCTAGTTATTTAGACTATAGATCAATAGAGTGAGTATCAGGCATGTTCCAAGGGAGAAAAATCAAGTGGTTGATCGCACTGTTAAGATGGCTTCTGATAGGATAGAAGGTGTGCATGTGTATGTCAAAGCATCTGAGGAGCTTGAAACTGGTCTTTGTATCGATAAAACAAATGATTTTCTTACATATGATGGATTCATTTAGTTTTTTTTTGGTGTTTTCTTTCAAAAAAAATTAAGCTAGAAGACGCTAGAATTTAAACCAAAAAGTTAGGTTTGAACCTAGATTTTTTAGGTAGGGAAGCTAACACTTAACCATTAGGCTTAAGCCCTATTTCCTACATATTTTAGTCACTTAATTGTATATATATTTATTTTGGGTTCTAACTTAGATATTCTTTATTAGCTTACACATTTACTTAACTTTTATTTATCTTTATAGTTTTTAACACATTCCTATTTTAGTTTATATACAATAATTAATACTCATAGTCAAGTCTCATTATTCATATTTTAATTTATTTTACCCTTTTCCAATTAGGTCCTAATTCAATTAAATCACATTATTTTCAAATTAAACCTTGTAATCAAGTTTCGTTTTAGATTACTTAATATAAGAATACTTGATTATATTATTTTAATACTTTAATTAATTATTTATGACTCTAATTTCGGTATCCATTTCAAACCTTTGATTTATAAATGCTCAAAGATAGCTTTATAACATGAAGTGTGACCACTTTCGGTTTTCACAAACCTGATTCCTCTAACCCAATTTTTGGGGTGTAACATAGATTAAGAAAAAAGCAAGGAGTAAATTTTTTTTCTACAAATCAAGATGAATCGATTTTTTTTTTCTTTTCTACTATTGTCCTGCCACTCTATTTTTGTGAATACCGTTTATAATAATTGTTGAAGCAAAAAATCTCAATTGAACATATTATTTCAATTGGTATTTTTACTTATCTCCCTCTTGTTTAAAAAATGAAACTTAAGTAAGTGATTTGTAAACATATGTATAAAAAGAACATATTTCATTTAGCTCCTTCATGCCCGCCATAACTAGTTCTTTTAGTTTTTTACTAGAGACTTTAACTATAACCTCAACTTTATTTATTGATCTGAGTAAGGTATGACTTATTTGAAAATTAATTGAATAAATGAACAATTCAAAAAAAAACAAAACTTTCTGTGAACCGTTCGAATCGAGTATTATTAAGTTTAAATTCATTCGTCAAGACAAGCTGGCACTAAATTTTCATTTATACCCTAACAAAAAGGAGTTATTTATATTATTTTTAGTGTACTCTTTAGCACTTCATTATACTCTATCCATTTCAGATTATCTCACCACGATAATATAATATCCTCTAAAAGAAAATCATGCGAGTCCATGTGTACAAGTAAAGAAGATAATGACATCATCCCAACTTCAAACAATAATAGCGATTTGTATTATTATAAAGTATAGATAAATAAATTACGCAATTATATTAAATTTAAATTCAGTTTTCATTTTCTTTGATTTTTAGAGACTAACAATATTTTTTTTAATTTTACAAAAGAAAATTGAAATTGATGTCTTATATAAAAATTAGTCATGAAGTAGAACACCAAACAAGTATTAATGTCTTATATAAAATTTAGGGAGAAGTATTCAATTTTTTACGAGATTTGATGAAAAATCCACTTACCAACAACGGGTAAACTATAAAAATAGTCATTTTTGTTTGCCTCAGATTACATTTTAGTCACTTATATTTGAAACATTACGTTTTAGCCACTTACGTTATTGTTTTGTTACGAAGTAGTCATTCTGCCATTAAGCTCCATTACCTTCCTAATAGCAATCCTACATGGCAGTCCAAATAGGTTTTAAATGCCAACTCGAATGTCCAACTGGGATGAGAATAGTTTTTTTAGTCAAAATGTAAAAAAAAAAACTAAAAGAAAAAGGAGACCGATGGTTTTCTTTTCCAATTCAAGGTGTAATTAATTTAAAATTTTCAATTAATTAAATTTATTTAATTAACAACCTATAATCGTCCCGGTTGGACATTCAAGTTGGCATTTAAAATCGATTTGGGCTGCCACATAGGATTGCCGTTAGGGAGGTAACGAAGCTAATTAATGGCAGAGTAACCACTTCGTAACAAAACAATAACGTAAGTGACTAAAATGTAACATTTCAAATATAAGTGATTAAAATGTAATCTAAGGCAAATAAAAATGACTATTTTTGTAATTTACCCTAAATTTTATTTGATAAATTTTAAATGAAAGTACAGCTTTACCCTTTTAAGTAGTTATTATTCTATTTATTTTTGTTATTTCAATCTTTATTAAAATTATTTTAATTATTACTAAATTAAATTATAATTTTCATTATATTCTAATCCAATCATATATCAAATATAATGTATTTTTAATTAATCTATGTAAATTTTTGGAAGAAAATTATACGTATAATCACAATTGCAATTACAAAAATATATCTAAATAATTATAATTAGAATTAATCACTATAAAGCCCGATCACATTGATAATAAGAAAACATTCAGACAACCCAAAATAAATTTACAAGGCTTAATACATCATCTAATACCTTATTTTGACATTCTTTTCTAATGTGGTACATGTATTTTTTTCAATGTTATTTTTTTCAATGTGGTACCTATATTTGACAAAATGTTGTACATTGTGGTACCCAGTTGTAACGTGTTAATTTCTTAATATTTAATTCAAGTTTTAGGGTTGATATAATGAAAATTAGTTCCTAATATTATTAGGTTTGAATTTTCATGATTTTGTTAAATTTAGTGTTTAATTTGTTAAAAATAGTCCAATGATAAAAGTTAATTGCTAATATTATTAGACCTAAAACCGAATTAAACAATAAAAATTAATATTGTTACCTCTAAGTACCAAAATATATAACTTTTACCAAATATAAGTTGGTTTACCTAAAATAAGACTCGAATCTAAGATTTTAAAATTCTCAAGACCTTAACCTCGACATCAAGCCATTGCCTTGTTTGCTACAAGTTTATTTTTAAAAATTGTTATCAATGATAATTATTTTGTTTTTCCCTTTTCTTTACTTTTTGCTTATTTTTAAATTATTTTTATGTAAATATACATGTTAATTATTTAAATTTTACTTTAATTATAATATTAGGTTAAATTATGATTGAATTATACATAAATTTAAAGTATTTAATTTTAATTAAAGTAAAATATATTTTATATAAAATAATTCAAATATATTTAATTTTATAATACTTCAATATGTAATTATTTTGTAGTTAAAATAGATTAATGAATAAACTAAATAGAAGATACATGGATAAGTGATAGGAAAAGTATAATTATCTTTTTATTTAAAATTACTTAATAAATAGATAGGATATATGAGTATTTTTTAGTTACATAATCAAATTTTGGAATTATTATTTTTTAGTTACTCGTCATTCCATTTTCAATGCTGAAGACGGTCCCAAATAAATTTGTCCGTAGGTTAGGTTGGGTCAAGTTTTGTTAAAATTTAAGTTTGTTTGTTAGGTCTGGGCCTTACCTGAGCTGAAAAATGGACCTAAAATTTTGTTTAAGCCCGGTTTGGGTAAAAATATTAAAATTTGGGCCTGGTTCGGTTCATATGAATTAATTTTTTATATAATTTTTTTTAAAAATATAATACATCAAAAATACTAAAAACATCAAAATAAATGTTTTCCCAACAAATTGAAAATAAATTTTAAAAAATATTTATACTTAAATAACAATAAGATAGATGTAACTTAACAAGCAAATGCCTTTAAAATACTAACAAAATTAACAATAAAATAAGAATTATACAATATCCAAACAATAACAATAAAATAGTAGTAACATAATAGTAAAATGGTAGCAAAACAGTAGAATTTAGTAGCAAAATAACAAGAAAACAATATAATTTTTTGTCTTTTTTCTAATTCAAGTCGGGTCAAGCCCAGGCCAAAAAGCCTTACTCTAGGCTTGACCTGTTTTTAAATGGGCTTTTTTTTTTGTCCAAACCCATTTTTGAACCTATATTTTTGCCAAAACTCTTCCACTTTTCGAGCGGGCCTTCAGGCTGGATCGAGTGAAGCGGCCCATGGACAGATCTATCCCCAATCCATCAACTCAAATTACGCGGTGGTTATGATTTTCTTTTTAATTTAAAATATTCCTAATTTAAATTTTAATGTTTAAAATTAATTTTTTTGTTATAAATAGATCACCTTAAAAGGAAACACATAATCTATTTTTCAGATTATTTAGAAATTATTTAAACATGAAATTTAAATTCCAAATTTATGCAAGGTGAAATCGTGGCGACGGTTTCAGTAATGATGTGACACGTGGTCAAATATGAATTTAAAAAATTAATGTTTTATATATATATATATATATATATTTTTTGAAATACCTTTTAAAGTTTAGTCAATGGTTAACACGTGCTGACATGGGTTAAAAAAAACTAAAAGGGAATCTTGAAACTATCGTGCAGGAATATGACACGTTGTAAATCTCTACAAAAGTTACAAAAATTGATTACATCGTGTCAGATGACAATTTCAACTTTTCAAAATTTCAATTACAGTTGCAAAATTTCAAAATTTCAATTCCATCCTCTTATTTATTCTCTTTTTATTCACTTTCTCTTTTTTTACACCTTATTTTCAACTTTCTTGCTATTGATTATTTTGTTTTCCCGAATTAAAAACATCAATTTCATCTCTAATTTTGTAAAGAATATATAAGAACATTCCAATCCCGGTGTTTTAATATTAAATTCTTGTAGAATTTTTATCCACGCTAATTTTAAAGAAAGATAAAACAATCTTTTAAGAATCTTGCAAAAAATCTCCTGAAGTCTTGATTTTTCTTAAGATTCGTTATTAATTATGGCATAAATATAGTTTGAATGACCCGATTTAGGTACCTCGGATCAGATTTAAGTGCAAGAAATGACGTTTGAGATCTCGGTGACAGGAGTGTGTTATTTTACAAGCGAATTAGAGCAAATCGCGCCTCAGAATAGGGTCACATAGTCGTGTACCCCTTCCACACGATCTAGGGCTTTTCACATGATCTGGCCACATGACCGTGTGTCCCCTGTTTTTCAGATTTCACAGTTTTGGCCTAGAATTTTATGTTTTGTTCAATTTAGTCACCAATTGGTTTCTGAACTATTTTAGTTTTTTATTTTATTCAATTAAGCCCATGATTGTAACACCCCTAAGCCATATCCGTCGCCGAAACAGGGTTATGAAGCATTACCGAAATAAACAGATCAAATACAGACATTTCATATTATTTAACATTCGTGTAAGATATTATTCATAAAGTCTATTATATGAGCCCTCGAGGCCCAAAACATACATTAGAAACAAATCGGGACTAAACTGGGTACTTAGAGAATTTTTTGCAAAATTTCAAAATTTTTCCTAGGTGCAGGGGACACACGCCCGTATGGTCAAGCCGTGTGGGCATTCAAAGTAGAGCACACGACCGTGTCCTAGCCTGTGTTAGTACCCGTGTAACTCTCTGACTTGGGTTGCAGGGCTAAGTCACACGCCCGTGTGCTAGGCCATGTGAACATGAAAATTTGCATTAAATAGGTGCAATGGTCACACGGCCAAGCCACACGCCCGTGTGTCAGGCCGTGTGAAAAATATTGAGCATTTTGTTTTGAATTTTAATGATGCAGGGGACATACGGCCAAAACATACACCCATGTGCTTGACACATGGCTGAGACATACGCCCGTGTCTCTGCCCATGTGGACAAAATAAGTCCATTTCTAAGCCATATTTCTCACCCAATTGGTCTTCCACCTACATTAACATTTTAACACATTCACAAGCCAATCCAAGACATTTTAAACCAAGCCAAATCTAAGTCTTACGCATTATATAATACCTCATATAACCAAGTATACAAATTTACTTACTTACCTATTTGATCAAATATTCATATGCATAATCCATCCTCACTTCAACTTCAATCATTTTACCATATACATTAACTAGATAAAGACACACATATTTATACATCAAAATATATCAATCACTAGCCATTTAAATGGCTAGTTACAACCAAACATGTATGTGCCAACATTGGCTAATTAACCTATACATGCCATTATAATCAAAATTAATTTACTATTTATACCGAATTGGGTTGACGAATAGTGTGATATAGCTTCGACCAACTTCCAATCTTTACGAGCTTCCAATACTATAAACAGGAGAAATAAAAAAAATAAGCATTTAAGCTTAGTAAGTTCGTACAACATTGAATTTAACTTACCAATTAATTCACATTTAAGGTAAGCAAATAAACATGCTCAAACCAATTTGGCCAATTACCTAACACATATCCTCATCAAACATGTTAGTCATGTAATTCACATAAATACCAAGAAACGTAAATGAGCTCATCAATATTCAATTTCCACATACATGTAACACCCCTTAACCCTTATCTATCGCCGGAACAGGGTTACAGAGTATTACCAGAATTTTCAAATCAAATATGAACATTATATAATCATCTAGCATACACATCATAATTTAATCATATTGTCCCTTTTATGAGCCCTCGAAGCTCAAAATATGTGTTAGAAACAAATTGGGACTAAATCGGGTACTCTAGGAATTTTTCGCAAAATTTCAAAAATTTTCCTAGGTGCAGGGGACACACGCCCATGTGTTAGCCGTGTGTCTCACACGGTCCAGTCACACGCCGATGTGTCTGGCCATGTGGACTCAAAATGAACCTTAAACATCAAGTTTACCCTTCCCTGCAACCTTGAACACCAAACAACTCAAAAACCAATCATTCAATCACTTTAAAACACGATTTAATACATTTAAAACATGTCAAAACAATTATCCTAGTTTCCTAACCAATGTACCCTCATAGGTACTTCACATATATTATCAAAACAATCAAATAAAACACTATTTAAGCCAATTCTAAATTCATACCAATTTCAACCCAAATTTGCCTATATCACTCTCACTTATGCATCAACTTAAACATTCCATATTAAACCTCAACTTAACATGTATAATCATGTATATAAGTAATCAATATCATATTATAACATTATTTACATTCACTTCCCAATATGACAAGCATAAGACATCCTAGGTACATGCCGACACAAAAAGAAATATACATCACCATGTTTTGAGTTCGGGATCATTGATATATGCTAAATCGGCAATCTGACTTTAACCTAACCTGTACACGGAAAACAAATCGTACACTGAGTATAAACTCAGTGGTATTTCTATAATCCGAATGCTTAAAAGTAAAATAATATAACATGCAATAACTATAGTCATATAATTATTCAATTCATAAATAAGGTATTTATAACACATTAAATTTTTATCATTTGCTATCCCAGATAACTTTTCACAATATGAACAGAAATCATTTGAACAACAATATTGTTCATTCATATTCAATTCATAAATACACAAATCATATGTCTCTAACCATATTTCAAATCACCACTAAATATCAATCATAATGTTATTTTATTCAATAACCCCTATTAACATGACACGGATACGGACTCGGCCGGATCCAACCAAAACACACCAGTTTGACACCCAGTGCCTCATCGAATAATTCGAAGCAATAAGTTAACACCTAGTGTGTAACAACCTAAATTTTCAGTGGTGACGGAAATGGTGATTTGAAGTCACCAATTTCGATGAGTAAGCTCGTAAATTTTATTATTTAGTATTTGCAAGTTAAATGTGATTTTAGAAATATTTGTGAAATAGTGATTTGAGTTTAGAAGGAATTATTAGGTTAATTGGTTTTAAAAACGGGGTATTGAGACCTCGATTTTATAAACCAAGCCTTAAATATTTTTATAAATATTCACAGAGTGTCATTAATGTAGTATTACAGTTTTGTTAGAAAATTTTATCGTTTTGATAGTTAATTAATTAAAAAGACTAAATTGAAAAAGGTGCAAAACTTGCTAAAGTGATTAAATAGCATAAATGGTAAATAAGGAGGAATATCTTGTAAGTTTTATATTTTTAAGCTTGTTTTTATATTTTTACTTCATGTAAGTTTAATTCTTGCTTTTCTCTTGAAATTTTTATGTTTTTGAGACTTCCACAATTAGGTCCAACTATATATTTCATTAGTTTTTGATATTATGGGTAATTTTGAAAGTTACCATTGATGAGTGCTGGATTTTTATAATGAATTAACATGGACTTGAAGTTTTAATTTTGTTATATGATGATTTTATCAAGAAATTTTAATAGAAATTGATTTTAGGACCTAATTGTGAAAAAGATTAAATTTTAGGGTTTGACATTAAATTATGTTTATAAAAGGATTTGTAATAGCTTATAATATTTAGATAAAATGTTAATTTAGAAAAATTATCTCATTTTATGAGGTAATTGGTGAGGGACTAAATTGCAAAAACTATAAAAGTTGGGGTAATTGTGTAATTTCAAAATTTGAAGGGTATAAATTGTGAAGTGGACTGAAATTGAAATATATGCTAATGAATGAAAATTTTTACATTCTAGATCAAGAGCTTGTAGATCAACGAGAAAAAGAGAAATTAGTCGAGTAGTCTCTGAACTATTACCAATTTTACAATCCAACCCAGGTAAGTTCATATGGTTAAACTTTCATGATTATTTTTTAAATTAGGAATGGTATAATATATTTATTCATATTTTTTGTTGAAATTAAGATTATTGTAAAAGTATGAAAATTGAATTGAATGTTTAAAACGAGCAGAACGCAGGATTGAGTACAATTGTTTCATGGCAAAGAATGAATTAACGAATAAGACCATGGTTAGACCATGGCAATGTTTAAATTTAAGACCATAGTTGGGCTATGACATTTTAATGAAAAGATCATAACTGGGTTATGGCACCTTAAACATAAGACTATTGTTGGACAATGGAAGTATAGATACATGTGTAAGACCATAGCTGGGCTATGGCATTCTGATGATAAGACCATAAGTAGGTTATGACACTACAAATGTAAGACCATGGCAGGGCCATGGCAATGCATGTGTAAGACCATAGTTGGACTATGGCACAAAAAGAATGATGTACTCATATCCATAAGCAGTTCTTCGATTCAATAAGAAATGGTAAAAGACTTATGTGATTGAATTGAAAGATTTATAGATTATTATTGATATTGATCTGAAGGAAGTGTGTTTATTGATTATATTGTATTTGACAGGAAAAAATGTATGATTTATTTACAATTTAATTTATTATATTATATTAAGTTCGGTAGGATCAATGTTTAACCTAATGAACTTACTAAGCTTCATTAAGCTTACTCGTGCTGTTTAATGTTCTTGTAGATTAATGTGTAGTCGGAAGATCGGATCAACACATCAAGCTACACTATCCAATTTATTCCGATAGTTTTTGCAATGTAAATTTTAGTTTATATGGCATGTATAGGGTTGGTTTGGCAATGAAATTGTTTGAATTGTGGTTGTGAATATTAAATGTTTGTATGCATGTAATTAGTAGTAGAATTTGATAAATCAATGAAATGAGTTAAATAGGTAGGTATAAGTAAATGAAATATTTGTGATGTTATGTCATGTTGAGAACATGTTTTAGCTTGTATTGATTGCTTGGTTGGGATATATTGGTGTATGTGAATGTTGAGTGCAGGTTAATGTCAAAATGGGTAAGAAAAGTGGCTTTAAAATGACCTATTTTCGTCCACACAGGCAGAGACATGGGCATGTGTCCCCTGCTTCTAAGAAAATTTTTAAAATTTCGGGAAAAATTTCCTAAGTACCCGGTTTAGTCCCGATTCACATCTAAGGTGAATATTGGGCCTCAAAGGTCCATCTAAGGGACAATATAAGTGTGATATGATTTATTCTTAATATGTGTAACAAAGGTTGGGAAATGTCCATATTTAATTCGTAAAGTTTGGTAAGACTCCGTAACCCTGTTCTGGTAACGGATAAGGGTTAGAGGTGCTACACAGTGTCTTATCGGCCATGCTGAAGTAAATTGGTACCCAGTACCTCATCGAATTTATCCGAAGTAATAATTTGAAACCAGTGTCTCATCGACTCGAAGTCAAAGAAACCCTTGAACTCTTCCAATCCTATGGTATGCCATCTATATCCGACTCAGCCCGATACAGTTAATAGGGTTTAATTTCACTTTTCAAATACAACCAATATTCAATTCAATTCAAATAATCAATATATATCAATTCAATCAATATCAATTTAATAAATTCATCACATACTAAATCAATACATTTCAATTGCAAAACACAATAATTCTCACCTCAACACTTACCATATACATTAAATTGAATTATAGCAATTAACAACTAAATTCAGAGTATAGAAATATAAATCAGAAATTCCGAGCTATTCCTCGCCAAGTTTATCTTTTTCCTTTTTAGTCGAGGGTTCTGGTACGACGTTAGCTACGAAATTAAAACAATTAAAATTCATCAATACAATACAATTTCACATTGAATATTTCAATTTTTATCTAACTTTTGTCTAAATTCCAATTTAGTCTCTAAACCGAGACTAACTTTATTTCTTCAAAACTAATTCCATATTTTCATTCAATTTCCACTTTAGACTAAATTCAACTCTCTAACTTCACTCAAATCCCTAAATTTCAAAATTTTTACAATTTAGTCCCTAATACTCAAAACTTATAATTTATTTTACAATTCAACCCTTTTTCATTTCTAACTTAAAATTCTATCAATTTAATCTCAAATACTTAAATTATTCAACATGAACAACATCTAAAAATTTAATATTTTCTAAAATTTCAACATAGGTTAAGTAGTATTTAATATTAGGATTCTAAAACATAAAATTACAAGAAAATGGACTAAATTGACTTACTAATGAAGCTTTGAACTTTGAAACCCTAATTTCTCCTTTCTTTCTTTCCCTTTTCTTTTCTTTCTATTTCTCCCTATTTTGTTTCTATTATGTTTCTTTCTATTTCTTTTTTCTTTTATTTATTATATTTACTTATTATAATATATAATATAATATATATACTTAATAATTAAGATATAATATTATAATATATATTTTAACTTTAAGTTTTATAAATATCTATCTTATGTCTCCTCATTTATAAGCAATGGCATAATTGCTTATTTAGTCCTTTCCTTTTAATTTTTCTTTAATCTATAATTCAACTTTCACCCTTTATGCAATTTAGTCATTATACCTAATTTCTCTTAATTCATGCAAATTCACCTAACAAAAACCTAATTAACCACACAACTAGCTTCGTAAAAATAAAATATTTACGAGTCTGATTTACGGTAACGGAGTCTCGAAAATGCACTTTCTGACACCCGTGACTATCGAGTCATTACAATACATGTATTTATCACTTCAAGTATCCATGAACATGTACATATCATATCTTTGTATTTCAAGTATTTCTCATAGTAATTCATCTTGAATTCATATAATCTCATATCGAAACTTTACCAGTTGAATCATTTAAAATATCGATGGATACAAGGGTAGTACACATGAAGTGTACGAATCTGAAATTCGTCAGTTCATATTCGGGGGTGCTCATTAGAGTACATAATCGGGAATCCCTCTCTCGAGCCATATAATAGGACGCTCCGGAGAGCCATTAATAGGAAGCTTATCTAGGCTGTATAACGGGTAGCTCCGAAGAGCCATTAATCAGGAAGCTCCGGATAGCCATATATCGGGAAGTTCAAGCGAACCATATCGGGAAGCTCCGAAGAGCCATTAATCGGAAAGCTCACAAAAAACTTTTAATCGAGAAGCTCACGAAGAGTCATATATGGGGACGCTCATAATAGATGTGGAGTGTCTACAACACCTGCAAAATCACAACCAATCGGGATACTCTGAAGAGCTATTAACGGGAGACTCGCAAGAACAATATAATAGGAAGCTCGAGAGGGCTAATAACGGGACGCTCTTTCAAGCTGTGGTGTGTCCGCAACATATGCAGGACCACAACCAATACGGGAACCCTGTATCCATCGAATCTCATTTATACAAATGAGACTTATTATTTATCGGGCACTGTCAGATATGTGATTAATTTCATATATATGACATTTATACAATTCACATATACAATATTCAATTCAAAAATATAAATATACACAATTTAGTTATACGAACTTACCTCGATAAGTGTTCGTGAATTGTAATCTACTAATTCGATACATTTTCTTTTCCACGATCCAATTTCGTATTTGGTCTATCCGGATATATACGAGTAAATTTAGCTCAATTTAATACAATTCATACTCAATTCAATCCAATTCACATCTTAGGAAAAATTACCATTTTGCCCCTATACTTTTATTTAATTACGATTTTATCCCTAGGATCGGAAAATGAAATTCATGCAATTTAATCTTTATTCCAAGTCTAGCCAATTTTTACATATAACGTTTGCAGCCCATGTAATTCATAAAATTTAGAATTTTTCCATGATTTTACATCTGTACAATTTAGTCCCTAAATCACAATTTCATCAAAATTCACTTTACAAAAGTTGTTTATCTATCAACAACCTTCCATTTTCTACCATAAAATTTCATAATTCAACTATATTCATCCATGGAAAAATCCTAACACTTTGATAACTTTACAAATTAATCCTCGAGATAGCTAAATTAAGTTATTACAATCTCGGAAATATGAAAATTATTAAAAACGGGACAAGAAAACATACCTAATTAAGCCAAAATAGCTTGCTTGAGTTCAACACCCATAACTAGGGTTTCCATGTCTACTAACTCCTCTTAATAGTCTATTTCTCATATAAGGACTTCAAATTTTGAATTTAATAGCTATTTGATACTTATAGCTACTAGAACTCAACTTTTACATTTCATACAATTTTGTCCTTTTTATCAATTAAACATGTAATTGGTAAAATTTTCTTAACGAAATTTTTTTATGATATTCCTATCATACGATAGACCATAAAATAATATTAAAATAATTTTTTTCTGGACTCGGATTTGTGGTCCTGAAACCACTATTCTGATTTCACTGAAAACAAGCTGTTACAATGATAATATGAATAATGCTAGAATTCACAATATAATTTATTGATTCATTATTGTGAATGTATGATATGAGATTGTTACATATCTATTGTCATTATATTTCTGATGAACTGATATTGTTATGTAAAACCATGATGATACTGATTGCATGAGATACATGCCATTGTTACCATTAAATCGAACATATGATAAGCAAGTCTATTGCTACTATTATGATTTGTTATAAGCATAATAATTGATATTGTATATATTTGATATAAGCATGTTAATGTTACCGTATTTAATTGTTATAGCATGTTATGTTGCATTGCATGGGGTGAGACGTTTGAACGGAAGAAGTAGTTGGCAGTTTATCTGTTCGACCAGTGGTTTATCCACAATGTATTTTATTCAGCAATCATCTGCTCAACCAATGGTTCATTCACAACATATTTTAGTTCCCAGTCATCTGCTCAGCCAGTGTTTTATCCACAAAGTATTTTAGTTGGCAGTTCATATGTTTGACTAGTGGTTCATCCACAACGTATTAGCAGCTTTTATCTCCTCAGACAGATGGTTCATCTACCAATATATTTTATCATTAGCAGTTCATCTCCAATGATTAGTGGTTTATCCACAATGTGGTGTAAAGGTAGAGGAGTTCTAGGCAACTCCTACTATGGTGTGTAGCAGTGGGGTAGGACATTTTTATTGTTAAATCGAACTTGCATTGCATGCATAAGAAATTACATGGCTACAAACATTGAAATATTTTGTTGATTAGTTTATCTGAATTATCGATATTTTGTATTGCTAATTGATTGTGATTTATACTATGAGTTGATATTATGCATAGCTTGTCTATTGTTTGCTCTGATTCCCTTGTGACGGAACTCACACTGAGCTTCATAGCTCATTCCCCAATTTATTTTCATCTTTACAGATAACTCACCAAGTTAGGACGTGAACGCAACATACGGAGGGCTCAAACACGTTTTACTTTTATGAAAGTATTATTAGGCTTATTTTTATAATTTCTGTTATTTCAAAATTGTACTATTTTATTTCAAAAACGTTTTAGGATTTATTTAGCATTCATAGCATTTATCTTAATTTTAAAATATGATTTTTATTAAAGCATGAAATATAGTTTTATTAAAACTAAGTAAAAATCATTTTTTTGCTGTCAGATTAAAATTAAAAATTGTGAGTAATAAGAAAAATTAACTAAGTTTTCCTGAAGTAGTCATCATTACTTAGGAAAGTTAACATAAAATGTTTTTTTATAACTTATCAACTTTTTTGAAAATAGATTAAATTTTCTTGTAAAATAAATAAATGTTTTAAGTTGACTGGTTTAAAAACTCCGATCGTACTAAGGCATCTCGGTGGTTGATGTAATCTCCCGAATTCGAGTCTAATATCTAAGTTGGGTTGGGGAGGTTACAATCTATATCTGATACTATCGATTACTCTTACTAGTCTTATCGAACATTTCATCTTTAATATATTTTAAATATTTTATATTATTAAATTACATTTGTTTTGGTTAATAATTATATATAAAATTTACTGGATTTGGGAGTGCACTTGAAAATTAGAAACAACACCATTGGAACACAAAATGCATAATTTGAAGGAAGATTATTTAATAAAAAGGTAGAAATCACAAAACTTAAACAGTTCATGTAAAATGTTTCACCAAATCACAATATTAGAATTTTTTTTTCCGTCATAATAAACATATAACTATACTTTGATCAGAACTATGTACAAAAAGTAAGATTGAATGATTTGGAATGAGGACTAAGTTATGAATAATTAGATGTATTAAATTATAGTCGCACCCAATATCCGACTTAAGAAAGCTATCGACATCACCAACCCCGACTTCCATCCTTCGTCCTTCCTTGATACAAACTCAACACAAAGGCTGCTTTTTTTCTTGGCCCTTCCACACGGTATTAGAGTGTGGAGAGATTCCAAACTTTACCCGTCCAAGACGTTACACATAATACATATCACCTTCCATTTTCTCACCCCAATTTTTCTCTCGATTTTGTTTTCTTCCATATTTTCACGAGAAACAAACGCAAAAGAATTACAAACACTAATATATTACCCCCCAAAAAACCTCTTAAACTATTATACTTTATTCAAACAAATTTTTATGCTTTATTATTATTAAATAAATCTTTAACCTATACTTTTTTTACTCAGAATACCCTTGATTTTAATATTAAAGTGAAAATATTTTAAATTTTTAAGTTAATTTGCATTTTATGCTAACCTGATTGGAATAGTTTAATCTTTATACACTTAATCACCCTTTTGAAATTATTGATTACTCTTCTAAATTTTATGTTGATGTTAAAAGTGAGTAGAATTCCTATTAAATAAACAATAAGTTAAGATGAAACTTGAAATTCAAAATAATTTTACTTTTATATTAAAATCAAGGGCATTTAATACATACACTAATGGGTGAAATTTATTAAATTCTATTTACCAAAAGTGTCAATTTTCAAGTTTGGAAAATCAATTGACTTGCAACGAGTTTTTGGATGGGATCTAGTCATTTTTGGGTTCAAGATTTTTCGATTTTCTTCAAAGAGTTGTGGATATGCATTCTTCATCCTCCAATTTGCCAATGATTGATATCTCAAAAGGTTCAATTGAACACTTATCAATCTATCCATCATATTTATCGGTTTAGTCGATCCATCTTCCACTTTTATATAAGTATTTATGATTAAAAATCATTGGATAAAAGTTTATTTAACTACAAAAATAATTCAAAACTTGTTTAAACAAAAGTATAGCAGTTTGAGGGGGGTTTTTTTTTTTTAGTATATTAGCCAATTACAATATTATCTTTTAAACAAAATCAATTACCCAAATTTATGATTAATATTTTAGGTAAACTATATTGGTAGTCATCCAACTAATGATAAGTTTTTTTAGGTCACCTAATTATGAAAAGCTACAAAATGATCACCCAACTATTTAATTTTTTTCTTTTTGGTCACTAGTCATTAAATAGCCAACGGAAGATGATGTTGTAGCTTTTAAAGTTGGAATAATAGCAAATTTAACTCTCAATATTTATACATAATGTCAATTTAGTCTTGAATGTTAAAAAATTAGTCCTAAACATTTACATATTATGTAATTTGGTTTTGCTTTTCTTTGTGACCATTTCACCTAAAAAGCTAAAAAATTTATCAACTAATTTGATTGAAATTATATAAAACATGAAACATCTAAAATCCAAGATAACAATTTTCATATTTTCTTATTCTTTTAAAAGTAAACCTTAATATCACAAAGAAAAGTAAAATTACAAAAGACTAAATTACACAATATGTAAATATTGAGGGTTAATCTTTTAGAATCAAGATTAAATTAACACAATATAGAAATGTTAAGAGTTAAAATTGTTATTATGTCAATTTTAAAAGCTTCCAAGTTACCTTCTTATTAATAATTAACGGTTGATGACCAAAAAACAAAAGTTGAATAATTGGTGACTATTTTGTAACTTTTTCATAATTAAGTAACCAAAATATTAATAATTAAATAACTATTAATGTAATTTACCCATATTTTTAACATGATTGACCATTTCCAAAATCTAACTCAACTTTTGTGGTGAAGTCAACGGACTCCACTTTTTCCTTTTGACCATTAACAAAGCAAGGATTATTGCTAGTCTTTGTTTCAATTTTGACAAATACTTTTGACAATAATAATAAAATTTTGAAGGTATAAACCCATTAAAAACCCAAAATAAAACAATAAACTATAACTCTAATTTTAGTGTCAGTGTCTCACGAATTCGTTCTTTATTTATTATTGCTGTTAAAACTTTTAAGAATTAAGTGTTCATCTATATATATGTTTTTTTTACTTATGATGTGTAGAAACCATTTTTTTGAAAAATAAAAATTTTAGGTTGTCGACTTTAAAAAATGAAAATTGGGAGTCGCCATCAATCTTTTATTGAGATGTGATTTGGATCACCTAAAAAAACGGCTTTGGTCTACGAGTTTTAGAAAAACGGATCCAGGAGTCGGTTACGTACGAGGAAGGATTAGCACCCTCGTAACCCCCAAAATTGGTACCTAGTTAATTAATTAGTGTCTTAATGTCGAAAATTTGAAAAATACGATCCTTAGTAAAAACGTTATTTATTAAGACTCCTCTCACTTCGGAGAAAGAAAACGTCGCACCCAATGCGTTAGGGCACAATATTCTACTTCCTCAAAAATGAGTTTGTCCAAAATACTCGTGTAATAAAATTTAAAAGAATATTCATTTGTTTAAGATTTATAAAGAAATCACGGCCCAATACGTTAGGGCACAATTTCTCAAAATTCTAAACATTGAATATTTCCTTTATTATCTTTTAGAAAAGATCCTCATTTCGAGAAATCAATGCGTCACATCCAATGCGTTAGGACACAACGTGTTGAATTCCCAAAAATGATTTTTATTTATGCGTTTAAAAAAAAGTCTTGATTATTTAGGGTTAACAAGGAAAATCAGAATCCAATACGTTAGGGCTCAATTTTCTCGAAAATCCCAAATATTGACTATTTGCATGACCTTGAAAACCTTTGAACAAAACGGTCATAATGTTTTGACGAAACTAAATATATCTTCTTGTTTTAAAAAGAAATGATAAAATGCTAATATACAACATAAAACAAACACTTTAATATGAATTATATATGTATGTGTATTTACAATATATATATATATATAAGTGCAATATATAAGTAAATTTAAAAATATGTGTATGCATATATTTAAAAACATATAAGTATACATAAAAGGAATGAAATATATCAAAAAAACTTATAGTAATTTTAAAAAAATATGTATGTATATATGTATGCGAAAATTGTGACAAGAAGATAAAAAATATAAAAATATGTATATGGGCATATATTTACGGAATAAAATGTATAAGTATATATAGGTAAATCATGAAAATATGTATGTGTTTAAATACTTATATATATGTACAATATGTATAAAATAATGGAATATATAGAACAATAAATATGTTTATAATAATTTAAGAATATAAAAAGGGTATATATATACTATAGAAAATGAATGTATATTTTAAATTATAAAATATGGGAAATGTATGTGTATTCTAAAATGTATACGATATTTATATATATATACATTTGTAAAATAATGAAGAATAATATAAAAAATAAGTATACGTATGTACATATTTACAAAAGTAAAAACAAGTTTTAAAATTAAAAATATCAAAGTATATATATTATATAAAAAATGTTTGTATGTACATGAAAACAACAACAACAACAACAACAACAACAACAACAACAACAACAACAACAATAATAATAATAATAATAATAATAAGGAGAAAATAAATTTTAAAAAAATAACAAACTGTAAAAAGGGGCCAAATAGTTGAAAAAAACTAAAAGAACAAGAAATAAATTAAATTTAAGCGAAATAGTGGGCTAAATCACGATATGCGAATTACATGGGGGCCAAATTGGAAATAATCCGCCTCCCCAAAATGGTGTGCAGCGATATGGGCTGAAATGAACAAATGTAGAAACATTCGGGCCAAATTAAAAAGAAACAACTGGTTTAAAAAAAATATGTATGTATATATGTATGCAAAAATTGTGACAGTAAGATAAAAAAAATATAAAAGTATGTATATGGGCATATATTTACGGAATAAAAATGTATAAGTATATATAGGTAAATCATGAAAATATGTATGTGTTTAAATACTTATATATATGTACAATATGTATAAAATAATGGAATATATAGAACAATAAATATGTTTATAATAATTTAAGAATATAAAAAAGGGTATATATATACTGTCGAAACCGCTTTTTTGAAAACAAAAATTTAGTTCCCGACTTTAAAGGTAAAACTGGAGTCGCCACCGATCCTTTATTAAGGTGTGATCGGCCCACCTAAAAAAATATTTTGGCCTACGAATTTTGAGAAAACGAGTTCGAGTCGATTCACATACGAGGAAGGGTTAGCACCCTCGTAACGCCCAAAATCGGTACCAAATTGATTATTTGATGTCTTAGTGTCGAATTTTAAAAAGATTTTAAAATCAACTCAAATGATGAAATTTGAAAAAGGACAATCAATTGTCCAAGTCATGTAAAGAAATCGAGCCCCAATACGTTAGGGTACAATTCCTCATAATTCCCGAACTTTGAATATCACCTTATTTTATGCGAAAATCTTCATTTTGAGAAAGTAACATGCCACACCCAATACGTTAGGACACGACAAGTTCCCCAAAATGATTTTTATACTCATGCATTTTGAATAAAGAATATCCTCGGTTATCTAGAATTAGCAAAGAAAATCGGAACCCAATACGTTAGGGCTCAATTTCCTCGAAAATTCCCAACCTTGAATATTGCTTTTATTCAAACAAAAAAAAAAAACCCTTTTAAATCAAGAAAATAATTTTGATGTATTGTCAAAACCAAAATGTATTTCCCAAAAGGTAAGTTAAAAGTTAGTGTATAATATGAGACAAAAACTTTAACTTAAAGCATATATGAATATATATTTACAAAATAAAAAAAAAATAAAATGTATAGGTATATGTACATGGTAAATTGTAAAAATAAGTATATGAATATTGAAACACTTATATATATGTATAATATGTATATAAATAATAGAGTATACATAGAATAATAAAAATGTTTATAATAACTCGCAATATCAAAAATGTATATATATATATATATATATAGTATAAAATGTGTATTTTGAATTATAAAATGTAAATATATGTATAGATGTGTGTACAAAATTCATGAAAATAAAATATAAAATATAAATAAAAAATAAGTATAATACATTAATAAATTATAGGTATATATATATGTATATAAAAATATGAAAATAGAATAAAGTAAAAAATATAATATATATATGTATTTAAAACGTGTAAAGTATATATATACATTGTACATATGCGTAATAAGAGTATAATAATAATAAATATAACATAATTAATAAAAACTAAAACAACAAATTAAGGATTAAATTGAAAATAAACGAATTTTTGAAGCTAAATTTAAAGATGAAAAATAAAAAAACCAAATTAAGACGCATAGCAGTTTGGAGGATCGAAAGGGTAATTTACCCAATTTCCCAAACGTTGCGCAGCAACATGGGCCAAATTAAAACAGTAATAAAACATACGACCAAATTTTAAAGAAATAAAAGACCGATTCAAACACCCCTCATAAAACAGAGGACCAAATGTGAAAATAGCCCATTTTAAAGAGAGGCGCGGATCCTAGGACCGGATCGGGTCATGCGCGCGGGTGTGCCCCTATACGGCGCCGTTTTGAGGCCACTGTATCAGGCCCTAAACGACACCGTTCTACAGTCGTTACAAAACTAAAATTTTCTAACAAAAAACCATTTTCTTTCCTCTTTCAACACAAACAGCAGAGAAACCCTCTGCTAGGGTTTCATCCTCTCTACCGTCGCCAATCAAGGCCGATCCTATGGCCTCCGTCGATGCCCCCAATTTCCGATGGCGACGGAAAAGGGAACACCGCAACAAGACCGGGTAAGTTTTCTTTTCTCCCTTTTTTCTTTTTTATTAAGCGAAAAATAAAAATAAAAAATAAAATGAAAACAGAGTAAAAAGAAACAAAACTAGGAATTAAGAACTCTAAAAAAAACCACCTTTTGTATTCGGAAATCAATAAGTAAATCTCTGCTTTCTCCTACTTTTCCTATGTCTAAACTGTAACTCTCCCCCCCTTTTTGAGTACATGAAATAGGGCTTTTATAGCCCGAAAATTGTTTGCTATTTTACATGTTTTCTTCTATTGGACTCTTTAATCCGTGTTTGCAGGTGAAAGTGGAGATTTCAGCGCGCGCAGAGGTGGTCGACTGCGGATCTTGTGGCGGCTGGAGAAGTTGTTGTTGGGATTTGCAGCTAACTGCTTAGGGTTTCTGTTTTGGGGGTTTGGGCTGTTAATTGGGCCTGTTTTGAGTGGGTCTGGGCATTATTGGGCTTGTACAGCTGCCCCTCTTTGCTCATTGTCGTGTAACGGGAATAGAGCAAAGACTAAAAGCCCAATTGTGCCCAGTCTTACTGAGCCTCGCCTTCTTCAATATTTTTCTTCTTCAAGTAACCACATTCCCTCCTACTGCATCTTCAGAGGTATAGGAACTGGTGCTTCGATCTACCCCATTGCAATCGGGGAGATAGGATTCATATGTTGTAACTTCAACTTGTTCTGCTACGACTTAAAGATAAATCAGATGCGATCTGCTCTACTGTAATTTCACAGAAATGAGATCTGTGATTTTAATCCACTCCATTGCAACTTCAAGGAGATAGGACTGGTTATTTCTGTCTGCTCCACTACAACTTCAGGGAGACAAGACTTGTATCTTCGATCTACTTCGCCATCAGTATGGGAAGACAAGATCTGATCTCTTTGAGCTACTTCATGCCAATACATGAAGACAAAATATGCTTTCTTCGATCGATTCCACTGCCGACCAGGGAGTTAGAATTACTGGCTTCAATATACTCCACTGTAACCTCAGAGAGGTAAAATCTACCATCTTCGATCTACTCCACTACTGTCTAGGGAGATAAGATCTGTAATCTTCAATTTATTCAACTGTTGCTCAAGGAGATAGAATTACTGGCTTCAATGTACTCCACTGTAACCTCAGGGAGGTAAAATCCGCCATCTTCGATCTACTCCACTACTGCCTAGGGAGATAAGATCTGTAATCTTCAATCTATTCCACTATTGCTCAGGGAGATAGAATTACTGGCTTCAATGTACTCCACTGTAACCTCAGGGAGGTAAATCCGCCATCTTCGATCTACTCCACTATTGCCTAGAGAGATAAGATCTGTAATCTTCAATCTATTCCACTATTACTCAGGGAGAAAGAATTACTGGCTTCAATGTACTCCACTATAACCTCAGGGAGGTAAAATTCACAATCTTTGATCTGCTCCACTACTGCTTAGGGAGACAAGATCTGAAATCTTCAATCTATTCCACTGCTGCCCAGGGAAGTAGAATTACTGGCTTCAATGTACTCCACTGTAACCACAGGGAGGTAAAATTCACCATCTTTGATCTGCTCCACTACTGCTTAGGGAGACAAGATCTGAAATCTTCAATCTATTCCACTGCCGCCCAGGGAGATAGAATTACTGGCTTCAATGTACTCCACTGCAATCTCAGGGAGGTAAAATCCGCCATCTTTGATCTGCTCCACTCTCGCTAGGAGACAAGATCTGAAATCTTCAATCTATTCCATCGCTGCCAGGAAGTAGAATTATCGCTTCAATGTACTCCACTCGCAACCTCGGGGAGGTAAAATCGCCATCTTTGATCTGCTTACTACGCTTAGGGAGACAAGATCTGAAATCTTCAATCTATTCCATCGCTGTCCGTGGAAGTAGAATTATCGGCTTCAATGTACTCCATCGCAACCTCGTGGAGGTAAATTCACCGCTTTGATCTGCTCCACTCGCTTAGGAGATAAGATCTGTAATCTTCAATCTATTCCGCTGCTGTCTAGGGAAGTAGAATTACTGGCTTCAATGTACTCCACTGTAACCACAGGGAGGTAAAATCTGCCATCTTTGATCTGTTTCGCTGTCTATGCAGGAAGGCAAGATCTGCTATCTTCAACCTGCTCCACTGTCTCCAAGGGAGGCGAGGTTGGTATCTTCGATCTACTTCACTGTCGATGCAGGAAGGCAAGATCTGTTATCATCACTGATCTGTTCTCTGGGGAACATGACCTGTATAATGAACCTAATTATGCCTAATGATTAGGATGACATGATCAAAATGAATCAAATGCTCCTAACTAGACAGATGTGAATGGTGTTTGCATGAATGCAGAATGTCATGAAAATGATATTTTAACGCTTGAGTTATCTTTACTCTAAGTTTATTAAGGTTTCATCACTAATGTGTTATAACACATTCTTGCTCAGCTGGCGTCTCTAAAGAAACACTTGACCAGATTGCCCCCACTGTAAACCTCCAAGTTTGATCCACTGGGATGCAAAACTTGTACCATCTTTCTCCTATTGTAACCCAAGAGTAAAAAGATTTGGCCTTCTCTTAATCATCTGCTATTACAACACAGAGATGTAGAATGTGAAGCTCATTTGTCATTTTCACCATTTCTAGGGAATCATACCAAATGTTCATGCACAAATGAAGAATATTCTTCTCCAAGAACAACTTCTTCTTATTATTCGGTGATCTTTGCTTGCTTGTTCATTGAGGCTTTGTCACCAACACGACATCTTGCCGTTCTTCAATCAATGTTTTAGACAACAAAACTCAAAAGGATAGTCTTAATTTAGACTCTTCCTTATTAGATTTCCAACCCGGTGCGTTCTAAACAATAGTCCTGTTTCAGGTTCCTGTATTATTTAGAAGCTTCTAGAGTAATATGCAAAACTTCCCTTTTGAAAGTTTTATTAGCCTGCCAATCATTATTCTAATGCAACATGCTTGCAAGAGATCATAACAATGGGTAAGAATAGAATTGGTTCTGAGCATAGCTCGAAATGAATAAATTATCAAAGATAATAAAGATAAATGACAAAGAAATGGATTTAGAAATGTGTATATTGGAAATGAATGAAGTGTTCCAAGAATAACAAAAAATAATATAAGGGTTAGGTGCCCCAGATATCGCAGCTTGAACTTCTCTGTACAGATTTTTTAAAGATCATTCTGAGTTTAACATGCGTTTAGGAGTACTTTGTCGCTGCCCCAAGATGTCGCTACCCTTTCCTGTTGATTCAGGTATAGTAAGACCACTGCATGCCCCCATTCTGACCAGTATTTGAGCTGCTCTGATAATTTCAAGCACCATTTTGATCAACATTTGAGCCACCCTTTTCGGGTTTTCAACTCAAATCCCCTTTGGTCTAAGGTGCCCTTTGCGGGTTTTCACATTAGCCTCTCCATTTTATTTTTTATTTTTCATTTTTTTCACGTTTTTTTTTGGACTCAAACTTCCCTTTGCGGGTTTTTACCTTGGTCCTCTCCTTCTTTAAGCGGAGTATTTCCTGACTGAATCTGAGTTTACAGGACTTTGCAGGTTTATCATCTATCTCGCTCAAAATCAAAGCTCCTTCGGAAAAAAACCTTCTCTATAATCATAAGGTTCATCCCAATTTGACATCCGCTTCTCTCCAAGATATTTTTTGTAGAGGGAGGATCTTCAACATTTGGTCACCCTCGTGGTATTCTCTAGGATGAACCTTTTGTTATAGGCTCGCATCATTCATTTTTGGTACATCTGACCATGATGAATAGCTTTTAGTCTTCTTCCTTCTATCAAGTTCAATTGATCACATTGCGATTGGATCTGTTCTGCTTCATCCAACTTGCTCAGCCAATACCCGGAGAGAAAGAACTTCAATAGAAGAAACCGTGATGAACTAAAGAGAGAGGCACTGCTCCGGTAGAGTTTTCACTGTATCATTCATGATATTAACCTTGAACATACTATAAATTTCTGATATCGTGCTGTTGTTCAGATTGTAATGACAGTGCTTAACCTGGCATATCCTGGTATGACCATGCAAAAGCATCTTTGAATGCTTGAAGTAACTCAACAATGTCCTGCTTTGCTTTTTCGGTTATGCATGTTACCTCAAGGTCACAGTCTCTATTGTCTCCTCGTGAAGTAAAATTTCATTCCTGCTCTACCATCCTTAACAAGTCAGGAGATAAGCTACAATTTATGACATCTTCAAAGTCATGAGATCCCTCTAAACACATGTCTCACTCAAAAGGCAATTTTGAGTCTGTAGCAGCGTCACTCATGTCATTGATATTTGGGGACCCATAGTGGGTACCAAAGAATATACAAAAGAATGTACGAATAATATGAATGAATGAATGAATCGTTTGGCAGAAAAAGTCCAAAAGAATGAAAAAAATGTAAAGAACGAAAGAACATTTGCTCAAAGATGATTGCAATAATGTATTCATTAAAATAATAATATTCAGACGTGGGCCTATTTCACAAAGAAATTCTTATTGCTTCTAGGCTGAAAGCAACAAGTGTGTTCTGAACATTACTCTAACAGACTCTAAATACTTTAGGGGTTTCCTCTACAGTCCCATTATTTAGAACACCTCTAAGACAAATATCTAACAAGGATCCTTTTAAATGTGTCTGTATATATGGCATCGATGTGCAAATTTCTCACCACTTCTTCATACATTGCAGTCCCTCCATCCTCAATCATGATTGGGTAACGGATTTTTTGCACTTGATGAGTCACCCAACTTGACAACACCCATGTTGATGAGTTTTTCAACTAGCTTTTTGAAGGTAATGCAATTCTCGATTGAGTGTCCTGTAATTCCCGCATGGTAGTCACATTGTGCGTTCGCATCATACCACTTGGGATACGGAGGTTGTGGGGGTTTTAAGTAGGAAAATGAAACAATGTGTGCATCAAATAAGCTTTGGTACAGCTCCTTATACGACATCGGAATTGGCGTGAACTGGAGCTTCTCAGTACCTGGTTTCACTCCAGATTCCTGTCTCATTGAACTTTATTGACTAGCAACCCCCTTCTGGATGACTTACGATGGCGATTTAGAATAACTTTGTGTTGTTCACCTCATTTTCTCTTCTCCTTGAGGCTGACCGCTTGTTACTCTCTTCCGCCTCAATTTTCCCGCTTCTTATAGCATTTTCGATCATTTCACCATTCATAATTATGTCAGAAAAGCTTTTTGTAGCATTTCCTAACATATGCGTAATGAATGGGGCTTTCAGTGTGTTAATGAACAGCATGGTTGTTTCTTTTTCTAAGAGCGGTGGCTGAACTTGGACTGCGACTTCCCTCCATCTCTGTGCATACTGCCTAAAGCTTTCGCTCGGCTTCTTCTCCATGTTTTGAAGGGTAATTCTATCAGGAGCCATGTCTGTCACATGACTATACTGTTTCATGAATGCTTGCGCCAAGTCCCTCCATGAACCAATCGTGGCACGACTCAACTGATTGTACCATTTGGATGCCGCCCCTACAAGACTGTCTTGGAAACAATGTATCAAGAGGTGGTCATTGTTAACATATCCTGCCATTCGTCTACAGAACATGGTGATATGAGCCTCTGGGCAAGTTGTCCCATTGTATTTCTTGAATTCTGGCATCTTAAATTTATGAGGGAGTACCAAATCCGGCACTAAACTCAGCTCTTTGGCGTCAATGCCTCGATAACTCTCAGTGACCTCCATTGCCTTGAATTTTTCCTCGAGCCACCTACACATTTCCTCTAACTGTTTTGATAACTCCTCATTCATTCTTTCCTTCTCAACCACTTCATCAAAGTCAGGAATGGCAGAGTTAATAGGATTATTTTCGGGAATAAATCCCAGTCCAGCTTGGAAGCTCGAAACACCAGCTCGAAATTGTTGCGGCATGATGGTGACAGTAGATTTACGCGGGTATTCAGCTTGAGCTCGCATATGTGGAGGGGTGAAACCTGGAGGGTAAAAAATTTCATCATCAGTTCCCTCATCGACATTTGCCATGGGGCCCTTTCCTTTATCACCTCCCTTAGTTATCAGTTGGGTTAACTTTGCCACTATATCTTCTTGGGATTCTCGCATCTTCTTAGACATCTCTTGTTTCATCTTGTCTAACCGCTCCTACATTTGTAGCTGAAACCGGTCTTGCATCTCCTTCTGGTACTGTTCGAGTTTTTCTAATCTCTGATCCATATCTTTTGTCTTTGCTCGAGTGCCGTATCGGTGTCGGGTTGGTTGGTTGGTTTCCAGGTTAACTGAGCAATGATTTTAACTTATTAGGATCATTTAACGGTGTCTAATGCATATAATGTAATGAAATGCAAATGCATGAAATGAATGCGGAAAGAGACGTTGATTCATATTCAATTCTTTACTAGAAATCTTCACTAGAAAACAAATCTCTTTACATAAAGCGGATATATATATACGGCTTCCCCCTCGTACTCCAAGCGAAGATATCGACCATTCGAATATTAAGATGCATCTCGCGAATTTGAGCTCATTTTTGTTCGATCTAGGTCGCAACTCCTTGCTCACTCACGTTTATTAGCTTCTTTAAAAGATTGGAACCTTTGATGACTTTTGAATAAACTTTGACAATTTGGATCCTCAGGTCATGCAGTAAAGTCGTATACTCCTCTTGTTAGGCTATTACCTTTCGTGTCACGTTTTTGTAGACTATACTCGAACAACCGTATTATCCTCCACCTTATCAAGAAACCCGTTTTCCCTGGCAAGTTCTCTATTAACAACCAAACGTGAATCAACATCTCTTTTATATGATGAAATGCCATGCAGTCAAAAATGTCATGCAGCCAAAACAAAACACACAAGTTAGTATCATACATAAAATCATAATTCAATGTACACAGGAAATTATAAAAGCACCTATTCAGGACCCCTCTAGGGTTTGGTATAGCTCTACCTAGGGTAAGTTCCTAAAGCTCGCTATATGAGGTTTAGTTTCTAGAGTAAGGGTACCCGAACCAGCAGATTCCTCGATCCTCACCCATTATAGGCTCATATGGATCGAGTTCAGTTCAGGGGGATACATTTCCCTATGGCTGCACGGAGATGAAAATCTCACGAAGACATAGGTACGGATGTATCCCGAAAGCGGTCCACTACCCTGCACGGAGGTGAAAACCTCACGAAGGACTAGTTTCTCGCTCCCACTTAAAGGGTAAAACTAACCATGTAATGCAAATACAGGGTATTCGACTTGGTCCAATCATACAAATGAGTCACGATGAAAATCAATAAATGCGAAAAGAAATCATGATTTTTGGAAAACTTTTGACTTTCGACAAAGAAGACAAAACATAATCAATTCATGGCTCGACTCTCAAATGTCCCCAGCGGAGTCGCCAAGCTGTCGAAACCGCTTTTTTGAAAACAAAAATTTAGTTCCCGACTTTAAAGGTAAAACTGGAGTCGCCACCGATCCTTTATTAAGGTGTGATCGGCCCACCTAAAAAAATATTTTGGCCTACGAATTTTGAAAAAACGAGTTCGGGAGTCAGTTACACACGAGGAAGGGTTAGCACCCTCGTAACGCCCAAAATCGGTACCAAATTGATTATTTGATGTCTTAGTGTCGAATTTTAAAAAGATTTTAAAATCAACTCAAATGATGAAATTTGAAAATGGACAATCAATTGTCCAAGTCATGTAAAGAAATCGAGTCCCAATACGTTAGGGTACAATTCCTCATAATTCCCGAACTTTGAATATCACCTTATTTTATGCGAAAATCTTCATTTTGAGAAAGTAACATGCCACACCCAATACGTTAGGACACGACAAGTTAAGTTCCCCAAAATGATTTTTATACTCATGCATTTTGAATAAAGAATATCCTCGGTTATCTAGAATTAGCAAATAAAATCGGAACCCAATACGTTAGGGCTCAATTTCCTCGAAAATTCCCAACCTTGAATATTGCTTTTATTCAAACAAAAAAAAACCCTTTTAAATCAAGAAAATAATTTTGATGTATTGTCAAAACCAAAATGTATTTCCCAAAAGGTAAGTTAAAAGTTAGTGTATAATATGAGACAAAAACTTTAACTTAAAGCATATATGAATATATATTTACAAAATAAAAAAATAAAATGTATAGGTATATGTACATGGTAAATTGTAAAAATACGTATATGAATATTGAAACACTTATATATATGTATAATATGTATATAAATAATAGAGTATACATAGAATAATAAAAATGTTTATAATAACTCGGCAATATCAAAAATGTATATATATATACATAGTATAAAAATGTGTATTTTGAATTATAAAATGTAAATATATGTATAGATGTGTGTACAAAAGTCATGAAAATAAAATATAAAATATAAATAAAAAATAAGTATAATACATTAATAAATTATAGGTATATATATATATGTATATAAAAATATGAAAATAGAATAAAGTAAAAAATATAATATATATATGTATTTAAAACGTGTAAAGTATATATATACATTGTACATATGCGTAATAAGAGTATAATAATAATAATAAATATAACATAATTAATAAAAACTAAAACAACAAATTAAGGATTAAATTGAAAATAAACGAATTTTGAAGCTAAATTTAAAGATGAAAAATAAAAACCAAATTAAGACGCATAGCAGTTGGAGGATTGAAAGGGTAATTTACCCAATTTCCCAAACGTTGCGCAGCAACATGGACCAAATTAAAACAGTAATAAAACATACGACCAAATTTTAAAGAAATAAAAGACCGATTCAAACACCCCTCATAAAACAGAGGACCAAATGTGAAAATAGCCCATTTTAAAGAGAGGCGCGGATCCTAGGACCGGATCGGGTCATGCGCGCGGGTGTGCCCCTATCTGGCGCGCTTTTGAGGCCATCAGATCGAGCCCTAAACGACGCTGTTTTTACAGTCGTTACAAAACCAAATTTTTTTAACAAAAAACCATTTTCTTTCCTCTTTCAACACTAAACAGCAGAGAAACCCTCTGCTAGGGTTTCATCCTCTCTGCCGTCGCCAATCAAGGCCGATCCTACGGCCTCCGTCGATGCCCCCAATTTCCGATGGCGACGGAAAAGGGAACACCGCAACAAGACCGGGTAAGTTTTCTTTTCTCCCTTTTTTCTTTTTTATTAAGCGAAAAATAAAAATAAAAAATAAAATGAAAACATAGTAAAAAGAAACAAAACTAAGAATTAAGAACTCAAAAAAAAATCACCTTTTGTATTCGGAAATCAATAAGTAAATCTCTGCTTTCTCCTGATTTTTCTATGTCTAAACTGTAAATCCCCCCCTTTTTTGAGTACATGAAATAGGGCTTTTATAGCCCGAAAATTGTTTGCTATTTTACATGTTTTCTTCTATTGGACTCTTTAATCCGTGTTTGCAGGTGAAAGTGGAGATTTCAGCCCGCGCAGAGGTGGTCGACTCCGGATCTTGCGGCGACTGGAGAAGTTGCTGTTGGGATTTGCAGCTAACTACTTAGGGTTTCTGTTTTGGGGGTTTGGGCGGTTAATTGGGCCTGTTTTGAGTGGGTCTGGGCATTATTGGGCTTGTACATATACTATAGAAAATGAATGTATATTTTAAATTATAAAATATGGGAAATGTATGTGTATTCTAAAATATGTACGTATATTTATATATATATATTTGTAAAATAATGAAGAATAATATAAAAAAATAAGTATACTTATGTACATATTTACAAAAGTAAAAACAAGTTTTTGAAATTAAAAATATCAAAGTATATATATTATATAAAAAAATGTTTGTATGTGCATGAAAATAATAATTACAATATCAACAACAACAACAACAACAACAACAACAACAACAACAACAACAACAACAATAATAATAATAATAATAATAATAAGGAGAAAATAAATTTTAAAAAAATAACAAACTGTAAAAAGGGGCCAAATAGTTGAAAAAAACTAAAAGAACAAGAAATAAATGAAATTTAAGCGAAATAGTGGGCTAAATCACGATATGCAAATTACATGGGGGCCAAATTGGAAATAATCCGCCTCCCCAAAACGGTGTGCAGCAATATGGGCTGAAATGAACAAAGGTAGAAACATTCGGGCCAAATTAAAAAGAAACAACTGGTTTAATAAAACATGGCGCAAAAGAGGGAGGGCTTTTTGCGAAATTTCCCATTTAGAGTGGAAATGCGCGGACCCAACCTGCGGGTCGGGTCGACGCGCGGATTCCCCCCCAAAACGGCGCCGTTCTGTATTTGCCTTAAGGTTAAAAAAAATCAAAATTAAAAGAACACTTCAGATCCTTTTTTTCTGAAAAAAAGTTCTTTTTAGGGTTTCTTTAACCCCTCAATGCCGCTGTTCAGCCCCAGCCTTCCTTCAATCTCCGACTGCGACGAAGCGACGAGGGTTCGACGACGTCGATAAGGTAAACTTTAGCCTTTCGTTTCTTTTCTTAAATAACCAGTAGATATTAACCAAAAAAAGAAAAGAAAAACCGAAAAGAGAATAAGCAAAGAAAAAAAAATCGTTAACAATGGTGTTTCACCTTTTATTTTCTGAATTCTCAGTAGTCTTTTTCTCTCTTGTATTTTCTTTTTTAATTTTTCAATACAATGTTCCCCCCCCTCCTTTTTTTACAGTGTATTAAGATTGCTTTTATAGCAATCATGAAACAAGAAAAAGTAAAAAGAAATCTTTCTATATCTGCTTGATTCGATTTCAATATTTTCTTGCCATATACTGCTTTGTTTCTTCTTTGCTTTGCAGGTACGAGGCTCGTCTTGGGCGTATGGATGCTTGGTGGTTGTGGCGGCTGAAGATTAGAAACCCTAGGGTTTCTGATGATTTTGGGCCATTGGTTTTGGGCCTCTGTAGTTTGGTTTAGGCCACATCGGCCCATTTTTATTTTAGGCCTTTTTTACCCGGGCCAAAATCGGGTATTACATGATGTATTGTGTTATTTTTTCTATTATTATTGTTGTTAAAATTTCTAAAATTTTGGTTATTATTATTAACATTTATGAGTTAAATTTTTTTTGCTCTCATTATACATTAAGAGTTATAAAATACAAATAATTGAACATTTGATTATGTTCAATGAAGATTGATAGTGATTAAAGGTTTAGTTAGATTTTAATAAACATATATAATTATATATTTTACAAATTATTTTTATATAAATATATTAATTGAGATTTTATGTATAATTAAAAAGAAGTTAAAATCATCAAATAATGTCTAAAAACATAAAACAAAGATAATTTGATCTAATTAAAGTTGAAAAGTCCAAATTTAAAGACAATTTTATTTAAATAAAATCCAAAAGTCAAAACCCAAAATCAACACGAAAATTTAAACCGAATCTATTTAATACTATTTGATAATAATTGATTTTTTATCTCCTTAGATTTTAGTTTGGAAAATAAAAATAAAAAATTGAATTCCCCGATTCAATAAAAAAATCGAAAAATTTAAATCAAACCGACCTTAACCCTTTCTAATATAAGCGTTTCAACCCCACGGGCCACAACCAAACCACGACTTGTCAATTTTTGTCAACTAACGCTTGGCCGCTAGGCTTAGGCACCGTTCTTCTCTATTGCTTCGCCAACGCTTGTTCTCTCCGTCTCTTTACATTTTGATTTTTAATAATTACTTTTTTTTAATATATACGGAATTACTTAAATTTGGTAATTTCTATTTAATTGGTATCTAAAATTTTTAACTTAATTGGTACCTATACTTAAAAATCGTAAACCGACTTAATATTTTTCCTAGGGACTTAATTAACACAATTAAAATACGTTGATGTGACACTAACAATTAATAATATGGGGACACATGACAGCCTCGCATTTCAAGAGGTGGCAATTTTTTTTTTAGTTAGGAGTATATGGTGAATTACAACTGAAATAAATAGTGTAATACAGATGTGAAGTGGTTTTATTAATAGCTTTGACTAGTATTTGTTTTTCAATATGTACTTCGAAATCTATCGGTAGCAAGCATAGGAAATTGATTTGTACTTAGATTGTAATATAAATTTCAGGTGGTTTTGCAGCACTTGGCATCTAAAGACCTTTAGTGAGTTATTGATGGAGGCGAAAATAGAGGCTTAAGAAGCTGTGCCGATGACCGTTATGTACAGTATGAATCGAATTCGTGTTAGCGTGCTCCGTTATGTCCATTCACCCAAAGTGGTAATAATAGACTTGGCCTTCGCCTTTATGATGAGTGCATAGATGCAAACCTCATTTCGGGAAGACGCGTTGAGAGGCTTCAACTTAAAGAATATGGAGATGATCAGATGTTCAACGTCTTTATTCGATGTAGCCTCGGAGAATAACTTGGTTTCTTTGGTTTGTCATTGTAGCCTTCTGCTGTTTCTTTTTGGATTAATTTTTGCTTTCTGGAACATCTTGATTTGCTTTTACTTTTTATAACATACACTGAAGTCTGCTGTCTTGGTTGTTTCCTTTAGCTGAGAAACAACAGATGTTACAGATTTATGCATGGATGAAACTGCTGTTTGCTGTGATTTGTCAATGCTTTGTTGCTGGATGAGAAGGTTGTCAAGGATTGAGTCAAATGCACTCATCCGAACTTCTACTGGCTGTCTTGTTCTGTGCAACTTGTGTTTGCATACCGTGCATTATTGAGATATTAGTTTCATTAAAATAGTCATTTAGCATTGAACTGGAGAAATAGTGACAGGTGTGTCGGTCGAGTTTACAGTTTTGTACATTGCGTAGCCAACTCCCATCTGACAGCATGGTTCGCTTATCATTGAGGATTAATTGTATAAACCTTTGCCTAGACCCTTTGCTCCTTCAATTGTGCTGCGACCAGCCTAGTGTTGAGTATCCTAAAGAATACACCCTAAAAAATAAAGTGTATTGGAGGAGGGTTTTGCAGACTAGTGTTTTAAAAGCATTCTTTAATACAAAAGTGGGAGGTTAAAAACAGTATCCCGATTTGATTTATCTAATTATACCCGAAGACAAAAGGAAGATTAAATTATCCAGCGAAGTATTTATTTTGATGATATTGATAAGAGGCAGAGCAAAGTCAGTTGCAGCAGAAAAGGAGTAAAAAAAATTATGCCTGACGCTCTTCAATTTCCCATCATTGACTTGTCATTCCCAGATCGCTTCTCAATCGCCAACTTGATCCGTCAGGTTATCCTTTGATTTCTTCTTTAGCCCTTCGCATTGCAAATATTCAATTTTTAGGCAGTTCCCAGCAAAACAATCTGCTTTTCAACTCATATGAGTTTTTCAACAGGGATGCGTTGACCACGGTTTCTTTTACCTTGTAAATCACGGGGTTGATGAAGAATTGATTAGCAAAGTTTTTGAGCAGAGTAGTAACTTCTTTTCACTCCCCATTGAAGAGAAGATGAAGTTGGTGAGAAAGAATCACAGAGGTTATACGGCACTTTATGCTGAAAAGCTTGATACTACTTTAACTACCGAAGGTAGTTTCTTTATTTTAATTAATTAACCTTTCCCTTTTGTTCCCCCTTTACTGCTTAACATTTTTCTGAAGCTAGCTGCCTGTTAATGATTATGTCAACGAGTTTGATTCAAGAAACTAGTGGGGCTATTCTAGATTTACGAGTGAACTCTTTTCAGCAGAGTTACTTTGCTTTCTTAATTTCTTTCTAGTTCAATGTAAAAGGTGATTTAAGGTGAGATTGATCACTTTTGACTGCTTCAAAAACAGGTGACTCTAAAGAAAGTTTCTATATCGGTCCACTAGCTGATGACCTCAATCAATGGCCTTTAGAAGGTATGTACATCTTATAAACAACAACTTGCAGTAGTTGTCAATTTCCAGATTCCTACTTTGCTTGCACTTTATCTTGTATAAATAGTTTCTTCATATAAGAAATTTATTTGATTTGTACTAAGATCTTTTGGCTTGGAAATTTCAGAAGATCTGCCATCGTGGAGAAGCACAATGGAGACTTATCACCAAAAGCTGCTGTGAGTCCCTGGTGTTAGTTCACATATTGGTATTCATGGTTTACAGATGATTTCATACATCGTTGGTCTCTTTAGGCTTTATTCTTAGCCAAGAGCTTCTTCTATAATTTGATAAATATAATTAACCTTTTCATATATTCCCTTGTCATCCCGGTTCAAAACCTACTTTTTAAGTTTTGAATTCAACTCTATCTTGCTTGGAAATTCATACTATGAGATTCAGCTACTTCTGCCAGGTTTTAAAAGGTGCTAAATTTGCTTCCTCAGGTCTGCTGTGACTAAATTACTTTCTTTAATAGCCCTGTCCCTAAAATTAGAAGAAGATTTCTTTGAAAAAGTGGGTGCACTTATTGAACCTTTGGCATTTATTCGTTTATTACATTATCCAGGTATGGTAGAACTACTTGGATCTTTGGCATTATACTTGTATATTGAAGTTCAGAGCTATAAAACCTTAAGAATATAACAATACGCCTCTTGATTTTGATGTTAGGAGACTTGAACTCTTCAAGTGAAGAAATATTTGGTGCTTCTGCTCATTCAGATTATGGAATGGTCACTCTTCTGGTCACAGATGGTGTTCCAGGGCTTCAGGTGTGTTCCTTGTTAATTGTACACAAACCTCAAATTTCATATTTCGACCCAACATCTGTTTCATCTTTCTGAAAGCAGATTTGCAGGGAGAAATCCAAGCAGCCACAAGTTTGGGAGGATGTACCAAGCATGAGTGGGTGAGTCTTAATGATGGTAGATTGTTCAAGTAATCACTAGAACAAAAGTACTGGTTTAAGGTGCTCGTTCCTACCTTTCAATCCTATCCAGAAGAAAAACGAAAAGAGAAGCAACATATTTGTTATCTTTGCCAAACCAGCCTCTGAACTTTGATTCTGAACCTGTAGGGCATTCATTGTTAACATCGGGGACATGATGGAGAGGTGGACCAATGGTTTGTTTAGGTAATCCAGTTGCCTGCATCTTATGTATAGCTTTTGATGCTTCTCTTAGAGGGTTTGTAAAACAATAATGTCAGTTTCTTTGTATCTCCTAATGTTGTGTAATGATGCATCAGGTCGACACTGCATAGAGTGCTTCAACCTAGACAAGACCGCTACTCCGTAACGATTCACCCTTTCCTGTTTACTTGTAGTGTCATTTCTTGTGTCATCTGTTCATGGGGCCGAAAGATTGAAATGTTATCACCAGTCATTGCACATTGCTCATTCTATCACTCTTTCATTGTTCTGAAAAGTTCTATAACTATTATGCAAATGTTTCAGGTTGCATTCTTTACAAATCCTAGCAAAGACTGTACTGTGGAATGTTTGGAAAGCTGTTGCACTGAGTCTTGTCCACTAAGGTACTGATTCAACTGGTATTTTCAAATTGGAGCATCACGAATTTCATATATGTTTGTCTTCAGAAAGATAGGTAACACGTTTTCATTCTTATATGCAGATTCCCACCCATAAAAGCCATAGACTACCTGGAAGAGCGTCTTAGGCTTACATATGGCTTGTAGTTGAAGTTATGCATCATATTTTACAGATTATATTCCAAGTTCCTTTCTGCTAATAAATTGCAAACATTGTGATCTGTACTTTCGCAGCTACAGATAACTGCAGACCTCTGCAAAGATACTGTAATGTAATCAGCAGACAGATGACATTGAAAAATAGTAGAAACAGAACCAGAATATATGTAGTATCTAGTATGCTTGTTTTATGTGTACTTTTTTGTATCAAGTTCATTGCAATTTGAGTTGAGTTACGTATGAATGGTAAAAGGGGATCTGATTCTAAGAATCTTGGTGTCGTGGAGGGTAAAGTGTTGAGCTGCCGGTTCAGTTGTATTATGAGTTGTAACTAAAAGAGATATTGAAACTAGAACATGGAAATAGACGAATTGATCTTCTTACATTTGTGTGGCTTGTCCAAGGAGTTAATCTACTATAATTCACGTTTGTACTGAAGCTGCCTGTGAAATGATTATATCAACGAATTTGATTCGAGATACTAGTGGGATTATCCTAGATTTTCCAATGAACCCATTTCAGCAGAGTTACTTTAAAGATGATTTAAGGTGAGATTGATCACTTACGACTGCTTGGAAAACAGGTGACCCTAAAGAAAGTTTCTATATTGGTCCACTAACTGATGACCTCAATCAATGGCCTTTAGAAGGTATTTATGAGCATCTTAAGAAATTTTAATTAACTTATACTAAGCTGTTATTTTGGCTTGGAAATTGCAGAACTGCCATCTTGGAGAAGCACAATGGAGACTTATTATCAAAAAATGCTGTGACTTTGAGAAACATCAATTTAAAATATTTAGTATTTATCAGCACATCCTAAATTGAAATCTAAAAGAGGGTATGAATTTCTATAGTTTTTTCATGTATTTGGAATTGGAGGGTCTTTGGTTGGTTATATTCCAATACTTATGTCTAAATATGTGTGGAATTGCACATATGTTCATCATGAGTGACAGAGTTAACACATTTTAATTCTTAAATGCATGGATATGGCTTGTAGTTGAAGTTATGCATCATTCCAAGCTTATTATTTCTGCTAAAGAAATTGCAATCAATACTTTCACAGCTACAGAGAAGTGCAGGACTTTGCAAAGATACTGTAATGTAATAAATAGAAGATGACAGTGAGCAATAGAAGAAATAGAACCAGAATATATTGTCGTTTTCTTTCTTTCTGACCAACATCAATTTAAATATGTAAACTTGGTTTTTTTTAAGGTAGGTTTATGTAAACACGTTAATTCTTATTCAAAGCAAAGCAAGTTGCAGCAGAAACCCCCACAAAAAAAAAATGTGCGACGCTCTTCAACTTCCCATCGTTGACTTGTCATCCCCAGATCGCTTCTCCACCGCCAACTCGATCCGTCAGGTTATCCTCTGATTTCTTCTTTTGCCTTTTGCATTGTCATTATTCAAATTTTAGGTAGTTCCAGTGCAATGCAATCTGCTTTTAAACTCATATGAGTTATTTCAACAGGCATGCATCGACCACGGTTTCTTTTACCTTGTGAATCATGGGGTCGATGAAGAATTGGTTAACAAAGTGTTTGAGCAGAGTAGCAAGTTTTTTTCACTTCCAATTGAAGAGAAGATGAAGGTGATCATAAAGAATTACAGCAGTTATTCGCCGCTTTATGCTGGAAAACTTGATACTACTTTAAGTACCAAAGGTAGTTTATGTATTTTCGTTATGTTTCTGGTTTAATGTAAAAGGGTGATTTTAGGTCAGATTGATCACTTTTAACTGCATGGAAAACAGGTGACTCTAACGAAGGCTTCTATGTTGGTCAACTAGCTGGTGACCTCAATCAATGGCCTTTAGAAGGCATGTATGAGTATCTTATATAACAGTTGCTTTACATAAGAAATTTAATTGAGTTAGAATGTCAGATGGTCTTTTGGCTTGGAAATTGCAGAGGATTTGCCATCTTGGAGAAGCACAATCGAAACTTATTATCAACAACTACTGTGAGTACCTGCTGTTAGTTTACATATTGGTATTTATGGTTTACAGAATGAATAAATAAATAAATCCATACATTTCGAGGTTAGAGAGTTTTTTTTTTTTTTAATGTTCACATATTGGTAGTTATACTCTTATTTATGGGTTTACAATGGTGATTGATTTGCTTCCTCAGGTCTGCTGGGACTAAATTGCTCTCCTTAATTGCCCTGTCCCTGAAATTAGATGAAGATTTCTTTGAAAAAGTGGGTGCCTTTAATGAACCATTGGCATCTCTTGGTTTATTACATTATCCAGGTATGGTACCCCTACTTGGCATTTCTTAATCTTTGGCATTACACTTGTATATATGTTGAAAAGTGGCCAACCATGCTGCTGTGATGATTTTGTTGAAGAGCTTGCAGCTTGTATGCATGCTTCAGCTCGTATGCTTGCTGCAATAGCAAGTTCCTTGTTTAGTTACATTGTAATTATGTTTGGTTGAAAATGAACAAACTTGATGACAGCTTGATGTGTTTAGGTAGCTGAATGACTTGTTTAGTTGGCTTGTTTTAGTGTACAAGCAATGTATCACAAACTACTAACTTACTAGGCTGAGTAGTTGTGTTTGATAGAGAAGATTGTCTATAAAAGTCATGTATTGCTTTGTTAATGGTAATGAAAATCAGTTTTTCATTCCTTGCTGCACGTTTGTGAGCAAGTAAATTATATCAAGCTTCTTGCTGCTTTGTTCTTTGTTTTTGTTGCTGCAAAATCCTAACAATATAGGCAGTTCAGAATCATGAAACCTTGAGAATATAAAAACATGCCTCTTAATTTTGATGTTAGGGGACTTGGACTCTTCCAGTAAAGAAATATATGGTGCGTCTGCTCATTCAGATTTTGGAATGCTCACTCTTTTGGCCACTGATGGTGTTCCGGGACTTCAGGTGTGTTGCTTGTTAATAATGCGCCAACCTTAGATTATGTATTTCGATTTTCCAGCAAATATTTTTTTCACCTTGGTGAAAGCAGATTTGTCGGGAGAAATCCGAGCAACCGCAGGTTTGGGAGGATGTGCCAAGCAGGAGTGGGTGAGTATTGGTGGTGGCAAATTGTAGTTGTCATCACTTGAACAAAAGTACTGAATCTTGGATGTGAACCTGTAGGGCATTCATTGTTAACATTGGCGACATGATGGAGAGGTGGACCAATTGTTTGTTCAGGTAATCTAGTTGTTTCATATCTTAAAACAGCTTTCAATGCTTCTCTTGGAGGGTTTTACAATAATGTCAGCTTCTTTGTATCTCCTGTAATTTTGTGCCATGCATTTGCAGGTCAAGACTGCATAGAGTGCTCCCACCCCGACAAGAACGCTACTCCGTAATGATTTACTCCTTTTCCAGTTTAAGCATAATTATGCCACTTCTCTTTCGGAAAGTTCAATTATGTTAGGAACATTTTGTTGAATGCTATCATCAGGCATTGCACAGTGTTGATTCTGTTGCTCTTCAGTTGAGAGAGGCCTTTCTCTTTAATTATGTGTGCAAACATTTCAGGTGGCATTCTTCTTAAATCCTAGCAAAGACTGTAACGTGGAATGTTTGGAAAGCTGTTGCAGTGAGGATTGCCCTCCAAGGTATTGATTCGACCGGTACTTTCGATGCTTATGATTCAGTTATGGTTAAAACAACCTATCAAATAGAACATTGATCAATTCAGCTCATTCAGTATTTATGAGCACATCCTGACTGAAATCTGTGTATACCCTAACAGTAATTATGTCCAAATATGCGTTAAACATGGATATTTAAAAAAAAAAAGGATCGAAGAAACAAGAATTTCATATATGTTTTATGATCAGTGACAGAGTTGATACGTTTTCATGGTTACATGCAGATTCCCACCCATAAAAGCATTGGACTACCTGGAAGAGCGCCTTAGACTTACATATGGCTTGTAGTTGAAGTTATGCACCATTTTCACATATCATATTCCAAGCTACAGATAATTGCAGGCCTTTGCATAGATACTGTAAGTAATAAACAGACAGGTTATTTTTATTCTAAGAACAACACCCTCGTAATAAACAGACAGGTTATTTTTATTCTAAGAATGGTGTTGTAACACCCTCGAAGTAAACCGGACAACCGGCAACCCGAAGATGAATTTATAATTCAACCTGAGGTATGCATTCCAGCACATTTTCAAAACTATAGGAGGAGACAAAAATTTAAAATTTCGGCTTTGCTTATTTATGAAGCAAGGATTCAATTATCATCTTTTGTCCATGATAAAAACGAGCAATATAAGAAGTATTAAAATAATACAGCAAGAATTGCATGAAACAGGAATATTAACAATTTTATCCTGGATTTTAGGATTTTTATTTGAATTTGATTTTTATTCAAAATGAAGATACTGATGTGCATTTAAACTATTGAAAAAATATATAAATGAGGTGATGTCAGTGTTTTATACAATTCTTTACATACATATGACCATGCAACAAATTTATCTTTATACAAATTCCTTAAGCCACTCTGGTATATATACATGCTACAAAAAGTCAAAACAAGGGCTCCGGGATCTGGCTAAGTCCCTTTAATCACAGAAAGTAAAATGATGTACCTGAAAATTTGAGACAAAGAGAGAACCGAATAAGTTCAAATTTCTCAAATAGCTCTCAGACTCATCATAATATTGAGTAGTAGCATAACAATTACTAAATCTCAAAGTTGAACAGGTAAATAAATAAAATAATAAGAATAAGAATGAAATTATAACTGAGTATTTAAATGGTTCCAAGAATGAGTCGAATGGCTCAAAGCGCTCTCCTCGACATTGCGAACACATAATACGAACGGAAAATAGTCAGCCATCCCTTAGTATTTAACTCTCCGACTCATCCGCCAAATCTCCGCCAAGCCATAGTTTAATACCAAACAAGATATTTGGTTTCACGCCACATCACTTTAGTACAGCATTCGAAATTACATACGGACAACATTAACATGTCATTTTCAAGCACCTTAAAGACACATTTGGGGAGCCACATTTGAACACATTGAAAGTACATTCGAACAGCCACATCTGAACACTTTAAAAGACACCTTTGGACAGCCACAATTGCATCAACAATGTCGGACCTTTAAGATTAACAAACCATTTAATATGTCCTTGTTGGGACATCTCAAAACAGCATTTTAAAGGGAATATTTGGGGAGGAACTTCGACTCGTGGTTTCTCCCTTAAAAAATGCTTATATGAAGCTTCGGGAGGGATCGTAAAATTTCAAGGACCCCAATGAATTAGATTCTTTATTTGGCTTGCTCTCAATCAATTTCTACTTACCAAAGTGGAAATAACATGCTGAGGAATAGGACATGATTCAGCCTGTGAGGTTTGCATTCATGGTCCTGAAGATGTTCTACATGCTGTTAGGGATTGTCCTGCAGCAAGGAATATTTGGGACCAATTAATCCCACTTGATTGGTACTCTAGATTCTATGCAGGTAATATACACGAGTGACTAGTTTCTATCCTTGAAAATTATCATGACTTGTGCTTTGGAGATGTGGATTAGCAATGTCTTTCGGGATTATTGCTTAGCGTATTTAGAAGAATTGCAACATTTTCATCTTTCAGGGTGCTTCATGGAGTGTTAATGAAACTATTAAAGCGTCTTATAGTTGGGCAAAGCAGTACCTCTCTACTACTAGGGGCAAAATGAATGAAACATGAGGTAAGTTTCCGTTTTCTAAATTAGCTAACAATTGAGGATGTTTGAGTATAGATGGATCTATCTAGAAAGAAGTTGGGTTCGCGGCGGCAAGGGGAATAGCCCATGACCGAGATGGAGCGTGGATTATTGGTTATAATAGATTTTAGAGTAATTATCCTGTTTTTGGTACGGAGTCATGAGATATTTTGGACGAAGTGAGTCTTCTTATTGAGCGAGGATATGACAAGGTGCTTCTTCAGTCTGACTGTCTTGAGGCGATCATAGCTATCCAGACGAATTCTTTAGAAAGGTCCAATTCTGCCTTGATCAAGAGGATCCATCAGATGTTATCCTGGTTTAAACAATTAAACATTAGGCACACTTTTAGAGAGGATAATAAAGAAACTGACTGTTTAGTCAATTTGGTCCAACATAGAACAAATAATTTACTTTTGTTTGAGACCTCCCGTTAGAGGGGATAGTTTAATTTTTGTATATAGTTTAATTATTCTGTTTTTTCACCAAAAAAGAATATTTGTTATGTACTATTTTAGACATCTTCATCAATCAACACAATTAGGACACATAGCTTGCAATTAAATGCTGAAAGTATAGCATTTGGGTAGCATAAATATTAACATTTAGAAGAGCAGATTTTTTTCCTCCAATTCGAAACAGCATGATAGCTAAAAAAACATGCAAATTGGACAAATTAAACTTTGTTTATTTCACTTTACAGCCGAGTATAATAACTATGTAACCTTGTATGCCAACAACATTAATTTGAACAATTTCACCATGTCTTAATTGCACAACATTCATCATAAGAATAACAAAACAACATTTTTGAGCAATAACGGCCTTAACCACGACATCAACAACCTTTAAATCAGATTTTTCTTTGTATCAAATAACTCTTCAACCGAAAACAGAAAACAGAAGGCAGAAAAATGTAGAAATTTAAGCAATTAATATTTGACAAAGGCTAAGAAAGGCTCGATTGAGTGCTCACTAGCAAAGCATTTCATTCTAAACACTAGGGTTGTAAATGAACCGAACTTGAACGAATTAACCTTTATTCATGTTCGTTTGTTTATTTTTAAGTTTGTTCGTGTTTAGTTTGTGTTCGTTAAAATTTTCAAAGTTTTTTTCATATTTATTTATTTAAAATTATGTGTGTTCATATTCGTTTGTTTAGTGTTCACGAACATGTTCATGCACATATAATTGAACATGTTCACGAACAATGTAATTAATAATAAACAAACAATCAAACAATAAATACATACACATATATTGTTTAGATATTAAATAGTCAAATATAAATATTAATAATTATATTATAAATGAAAAAAATACAAACCAAGATAATTTTATAAATATATACTAATGGAATTTTTATAAAAAAAATATCATTAATAAATAAACGAGCCAATAAATGAGCTTTAAAACGAGCTTGTTCGTGAACATAAACGAACCAAACACACCTCTGTTCGTGTTCATTCGTTTATTAAATGAACATAAAAAAAAATCATACCCGTTTAATAAACGGACGTTATACGAACAGTTCACGAATAACTTATAGAACCTTCTATTCATTTACACTCCTACTAAACAGTCAAACAAACATCACGATACATATAAGATTTCAATATTTATACATATATTTTGTCTTATAATTGGATAATGATATATCAATGCCACCAATAAAGCATTTAATTAATCATACAAGATCATGCAATGTAGTAATTTAATTTTAAGTATATAAGCTCTTGACCTGTTTTGAAACAGAACAACAACAACTTTATTGTATAGACAGGGTTAAATTACAGACACATTTAATCTAATTAAGCAGGGTAATTCGGACATGTTTAATTCCAAAGTTCATTCGGACATATTAAACTCTAGCATGCATTCTGAGTAGTTCTCCGGCTAACAATAAGAGTGCGTTTGGTTCGCTGTATTGGATTAGAGGTGTATTGGATTAGAGATGTATTGGATTAGAGGTGTAATAGCTAATCCACTGTTTGGTTGAATGTAATGTAATAGAGGCGTAATAGTAATCTTGTGTTTGGTTGAATGGAATAGAGGTGTAATAGCATAATGGAAAAAACTAAAATGACTAGAATACCCTTAGCATAAAATTGTTTTGGTAAATGATTATTGTTATTGTTATTTAAATTTTAATAAGATTATTATTATCAGTAATAAATATTTTAATCATATTTAAACATAATAATTATTAAATATATTTTAATTAAAATATATGATACTGTAAAATTCTTAATAATTAATATTCTTATATTAAATTACTGAAATCATAATATATGATAATGTAAAATATAAATTAACATAATTATTATTAAATATATTTTAATTAAAATATTTGATTTAATAAAATTATTAATAATTAATATTCTTATATTAATTTACTCAAATCATAATATATGATACTGTAAAATATAAATTAACATAATTATTATTAAATATATTTTAATTAAACTATATAATTTAATAAAATTCTTAATAATTAATATTCTTATATTAAATTACTGAAATCATAATATATGATATTGTAAAATATAAATTAACATAATTATTATTAAAATATTTTAATTAAACTATATAATTTAATAAAATTCTTAATAATTAATATTCTTATATTAATTTACTCAAATCATAATACATGATACTATAAAATATAAATTAACATAATTATTATTAAATATATAACTTGAAAATTATATTCGCATAAACATAATTAACTTATACTAAGAAAAGTTAGATGAAAATGAAATTGTACATCATAATCCATATGTTCAAAAGTTTTACAACATCAAAAAGTTTGAACATTGATATTTAATGGTGAGAAAGAAATCTTCTGACCCATTCCAATCGGGCAACAGAAGGTAAACTGAAGAAAACGATCATTTGAGTTGGATGATCGGGAATTTTACTCAAAGCATCATACCGCTGATCGTCGCTTAAACCTTCAATTGACCATAAGGTGAATATAAATTTGAAGCTTTCTTCCATCTTTTCTTCGACTTCTGTTGAACTACCACCTCGGAGGCAATACTCATACTGATTCTATCGCCAACGGCCTGGATATTTTCCCCCAACAAGGTGGCAGCCTCCTCAAATGAAGCATACACATTATCACGAGCATCAGATTTCTTCTTTCTCTTGTTTGAAGATGAGGAACCCCCTTGGTCTCTATCTCCTCGCGGATCTGTACCAGAGACATCCATGTCGTCTAAACAGACGTCAGCTTCGCAGTCATAGAATGTGTTTCTCTCTTCATTCATTTCTGTAGTACGTTCATCCTCAGCGTGTATTTCTTCAAGAACATCAGCAGCTGTTTGAGCGTCTTTCCCAGTCGCCCGATCTCTTGCGTATATCGCAGTAAGCTAGTTGTAGTAAGGGAAAGAACGATGTCTGAACTGAGAGGCTTCTTTGTGACTCTAAAAAAAATGAGGAAATCATATTAGTTATAAGTTTTGTAAAAAACAAATTAATACTTGAAATGCATTTTACCTTTACATATGATTCCCAAATCGCATCTTCAAGAACAACGAAGTCATTTATGCTCGTCCCAACCAAAACCATCATTGTTTTGGCCATTAAGCATGTCGTGACGACTGACCATTCCCTTTTTAGGCACCTAATCCTAGATTCAATATTTGGTTTCGCCTTCAACATTGCTCTTAGTAAAGCCTTTTCTAGCATTTTCTCTAGCTCGTTCAAATAACCGGCTTTGAACCCGGTATCAGCATTAAATGTTCCTACATTGTGCAAATCCACCATGCAAGAAACCAAGGCTGCATCCTCCTCTGGAACCCATTTTCTTTTGCTTCCTCGAGAAGCTTGAGAAGAAGCACCCGTTGCTGGAACACCTGACATATTGTTCTTAAGAAAAAAAATTAACATTATTTACTATTTTGAATATAATTTAATTGTTGGGTGAACAGTTTATAATATTATATCGGTAGTTCAATACTAAATTTAAATTTATAACACATGCTGAATGAAAAGATAATTAAATTATAATTCAACAAAGTTTAGTACAATACAGAATTTTAATCAAAGACCACCAAAGTTTCATAAACTAGTTACATAAAATAACATCAACAAATTAATTCAAACTGAATTTGTCCTAAACCTAACTAATTTCTAGATGCTTGCCATTCATCGAACATTTGGTTGGCTAGTTCCATCCTCCAAGTTGCCCAAGCATCCGATGGATGAATATTTGTGATATTCGGTTCATCGTCATCCACCACATTAGTAGGTAATCCTTCTCCCACCTCCGCTTCAATGGGATCAATACTCATATGGGTTCGAATAAAATTATGGAGCAAACAACATGCAATAATAATTCTATTGTGCACCAGACAGGATAAAACGATGGACTCCTAAGTATGCCCCATCTAAGTTTTAATAAGCCAAAGCATCTTTCAATGACATTACGTCTTGAGGCATGTTTCATATTAAAAACTCTTGCGGAGAACTTGGTGATAACCCCGACGCCACTCGTTCGGATGATATCATTGTCCTCTAAATGGTGCAAGAAATCCTCACAATTTGTGTATCCAGCATCAACTAAATAATAACAACCTATAAAATAAATTTTTTTAAAATGATTAATTCAGCAAACAAAGTTTTATTTTATAATTAAAATAATTCAAATTCCTCTAACTATACACTGTACCATGAGGAACTTTTAGTCCATGCCTTCTACTAATGGCATCTCGAAGCACCCGTCCATCGGCAATTGAACCTTCCCAACCAGGAAGAACATAAACAAATTGCATCTCAGGTGTACAAACACCTAGCATATTTGTTGCTATGTCACCTTTTCGGGTTCGATATCTAGGTTTATCAACTGTTGGCACCTTAATCTTGATGTGGGTTCCATCAAGAGCACCTAAGCAATTCTATTTCACATGATATAAAACCTTGAGTTAGAATACTAATTTAAATCTAAGTCAACTAAATGTTGTACAAGCTATATATAAAAGTCAGTCTAATACCTTAAACCATTTCCACCTTGTGTCAGAAGACTCGGCTGTAATTGGCTCCGGCTTTTTAAATAATACATCTTGTAAGCGTATGACAGCATTTAAAACGCTATGGAATGCTCTGCTAACAGTTTCCCCGGACCTTCTAAAGTGATGCTTGATAACTCGATTTTTAAGGTGATGGGAGATGATATGTAAAAATATTGCTACTTGCTCATCAACAAGCATGACCCTTGACGACTTCAATCCCCCTATCGATTCTAACATCTCACATAGTTTAGAAAAGGCAGTTCTATTCATCCTAACTTGTTCAATACAGGTCTCATCACTAGCATATACAAGCCTATTCACATAATCCCGGTTTGCATAAAAATCTAAGGTATAGGACCTAATCCTTGGTCTATAAGTCTGTAGGCTAAGGCTGGCACCCATTCTAAATAAGAACCAAATCGCAATTCTACAGATTTCCAACCATAGTGTCAATGCAATACCAATTCTTCTACGCCTCTCACGTAGTGCAATTAAAGGCAGACGGGCCATTACTGCAACATAAACAAATTATAAGACAGCATCAATAAAACATCGACACTTTAAAACAAACTGAACCATTATTAGTGCCACTGCTATCAAAGAAAGTAGAACCAATTTTATTTTTAAACATGCTTTCGCTAAATAGTACTTTACGAATTTAGTTGATTGTATCAATCATACATATTTATTTATATTTTATATTTTTATTTAAAAAATTTATTAGTTTATGAAGTTAGTTCATTCTGGCAGGACCAATAAAATGTTTACATAACACTCAAATATTCATTGTGTCGTTAAAAGAAGAAAATTTATAGATTCAAAGAAAGAAGACAATTTTGGAGCACATTAATGCCAAAGTTTATGCCCTTTAAATTGAAAGATATTTTAGCTCATAAATATTGCCCATTAATGTTACATTATATTACACATTATTTTACAATAGTTTTCAAAATTAATTTTCCTACATTGAAAATAATTTTCGGAAAATGAGTTGAAGACAGTTTATCAAACAGTGGAAAATGTTTTACCTAAAATCATCCAAATACCAAAAACATCACATTTTCAAAAAAACCATTCTATTTTAGAAAAAAATTTGGAAAATATTTTCAGTGAATCAAACAGACTCCAAATATGAACATGAAATTGAAATATATAATTTAATATAATAAAAAAGTAGAGGGGCTAGAATTGAAATTTAACTATTACTGTTAATGACGTAAAGAGAAAAGGGTAAACTACATTAATAATCACCCAAGTTTTTTTGGTCACTCAATTATGTTTTATTTTTCTTTCCCAGTCGTCTAATTATTTTAGAGTTAAGTGATTATTTTTTAAGTCACTGGTAAACTGGTAACGTTGTTTACCCCCAAAAAAAAAGTATTCGAAGCTCAGTAGGACTATAACTTCACTCAACAAACTTCCATTAATAAGAAGCTGTGGTTTATGCGCAACAATAAGCTGAGATGATCAAAAAATTTGCTTCAAATATGAGGTACTTAGTCAAATTCCAGCACTTTCTTTCACAATCAGTGATTCGCCTCCATTTCTCGAGACTTAAGCTTCGTCCCCTTCGATTTTCAACACTCTCCAAATCATCCAAACCAACGAAGAAAGCCCCACAAGCTAACTTGAAGAGCCAAGCTGAAACTGGTACCATCCCATCACTCTTCCAAGAAATAACTGACATTTTAGGTGTTGTTAATGTAACCTCAGATGAAACCAAATTTGGGTTTTCGATAACCCCACGAACCAATGCCAAGGAGCTTGAGTTTATAGAACAATCTTTGGCTAGAAGGCCAGGTGTTTGTCAAAATGCCTCACTTAGCTATGGAATTTTACAAGGAGATGGTTGAGAAGGAAATCAGCCTTGATTTGAATTAAGGAAGAATTATTAAAGTAATCCTGTTGATGTGGTTTCTGGCAATGGTGTTTCATCAAGTTCAGAACAAGATGTATGGTCTGCTGTACAAGAAAGAGCACTGATTCGGCTCTGAAGACATTCCCAAAGGAAACCAGTCAGCGTTGGGAACGAGTAGCCACTGCTGTTCCCGGGAAGACTGTAAACCAATGCAAGAAAAAATTTGCATTACTGAAGGAAAACTTTAGAAGCAAGAGAAGCACAGCTTAGTCACTTGATTAAATACCAAGGGGGCCGAGAAGTGATATATCTTAAAGAGGGAGTCGTCTTAACACATCTTGGAACCTGCCTGAGCTACAACATATGTGTAACGAAACCAACCTCTCTTCTTAGTTCCTACATTCTGACTTCTGCTAGGCAATATTTGGTTTCGCCATAACAAATGTTTTCTACAGCAATTAGCTTTATATATTGATATAAAATATACTATTTCTCATTGATTTTGTATGGAGCAGTATTTCCATCAACGTGGTTTGTTTATGTATTTCTGGAAGAATTAAGGAAGCTTTAGAATTGATTCGGGACCTTAAGAATAAAGGGTTGTCTTTGGACCCCCGTTATTTTGAGATTCTGATTAAAGGACTGTGCAGGGCCGATAGGATTGCCGATGCCTTGGAAATCCTCGATATTATGAAGACAAGACAACTGGTTAGTGAGAAGGTTTATGAGATTATCATCAATGGGCACTTAAGAAGAAATGACCTTTCCAAGGCACTTGATCTTTTCCAAAGCATTAAGGAATCCGGGTACTTACCAACAACTTCTACTTACACTGATCTAATGCAACGCCTCTGTAGATTGAAAGAGTATAAAAAAGGCTGTGATTTATACAATGAGATGATGGAGAAAGGTGTTGAGCCTGAAACTGTTGCTATTATGGCCATGGTTGCAGGTTATGTTGGCTAAAACCGTATATCCGAAGCATGGAAAGTATTCAATTCGATGGAGGAGAGGGGCATCCGACCTACTTGGAAAGCATATTTAGTATTCATTAAGGAGCTTGGAAAAGTTGGAAGGACAGATGAAATTTTTCGGGTTTTATTCGAAATGAAGGAGGCAAAGATAGGTATTCGAGATGAGATATTTTGTTTGGTTGTATCTTGCATGGAGAGGAGCAGAGAGACGGATAATGTTGAAAAAGTAAAGCAAATGCGGAAGAGGTTGAAATTATATATTTCACTAACCAGTCACTCCCTTTCAAATGCATTCAACAAGCAGGACATGACAACATTATAGAGACAGGACCAAGTGCACTCCCTTTCAAATGCATTCAACAAGCAGGACATGGAAGAAGTGCATAGAATATTATCATCCTCGAAGGATTGGACCAACTAATATGCATGTCAAAGACAACATCAATTAGAATGAAAAAGTTTTACAGTTTTCTACAAGTTGCATTCTACAATATTAAAAAACTAATTAATTAATTAAATAAAATCAGACCTATAATTCATACCTTGCACCCAAGTAGCTTGAATAGTGATGCAAAAAATGAGTTGCACGATCAATTGTTTTTGAAGAGTAAATTCCTTTAACACCTAAAAGTTGAGAAAAAGAACAGCTGATTGAAATATGGAATTTTAAGTTAATCACCTCAGTTCAGAAGATTCAAAGAAACATTAACCAGTCAAAATAGATGGAGTAAACCAACAACTGCACAAATTAATGTAGACAGTGAGACTACAAAGAATAAAACATGAATAAACTCAACCGTTTTTACATGAAATTTTAATATGGAAGTATCTTAATTAGGTGGCTAACTATAAAGGTCAGAAAAGAAAACAAGAGGAAAAGAGAACAAAGGGGAGACGCCATTTATGGAGATGCTCAACCTAAGTTCCAAATTACATAATCACAGTTAATGACAAACACAGATTGAAACATGCTAGGAAGTTTAGGCGAAAATGAATTTTGCAGCAGATTGCATGCCAATGTCTTATGCCCTAACATAGAAAGAAAAAAGGGCAAAACAATGGGGGGCTCAGTCTTGTTTATGTAAAGTTGCACATCAACTGAGAAAGAAGAAACAGAGATCAGGCCCTGAAAGTGCAATGAAGAAGACACTAACAAGACAGCAGTAACACCAATTGAGAGCAGTAACACTAACAAGACACTAACAGTACAGAGAGAAGAGAGTTAGAACAATTACAGGATAATTGAGAGCAAAAGAGAGAAACCTTTACCTTTCAGTAGCAATAACACCAATTGAGAGCAATCGAATGACTGACACAGAGAAAAAGAAAAGAAAAAGGTGGACTGGTTGAGAAGGCAAATCGAAAGAGTGACTGGTTGTAAAGAAAAAAAAAGAAGAGGTTGACAGACAGAGGAAGAGGCGAAGGAATGGGGAAGCCAATCGGGAGGCGAAGGTAGAACGAAGGTAGAACGAAGGAAGACGCGACGGAATGGGGAAGCCAATTGGGAGGGTAAAACAGGAGGATTTGGATGCGAGACCTAATCGAGCAAAAGGGTCAGATTACAAATCGGTGGTTTTCACCGATTAAATCTGTATTGTATTACACGGGTATTAGAAACACATTCAACCAAACGATGGAATAGAGATGTATTAGGTGGGGCCCACCGATTAGGGGTGTATTGGCCAACCAAACATAGTGTAATTAAATTTTCAGACAATTTAGTTGCCTACATCCTTTCATCAAATACTTGTTTCTTAGCTTCAACCATTAATAATGGGACATTACTAAAACTGTATTTTTGGACAGCAATATGAATCGCAATTTAAACTGTTTTAAGCTCCCAAATTTTAAACTTCTCAAGCATAAACCGAACAACAATGCATGTTACTTTTTTGCATTTTAAACCACAATACAAGATACGCAAAATTAACAGCAACATCCTTAATCAAGAGATAGTTCCCACAACTTCCAGCCGAATTCAACAAGTTTTCAAGTGTTGTTCGAGAACTTGCCAAAATAACTTTCCTAAGATGCCGAGAGCCTCACACTAGCCGTTTGGTCCCTCCAACTCTTTGCTAGCTAAACATCCAAGCATGATAATTAGAGAGGAAAAAGGGCTGTTATCACAATATGAACCCAACTTACAGCCATTAAAGAGTTTAAGCTAAGCAAAGAGGGCTTCATTTCATTGTTAATTCACGGTTTTACATCCTACCATTTCAATTTACAATATTTTGATATAAAGAAGAGATGCAAGAGTCTACCATGCTTGAAACTTTAACTTGAATACTCTAATTACTTAATTTCACCCACCATGTAGCCCAAACATACATTAGTTCCTCCATAATAACCACCCAAAAAAACATTTCTTACTTATTTCTTTCTCCCTTGGTTTGTCTGTGATGTTTGTTTTCTGTACTAACTAAAATTTACGACAAAGGCAAGCACACCTATCGAACAACAGTATAGCTACAGTGAGTAGAGATATCGTATCCACGAGGACTAAAAGTATTAGTAATTACCGTTTTCTTATTATTCAGCTGGCAAATTGGAGTGATGTGCTTTAAACTAAAATTACTAAACTAATTTACTAAGAGCTCAACAGAGAATGAAATAGGAAAAATAATCGAAGATAACCAATGAGAGAGACAATACCCAGGAAAGAATTCACCTAGACTTCACCTATTATTTTGAATCTGAATTAAACGATTTATTCATTTGGTGTCTTGATCCGTAGAAATCCCTAAATTATGTTAATATCTCTTTCGAGAGCAAGAACAACCGACTCTAGGTTGATTAATTGAAATCTCTTTCTAATTAAAACCCCTATCGTTGCATTAATTCGATCTATAGATTCCCCTATTAGATTTGATTCTAATCCGATAGATTTATGTCGTCCTATCTCTAGGATTGCATGCAACTCCACTCAATTATGCTAGATCTACTCTTAAATAGGGACTTTTCCTCCATCGAATTAAGCACATTAAACATGAATTAATATCCTGGAAATATTAAAACAATGGATAAGCATACATAATTAAGAACAAGAATCAAGTATTTATAGCATAAAATAGAAATTAAATAATAGATTTCATCTTCCTTAGGTATCTAGGGAATTAGTTCATAATCCTGAATAAAAGCATCTTAAAGTCAGAAAAACCAAAAAAAATAAAGAAACTCATAAAAATTTCAAAAGAAATTAAAAGGAGGTCTTCGATCTTGATGGAAATCTGCTTCAAAGTTGGCTCCAAATGGTCTTCGAGTGTTTTCTTCGATCTTCTCTGATGGCTTCAATATCTATTCTTATATTTGGTATTTATAGACTTTAGAATGCTCAGAAAGCCTAAAAATTGTGTTTTTCCGCGTGTTTGGGAAGAAATATGCGAAATCGACACGAGCTAGCACATGGGCGTGTGTCTAGCCCGTGTGGCTCCTGAAATCTTCTCTTTTCCCCTGATTTTCACTCATTTTGCTCCCAAATGCTCACCTAAGTATAAGAACATGAATTAAAAAGATTAGGAGAATCAAAATCACCAATTTGTATAAATATTTATTCAAAAACACATTAAGAACGAGATTAAAATATATTAGATTTACCATTTATCAGTCCGCCACCCACTCCCACTCACAATTCTCCTCTACCCATTAAATTAAAGATAGCTTCAAGTCAAAAGAAACAATTTGGCCAACATTAATTGAAATAGCCGGTCACCCACTTCCACTAGCCTAATTAAACTATTTTATATGATTATAATGTATTTAGTCATATCTACGCATTCCCACTGCTAACCTATGTCATTATTACCCATCCACCCCCTCTTTTTAAATTTTTTACTATCTAGTTACATAATAACAGTTAGATAAACAAGCTCCCACCATGTAATTCATTGAGCATTGAGCTCAATTCCTTATCCTCACATCCAGTAAGGGTGAGTTTGGATAAACGATTGAGTGCGGTGCGATACGTTTAGTTTACTTTTTGTCTTACGCTACAATATCACTATAATATTTAATATCACCACCACCGCTGTTTTCACACTAACCACAAGTAAACTTACCATCCATTCAAATTCACTCTATATCTATAAGAAAAACTACCGAATTAAATCAAATTTTAAAACCGACATAAATCCTCCCTTTTAGCTTTCTCATTATGAAATGAAATAAATTAAATATCTTCGGAATAAGTTCATAATTTAAATAAATGTATATAAAAGGTGTTCAATGAAGACTTTCCAATCCCGTTACAATCCAAATTTTAACATCATAAAAAAATCATTACTCAATTTAAACCAAATTACAAAGGTATACTAACACCTAACTTTAAAGGTCCAAAATTTGTGTGTGACAGATGTTGTGGAGGATGATATGGAAATCGTTGAAGATAAACCCAGTTGCTGCTCACCAACTCAAGTTACAAAAATTCATCAAATTGTGGTGGTGGCTCTATTTTTTTTTCATGTTCCAGTTCGTTTTAACGTAGTGCTCGAACTAAGGCTCAAAGACTGCTTTTAACTATTAAAATGCACTATTTGATACCTAAATAATAGTTAAACAAGTTGATATTAGTAGCCAAATCTCTTTTACTGTTTGAAAATCGAGATGACATGGAAATTATTAGGGATCGACCCGATTAAGCAACGAATAAGTAAAAATAGCAAAAGAAATTGAGAAATTGAACACACAAATTTAACTTGAAAAAAACCCCTCCAAAGAGGATAAAAAACCACATGCAAAGATAATTTTAATATAATGGCCAAAGAACGAATAGTACAAAAGATGGAGATAAAAACCAAACCCCGAAAACCTGAAAACAAAGGACCTTCAAAACGTAAACACAAAATTCTCTAAATGTGTTATGAGTTCTAATCTCTAATGGGTGTATTTTCTAAGGTTGTAAAAGAGCCTATTTATAGGCTAATTTCATAGGTCAAATAACAATAAAATAATCTAGACTAATCAGAGTTTGATTGAAACAAATAAATAGAGTTTTACCGAAAGATTATTTCTCAAAATTGACTGAAATAGGAGTCATACTTAACAAATCTCCACCTTGACTCATATTTCCACAATGTCATCTTTGCCAAAGCCCGCTACGGGCCTATCTTGAACTATGCAGAGAATTAATTGAGTCGAATCTGTGCTTAGAAACTAGAAGACTTCTAGCATTCGACTTGTACACTGCCGAATTAAAATTAACCCGAGTCTGATTTTCACGAACACAGTACCCTAACTTTTCAAAACCTGCATCCAAAAAAGAACCTCTCTTCAACGAAACGGTCATACCATTTTCCCTCCTATGACCAAGTTGCCTCCGCTCCAAACGAGTTGAATTCGACTCCGTAACGGACGAAGGACGTCCAATTTCACCGGTCACTGTAGAACCTTCCAAAATATAAAGACTGCAGGTTCTTTTACCTTTTAACAAAACAAGAGCTCCAAGAGATACTTTAATGTTGCTCGACTTGATGTTGATTCTGTATCATTTCAAGTCTAAAATACTCAATGAGATGAGATTCTTTCGTAAATTAGGTATATACTTGACATCTGAGAGTGCTCTAATCGTCCAATCGTGTATCATAATTTTAACAGTACCAATACAAATTACCTTACTAGATGAATTGTTTCCCATGTGCACAACTCTACCTTCAATCGAACTGTATATGGAGAACTATTTTCTATTGGGACACATGTGGAAAGAACATCTCGAATCTAGGATCCACTCGGAAGTGAGCTTGGAGTTATCACTCGTTGACACTAACAAGAAATCATCACCGCTTTCATCAACCAAATTAGCATCAGCTACATCTTCCTCGTTACTCTCAGTAGCTATTTTATTTTGCAGTTTATAACAATCTGTTTTGACGTGACCTAACTTTTTACAATAGCGACACCTTTTGTCTCATTTATTTGATGCAACCAAAACGGAAGCTTGCCTATCTACCTTGCTATCCAAACCAAACTCATTGTCGAGTTTATCTCTACTCAACAAATGACCCTTCACATCTTCAAACGAGAGTTTGTCTCCATCATAAATCAGGGCCTCCCTGAAAGACTTGTATGAAGGGGTAAAGAGCACAATAATAGCATAGCCTGATCTTCATCATCAATATGAACCTCAATGTTTTTTAAATCATTTAAAAGAGTAATGAATTGACTGATGTGATATCTAAAAAGCTCACATTCGTTCATGTGAAACGTAAATAAACGTTGTTTCAACACTAAACGGTTAGCCAGAGACCTAGTCGCATAAAGAGTTTCTAACCTTTTCTACAATGTCGATGAGGTCTTCTCCATCAATACCTCTTGCATCCGTATTCACGAGGCACAACTAGATTGCAAACAATTCATTTTCATCAAACTCTTCTCATTCTGTTTGATTTAGATTCTTAGGCTTTTTCCCGATAACAACCTTTTTCAAGCCGGTTTGAACTAGAATTGTCATTATCCGAACTTGCCACAGACTGAAATTTGCCTCACCATCAAACTTCTTAATTTCAAACTTTGTTGCTGCCATCTCTGAACAGGCTGATTTATGAAAATTAAACTAGCTCTGATACCACTTGTTGGGGATCGACCCGATTAAACAACAAACAAGTAAAATAAGCAGAAGAAATTGAGAAATTGAACACACAAATTTAACGTGAAAAAACCCCTCCAAAGAGGATAAAAAACCACAGACAAAAATAATTTTACTATAATGGCCAAAGAATGAATAGTACAAAAGATGAAAATAAAAACTAAACTCTGAAAACTCGAAAACAAAGAACCCTCAAAACGTAAACACAAAATTCTCTAAATGTGTTATGAGTTCTAATCTTTAATGGGTGTATTTTCTAATGTTGTAAAAGAGCCTATTTATAGGCTAACTTCATAGGTCAAATAATAATAAAATAATCTAGACTAATTAGAGTTTGATTGAAACAAATAAACAGAGTTTAACTGAAAGATTATTTCTCAAATTTGACTGAAATAGGAGTCATACTCAACAGAAATGATAAAAAAAACCCCAGCTCAAACATTCAACTGTTTGAATTTTTTAATTTGGAGTTGAGTCTTTAATCAATCAATAAATATAATAACACTAAAAATTCCTTTTCAATATTAATAAGTGGTGAGAAGTATTCTCAAAATTTTGGATTTCCCAATTTCACATTTTATCTTTGTAGGAGTGTAGGGAAAGTGTAAATTAAGAACCTTACATTAGAATTTTGGTTGACCATTGGTGAGTGGTTATAATTTAAATTGATAAGAGAAGGAAAAAATAAAAAAGAAGAAAATGTAACACTTGAAAATTGTTTAATTATAGAAATAATGAAAAATCGAGAAATTGTCCTCGATAAAGTAAAATAAAAATAAAGAAATAAAAGTTATAAAAAGTGAAATTTTAGCTAATGTCAAAGAAAATTTTGATGGAGAAGCATGATGTGATGCATTAGTTTAAAGTGGGGACTAAATCATAAATATATGAAAAGTTTTGTGACCCAAATATAAATATTTAGAATTTAAGGGTTAAAGTGTAAATATAAAAAGTTGAAGGGTCAATAGTGTAAATATATTAAGAGTGGAAGGTTCTATAAAATAGGGAAAATGGATGAATAAGGACCAAATTAAATAAGTGGAGAATTATGAAGGAATAAATTGTAATTTTACTAAATTAAGTGATGATTCAAAATGCAATTTTGAAAGATCAACAAAATAGTCAATTAACAAAAGAGAAAGTCTAGAAGGCAATAATTATGTTTGTGTTATTTAATGAATAAAATAATATTTTATAAATATTTTATTAATTTAATATTTGTATAAGAAGGGAGAAAGGTGATCATCTTTCTCCATGCATATCACGTTGGTGGAAGAGAAGGAAAGAAAACTTTGCTCTCTTTGCAATTTAGTCATTCTCCGTGAAATCTCACTTTTTCACCCAATTCACTTGAAATTTCCATAACCACCCAAAAGAAGAAGTGTAGTAAAAATACTAGAGAGTTAGAATACTATCTTGGAAGCAAGAAATTGGAATTTAAAGTGAAGAAAGTGAAGAGATTAAAGATACAAGGTAAGTAGTTCAAGAATTTTACTTGATTTGATTTTATTTCCGGTATAGAGTATGTTAAATAGTTGGATTAAATATGTTTGTGCAAATATTATGCATGAAATCAAATTAGTATATTAAAGTAGTAGGAAGAATGATCAAATTGTAAAGTAAACAAAATAAGTTATGTGAAGTGGAATATTAATATGAAATACAAACGATGCATGTTGAAATAATGATTAGATCAAAAGTGGTGGTGTTGATTACGGGTGAAGCCAGAAATTTTTTTAGTCGGGACCAAAATTAAATTTTAATTTTTAATAGTCTATATATTTACCATTTTTAAAGGATTAAATTAAAGTTTTATAATTTTTAAGGGGACAAAGTATAATTTTACTTTTACTAATTTAAATTTCTAAAGGGCTTAAATGAATAATTTTCTATTTTTGGGTGATCCCCCTGCCAGCCCCCTAAATACGCCACTAGTGTTGATATTGGTAGTCAAAGCTCTTTTGCCAATCATTAATGAAGAAGTTATATTTTGGGTACCTTTACGGTCTGAAAATCAAGATGTTGACAGGGAGATGATTAAAAAAAACCCTAACTCAAAAATTGTACAGTTTGAATCTTTTAGTTTGGAGTTGAATTTATAAGTGGTGAGAAGAAATAGAAGTGGATTTATTCGGGTTGTCCAATTTTGCGTTTTATCTATACAAAAGTGTATGGAAAGTATAAATTAAGAATCTTATATTAAAATTTTGGTCAACCATTGGAGAGTGGTTATAATTTGGATAGATAAGAGAAGGAAAAAAAAGAAGGGGAACTTCAAGAACCAGATTAGTTTGACTAATCAGATTGGGAGTCATTTGAGGTATTAATTCAGAATAAAAGATCTGACTTGTTGATCCACGAATTGATATGAATTTATTGAATTCACTATTGAATTATTAAAAGAATTGATTCAACTAGCAATTGGACTGATTTTTTCATTTTTAGTACTTTTTAAATTTTTATAATTTTTTAATAATTTATTTAATTAAACCCATTAAAATTCATAATGTAATCAGATTGATTACGTATCCAAATCTGATATTAGTGTTTTGACATAATACATATAAAAAATTTGTCATTTTTCAATTGATTTAAAAGTTATATTTAAAAAATAAAGAAATAAGAATAAAAATGGACCAAATTGGAGTACAGGATTGAATTTCAAAGCGTAGTGAACAGCAGAAACCACGAAACAAAGAAAAATGTCTAACGCCCTTCAACTTCCGATCATTGACTTGGCCTCACCAGATCGCTTCTCCACCGCCAACTCTATCCGTCAGGTTCGTCTTTTTATTTCTTCTTTACCCTTTTGCTTTGCCAATACTCAATCTTTAGGCAGTTTCAGTTCGGATCTATTGATTGTAATATAAAGACACTGGTTTTAGAACCAAAGCAATCTCTTTTGCATGCAATTTGTAACTCTCTCCAAAAGAAAAAGAAAAAAATATTTTAAACTTATGGGTTTTTAGCAGGCATGCATTGACCACGGTTTCTTTTACCTCGTGAATCATGGGGTCGATGAAGAATTGGTTAAGAAAGTTTTTGAGCAGAGTAGCAACTTCTTTTCATTCCCAATTGAAGAGAAGATGAAGTTAGCTATCAAGAATCACAGAGGTTATACAGCACTTTATGCTGAAAAACTTGATACTACTTTAACTACCAAAGGTATTTCTATCTATTTTTAATTATTTAAACTTCCCTTTCCCTTTTCCTTTTTTAATGTTTAACATTCTTCTTAAGTTGCATGTTCGATGACTATATCAACGAGTTTGATTTGAGATGCTAATAGGTTTGTTCAAGATTTTCCAATACACCCATTTCAGTAGCGTTAATTTCTTTCCTAATTCCTTTCTGGTTTACTGTAAAGATCATTTGAGGTCAGATTGATCACTTTCGATTGCTTGAACAACAGGTGACTCTAAAGAAACTTTCTATGTTGGTCCACTAGCTGATGGCCTCAATCAATGGCCTTTAGAAGGTATGTATGATTATCTTATTATACAAAACATCTTGTAGTAGTTTCTTCATATAAGAAGTTTAATTGAGTTATACTCAAGATGTCGTTTTGGCTTGGAAATTGCAGAAGATCTACCATCTTGGAGAAGCACAATGGAGACTTATCATCAAAAAGTGCTGTGAGTCCCTGCTATTAGTTCACATATTGGTATTTATGGTTTCTGCAAAGAGTTTCTATTATAAATTTATTGATATACTCAACCTTTTTATAGATTCCTTTGTCATCCCAGTTCATAACTTACTTTTAAGTTCTGAATTAAACTCTATCTTGCTTGGAAAACTATACAATGAGATTCAGCTACCTGTGAAAGGTTAAAGTGGTGCTACATTTGCTTCCTCAGGTCTGCTGGGACTAAATTACTCTCCTTAATTGCCCTATCCCTTAAATTAGATGAAGATTTCTTTGGGAAAGTGGGTGCCCTTAATGAACCATTAGGATTTATTCGTTTATTACATTATCCAGGCTCAGGTATGGTAGCACTACTTGGCTTCTTTATATTTGTTGAAGTCTTTGATTGATGTGAAGTTTCTATGGAGCACTTGTATCTAAAGCTTTCCATTGGAGTGAAGAAATATATAGATAGAAAAGATGATGTGCCTCTTAATTTTGATGTTAGGGGACTTGGACTCTTCAAGTGAAGAAGTATATGGTGCTTCTGCTCATTCAGATTATGGAATGATCACTCTTCTGATGACGGATGGTGTTCCGGGGCTTCAGGTATGTTCCTTGTTAAAAACATGCAAACCTTAAATTTTTTATTTTGACCCAACATCTGTTTCACCTTTCTGAAAGCAGATTTGCAGGGAGAAATCCAAACAACCTCAGGTTTGGGAGGATGTGCCAAGCATAAGTGGGTGAGTATTAGTGATGGCAGATTGTACATATCATCATTAAAACAAAAGTACTGAACATTGGATGTGAACCTGTAGGGCATTCGTTGTTAACATTGGGGACATGCTGGAGAGGTGGACCAATTGTTTGTTCAGGTTGTTTGTTATCACAAAGCTTTCGATGCTTTTCTTGGAGGGCTTGTAAAACAATAATGTTAGCTTCTTTGTATCTCTAATTCTGTGTCATGCATTTGCAGGTCAACACTGCATAGAGTGCTGCCACCCAGACAAGAACGTTACTCCGTAATGATTCACCCTTTTGCTGTTTATGCATAACAGGTTCATTTTTTTGGAAAGTTCAATTATGTTAAGAAATAGGAGCAGTTCGTTGAATGTCCTTTCGACTTTGAAATCTTCATGTCGAATGATATTATCTGTTCATAATCTGATTATTTGATGAGGGTGCCAAGATTGAAATGTATTTACCAGTCATTGCACATTGTTTATTCTATACCTCTTCAACTGAAGAGGGGGGACTCTATTCTATAATTATTTTGCAAACATTTTAGGTGGCATCCTTCATGGAGCCTAGTAAAGACTGTATCGTGGAATGTTTGGGAAGCTGTTGCAGTGAGGCTTGCCCGCCAAGGTATTGATTCAACCGGTGATTTCTATTTTTATGATTCGATTAAAGTTAAAACAACCTATCAAATAGAACATCGATTCAACTGGTGTTTTGTTAAACTACAACAGAAAGAAGAGTAAGACCTACCTTCTCTTGCTCTTTTATATTTCCTGCTATATTGCTCTGACTCTGGTATGTTTTGATTTTTTCTATGTTCTTTTTCCCACAACCGGAAGGCCCTTGAATGGTTATATCCCCATAACAATGTCCAAATACGAATCCTTAAAGAAAAATACTAAATCAGAGCAACATGAATTTGGTATATGTTTATGATCAGTGACAGAGTTGATACGTTTTCATGGTTACATGCAGATTCCCACCCATAAAAGCATCGGACTACCTGGAAGAGCGCCTTAGACTTACATATGTCAAGTAGTTGAAGTTATGCATCATTCCAAGCTCACTTGTGCTGAAGGAATTGCAAACATTGTTGATTTGGCTTGTTATATATTTATCTCTATATATTGGTACCAAGTTCATTGCAATTTGGTTTGAGTTGCGTATTGAATGTGTAAAAGGAGATTTGATTCTAAGAATCTTGGTGGTGTTGAGGATAAAATGGCATAAGTTGAAGAAGATTATTATGGACAAATCCCATTTGCTGTTCACCATGTGAAAACGAGGAATGGAATTATATTTGTAAAATGAAAAGTCATCCATTTTAGTCACTGATAAGTAGGTGTTCATGTATGCATGAAATTATTGATATCATCAATTTTTTGGCAACTGCTAAACCGAATTCATTTTCTTTAGAACAAAAACAAGGGTGCTTTTATTATTTTAAAATTATGGATTTAATCTTAATTTTATGGAAATTTTTCTCCAGTGGAATCAAATCTTAAAAAAATAATAATAATAAATAAAAATTCCCCCATTTATTCTAAAATCTAGTTGTGTCAGCTAATGAAGTTTATATGGTAGGTCAGAAAAATCAAGGTGTCTCAATCTAGTTCAGTTGATTGAAAGAAAAGTATGAAGGAGGTGTGGTCAAACAATAAAATTTTCAAAACTACAATTAATTAGGACCAAAAAAAAGGAAATAAATTCCTTCATTTTTCGTGGTTAATAGATGATAAAGGATGGCGGCCGTTGATCTGGGTTGCCGTGCATGATGTCCGCTTTGTTTCAACGATGTCATTAGATTTATACACGTGCCTTCTCTTTGAGCCAGACAGACAAAGACATTGGGCAACGTTTTGTCTTTACATTTCTCTTAGGCCAGGCTAGGTGTCCTTTAGGATCCTCTCACAATCTCTAATCTAACAACCTTTTTCTTTTCTTTTTTAAATAGATTTACTCACTGTTTTTAAATTTCTTTTTCTTTTTATTTTTTAAAGCAAGAATATATTCTAAACAGCATTTTTTTCGGCAAAATAAGGCCTACAGGCCCTTTTTATTTTTAAATTTGGGTTTTACGCGGGTCCTAAATTTAATTAGGGATATAGGTTGGTTTTATTGAAAATTCCGTTTAGTTAGACACATTTTTCAGTTAACAGTCAAATCCTAACAATTTTTTGAATGTTGCCGCTAATAGTAAAAAAAAAATTATAACCTTAACCAACGATAACTTTTTTTTATCCTATAAATGCCTCTCAAATTTTTTTTTTTCATTTACATCTTTCTCTTAACTCTCTCAATTCTCTTAAACCCTCTCAAGTCTCTCAAGTCTCTCGTTTTTAATAATTTTTTACATTTTTATTTTAAAATATTTTTTTGTTTTAATTATTTCATTTTTTTAAATCAATTTCTCACGAATAGTCATCTCCTCAATCTGCTTCAACGACAAGCATATTTTTGCCACCCAATTAGTAATGGTAAGACCAAAATTTAAATTTTGTTAATTTCTATAATGTTAATTTTATTTTTTATTATAATTATAATTATAATTTTTTGTGTAAATAGGCGGATGATCGTGTTTTGGAGGTCTTCATCCATAATATGGGAAAATCTGTGATTCCTGAAATTTATGGCCATTTGCAAGCAGCTGGATTCTTACATGCGTCTCGCATGTCCGGGGGCTGCAAACTTGATTTGCAACTAATCAGCGTGTTGATGGAAAGATGGAGGCATGAGACACACACCTTTCACCTTCAGTGCAACGAGTGTATAATCGCACTCGAAGGCGAAGCGCTACAACTCAGTCTAACAATGTATGAGCCAATTATCAAGGAATCTGGGATCGTTTCGGACAAAGTGACCCTTTATCAATCATTGTTGGGGAAGGTCCCAAATAAGTTCAAAGGCGGTTGGATATCAATGAACTGGTTAAAGGATAACTTCAACGAGCTCCCTAAAGACCCTGAAGACCAAACGAAAGAGGTGGTACAACAATATGCCTGAGCATACATCAAGAGGTTAATCGGGACATTTTAATGCCCGACAAATCTCAAAATTTGTTGCATACAAGGTGGCTACTACATTTAGTGGACTTCAATGACTGCGGGAAACTAAGTTAGGGATCTTCTGTATTGTCCATGTTATACCAGGAGATGTGTCTGGCCATCCTACCGAGTGTGGCGTCGATTGGTGGTTGTCTGTTCTTGCTGCAGTCGTGGGCCTCGTGGTGACTATTTTTTTATGTCCCAAGATAATCGACTCATATATACTCCCGTTAGTGACGAGGTAAACATCATTTATTAATACATAGTTTGTACAATAATTTTTATTATTATACGTTTCGACTAACATATCGCTTGTACAGGTGGAACCATGGGTAAAGCTACGTGGGATTACCTGAGGTTCTAAAAGATATTAGGCTATGTTTAGATCAATGGTCGGAAGCCGATGTTAGTTACCTATTCTTTCAAACCTATATTAATGACGCAATGATTCATAAAAGAAATTCATAAATAATGATATTTACAATTTTGCTTATCAGTTTGAATGGATGTTGTACGCCGACACCAATGTCATACGCTGCATCCCGCAGAAAGTGTTGGGTAATCGACAAATATGAGATAAGAAGGTGTTGTTGATAGTGTATGCGATAACGGAAATGTAAAAAATAGACCAGGTTTTGAGGCAGTTTGGGTGAAGGTAACGAATTTTGCCGCCACTGCAAAACCTAAAGGAACTACACAATGTAGACATACGGAGGAAGGACAACATCGACTAGTCAATGAGGTACGAGGAGCACATCGAGGCGTGAGATCGTAGGATGCAATCTATACCAATTCGCGAACAATTTTTCTCAACGGACACGATGGTAGTTGATGATTACTTGGCATAGCTCAGAACCATCGATAAGCCATATCTACTATCATCGGACGAAAGGAGTCAACAAATTTAGGTAAAATGCCATGTCGACCACCACAACATATTAGGAGGGAACGCAGTCACACGATGGGTTCGTGATCTACTCCGGCAGAAAATGTGCCACCTATGGCTACGCAATATCTGAGTCACTTCCCTTCAGGTATTCCCATTAAATTAACAAATATTATATTTTATTCACAAGCACCACCGCACTACGGGCCATCGCCGTATGTGGCCAATTCTTTTGTTCCTGTAGGTACATATTTCGCTCTACCGATGTCTTTCGCATACTACACCCCAACATAGATGTCGATGTTAAACTTTGTGTCGGGATAGTCATTGATATACAGTAGTCAATAGCGATATCGATGCCTGGTACCTTTCTGACGTACTTGAGATTTGGGGTACCTTATGGTTTCACGCCTATAGTAACTCAAATGCTACGCACATCACTATTTTATAGGGGTGGCATGTCGTCAAAATAGGTGGATGAGAGAGTGGCGGATTTACAATAATAGGTGAGGATGACGCAACAATCGACTACGGAGGAAGATGATGATGGTGACGATCCTGAAGATATGATCTGTAACAAATTTACTATTCCCCAAGCTGAAAAGCCTGACGTTTTGAATATTTTAGACAATTTAAACATTTCAACACGTTTAGAATATGTTCCAGCGCTCTTTTACAGGTTTTCCTTTGCAAATAGACCCTTCTATGTGCTTATAAATTGACCCTTACATGCCAAGCTTCATCATCCCTCACTCATATAATTTCTCTCCAATCACTTCTATTTTTCCACTATAAATCATTTTTCGGTCTTAAAAATTTTAGCCAAAAATGATATTTTGTTTACGTTCGATGTATTTTTGAGCCGTCGGTGATGCGATACCGCTCCAAGCCGCATACATTTTATATATCATACTGAGATAGGATCATTACCTCCGAAGCCTATCATAGGGAAGTCAGTTACAGGGTGATTTTGCTTTGTACGGTCAAGGATGGAAGTCAACGTGAAGGTCTCAATCGACGATCGTTATGTGATAATGAATCAAGATATAACGGGGGAGTCGGTTGACGGTTGTTACGCTGCGACGAGCTCAATCTTTTTGAATACCTAAAAATGAAGTCTTATAAATAACATACAGAAGTTTGAGGGCATATTGATACGGAAAAACTTTGGGGCATCTAGCTATAATAACTGTAATTTTTTTCTATTTTCAGGCAACCGGTTCCTTTAACCTTTATTATTGTTCAAAAGCTGGCACCGTCGTGGATGCAAGAGGACTCTCAGGCGAGGAATGACTGTTACTATGTAGTAAAGGTGATACTTCTTTTGTAGCGGCAATGGTTGTTATTACACAACCTATTAATAACTACAACCACTGTCACGCTGACTCGAGTTTGACATCTACTGTGCCGGAACATTTGCTCTCCTACTAAGAGCCCTCTTATGTTCACCTCTGTGTCAGCCTTCAAACAAGAATAAAAAGGTTAGAGATAATGGCTGCTTGAAAATAGAGAAAAAAATTATGTTGATTACACCAGAAGTCTTGGAGTTTTATCGTATGATTATGGCCTCAATATTATGTATGGTATATATAGGGCATTGTTTGCAGGTATCCAAAAAGCTTGAACTCCTGACTGTGTAACGACTATCACCTGCCCCTCAGTTATACTTGAACTTGTGACCGTATCATGACTGCTGACTGGGACCTTCACGTTTACTTCGACCCTTGATTGTATCAAGCATTATTACCCCTAAACCAGATTTCCCCACAATAGGTTTCTAAGGTCATAGTCCTATATCGCCATGACATATAAAATGTATGTGTACTAAGACGCGTTATCACATCCCCGACCCCTCAAAACTACCTAAGAATTTTCGTCAAAAACCTTGAACACTTTCAAAATACCCAAAACCCTTAAAATAAAAACCCTAACCCTGGGAGAGAGAATTGGAAAGTGCATCCAACTAGACGAGCTTTATGGAAAGCCTGCCTAAGTGGTTGCGTTTTCCAAAAAGCTCATCCAACTAGACACACGCTTTCTAGTGAAATCAACCTATATCCCTAATTAAATTTAAAACTAGCGTAAACCCCTAATTAAAAAAATAACCTATAAGCTTTATTTAGCCTTTTTTTTCATATATTTAGTAAAACAGTATGATATATATTATTAAAAAGAATCAGGTAATGTTAAATTAAAAAAATACATTTATTGTTTAAAAAGTAACATGGAAATCATTTTTTTTCATTTATGATTCAATTCCAAACAAAATATTTCATCTATAGAATCATAAAAAGCTCTCAAGATATAACTCTGTTGAATGGTAAATGAAATTTTTTTAAAACAATAAATGTTAGAACTAATGATTTTTTTGGTGAATTACAAGAATAAGGCAAAGCCCGAACAACAAACACGACTAGCACGATTCGAACATAAGCCACACTTGAAGCGATGAATACCCTGACCATCAAGCCATCACATGGGGTTTAACTCTATTGAAATTTGATATTATTTAATTATTTTTAATAATATAATGACTAAATTGATTCATTTAATAGTAAAAAGACTAATTTGAATCCTTTTTTTTTGTAATGTTAAAATAGGATAATTTGGCACTAGTGTCACGGGCCAAAGTACAAAGCCCGTGACCATGACACAAGATGCACTCTATAGAGGTCTATCGATTAGATGAGGAATATTTAGCCCACGAGAACTGGTCCGATTCAAAAAACTGTTAGAGAAGCCTGTCAGATTGAAGTCTGGTTGGCCCCATAATGAACATATGACAACTTAGGCTAATTTGGTAACTAATCTTAAAAGATTGAGGGAATCATATCTTGTAAAGATTAGATTAGATTTGATATGACATATCTTGTAAATCTCTGAAATTAAGAGATATGGTTAATCTCGTCCGTCGATGTAAATGTATATTGACTGTCAATTTTGGGGGAGCTCAAGTATAAATAGAGAACCTCCCCTTCATTTGTACTCATCTATTGTAAGTTGAATTTTTAAGAGTAATAGAATTCTTTGAGCATTTACTCAAACACTTTGTGTATATTCTTTCTTTGGCTTTCTGTTGTTCATTTGTAGCTTCTTTTGGCACAATCGCTTTCACTATACAAATTGGTGTCTTGGAGGAGTTCTAAACGAATCCTCACTTTTGGGCGTAAAGGCTAACTTAGGCGAAGTTGGAGCGAACGGATCGCCTAAAGCCACACGAATTACGAGACGAAAGGTCTAGCCCCATAACAAGTAGAATTAGAGCTGTTGGTTTGAACCAAGTGATATCTAAGCTATTGGTTCGAATGCACCATTGGGATGTTGAAAGAAATTGTTGATCAAAAAGAAAGATAAGCCGAAGGAAAAGACGGAGCCTATTGAGGGGAAGACATCGAGGGTCAATTCGATGGTGCTCTTTCCTAAGAAAAAAATGGTGAAGAAGGGTTGATGTTTGTGGACATCAACATTGTAGGTTAGAAGTGGAGTGCTCTTATTGATATGAGAGTATCAGACTTGTTCATATTGAAAAAGGCTGCGAAGAAGCTTGGTCTGTCGATTAAGAAATCGAATAAGAAGATAAAAATAATAAATTCCGAGCAGGCTCCAACTGTGGGAGAGCTCACAATGTGGAGCTACAAATCGACGAATGGAAGGGCAATGAAGACTTTGAGATAATCCAATTAGATGATTACGATTATGTACTTGGCTTAAACTTCCTTGACAGGATTCAGACAATTCTGTTTCTATGGGCCGATCAAATTCATATTGTCACCAGTTCGTTAACAAGAATTGTTGTGTCGGTGCATCGGGATATGAAAGTTGGGACCAAGGTGTTGTCGTCAATCTAACTAGTCGAAGATGTTTTGTATGGGAGAAATATTAACTCGTCAAAATAGAATGCTACGAAAGCCTATTCGGAAGTGTTAGTGGCGCAAGAGATCGATATGAAGCTTACAGATTTGACTGTAGAACCGACACCTTTGGGAAAAGTGGGTTGTGCATCGGGCTTCGAGGGAAAAAGAGCGATGCGAAAACAGTCGGGACGAGTAAATATTACGAATAAGTTACATTACAAACACTCTGATAGTGTTTTGAATTCTGACTTGTTGGCTTAGCAAGGTTGTAGGGGCCCTTTTAAAGTTCTTAAGCAAGGAGACCGAGGGACTGTAGGCGGTATGAAGCCAAGATGTGAGAATCTAGGGGATTCCAATTGGAACAAGTCAAAATTAGGGCAAGTTAAAGTGAAGACTTCTTTCCAACGGGATTTACCAATGAGTGCAACGGTGCAAGTTAAGAGGGGACGGAAGTCGAGCAAAGGTTCCAAAGGAAGGGACAACCTGATCGCAAGACAAGTCGGGAAGAAGCTGAGGCAACGAGAAAGTTTCAAGGTGAATCAAGTCAGTGTCATTCAAAAGTCGCAACGAGGGCGTTGTGAGAATGGGTAGGGGAGAATGTCACGGGCCAAAGTACAAAGCCCGTGACTATGACACAAGATGCGCCCTATGGAGGTCTATCGATTAGATGAGGAACATTTAGCCTACGAGAACTGGCCCGATTCAAAAAACTGTTGGAGAAGTCTGTTAGATTGAAGGCTGGTTGTCCCGATAATGACGATATGACAATTTAGGCTAATTTGGTAACTAATCTTAGAAGATTGAGGGAATCATATCTTGTAAATATTAGATTAGATTTGATATGGCATATCTTGTAAATCCCTAAAATCAAGAGATATGGTTAATCTCGTCTGTCGATGTAAATGTATCTTGACTGTCGGTTTAGGGAGAGCTCAACTATAAATAGAGAGCCTTCCCCTCATTTGTACTCATCCATTGTAAGTTGAATTCTTAAGAGTAATAGAATTCTTTGAGCATTTACTCAAACACTTTGTGTGCATTCTTTCTTTGGCTTTCTGTTGTTCATTTGTAGTTTCTTTTGGCACAATCACTTCCGCTATACAAATTGATGTCTTGGAGGAGTTCTAAAAGAATCTTTATTTTTGGGCGTGAAGGCTGACTTAGGCGAAGTTGGAGCGAACGGATTGCTTAAGGCCGCACGGATTATGAGACGAAAGGTCTAGCCCCGTGACACTAGTAGTTAATAAAACAATATTATGTTGTAGCCTCACATTATGGCATATGGATAGCATTAATAATTTTTTTAAAAAAATCATTAAAAATATAATATTTGGTAAAAAATATAAAAAATCATTAAAATGTAATAAAAATATAAATTATTATTTCACGTCCAAAATAATAATTTTGGACAGAATATATTTGTTTAGATTCATTTTAAACATATTCTTTTAGTTATTTTATTTTGTTGGAGAAAAATATTTATATACTTTGAAAATTAAAAATTTCATCATACAAATATCAAAAATATAAAATCAAATATCAATGAATGAATGAATCTCAAGTTAAGATATATTGATGAGGTGTTCACTTACCCAAAATTAACTGAATTCAAATCATCATTCTATAAAAATAATACTAATGGATAAAATACTTCACCAAACCTCAAGGAATTAAAGAAAAGCATGACATAATAATAACAACTAGGAAAATGTTTTCTTAAATATTTCCCTAAAGAAACAAGTTAAGGAAATGAAAATCCATAGAAATTTCCACCAATTATATTCTCTTTTACCCTTAAAGTTCATCATAATTGATTTTTTCAGTAGAATATTAAAAGACTAAAATAAATGAAACTAAAATAATTTTGCCCCACAATTTCGAAAGTACAGAAATAAAGCAAATTAAACGTACAAATGACTGATCTATTCAGGATAACAAAAAAGGAGTGGGAAATAAGATGAATGGTTCCAAGCAGAAATGAGCAAAGTCGACGGCTTTATTGAGGAATAAAGATTCTTTTTTGAAAATTATAAAAATATCATAAAAATAAAAAAAAATGTAAAATCTTTTAAACTACTTGATTTTCTTTTTAAAACTATCAATTTTATATTCGTTTATAATATAAAATATTCTAAAATACAACTGTGATAAGAAACATGTTCATTATTTTAAAAATAAAAAATAATTTTATTATATATTAACTTAAAATTTAAAAAATTAAAAGCCCCTACCCGCTGTCCTTATATTACCATCATAAATAATTGTTTGTCGTATCTTCATCACAATTATTTCCATCCAAATATCACCCGTCCTTTTAACATTCTGGCCCCACAAAACAGAAAAGAAAAACACTATATATACTGGATTTTAATTTAATTTTATATTTAAAAGTTAAATTTTATTTATTCTGATTTATATTTTTAGTTTAACCTGTAATTATTTTTTATCCAATTTTTAACTCATATGCTATCACAACAGGACAAGAGGTTACCAAGACTTAAAAAAGAGAGTAGATTTTAGATTAACTTTAGTTAAAACTAAATAAATGTCTGTTAGTAGTTAAATGCGGTTTTAGAATGAATTTTACTGTATTTAAATATGTTGTAAATGTCCGCGGCTTTGGATAAAGTGGATAAAGCTTTTTGCGTGATAAAAATAATTTATTTTGGGACGATGACTTATCCTAGAAGCTTTTATGCCCTAGAATATGCCATTTTGCAAATGGCGAATCTCCACGTGTACGGCCCATACGCATCTCACCAACCCTTTTGGGTTTTGGATCCCAGACCAAGATTACGTTTCCTTCCAATTAACCTCTCCGCCGTACACGTGTCATACTATTCATATATATTTTTTTAATCGATGGTTTCTCAAATAAAATAAGCTGAGAAGAAAGAATACGTCACTTATTTTCTGACAGTTTTTATTAATGCCGTTTCCAATATAATAAAAATTATATTTAGAAAATGGAGAGACAACATGGGATTAAACTATTTATCGCTAAACGAAGAAGAAGAAGAAGAAAAAAAAAAAAAAAAGGGAATGGTCTCAAGTCTTGTTGAAGTCAACTCCCCACACCAAACGCATGATGATGGCACACCAGTGTTGACCATATCAACGGTTAAAGATAAAATATGATAATCTCCAACAATAAACTCCGCGAAGCACTAGATCATTAGATTTCCTTTTGCAATTGAATAAATAAATACATGCGATATGGATATTGTTTATCCCTCTTTCTCTCTCCCACCTGCTAACACAGCCAGAGGGGAGGAGCCAGATAAGAAAAACTCAAGGAAAATTGTTTTCTGGTTCAAAACCACAGCCCTATTCCACATGCGGTTCGGATCCGGATTCTCTAAGATCCGATTGACATTCATCGCTTTAATTTTCATTCTGATCTGATCCCAAACGAATCTATTCGGCCGTGAAAAATGACTCGTCGCTGCTCACATTGCAGCCACAACGGCCACAACTCTCGGACATGTCCGAACCGAGGGGTCAAACTCTTCGGAGTCCGCTTGACTGACGGGTCGATTCGGAAGAGCGCCAGTATGGGCAACTTAAGCCAATATTCCGGGTCGAATTCTGGCGCGCATAACGGGAATGGGTCGGGTTCGCCCGGTGAGGGTCCGGATCACACCGATGGTTATGCTTCTGAGGATTTCGTCCCCGGGTCGTCTTCGAGTCGTGAAAGGAAAAAAGGTTTCAGTTTTTCGATGGATTAATTTTATTTGCCTATTATTTATGTTTTTATTCTGTGGATGATTAGTGTAAGACTATATAAGCTACAAAAGAAAACCTTCCAAATATTTTTGAAGTCTTTTGTTTGGCTTAAAACTTCCATGTATTTATTTTGTGCACAGTGATCACGTTGGATTTGTTTACAAATATTTTTTTTCCGATTAAATATAAATTTTCTGAAGTTTAAGGATTTAAAGTAAAGTTGTGGCATTTCTGGTTAGTTTTGGACTTAATTTATAGTTCATTCTTCTGGTTAGAGTAAGGGGTTGGTTTTTTTTTTGAATATGGTGAGGTGGGCTGCTGAAAAACAAGAAATGGGTTTCATAGTTCATTATCGAGATGTTATGGATTTTAGTAATTTTTATTTTATAATTTATGCTATAACATGAAATTTGTTGGGTTAAATCCTGTCCAAAAGAATGGTTATCAGATGTGATATCACTGAGTTTTGGTGGTGATAAAATGGGTTTCATTTTGTGCCTGGTGACCGTCTACATTGTTCTAGTATTGGATAATCCTTCAAAAATTTGATCATAGACATTGGGGGGATGAGAAGTCCAGAAGACATTGAATAATGGTCTAAGTACGTGGTGTGGCAATGGCTAGGTGGCTTTTTTCTTGTTAATGAAACGTTGAAGCAATAGGATAAAACATGGGTGTACTTCTCTGCGATTCTTGAATCTGAGTTATATTTGTTTTGCAGGTGTTCCTTGGACAGAAGAGGAGCATAGGATGTTTCTCCTTGGTCTGCAGAAGCTTGGGAAAGGTGATTGGCGTGGAATCTCGCGCAATTATGTTATTTCAAGGACTCCTACTCAAGTGGCTAGCCATGCTCAGAAATATTTCATCAGGCAGTCCAATGTTTCTAGGAGAAAAAGACGTTCTAGCCTCTTTGATATCGTAGCAGATGAAGTTAGTACCATTTTCTCTATAATGATGCATCAGTTGCCATGTCTTGTATGAATTACTAATTTGACTAATTGACTTGATTGTTTCTGGTTGACTATTTCAACTTCCAACTACTCTAAACCTTGAGAACTTAATAATGTAGATATGACTAGGATCATGGACATACCACTGAGATTTCTTTCATTTGTTTGTGAAATGGTTTGCTTCGTACTCGTATCAAAGGAAACTCCTATATAAAACAGCTAGCTTAGCTTGTTCTTTAAGAATAGGTTTATACCTATTTGCTTACTAACAGTCCTGGATACATTTTATATCCATCCAATTTGACTGCTTTTCTAGTTGTGTAAGAGATCTTTTTCTTCTTTATTTCTTGCAGTCAAGTGACACTCCAATGGCATCACAGGATTTGTTTTCTGCTAACCATCCACATGCTGAAACACAGAGTAATGACCAGTTGAGTATTCCACCTACATTGGATGAAGAAGATAAATCAATGGATTCCAACAATTCGAATGATGGGGAAACTGTACCTCCAAAGTCAGAGAGCTCACAACCCTGTTACCCAGTAGTATATCCTACTTACTTCCCGCCATTCTTTCCATATTCATTACCATATTGGATGGGGTATGACACAGAACCAACGAAGAAGGACACGCATGAAGTGGTGAAGCCAACAGCAGTACATTCAAAGAGCCCGATCAATGTTGATGAGCTGGTGGGAATGTCAAAGTTGAGTTTGGGAGAAAGTATTGGTGATAGCGGCTCATCATCTCTTTCATTAAAACTTGATGGTTCATCTAGGCAGTCTGCTTTTCATGCCAATCCTGCTTCATCTGGTAATTCTAACATGGATTCAAGTGGGAACCCAATCCATGCGGTTTAAGATAAAAACTTGATCTGAAATTATTGTCGTAGGTTAGCTCAGGGTTTGTGAGCAGTACAGGTTAATATTGGTGGTATTAGTAGGCTAATAATTTGCTATCTGGTTTGGGTTTAGTTATATATATATTTCTTTTGTGGGTTCAACTCAATAAGTTTGGTTTTCTGGTTTTAACTTAATCCTATGCTTAGCATTAGGTGGTGGTTGTAGTAGTATGTTAGAAATTATTTGAATCTTTTAACAATGTGTTTGAACTGAAGTGTTTTCATTGAAATTGATGAGATATGAAGTGGGAGAAGGATGAACTCTGTATTTTGTTGTATGGTGAAGTAGCTAACTTCAGCAATTAGTTTGTTTATTCATATGCTTAGCATATGGTAATGTAATCTGCAGTTGCTTCTTATTCATAAGGTTGAAGCAAGGTATCGTTTTCTAGTTATCTTGATTTAAAATTAGAGTTATATCAATAAATATAGTTTTTTTAAAGTTTGCAATGCGATTAAATAACTTAATTTAATAGTACGACAAATCAAATGGTTGAGTTGTGGTATATTTCAAATTTCAAGGGGGAGTTAGTAACAACAGACTTCCATTGTTGACATGTTGAGTGAATGCGGTCAAGGTTGATGAACCGTTTACAGATAAAGAATAATTTTTCTTCATTTAATGCTCATCATAATAATATGCGGCATTCTATAACTCTATCGTTAGATTAAAAAATGGCTTGTGGTTAATCTGCACAACCAGCTGCAGACTTTGCTTGGGGAGGTGGATTGGTTTTTCCTTTGCATGGGGTATTTGGAAAAATTGAAATCTATAGGTATTTCAAGGAAACACTGTTGACGAAGTGATCAAAATCTTGTATAATTGAGCTAAATAGTATGCTTCTGTTTGTAAGGCGAATGTGGCCAAGAGAAATGGATCGAATTGCTATCCGATACGGGCAGGTAATTGGATTCAGTTAAACACAGAAGGTGCTGTTCAGGTGGCCTTTGGTTCAGCTGCTGTAGCGGGGTTATGCGTGACCCGAAGGGAAACTGGATTTTAGGATTAGTAAGTTCCTAGGAATTTGTTTTGTATTGGAGGCTGAGTTATGAGGCATTTTTGAGGGTTTGTCTCTTCTGTTGAAGCAAAGATTTGATCGAGTGTTGGTAAGTACAAATAGCATTGAAGCAGTTCAGATTATTGAAGGTAATATATTAAGAAACTCAAACTCAGCTTGGTTAGACGAATTCATTAGCTGTTAGAAAAGACAGTATATTGGCATATCCAACATGTGCCTAGAGAAGAAAATAAAGTTGTAGATTTACTAGCAAAAATGGATCACGGTAATGAAACATCTTACTTTTATTTGAACAACCTCTTTTAGGTGTTAAAATTTAGGCTTAATGATAAATTTAGCCATTAACGTTTGCATATTTTGTCAAAATGTACCTAATTGTATTTTTGAGCCTTTTATGGCCATTAACCTTTGTTTTTTTTTTCAATCTGCTTCTTCTAACAGATTTAATGAATAAATTCAAGGTTTCAATTTTTCTTTTCCTTCAAAACGTTTCAATATTCCATACATCTGTTAGAAGTTTTTCTACTGAGTTAATTTTTTTAGATAATTATGTTTATTTTCTTTAAATTAAGAGTTATTTTTTAATTTAATGTATTATTTATTTTATTACTTTTTACATGTGATTATCTTATTGGCTTATCTAAGTAAAAATTATATCTCATTAAAATATTCCACATGAAATTCTACATCATCTCTGTTAATTTTTTAATGATACTTTCATTAAATCATTAGAAAAAACAAATTGAAAAAAAGAACAAAGGTTGATGGCCAAAAAGACTTAGAAATACAATTAAGGTCATTTTGACAAAGTAATTAAGCCTTAAATTTAAGACTTTGCAAACTCTTTGTTTTGTTTTATTTTCAGCTTTAATTATATATAAAAAAATTATGATACTACATTTTAACAAGATATTTATTGGATTGTCCATTATAAAAATTAGGTGAGGAATATTTAAACTGTATAATCGAAATATCCTCCGTTTTCCTAAGGATTTTAAAATTTTTATTTAATAGTAAATTTTAATATGAAACCTAAATTGATTTCTCAGGAAGGATCAACTTATTGAATACAGATTTTAATATTATAATAAAATATATTTTTAGTTTTCTTAATTGTTTGAATATGATTTTATTTTATGGTAATTATGATTTTGATATTATATCAAACAAATCATTTAACAATAAATAAAATAAATTGGTTGTCTAAATAATCATTTTGATAATTTTTTTATTTTTAATATCTAAAAATAGTTTGCAACTAAAATCTAATCATTTTAATAAACTATATAAAATATAAAATGAATTAAGCTACAAAATGAACACGATATCAATATGAATATACTAGCACTAATTATTAATGTGTAAAATTTATATAAATTTATAATAATTTAAAATAGAAACTCATAGAGAATAAGGATTATTTTAAAATTTTAAAGTACTATACATTCAAGACACGTAAAAGTTAAACTCGACATATAATCAGTTTCTTTAAATTGAATATTGTACAATACATAATAGGCAAGTAAGCACAAAATTTGAGCAGACTTGAAATAATCGAAATAAGTCAAATAATTTTATAATTTCTTTGATGAAGCTTTCAATTTAATAGTTATCTAAATTTAATTTTAGATAGATGTGAGTCGCTTCAAGAGTTTATCAAAACTTGATCTTGAAACTTGGAAATTTATATAGAACAGTTTAGAGTTTAGATGGAAGGGTCTTCAGGATTTGATCTTGGATAATGTGGTTTGCTTCAAAAGTTGTTTAGACTTGTTAATAAAAACAAATGTTCTCTCTTTTTTGTTGATACAACTAGATTAAGGATATATTCTGTAATGTGTTGAATGACGACTTACTTTCATAGCATCAATATCATAAACTCTTAATTAATTAGTTATAATATTATTGGGATTTTAACAATTTGGGATGCCATGATTTCGTGTATCAGAAACTGAACGAGGGAGCCTGGATTGTGGCAGACGGTTACCAAGAGTACATTCGGCCAATATTGAAGCAACAGATTCGTAGTGCATGACTCTAAGAAAACACCATTCGAGCACCATGATTTACCAACTGAAAGAGGTAAATATATGGCTGATTCAATTAAGGATATATTATTCACTCATACGAGTAATGACCTTAAGTAATTGTTGTTTCACTGTTATCCAAAAGCAACTTTCGAATAGGTAGATTCCACCAACTATCTTTTTCTTTTTAAACTCCCAAGAAACTGAAAAATCTGCTACAAAAGTAAAAAAAAAACTACCTACAGCTTAAAGAATACAGGAGTTGGTGGTTTACAGAATCCACCCTAAAAGCCTCATTTGTATTCTTCAAATGAGACATCTATGGGATTGATGTCATGACGAGACTGATGCATAACTACTCTATGGGATTGCACGAGTTTGAGACATCTCCCAATGAAGTTGACTGCTATAATATTCAACCAAGATATTGCTTTATAATTTGGAATAGTTTGGAACCCAAACTCTTATGTTACAATATAATTTCAACTAAATAATAAAATGGCATCATATAATTGATTGATGATGTATGAAATATAAGGGATTATATTTCATGCACTAAGTACAAGTTCTATGCATCATCAGCTAATTATAAATTGTCATGACCAAAATAAAAAAGATCAAAGGACATTTTAATAAATACTTGAAAATTAATTAAACATGATTAAAAATTAGTCTTAATTTTCTTCTCCCCTTTGTTATGTATCGATGAAGTTTAACTGTCTACTAAATTCTCAAACCTCACTCTTATCTCCCAACCTAGAGTGAAAGGGATGGAAGATTCTGCTAGTTGAAGCTGATCGCTTAAACTTTGACACTCAAACCATTCCAATTTTGGGATGGGATGGTTTTTGCTTATCTTGAGTAGCCTCAAAGATGATTTAATATTTCAATAAAGTTTTTAAGATTTTAGTGAATGGTAAAACTTTATCAATTTTGGAAGAGAGAAGAGAAAATTATAAAAGGAAAATTGAGATTAATTTTTAACTAAAATTTTAAGTATTTATTAAAAATTGCTTCAATATTATTTATTTTGTTCACTAATGAGGTGGCAATTTGTAGATAACTAATGATGCATAGAATTTATGCATTGTCGGTACATCAAATATAATCTCATGAAACTATACACTATCAATATATTACATATATAATTTTATTAGTTAACAAACTCTTGGTTTAGTGGCAATAACATGAGGGCTTGGATTTAATCCCTAACAACCCTACCCCTGCCCCAATTATTAAAAAAAAAAACAATTTTATTATGATATGGATAGAAAAAATTATAATTTTGCTTTACTATAATTAAGACATCTTTCATGAAAGATGTACAATATGTCTTATCATTACTTGTAGGTCTTCTCTATTTCTACTTTCAACATAAATATATTTCTAATTTCTTGATTGAGTTGTTATAATGAGTTGATGAATAAATTTTTAATTTTACATATTGCAAGAATCATCTTATTTATCTAGTAAATTACACTTTCCAATTCATCATGTTTAAGGTTGGATGTTCATGAATTTTTCAGCTAGATTTCCATTTCAGCAATAATTAACCAAAAGTGTAAATGCATTTTCTTTAACCAAGGAGTCGCAAATTAATTCCTCACTCCCAATGCGTCACCTTCAATTCCTATTTATTTAATAACATAAATCAAATCTAAAATACAAAGAAAAAAAATCTACAATACTCTTCAGCAACATTTTGGTTTTCCCTGTTTAACTTTTCTAGTAATCTTGTTTCCCGCTTCATAATAGGACCATGCCTGGAATAGGTACTTTAGTAGACCTGTTACTTTTCTACACTCTTGAAAGAGTCCTTTTCAATAGAATGGTGATCTCAATGGGCAAAAACTCACAACAGGTTAAGTCAGCAATGACACTTTGGCTCATGCTAGAAGAAATTGGTTACCATGAACTCATTCGAATCATCCATTCTTATGACGATGACACCATCGATGCTTTCTTCGAGGAGGCACTGCAATGCTTACAGTTCATTCAGCCCAATGTTTCATCACCAAGCGATGAATCATATGACACTCCTGTTTTCCTTGGTCTTTTCGACGAACCAATGAATTACAGGTTCTTTTATTACAATCGGGAGTTTATGTACAAGCGTTACGTTCACATCATGGACACTGTTTGTGACAAAATATTTGGCGAAAATGCTGCTATTGAAGTTGATGAATCTGGTTTGAAGCCAGCGGCTAGACCCCTAGGAGAAGGTTCTACTACTTCACAGGTCATTGGTGAATCGGATTCGAACCCAAGCCTGGAACTGAATCAATATATCGAGTCAACGAAGGTATCGAATTTGAATCCCGGTGCCAATGAGTTTCGACCGGGACAAACGCCGGAAGATACGAGAACAATGTTCATAACATTCTCTAAAGGCCACCCTTTAAGCGGGGAAGAAATCTTTCACTTCTTTACCTCGTACGTAATTAAACTACATACATACATACATACATACACACACATATGGTTTAAGTGAATGTGAAGTAGTTACTGATGTTGGGTTTTGCATTGCAGGAATTGGGGGGAAGTGGTGCAAGATGTTGTGATTGAACACACTAGTCATCCAGGACAAGAACCTCAGTTCGGACGTATTGTTTTCACTACTTCATTGGTGATACCCATGGTTTTGAATGGGCAATCCAAAGCCAAATTCTTGGTCAACGGAAAGCATTTGTGGGCTCGTATTTACGTCCCTCGTTATAGAGGAAGGAGAAAATTAGCTAGTAAGAAAGTTTAATATTTGATGCACTCATGGTGTATAATTTTATGCAGTGTCAGTGAATCAGATGATATTGTGAATTTAATTTTAAAAATATATTATGAATTATTATTTAATTAATTAGCAGTCTTTAGATAAAATATAAATCCAAAAAATAGTACTTGAATTCAAGCAAATTATCAAAATTACCACCCTCTTTTGGCAATACAAGTTAAGATTGCTGTATCTTTTCTTACCAAATATAGGCATGAGGATGATATCCTTTTGGATTTGGTAACATGATTTTGAATGCTCATTTTGCTGGTTTTTTTGCATTTTTGTTTTTAAAACCATTGTTTGTTTGAGATGTTATGTTCGTAATATATGCTTTCCCAATTATGCATTTAATTAGCTTCTATGACCTTCACCAACCCACAGAACGTCATTTTTTTATATACTTCCATGAAATCTACACATCTATTCTTAAAATATAAAAAGTAGTAAGAGTCACCAAAATATCTTTCTCATAAAAAATTTAGACCTTTCATAAAGAATTGAAAGTGATACTTCCATTTTACTCGTTAAATATAATTGTCAATAAAACTTTATCTCTAGTACTTGTCATCGTGGTAATAAGTACCCATTAACATACCAAAACCATTGGACTTTTTTCCTTCCAATTTTTTTTTGAAACAAATATAAAAATGGTCGTTATAAGACAAGGACCCAAACTAATGCTGGGTGACCTGTCATTGCTGATATAGGTAACATGTTGATCTTAAACTCTCAAGTAGACAAACAGCACATATAGTTGAGATTTGCATTTTTCAACAGTTAAGTTGATGTCTGAGGTTATCCCCGTTGCAAAGGGACCACGTATGGCCACTTGTTGCAAAGCATTAATGGTGTCCGTACACCTCAGAAACCTCGATGTTAAGGTGACTTGTAATTAAGCACGTTATTGTTATTGTTATTGTTGTCGTTGGTAAGTACATGTTAACTACATATAATATATCAATTGTTATATATATAAGTAAATATAAGTAAATTGTAAATGTATAATAATTATAAAATTTTAATATTATTGTAATACTCAATTTTAGTCCGGGCTCACATATGGAAACATAATCTTCAAGGATATGTAATCTTAGATATGATATATTCAATCTTAGAAGATATGATTTTATAATCTTAGAGATTTAATTTGTAGATACCCTTTAATCTTAGCCGTTGATATAATTGATCTGTACCGTTGGATTTGGGGAGGTTCAACTATAAATAGAGGCCTCTCCCTTCATTGTAAATGACGGAAGTGGGGAGTAATAATAATTCTTAAGAGCATTTACTCAAATTTCTCTCTCTCTTGCGTTCTTATTTTGTTGATTTGTGTATAATTTATTTATTGATTTGTATATTGTTGATTTCAAATCTCTTTTTCCCTTATTATTTATTTTCAAATTCATTATTTTCAAATTTGTTTACATTTTATTTGGCCTTATATTTTTTATATTTTATACTCTTTGTTTTAAATTCATTGGTCTTATTATTGATGCTATTTAATCCTCTATTTGTTATTTTAGTTTTTTATTAAATTAATTATTTTAATATTATTAATACTATTATGTGGCATCATTAATCTTGTATTATTATTATTATTATTATTATTATTATTATTATTATTATTATTATTATTATTATTATTTTTATATTCATGCATCATCGTTTTTATGTAATATATATTGTTTTATATATAGTATCGTATGCTTATATATATTTTATACATATGTTTTATTTTATTTTACTTCCTAACTTTTATAGACATCTATATACTTTTATATTTAGTTTCAATTTTTTTTACTTTTGTATATATGTACATGTATGTATTTATATATTTTTCTAATGAATATTTTATATATATATACGCACATGTCTCTGTTTTTTATTTGCTTAAATACAAACTTATATTTTCAACACATATGTTATAATATATATGTATATTTATATATTTTCTTTATTTTCGTAAATGCATTATATATATATTGTTATAAATTCTATAGTCCAAAATTTTATATGTAAACCCATGTGTATGTCTTTTATTCTTTATAATTTCATGTATATATTTTGTACCTTTTTTCTCTTTATATTTTTTTGTTTATTTCCTTCATTTGCTTATTGATTTATGTTTTCATTTATATTTTGTTCATTTGATACTTTACATGTCGTTGTTTTTATGTACATTAATTTCGTTTATTTCTATGCCATTGTTGTATTTATTATTGTATTTTATACTTAATGTAGCATTACATCATTTTTTTACTCGATTTTAAAATTTTCAAAATTGAGATAATACTCGATTTAGGATTTTCAAGGAAATTGAGCCCTAACGTATTGGGTTCCAATTTTCTTCGTTAAATCTAACAATCGAGAATTGCTCATTAATCAAAAAAATAAAATGAAAAGCTTGTTGTCGGGAATTTAATATGTTGTATTCTAACGTATTGGATGTGATGTATTGATTTCTCGAGACAAAATTTTTTAAAAAAAATAATAACAAAGGAAATATTCCAAATTTAGGATTTTGAGAAATTGTGCCCTAACGTATTGGGCCGCGATTTCTTTATAAATCTTAAACAAATGAATATTCTTTTAAATTTTATTACACGAGTATTTTGGACTAATTCATTTTTGAGGAATTAGAATGTCGTGCCCTAACGCATTGGGTGTGACATTTTCTTTCTCCGAAATGATAAGAGTCTTAATAAGTAACGTTTTTTTAAGTTTTTATTAAGGATCATATTTTTAAATTTTCGACATTAAGACACTAATTAATTAACTAGGTACCAATTTTGGGCGTTACGAGGGTGCTAATCTTTCCTCGTACGTAACCGACTCCCGGATCCATTTTTTTAAAACTCGTATACCAAAGTGATTTTTTAGGTGATCAAATCACACCTCAATAAAAGATTGGTGGCGACTCCCAATTTTTATTTTTTTAAAGTCTACAACTAATTTGTTTTTTTCTCAAAATAAAAGGTGGTTTCGACAGCTTGGCGACTCCACTGGGGACTTTTTAAAAAAAATAAGAGAGTCGAGCCACAAAGTTGATTAATTCTTTTCTTATGGTCGAGAAAATTTTGTTTTTTTTTAAATTCATGGTATCCTATTGCATTCATTATTTCTTGCTTAATGGATTTAAATATTGTTTGCATTACACATTACATGAGTTGAATAATTTTACCCTTTTAAGTGGGAGTGAGAAACTAGTCATTCGTGAGGTTTTCACCTCCGTGCAGGGTAGTGGACCGCTTCCGGGATACATCCGTACGTATGTCTTCGTGAGATTTTCATCTCCGTGCAGCCATAGGGAAATGTATTCCCCTGAACAGAACTCGGTCCATATGAGCCTATAATGGGTGAGGATTGAGGAATCTGCTAGTTCGGGTACCCTTATTCTAGAAGCCAAACCTCATATAATGAACGTTAGGAATCCACCCTAGGTAGGACTACACTAAACCCTAGTAGATATCTGAGTAGGTATTTTACTATTATATTCTATGTTTATATGATACTGACTTTTCGTGTTTTATTTACATGTAATGGCATTTCATTTCATTATAAAAGGCGTCGGTTCATATTTAGTTGCTAGATAGAAAGCTCATCATGGAAAAAGGGTTTCTTGATAAAGTGGAGGATAATACGGTTGTCTGAACTTGGTCTGAAACAACACAACAAGAAAAGGGTGATAGTTTGGCGGACGGGCATATATCGGAATTATGGGACTTTACGCGCATCAGTGTAACTCAATACAATTTGCAAGAATTGAAGGAAATCTGGGGGTTAGTGGAGTGATGAGGTTAGACAGCTATTTTATGATAATTATGGGGATCTACCTTATTTGCTTGATGTAAAGGTAGACAAGCATTTGTTTCAAGCCCTCGCCCAGTTTTGGAATCCTGCTTACAGCTGCTTTACATTTGGGAAGGTCGATTTGGTGCCTACGATAGATGAATATGTGGCTTTACTCCAATGTACAAAGTTTCAAGTGGACAGGGTCTACTCGAGAGCGGTAAATGTGCCAACCTTTTCAAAGAAGCTGATGAGTATAACAAGAATAAGTGAGCAGTGGGTTGCTGCACGGATTAAGCAAAATGGGGATAGTAAATGCGTTCCTTGGAGAAGTTTGAAAGATGCAATTCTAACACACCCAGACGTGAGAAAGAGGTTAGATGTATTTGCTCGGTTATCCTCCCTAAAGCCTTAGGGTATGTGGATGAAGCAGTCACCGATTTATTCGACCGTCTTGATAAGAAGGTTACACCAATTCCAGCAATTTTGGCAGAAACCTTCAGGTCATTGAGTGCATGCCGAAAAGCGGGTGAGGGTAGATTTATTGGATGTGCACAACTACTACTCGCGTGGTTTCACAGTCACTTTTAGAAAGTGGATAAGGTTTCGTATCGAGTTTTCTTTGAAAATTATTCACCACTAAAGGAGATAGTTGCTACGCCGAGGAGAGATGACATTTTTGAGGAAAAGTGGATGGCAATTCTTCAAAATCTTTAGAAGGAGGACGTGCAGTGGAGAGCTCCTTGGTTGCTTCCAGATGAGATCTTGTATAGGTGTGGTGATTTTGATTGGGTTTCTCTGCTTGGTATTTGGGGAGCTATTGGATATGCCCCATTATTTGTGCTAAGGCAGTATAGGTCAAGGCAATTTATACCTACGACCCAAGGGACAGCTGATTGCTAATTTTCGTACAGGGATGATGGTTATAGAAAGAAGATTCAAGAGATGTTTAGTGCGTGGAAACATACTCGCCGAATGAAGAGGTTAGCTGTAGGTCCGATGACAACTTTTGAGTATCATGAATGGTAGGTTAGGAGGATTAACGATAATACACCTAAGTTAAAACAAGAAAACAGCCAGTCAATAGAGGAATCTTTACGAGTCGTCCCTTCTGAGTTGGAAATTATAAGACAGGATTTTGAAAGAAAAAATGCGGATTTAACAAAGAAGATAGAACAGATGAAAGAAGAAAAGACGAACTTGAGATTAGACATAGACGTTCAGAAGTTTGAAACTGAGAAATTAAGGAAAGAGAAAAATAAGGCTGAGGAGGAGTAGGATAGTCTGAAGACGGATTATAAAAAGTTACGTCTGTCAATAAGAACTGTCGGGTTGGGAAAAACTTCAGAACAGTGGCGTAAAGAACTTCGAGAAGAAAAGGACAAAATCGATAGATGGGAACGAAAATTCCAAGAGATGCAGATGCGAAACGATGCCTTAGAAAAAAGTTTGTCGGATAGCCAAAGAGAAAAAAATGAATTAAAGGATAGGGTGACCGAGTTGGAAAGATCTCTTCATCAGTATCAGAATTAAAATTCTGCAATAGAGTTGAAAGCAAGCTTGAGTAAGATTGAGCAAGATTGAAGAAATGAATAAAATAATCGAAGAGCTAGAAATGGCGCTGCAAAATTGTGAGATTCAGATCAAGTACTTGAAAGCAAATGAGAGCCGTAATAATAAACAGCTCCACTACTTTCAGAGTCAAGTTAGGAGCAGAGATCGTCTTATGGAAGAAGCTGTGGTCTAGATTCGAGAAGTAGCTGATCACATACAGACTTTAGAGTACAGGCTGACATGCTAAGTGTGAAGTATAAATTGGAATCGAAGCGGGGGCAATAATTAGCTTTGTTACTTAGAAAGATTAGAGTTCTGGGTATTAGGGCAAAGTCTTATTTGTAATTCACTTTATGTAAAGAAATTTAATTTCTAGTAGAGTTTTCTTAAATGGAATTAAATCAAAATTGACGTATTTTTTTTGCATTCGTTTCATGCATTGCATTACTTCATATGCATTTAAAAAATATTAAAATATTCTAATTAATTTAAATCACTCTTCAGTTAATCTAGAAACCAACCAGCCTACCAAACATCGCTACGGTACTCGATCAAAAACTAAAGACATGGATCAAAGGATGGAAATGCTAGAACTGTTCCAAAAAGAAATGTAGGATCAACTTCAACAGCAAATGAATGAGTAGCTTGAGAAAATTCAGCAAAAAATGATAGACAAAATGATAGAATCTCAAGGGAGTATGATGACCCAGTTAACTTAATGGTTGACCAAGAGAATTGATAAAGGAAAAGACTCTGTGCTAAATGTTGAAGAAGGAGACAGCGAGGAACCTGTTTATCCCTCGGGCTTTACCCCACAGCATGTTGAGGTGTATCCATACAAATCTTCTGTCACAATTAAGCCTCAACAGTTCCAGACCGGCGCTACAACACAAATGAATTTTCAAGCTGGATCGGGCTCTAACCCAGGAGACAACATTGTTAATCCTGCTATCCCTGACTTCGATGAAGCAACTGGAAAGGAGAAAATGAATGATGAATTGCCAAAACAACTAGAAGAAAAGTACAAATGGCTAGAGGAGAAATTTAGAGCAATAGAATTTGTTGATATCTACTATGAGATTGATGTTAAAGAATTGAGCTTGGTTCCAGATTTGGTACTCCCATATAAGTTCAAAATGGCAGAATTTGAGAAGTACAACGGAACTAGTAGCCCGGAAGCCCATATTAATATGTTTTGCAGACGGATGACTGGGTATGTTAAAAACGACCAACTGTTGATACATTGCTTCCAGGATAGCCTCACAGGGGCAGCATCCAAGTGGTACAATTGATTGAACCGTACCCAGATTAATTCATGGAGAGATCTAGCGCAGGCGTTCATAAAGCAGTACAGCCATGTGACTAACATGGTGCCTGATAGAATCACTCTACAAAACATGGAAAAGAATCCCAGTGAAAGTTTTAGGCAATATGCACAAAGGTGGAGGGAGGTCGCCGTCCAAGTTTAGCCACCGCTCTTGGAAAAAGAAATGACAATGCTCTTTATAAATACATTGAAAGCCCCATTCATCACACATATGTTAGGAAGTGCCACAAGAAGCTTCTCTGACATAGTCATGAATGGTGAAATGATTGAAAGCGTCATAAGGAGCGAAAAGATTGATGCTGGAGGAAATAACAGAAAGTAAGCCTCAAAGGAAAAAGAAGATGAGGTGGACAGCGTGCATGTGTATAGTAAATCGATTACGGTGAATCAACCAAGAAAAATGGTTGCTAATCAGCAGGGTTCATTAAGACAAGAATCAAGAGTAAAAAAAGGTATTGAGAAGCTTCAGTCCTCGCCAATTCCAATGTTGTATAAGGAGCTGTATCAAAGCTTATTCAAGGCGCATGTTGTTTCTCCTTTTCATGTGAAGCCTCCACAGCCTCCGTACCCCAAATGGTATGACGTAAGTGCACAATGCGATTATCATGCGGGAATTACAAGGCACTCAATAGAGAGTTGTACTACATTTAAAAAGCTAGTTGAAAGACTAATCAACATGGGTATTGTCAAGTTTGATGACTCATCTAGTGCAGAAAATCCAGTGCCCAATCATGATTGATAATGGATTGGATGCAATGATCACATCAATTCCATATGTGAAGCCACACTTGAAAAGGGACCTTGTTAGATATCCACCCTTATAAACTTGAAAATGTTCTAAATAATCGGATTGTAGAAGAAATCTCTGTAGCATCTAGAGCTTACTTAGAGTAATATTCAGAATATTCTTGTTGTTTTAGCCTAAAAATGATAGAAATTCCTTTGTGAAATAGGCTCATGTCTGAACGTCATTATTCTAATAAAATACATCTTTGCATTCATTTTTGAGCCAATATTTTTTCATTCTTTTTGAAATAATTATTCTTTCATTCTTTTGGATTTTCTTCCACATCTTTCATTCATTCATAATTATATTGTACAAATAGTTATTCATAAATACATTCTTTTGTATATTCTTTTATATTGATATCCACATGAGTGACGCTGCTACAGGCTTAGAATTTCCTTTTGAGCGAGACATGTGTTTAGAGGGATTTCATGACTTTGAAGATGATATAGATTGTAGCCTATTTTCAAACTTGTTAAGGACGATAGAACAAGTCGAGAAACGGATCTTACCCTACAAAGAATCATTGGAATACATGACTTCTCCTTATATGGGGCATGAAGGCCATTTGGTCGATCTCGCCAAAAGAGTCTGACAGTCATTGATTCATCTTTGTGATTGTCAGTTACTTTGCTAAATGAATAGAAACTGCTTCATATGCCAATGTCACGAATTAGACAGTTAGCAAATTCGTGAAAAATCATATGTCAGTATGGAACGCCAAAAGGATCATATCTGACAATGTTCTAAATTTGAACAATAGCATAATATCAAAATTTTGCAGTCTGTTCACGATTAATGCCATATTGCCCAAGAAAAAAGATGGCGCAAAAAAAAATCTACCGGGGCAATGCCTTTCTCTTGGGCCCATAGCAGTTTTGCCTATTGAAAACAAAATTTTTTTTTTGAATCCAATTCCGATTGAAGAGGAATGTTCAAAGTTGTCCATCATTGTCAAATGTGTCAAAAGCAAATGATGCAAGTTCACAAAAAAGGTCCGTCCTAGAGAATTCCTTGAGAGGGACCTGGTATTGAAGAATATCCTTCCCATACAAAAAGAACTTCATCCCAAGCTGGGAAGGACCTTATGTGGAAGTCCTTATTTGGAAAAGCATCGATTTTGATCAAAAAGGATAACAAGGACATGCCTAATCCTATGAGTTCAGATTTAATCAAAAATATTTCAAAATATAAAAAAAAGTAAAAAAAAAAAGAAAGAAAATGGGGAGGCCAAGGTGAAAACCCGCAAAAGGCGCATTGAGGCCAAAGGGGATTTGAGTTGAAAACCCGAAAAGGGCGGCTCAAATATTGATCAGAATGGGGCATGAGGTGATCAGAGCAGTTTAAATTTTGATCAGATTGGGGCATATAATGATCTTCAATCAACAGGAAAGGGTAGACAACATCTTGGGATATCGACAGAGTATTGTAGATCTCCTAAACACATGTCAAACTTAGAAAGTTTGTATGGAGAAGTTCAAGCTGCGATATTTAAAGCATCCAATTTTTATATTGAATTTTCTATTTTTGGAATACTTCATTCTTTTCCAAAATACACACTCCCAATCAATTTCTTTGTTATCCTTATTTTTTGATAATCTATTCCTTTCGAGCTATGCTTAGAACCAATTGTATTCTCATCCATTATTATACCCTTTTTGCAAGCATGTTGCATTGGAATAATGATTAATGGACTAATAAAACTTTCACAAGGGAAGTTTGGCATATTAATCTAGAAATTTCTAAATAATACAGGAACCTGAAACAGGACTATTGTTTAGAACGCGCCATCTTTGGATTTTGTTGTTAAAAAAATTGATTGAACAAAATGACGAAGCTTAAATAAACAAGTAAGCAATGATCACCAAATAGTAGGAAGAGGTTTCCTCGGAGAAGAAAGCCTTCATTTATGCATGAGCCTTTGGTACGATACCCTGAGAATGGTGTAAGGGACCAGAGAGATTTAGATCCTGTATCCTTGAATTGTGATAAGAGAGGATCGAGAAAAAGCCATATATTCCTACCTTTGGGTTACAGTGGGAGAATGATGGTACAAATTTTGCGCCTCAATGGATTGAACTTTGAGGTTTACAGTGGGGGGCAACCTGACTAAATGTTTCTTCAGAAAAGCCAACCAAGGAAGAAGGCGTTGTAGCATATCAATGTTAAGGCCTTAATAAACTTCGAGTAATGACAACCTAAGTGGGATCATTCTTGAAAACAAAATTATTAAAAAATTATGCATCCCTACAAACACCATTCACACATGTCTAGTTAGGAGCATTTGATTCATTTTATGTCATCCTAATCATTAGGCATAATTAGGTTCATTATACAGGTCATGTTCCCCAGAGAGCAGATCAGTGAAGATAGCAAATCTTGCCTTCTTGCACCGACAGTGAAGCAGATTGAAGACACCAGCCTTGCCTCTCTAGGTTGCAGCGGAGTAGGTTAAAAATTACAGATATTGTTTTCTTGCACCGACAGCGAAGCATATCGAAGACACCAGCCTTGCCTCCCTGGGTTGTAGCGGAGCAGGTTAAAAATAGCAGATCTTGCCTTCCTGCACCGACAGTGAAGCAGATTGAAGACACCAACCTTGCCTCCCTGGGTTGTAGCGGAGCAGGTTAAAAATAGCAGATCTTGCATTCCTGCACCGACAGCGAAGCAGATTGAAGACACCAGCCTTGCCTCTCTGGGTTGCAGCGGAGCAGGTTAAAAATAGCAGATCTTGCCTTCCTACACCGACAGTGAAGCAGATTGATGACCCCAGCCCTTTCTCCCTGGACAGCAGTGGAATAGGTTGAAGATTGTAAGTCCTATCTCTCTGGTCAGCAGTGGAATAGGTTGAAGATTGTGAATCCTATCTCCCTGAGCAACAATGGAGTAGGTTGAAAATAGCATATCTTGCCTTCTTGTATTGGCAGTGAAGCAGATTAAAGACATCAGTCTTATCACCTTGACGTTGCAATGGAAAAGATTGAAGCCACAACGGCGAATCTTATTTCTTTGGCGTTGTAGTGGAGTAGATTGAAGTCACGACGGTGAATCTTATCTCCCTGGCGTTAAGGCTTGGATTAGCTAAAGTGGAGCAGATTGAAGCTGTGGGCAGTGAATCCTATCTCTTTGGCATTACAGTGGAGCAGATTGAAACCACGACGGTAAATCTTACTCCCCCTGGCGGTGTAGTGGAACAGATTGAAGCTACGACGATCAATCTTGTTTCTCCAACATTACAATTTAAAAGACTGAAGATAGAGAATCTTATCTCCCTGAAGTTACAGTGGAGCAGATTAAAGCCAATAATCCTATCTCCCTGAAGTTACAGTGGAACGGATTAAAATAACAGATCTTATCTCTCTGAAGTTGCAGAGAGCAGATCGCATCTAGTCTTATCTCCTTGAAGTTCCAGTGGAGCAGACTAAGTAATCAAGTCTTATCCTCCTGAAGTTGCAGTGAGGTCGACTGAAGATGGCGAATCTTATCTCCTTGAAGTTGCAGTTGAGCAGATTAAAGCCAATAATCCTATCTCCCTGAAGCTGCAGTGGAGCGGATTAAAACCACAGATCTTATCTCTCTGAAGTTGCAGTAGAGTAGATCACATTGGGTCTTATCTCCCTGAAGTTGCAGTGGAGTAGACTCAAGAAAGCAAGTCTTATCCCCCTAAAATTGCAGTGGGGTAGACTAAAAAAACAAATCCTGTCTCCCTAAGTTGTAGTGGAGTGGATTAGAGTGATGGATTTTATCTCTTTGAAATTACAGTTAAGCAGATTAAAAGTTACGAGTCATCTATCCTATCTCTCCGACATTATGGTGGAGTGGATCGAGACACCAATTCCTTTACCTCTGAAGATGCAGTAGGATGGATGTGGCTGCTTGAAGAAGAAGAGCACCAAGATCTTGTGTGACCAGGCAAAAATTGGTCATTTCTAAAGTCTTTGCTCCGTTCCTATTACACGACAACGAGTAAAGAGGGGCAGTTGTAATACCCAATTTTAGCCCGGGCTCACATATGGAAACATAATCTTCAAGGATATGTAATCTTAGATATGATATATGCAATCTTAGATATGATATGCGCAATCTTAGAAGATATGATTTTGTAATATTAGAGATTTAATTTGTAGATACCCTTTAATCTTAGCCGTTGATATAATTGATCTGTACCGTTGGATTTGGGGAGGCTCAACTATAAATAGAGGCCTCTCCCTTCATTGTAAAGGACGGAAGTGGAGAGTAATAATAATTCTTAAGAGTATTTACTCAAATTTCTCTCTCACTTGCGTTCTTATTTTGTTGATTTGTGTATAATTTATTTATTGATTTGTATATTGTTGATTTCAAATCTCTTTTCCTTATTATTCATTTTCAAATTCATTATTTTCAAATTTGTTTACATTTTATTTGGCCTTATATTTTTTATTTTATACTCTTTGTTTTAAATTCATTGGTCTTTGATTATTGATGCTATTTAATCCTCTATTTGTTATTTTAGTTTTTTATTAAATTAATTATTTTAATATTATTAATACTATTATGTGGCATCATTAATCTTGTATCATTATTATTATTATTTATTTATTATTATTATTATTTTTATATTCATGCATGCATCGTTTTTATGTAATATATATTGTTTTATATATAGTATACGTATGCTTATATATATTTTATACATATGTTTTTATTTTTATTTTACTTCCTAACTTTTATAGACATCTATATACTTTTATATTTAGTTTCAATTTTTTTTTACTTTTGTATATATGTACATGTATGTATTTATATATTTTTCTAATGAATATTTTATATATATATACGCACATGTCTATGTTTTTATTTGCTTAAATACAAACTTATATTTTCAACACATATGTTATAATATATATATATATATGTATATTTATATATTTTTCTTTATTTTCGTAAATGCATTATATATATTTTGTTATAAATTCTATAGTCCAAAATTTTATATGTAAACCCATGTGTATGTCTTTTATTCTTTATAATTTCATGTATATATTTTGTACTTTTTCTCTTTATATTTTTTTTGTTTATTTCCTTCATTTGCTTATTGATTTATGTTTTCATTTATATTTTGTTTATTTGATACTTTACATGTCGTTGTTTTTTATGTACATTAATTTCGTTTATTTCTATGCCATTGTTGTATTTATTATTGTATTTTATACTTAATGTAGCATTACATCATTTTTACTCGATTTTAAAATTTTCAAAATTGAGATAATACTCGTATTTAGGATTTTCAAGGAAATTGAGCCCTAACGTATTGGGTTCCAATTTTCTTCGTTAAATTTAACAATCGAGAATTGCTCATTAATCAAAAAAATAAAATGAAAATCTTGTTGTCGGGAATTTAATATGTTGTATCCTAACGTATTGGATGTGACGTATTGATTTCTCGAGACAAAGATTTTTTTAAAAAATAATAACAAAGGAAATATTCTAAGTTTAGAATTTTGAGAAATTGTGCCCTAACGTATTGGGCCGCGATTTCTTTATAAATCTTAAACAAATGAATATTCTTTTAAATTTTATTACACGAGTATTTTGGACTAATTCATTTTTGAGGAATTAGAATGTCGTGCCCTAACGCATTGGGTGTGACATTTTCTTTCTCCGAAATGATAAGAGTCTTAATAAGTAACGTTTTTTTAAGTTTTTATTAAGGATCATATTTTTAAATTTTCGACATTAAGACACTAATTAATTAACTAGGTACCAATTTTGGGCGTTACGAGGGTGCCAATCTTTCCTTGTACGTAACCGACTCCCGGATCCATTTTTCTAAAACTCGTAGACCAAAGCTATTTTTTAGGTGATCCAATCACACCTCAATGAAAGATTGGTGGTGACTCCCAATTTTTATTTTTTTAAAGTCGATAACTAATTTGTTTTTTTCTCAAAATAAAAGTTGGTTTCGACAATTAGAATATGCAATTTAAATCTTGAATGTGTAACTAATTTTATGGTAGATTACAAAATATATAGTTAATATTATATGATTCGTAGATTAATAATATGTAGATCTATATATAGGTATGCTATTATAATGTATATTTTACATTAATGAGATGTAAGCTTAAACCCTAAATGTATAACTAATCGTATGGTATATTATAATATATACAACAAACATATATAATTAAGATACATTATTAATAATATGTAATCCTATATAAAATTATGATATTATAATGTATATTTTATATTAATGATACATAACATTAAACTCTAAACGTGTAATTAACTTTATAGTAGATTATAATATATACAATTAGCATGGATTAAGTAATTAAGTTATTTCGCATTGTTATGAAAATTTTAATTTGTTTGAAATTTTTATCTTTAAGTTGCTAGGTATTTTTAAATTGTTGCATAGCAAAATAAGTTTTAGCGGCATTTTGATAAACGCCGCTAAATTTCGTGGCGTTTGTGTGGGAAAACGTCATTATAGAATATGACCTTCAGCCACGCTTTCACTAAAAACTCCGCTAAAGAACATGATCTTTAGTAGCGCTTTTCCCACAAACGTCGTTAAAGGTCATGTTCTTTAACGGTGTTTTTATGAGAAGCGCCGCTAAAGGAGATGTTCTTTAACGGCATTTGTGGGAAAACATCACTAACTTTAGCAGATTTTTACCAAACCATTTTAATTTATATAGAACCCGAATTTTCAACATAATTTCCTGTAACATCAAATTCAACCAAGAACTTCATATCTAAATGATACTATCACGAAAGAAATATGTATATGATCTAAATTAATAAATGAAACATATTACATTCAAATGTTATATTGTTAAGATATTTTCACAATAAGAAAACAAAAGTCTAAGATGGCTGATTCTGCGACTGTTGAAACATCTTCATCATATTCTGAAGCTGTAGCTGGAGTTAGTCATATTTTCTTGTTGCCTTTGCTTCCCTCGCTGCTGCCTCCGCTTAGTCATATTTTCTTGTTGCCTTTGCTTCCCTCGCTGCTGCCTCCGCTTTAAGTTATAGCTGGAGTTCATCATATTTTCTTTGAGCCTCTGCTTCTCTCGATGTTGCTTCTATTTTAAGTTGAGCAATTTGCTCAACTGTGCTCGCTTGCATCTGAGTCATCTGGTCTCTTAACCTCTAAACTTTAGCTTGAGCCTGATTTGCCAAAGACATATATTGCTGTGAGTTGGATCCAAAATATTGGGTTGGGTTAACAAAAGATCCTTGAAATCGAACCCGACCATATCTTTCAGGACCTAAAACTTCAGTAATAATTTGGTTATCAATGTCGTCCAGATTAACAGAACTATCACTAGAAGCGATCGCTTCATACTCCACCCTTTTATTCTTTAGTTTCTCCTAATAAATCAATCAAAGAGTTAGAAATGAAATATATAATCAAACAAATGCAACATAACTTGGCATTATTTGCATTACAAACGACGAATTAAACCATTATAATTAAACATGATAAATATTTAAAATAATTCAAATTTTATTAAGTAAATATACCATAATTTCTACAGCTTCAGTAGTCATAGGAGATCCATATTTCTTTCTATGTGTAATTTCAAAAAGCTGAAGGCGTCCAACTTTTTGACCAGACGGCAGTTCCTACAATATAGTAGGAAAAATATTATTTAGTAGAAAGTAATTAATATTTGACACAATTAATAAATTCAAAATACCTAGTCATCAGCTACACAAGCAAAATTTTTCGACCAAGTTGTGTGCGTGAATTTTTGTTTTTGCCTACTTGTAGTTCCAACTCGCTCACGATCCTACATTATGAAATTATTTTTACATATATCGTAAATACTATAAACCAAAATAATTATAAGAGTTTGGAAGTACGTAATATCTCTCCTTTCTTTGAATTCAAAAATCTAACTACATCTTCCCATTGGTACCTCAGCATTCCCGGCGGGACATTTTGCAATTTCTGTAACACCCCCATACCTGACTCAGTTGTTAAGTCAAGGCATCAGGATATCACATTCATTTCCGAAGCAACTACTGAAAATTTTAGAATTTATAATTTAGTCAATAAGTACAGTAAATTCTTCAAATTTGTCCCTATTCTGTTGCTTGATAGCTTCGACCTTTCTTTACTAAAAATTAATTATCTCTTAGTACAGGGTTTGGATGATGTTTCCATTTGTTTCTCTTGAAAATAAACTCATTAAGAATTTAAACATATAAATTTAAACCCCTAATAATTTTTTTACAATTTTTGATGATTTTTCAAAGTCAAAACAGGGGAACTCGAAATCAATCTAACCTTGTCTCACAAAAATTCATATATCTCATAATATGAAATTCTTTTGCTTACACCATTTTTTCTATGTAAAACTAGACTCAATAGGCTTTAATTTCATACTTTAATTAACCTCCAATTCAATTTCTACAATTTTTGATGAATTTTCAAAGTTAGACTACTGCTGCTGTCTAAAACTGTTTTAGTGCAAAATGTTGATAACCAAGTTTATAACACCCTCATTTCCTTTCTCTACAATATTTCCCATCACTTCCTCTTATTTCCCTTCACTAACATATTAATAACATCAATTTCATTCTTTTTAAATAATATCAAGCTTAAAAATATATTGAAATTTTGATGTTCTTACCTTGTCCTATTGATTTCAAACTTTAACTTGATATTCTCTCTCATCCAACTTCTATTTTCTTGAATCCAAGGTGATTTTCTTATTCTCCATAGTCTCCTTATCACTTTTCTCTCTCATCCAACTTCTATTTTCTTGAATCCAAGGTGATTTTCTTATTCTCCATAGTCTCCTTATCACTTTTCTCTCTTGGTGGTTATGAAAATTCCTTAAAATTCTAGGTGAAAATGGTGGATTTTTGGTAGAAGGATCAAATTGTAGAGACAACAAATTTTTCTTCTTCTCTCCCCCTCACTCACGTTGGAAAGATGGAGGATCCTCTCTTCTTCTTTTTTTTTCTTCATCTTTTTCTCCTTTTATACTAGCTATTTATAATAAAATATTAATAAAATATCCTATTAAAATATTAATTAAATAATATTTATCTAATTAAATAATTATAAAATATCATCAAAATATCTCCAACATCATCTTTGCCTTCTAGAGTTCTCTCTCTTTCTAATTGACCATTTTGCCCTTTATGATCTTTTAAAATTTCATCATTGAATCATCACTTAATTTGGTAAAATTATAATTTAGTTCATTATACTTTTTTCACTTATTCAATTTTGGTCATTATTAATCCATTTTCCTTAATTTCTAGATCATTTTACCTTTAAGATATTTGCACTATTGGCCTTTCACTTCAACTTTTCCATATCTATACTTATGCCACAAAAATTTTCACATATTTACAATTTAGTCCATTCCTTAATTTAATACATTATGTCTTGCTTCTTGATTTAACTTTCTTTTGATATCTTGCAACTTTTGTTTTCGTCGATCTTATACTTTTTTTCGCTAAGATTTTATCTTATATTATTTATTACAAAGGAGGGTTTTGAGGATGTTACATTTCTTCCCCCCCTAAAATAAATTTCGTCCTCGAAATTTTCTTGATTCAATAATCATTCTTACTTTTCTTCAAATAATTATTTTTCATTTAACCCATAATAGACTCGATTGAACAAGCAAGATATGCGAAATTAACACTGAAATACACCGAAGTGGCACTATCATTTGCATATCCAGCTTGCTCATATCTCGTCTACTTGGGTATTTATATTGTCGTTTCATCGCTATCGTTTATCAATTAATAGCATATAAAGAAATTTACACTATTTGCATTTTAATCATTATTTTCTAACAAATCGATATTCATTAATTTACTACTTTAATGTCTCTTATAATTAAATTTAAGTGTCTCCATTTCACACTTCTATATTTTTATACCCTTGCAATTTAGCCCTCATTTGCATCAATTTTCACTACTCTTAACTTTACAATCATTCCAATTTAGTCCTATACAATTTAATAACACCCCTATAAATGCATTTCAATACCACTTTATCATATTTTGTCGCTTATTTACTCTATCATGGTTTAATATCACTTACTATACTCACTTTTCTAATTTCATTTAGTTACTAATTAAATCATTTCTCGCTTAATAATTTCTAACTCATGAATACTTATTTACATCTTTCTCTACACTTTCATATTTTATTTAATTAATCTCACTTTCTAATTTTTCTGTACATTTCACAATTGTTTCCTCTTTCATTTATCATGTCTCATACATGTCAATTTACTCATTTTAAATCTTATAATATTTTTAAATATTATTTCTCTTCATCAATCCCATACTAATATTATTTTTAATTTATTTTGCATTCTCTACACTTAATTTACAATATGTTTCAATTTAGTACTTTGAAAAAGAAATAGAGGTTATCTGAGTATTTACCTTTCTTTTGCTAAATTTCACTTCTTTACTTCTCTTATTTCTCATGTTTTTTTAACTATTCATAATTCAATACCATTTTACATAGGCACTCCATTATACTAATTTCAATATATTTACTCACAAAATCAATTTTACTATTTACTTAACTTACTTTTATTTCATTTACAATTTAGTCCACTAACCACATCACTTAAAACATTATACACTTAATTAAAATCACTACTATCACTTGATCGTATTTTCATTCATCATGTTTTTACTCTTAAAATTTTCAAGAACATTATCAAGATTACTAATAGTTATCAATTTTTTTAATTTTTAATATTAGTTAAATTTTTCATCACAATTACATACCAAATCTTATTAATCATTCACTTTCCATTTTTCACTTATATAACTCATTGTAGACTTAAAAGAACTCATAAGATATGCAGAATATTAACAGTAATGCACTGAAGTGCACAATCCCAGTATCGCACCGAAGTACTCCCACCAAAGTGCTAATCATATCTTATTAATTCTCATTTCTCTTTCATTTATTTCACTTATTTTACTTAGAATGACTAAAATAACTCAAGTCTTGCTCTTTTTACAATTTTAACCCTTATCGGTAAATAATTCAATATACTTATACCTTTACTTCTATTTTTTGCTTTTCTTTTAAATTAGTCCCTGTACTAAAGTTTAGACTTAAGATCGGATACACGAGTCCGCCAACCCGAGTTATTCAGTAACTATGACTATCAGAATAAGTCCATGACCCACTGGGAATTGGAGAGTTCTATATATCCGATTTAAAAACTCTATGGCATGTCAACTATACTCGAACTTAGTCTAACTTAGCTAACGGGGTAAAAATTAATTTTCATAATCCATTTCATTTCCATTTTCACATCATTCTCGTTTTCATTTTTTTTAAGTTAATCCCCGTGCTAAAATTTAGACTTAAGTTCAGATACGCGAATCCGCCACCCCGAGTTGTTCAGCAACGATGGCTATCAAAGTCAGTTTACTACCCTCTGGGAATTAGGACCGCCAACGACCCTCTGGGAATTGGGGCTAATATTATCTGACCATTTGTCTTTCCTCCCTCGACCCTCTGGGAATTCGGGAGTTCTAAATCTCTGATGTAAAGATTCTATGGCATGCCAATTATATCCGACTTAGCCTAACTTAGTTAACGGGAAACATATCAAATTTTCATAATCAATCTCATTTTCTTTCTCATATCAATTTCATTTCTACTCTCATTTCCATTCTCATTTCAGTCTCAATTCATATTCAAATCATATACTGCATATAAAAAAATTATGCTTTCAACCAAATATAATCAAGCATTTGCTTGTTCATCGTTAGAAATCATAAAATTTCAAATCTCAAAATATAACCAAGAATTTACTAATTTAATCATTTGAAAGCATATTTTTCATCTCAAAACATAATTGTATAAATATTAATTAAATCATTCAAAACTCATAAAAATAAGATTAATATAACTAGTCATAGTAAAATAAAATTCAAAAGCATTGCATAATGAAAACAAGTTATTAACACAAAGATTTAATTTTATTATTCCATTACTTCAATTTCATTCTCTTTCATGTATCAAGTATTTTTTTTTCATATTTTATTTCACATATCAAGTTCCTATACATTTCACTTCTCTTATTTCAATCACATAGTTTTCAAATTTTACAATTTAGTCCTATATTCTTGTCGCTTCATCTCATATCATATTTGTTTATTACCTTCACTTATTCATTACTTTCTCAAGTCCAAACTCTATTCTTTTTCTCATATTTATATTTCATACGAATATTGCTAAAATCATTATTTAGTAAAAAATAATTTAAGTCCCATTTCAGTAGAGGTGATCATGGGCCGGGACAAGCCGAGTTCAGTCCGGGCCCAGACAAAATTTTAGGCTCATTTTCTAGGTCTGGGCTCAGCCTGGCCCGAAGTATGGGCCTAAAAATTTATCCAAGCCCGGCCCGAAAGAAAATTACTAAGTTTGAGCTCGACCCGACCCGACCCGACCCACATTAAATATATATGTAATATATAATTCGGGCTAGGCCGGGCCCGGGCAAAAAAGTTTTACCCGAGGCCCGACCTGTTTTCTAAATGGGCCTCTTTTTTTTCCAAAACCATATTTCGGGCCTATATTTTTACCCGAACCCTCCCATTTTTCGGGCACCCCGTCGGGCTGGGCCGAGTAGCCCAACCCATGATCACCTCTACATTTCCCTATCTTTTCTAATTTCAAATACACATTTCATTATTTTATATATATTTTAATATATAACATATATTTTTTTAGACTCACTTTTAGCCCGGGAATCGAAAATCCTAAGCTTTGATACCACCAAATGTAACACCCCCATACCCGACCCGATCGCCGAGTCAAGGCATGAAGATGTCACATTCGTTGCCGAAGCAACTACTGAAAATTTCAGAATTTATAATTTAGCCAATAAGTGTAGTAAATTCTTCAAATTTGTCCCTGTTCTTCTGCTTGATAGCTTCAACCTTTCTTTACTAAAAATTAATTATCTCTTAGTACGGGGTATGGATGATGTTTCCATTTGTTTCTCTTGAAAATAAACTCATTAAGAATTTAAACATATAAATTTAAACCCCTAATAATTTTTTTTTACAATTTTTGACTATTTTTCAAAGCTAGAACAGGGGAACCCAAAATCAATCTGACCTTGTCTCACAAAAATTCATATATCTCATAATATGAAATTCTTTTTCTTACGTCGTTTTTTCTTTGTAAAATTAGACTCAACAAGATTTAATTTCATACTTTAATTAACTCTAATTCAATTTCTACAATTTTTGATGAATTTTCAAAGTTAGACTACTGCTGCTGTCCAAAACTGTTTTAGTGCAAAATGTTGATAACCAAGTTTATAACACTCTTATTTCCTTTCTCTACAATATTTCCCATCACTTCCTCTTATTTTCCTTCACTAACATATTAATAACATCAGTTTCATGCTTTTTCAATAATATCAAGCTTAAAAATATATTGAAATCTTGATGTTCTTACCTTGTCCTATTGATTTCAAACTTTAACTTGATTTTCTCTCTCATCCAACTTCTATTTTCTTGAATCCAATGTGATTTTCTTATTCTCCATAGTATCCTTATCACTTTTCTCTCTTGGTGGTTATGAAAATTCCTTAAAATTCTAGGTGAAAATGGTGGATTTTTGGTAGAAGGATCAAATTGTAAAGACAACAAAGTTTTCTTCTTCTCTCCCCCTCACTCACGTTGGAAAGATGGAGGATCCTCTCTTCTTATTTTTTTTCTTCATCTTTCTCTCCTTTTATACTAGCTATTTATAATAAAATATTAATAAAATATCTTATTAAAATATTAATTAAATAATATTTATGTAATTAAATAATTATAAAATATCATCAAAATATCTCCAACATCACCATTGCCTTCTAGAGTTCTCTCTCTTTCTAATTGACCATTTTTCCCTTTATGATCTTTTAAAATTTCATCCTTGAATCATCATTTAATTTGGTAAAATTGCAATTTAGTCCACTATACTTTTTTCGTTTATTCAATTTGGTCCGTATTAATCCATTTTCCTTAATTTCTAAATCCTTCTACCTTTAAGATATTTGCACTATTGGCCTTTCACTTCAAATTTTCCATATTTATACTTATTCCACAAAACTTTTCACGTATTTACAATTTAGTCCATTCCTTAATTTAATACATTATGTCTTGCTTCTTGATTTAACTTGCTTTTGATATCTTACAACTTTCATTTTCATTGATCTTATACTTTTGTTCACCAAGATTTTATTTCATATTATTTACAACAAATGGGGTTTTCAGGATGTTACAATTTCTCTTCGAGGCTTTTATTTTTCTTAAAATATTCCTTCTTTAAAGTACTTTTATGGTCTCTCCATTTCTTTCCTAATGCCTTCTTCACATAATTATTCGAGACCTTTAAAGCAAATCTCTCCTACAAATAACAAAAGTTTAGAAAGTAAATATAAATGAAACTTAAACCAAAGTATTATAAATTACATTCACGTTATTACCTTAATATTATCGAGAGCTTGATTTTTGTTACTATCAGGCATTGGGTGCCAATTTGCTTCGGTTTAACCGATGAGACACTGGGTGTCAATTTATATAGCGCTAGGCACAGTTATTACTTTAGATTTAACCGATGAGGCACTGAGTGTCAAACTGGTGTGTTGGTTGGATCCGTGTATTCGTCTAAGTCCGAGTCTGAGTCGTGTTAATAGGGGAAAGTAAAATAATAATTTATGTGATTGATATTGAAATGGAAATGGCGAGAAATGAAAATGAGATGAGAAAATATTGAAATGGCAAAGATGAGAAATGATTATGAGATGAGAAATGAAATATGAATTGATGAATTGAGATGTGAAACTTGAATAAATTCAAGTATTGGTCAAAGATATGAATCATGCCATTGCATGAGTTGATATATTGAAATGTTAAATGAAATGCCATTGATATATATATACTTATATATTTGAACGTGTGAAAATCTTAGTAGATGTGAATAAGGAATGAGAAAAATTATATTATTGATTTGAAACACATGTACATAGCTTACTTGTTGCATTTTGCATTTTAATTACTTATATTAAGTTTATATTATTTGGATTATAGAAATACCACTGAGTTATACTCAGCGTGTAGTTTTGTTTTTCGTGCGTAGGCTAGGTACTTTTCGACGTAGCGCAGACTCAGCATCAAACAACAAATCCCGAGCTTAAGTGTGGTGATATCTTATTTTGTAATGGCATGTACCTAGGAAGTCTTTTTTTGATATTGTTATTAAGGTGTTGTTATCTTAGTTGCTAGTGAAATGATGGTTAAATGTGTATATGGTTGTGGTTGAGGTTATGTTTGTATGTTAGCCTAATTTATATTTTGGTATGTGATAGTTTAAAGTTTGGTAGCTTAAATAGCTAAGTGATAGTTCAATCATGGTAAATGTGATATGAATGAAAATCTTGAATGTTTGATGTGTTGTTGATGTATTCGAACATATAAAATGTGGTACTAATGAGGATAAATTTGTTAGGCATATTAGGTGATGAATTTGGTGTATTTTGGGCATGTTTAATCGTGTTTTGAGTAGGTTAAACGATTGGTAAATGAGTTGCTTAGTGTCCAAGCAAGTAGGAAACGGTAAACTTGAGTTTTAAAGCACCTTTAGGTGCACATGGCCTAGCACACAGCCGTGTGTCACACACGGGCGTGTGACCCAAGTCAGTAAGTTACACAGGCAAGGGCACGAGCTGGGACACGGCCGTGTGTCCCTTATTTTTAGGAAGTTTCAAAAATAACCCTAAACTTCTAAAATTATTTCGAATTAGTCCCTGTCTATTTTTTTAAAACTATTTTTAGGGGCCCGTAGATTCAAAATAGGAGTAACTTTTACTCTAAATTGGAATGGATTAGAAAACTTAAAATTAAGTGTATTATACTAACATCATTGAAGATAAAGAAAATAAATAGTCGGAGTATGGACCTATACTCTAATGTTAATAATTGGAATAATCTTGTACGTAGCCAACATTTAGCATTCAAGAAGGGATAAATAGTGATAAGAATGTAAACAGTGGAAGACCAAGTTTAGCATTGCATAGTATGATTCATTATTTGATTGTTTAAGATCCTAGTACGAAAGTATTAGATTGTCATGACCTGCCCTTGTATATTATATTGTTAATGGCTAGTTTATATGTTGATTATGATTGATTAAATGTTTGAAGTGTTAATAATGCTCGTGACCCTAATCCAATGACAGAGAGGGGTTAGGGGTGTTACACAAGGTAGGTGCTTGGGTTGTGTAACATCCCAAACCTGACCTAGAAGTCCGGTCAGATCTGGAGTGCCACATTAGTCGCTGAAGTAACCCACACAATCAATCTTTCAATTATTACAAAATAAAAAACATAAAAAGCATGCAAATAATAAAGCGCTAAACAAAAATCATACATATAAAAAATTTTAAAATCAATTAACACAACTCAGCCAAAGACTCGTCAATTAACGAATATAAAAAGAATGACTAACTAATCTGGTGGACTTAAATACATGCCAATGGTAAGCTAAGTGAAAATCGTCTTTACAAAAATGGATTGCAGAGACTCTTTAGTGATAGTGCTCGAACATGAGCTTTTTGATTCGATTATTACCTACGCACGAAAACTTTAATCGATAATCTGAGCTTACAAAGCTTAATAGTGTTCTGCTAAAGTCTGATATACCATGTAATCAAAATTAGATCACATGCATAATATCAATTTTACAACAAAACATATTTTATAATTACAACATAAACCAACCAACTTATAACATACATAATTCAAATATTTACATGCACTTAGCCCACCTTTATAACTATGCCAACAATATAAAATCATATAAATAAAACATACAAGCTACACAAATATGAGCCGATATTACAATATTTCATTTGATAGTTCCTTTAAACATTTGGACTATTATTCTTTAATTTTTTTTCCTTTTAAACTTTTAAGCCATTGAGCCCAAGTAACCATATATTGAAAATCACACCGACTATGCAGATACCCATCCAAACCCTGTGAGTGTGCAAAGCACAACGATACGATAAAACGTTTAATGATACTTCGATGCATGCAAAGCACGACTTAGCCAACCAAGCCCTGCGAATGCACAAAACGCTACGATACTTCGGGGTGCATCAAGCAACCCGCATAATACTATATGAGCTCGCGTACTCTATAGCGTGCCAATAATACTCAACTAGCTTTCCGATAACATATGCAAGGTTTATTAACTAATACAAATAAATCTTTTTAACCATTTACTTTAACAATATATATTCATATAAACATGTTTCAAATAAACTGATAAATATTTTATACATATTAAATCATTAATAATTAGCATATCATAAATCAACCATCAACAAGTGGCAACCTTAAGGACATTAAAGTTTGAGTTCACAAATTGAAGCAAAAGATGAAAAGAATGGATTGCATGAAACTGTGATTCCATGTCATCCCTATCCATTTCCAATAGGAGAGTGACAAATAAGATTTTTCCTCCTGATTTTCAACTTTTTTCTGCTGAAAAATTCAAATCCAATTAAAAATGCTAAAAATGATAGTGAGTTTGAAGTTTATTTTTGGTAAGTTTTTACAGATTAAACATTCAACACAAAATTGCTTCAATATTTTGGTAATAACTTGAGTTACGGAATTCCATTTTGTGCCTATAATATACCATTTCGAAGGGAATCAAAAGATCTAGCTAAAGTAATTGCATGACTCAAGCCCCAAAAGTGTCATGAAGGTGTACAAAAATGGCATGGAAGTTTGAAACGAAAATCTACCAAAATTCTACTTTGTTTACTTAAGGATACTTTTGTATTTTCTCCATTATGTGTTTTTTTCTCTATAAATAGATATTATTAGGTTAATACTTGGGG